>NC_085137.1:118291446-119491446 GCF_035046485.1 Aedes albopictus | reverse complement strand
CCTGTTAAGTTTGTTCTGAAATTCCTCCAGGAGTTTTTTTAGAAGTTCCTCCATATATTGCACAAAAAATATTGAAGAATAAGGAATAAGAATTGTCTAAAAATGGACGAATGCCATGGATAATATCTAGGAGAATAACTGAAGAAAAACAAGTTTGTTGAAGGGTAGCAGTGAAGGAGCACCCAGGAACAGGATTAACATAATGGATGACGGTCAAGCAGTGGAACCACCAACACTGGATGAGGTTAAAAAGGCCCGTAAGGAGCTGAAAACAGCAAGGCTGCTGGGAAGGACGAGATCCCGGTCGAACTTCTAAGGCACGGAAGCGAGCAGCTACATCAATCAACCCACCAGATTATTATAAAGATTTAGGAGGATGAAAAATTGCCCACCAGCTGGTTGGATGGCCTTATACGTCCAATCTACAAGAAAGGGCACAGACTGGAGTGTGCCAATTACAGAGGGATTACCCTTTTAAATTCGGCGTATACGATACTGTCGCGTGTCTCGTTCAACAGACTGCGACCTCTTGAGGAGTCCTTCGTCGGCGAATACCAGGCTGGTTTCCGTGAGGGCCGATCAACGACGGATCAAATGCTTATCCTGCGGATCATCCCAGATAAATTTCGGGAATATAACTTGCAGTTCTGTTGCACCATCTGTTCAAGCAGCGTACGATTCAGTGAAAACAAATGAGCTTTGGCAGATAATGTCAGAACATGGTTTTCCGGCGAAACTAATTAGGCTGATACGCGCAACGCTGGATGGATCAAAATCAAGTATTTGGATTGCGGACGAAGTGTCAATGTCGTTTGTGACCTTGAATGAATTAAAGCAGGGAGATGCTCTTGCAAATTTATTGTTTAACATTGCACTCGAAGGAGTGATTAGAAGGTCAGGCGTGCAGAGGAATGGCTCTATCATCACACGGTCGCACATGCTCCTCGGTTTTGCGGACGATATTGATCTCATCGACATCGATCGTAGGGCAGTGGAGGAAGCTTATGCTCCTCTGAAGAGAGAGACAGCGAGGATAGGCTTGGCGATTAACTCTACCAAGACGAAGTACATGATAGCGGGTAGAGACAGAAGCCGGCCTAGTGGTGTTAGTGCTGAGGTAGTGATTGATGGGGGTGTGTTTGAAGTTGTTGAAGAATTGGTTTATCTTGGAACACTTGTGACATGTGACAATGACGTTTCCCGTGAAGTGAAAAGGCGTATTGCAGCTGCGAATAGAGCCTTTTACGGATTGCATAGCAAGTTTAGGCCCTGATTCTTCCGGTTGCACTTTACGGTCACGAAGCGTGGACGTTAAAGGAGGTAGACCGAAAAGCTTTTGGAGTTTTTGAGCGCAAAGTGCTGCGGACAATTCTCGGTGGGAAACAAGAAAATAGAGTGGAGCGCAGAAGCATGAATCACGAGTTGACATCGCCCAAGACCGACGAATATGGTGCTCTGCTGTACGCTCGGCGTTGGAGTAAAGTTACTTCGTAACCAACAAGGTATCAAAATAAGGTAGGTAACTGAAGAAAAACCTTAAGATACCCGTTTGTAGGAACTTCGCAAGTAATTCTAAGAAAAAATGATTGAGAAATTTCTAAATGGATACATGGGAAAAATATCCGTTGAGGAAATTCTGAAGGAACCTCTACAAATGTCTTCAGAAATCGCAGACACAGATGGTGGGTTTCTTAAAGAAAACCTTCAATAATTTTTTGAGGGATCTCTGAATGACTTTTTTAAAGGAATCCTCGTAAGAATACCTGGGGAAATTTCCTAAGGATACCTGCAGAAACAATAAAAAATAATAATAAGTTCTGTTGGGTTTCGGTGGCGAAGAAAGGGAGGTTTCCGAGATTTGCAATATCCGTATTTTAGTAGATATTTTAATATCCTGCATGTAGGTTTAAGGTAATTCAACATTGTGTTTAAAGTACTTGTTTTTCGTAACTTACGTTTAGTCAATCTTCGTCCTTTTGTCCTTCTCAAGTCGAACGTCCCTGACTAGCGATGTGAGGTCTGTTTACATGTATGTTAAGTAAGTATTTATGTCTATTTTCCATATTTTAATCTATTTACCTTCAGGCTAACGTGTATGTTTAGGTTAGCTTTAGTTTAAGTATTTGTCCAAAGTCGTTGTCGCATGAAACTATAGAAATTCATTTAGTATTAAGCATTTCTAGTTTTAAGAGAAATTTCACTACCTTACTTTAGTCGTTATATTAGATTTAAGAAGTATTTATAGTAATAATATAATAAGAAACTAAGTATGGAAAAATTCACTGCTTGCTTCTTCAATGACTTTGTCAACAAAGTGGAATTCCCTATCGCTCTCATTATTTGCCCTCTATTCTTCTCCTGTCATCTCTCATCCATCGGCGCGCGACCATACCGGTGCATGAGGTACGGGCAGTTGAGTAGCTAGGAGCGACACAACTTGAGGGGTTGTAACACTCCCCCCCGGTATGCCAACTCCAGGATTTGGCCTACCTATTTTCGCTCCAGATATCAAGGACCGCCAGCTTGACCGCTGGTCGCTCGTACACTCCCTTGCTAGTTTGAACAGTTGCTCTACGTACCTGACTTCCTTTTTCTACTGTACCGATTACCCGGCCCTTAGGCCAGCAGTTCCGTGGTAACTCCGGGTCCACAATCACGACGATATCCCCCACGGCTATGGGCTTTACCTTCTTAAACCACTTGGTTCGCTTAGTGATTTCGGGTAAATAATTCCGAAGCCAACGTCTCCAAAAAAGATTCGCCATCATTTGGGACACCTGCCATCCCCGTCGCACAGCTTGAACGCTGTCATCGAATAATGTCAGGGGTTTGGAGCCATCCGATGACCCCAATAAAAAATGGTTGGGAGTCAGAGCCGGTTCCGACTCATTGTCCACGGGAACATCAGTAAGTGGGCGACTGTTGAGAACAGATTCGATCTGTGTCAACGCACTGCGTAGTTCCTCATCCGTTGATCGCCTACACTTCAGCACTTCCGTCAAGTTCCGCTTTACCGATTGAATCAACCTCTCCCAGCTACCGCCCATGTGTGCGCTGGATGGTGGGTTGAACTGCCAAGACGTAGCTGGTGTTGTGAACTCCTTCGACATTTCGTGCTTATCAATCGCCTTCAGAGCGTCGCGAAGCTCTTTGGACGCGCCGACGAAATTCGTCCCTCTATCGGAGTAAAAGCACACTGGTGTGCCTCGACGAGCGATGAAATTGTTCAACGCCATCATGCATGAGCTGGTGCTAAGGGAGTTAGCAACCTCAATATGAAGAGCCCGGACAGTTAGACACGTCAATAAGACCCCCCAACGCTTCTCGACCCTTCGCCCCACTAAGACTTCAATAGGCCCAAAGAAATCTACGCCTACATGGGAAAATGGCCTGGTGAAGGCAGCCATTCTCGCCGAAGGAAGTTCTGCCATCTCTGGTGGTGCAGGTTTCGCATCCCGGTTCCGACACCATTGACAACCACATCGCATCTTGCGAAGTGTTTGACGAAGTCGTGGAATACAGTACCGTCTACGCACCTCGTTGGCCACAGTAGCATAATTGCGATGATGGTACCTCTCATGGAAATCCACTAGGAGAATTTTGGTGACCGGATGGTTGTCCGGAAGTATTATCGGGAATTTTTCGTCCGGAAACAGGAAAGAGCACTTCGCAGCTCGGCTGTTCATTCGCAAAACTCCGTCTTCGTCCACGAATGGGCTCATCTTGTAGATCTGGCTGCGACTGTATTGTTGCCATTGCTTCCGCACGTTCTCTCTATTTTTCGACCCCTCCTTTAGCACCAACATCTCTTCGTGATACACCTCTTGTTGCGCCTGCCGAAAATGGTACAGCTGAGCCTGTCGCAATTCTTCACTAGACAATGGTCCTTGATGTGAAACTAATCCCTGTCGTTTCGCTTGTAGATTGTACACGAATCGCTGTACATATGCCGTAACTTTTAGCAGACGATTCCAGCTAGAGTAGTCACTAGCCACAACCACTGGATCCCGAACTTTCCTGTGCACCAGAACACTGGTACGAAGCTCTTCGGTCGTAGTTTCTTGGTTGTACGGGATAACTGGCCAATCTCGCTCCGCTTTCTGCAAAAATGCCGGCCCTAGAAACCAACGATCGTCGGACTTCATCTGCACCTGCCCGGTCCATTTCGTGCCATCATCTGCTACGTTCCACTCCGATTTGATCCAGTTCCATTCGTTAACTTCCGTAGTGTCTAGAATTTCACTCGTTCTCGCCGCAACATACTGGCTGTAACGACGGTGATCGGAACGTAACCAGCACAGTACGTTACGTGAGTCACACCAGAAGAAGCGCTGCGACACTGAAAGAGACAATGACTTCATAGTACTGTTGGATAATCTCGCTCCGATGACAGCAGCCTGGAGTTCCGAACGCGGCGTTGACAGGTACTTCAATGGTGCAACCCGTGTTTTCGCCCCGACTAAAGCGCATTCGATGATTCCATTTTCTTCGAACCGTAGATACACGACTGCAGCCATCCCTTTATCTCCAGCGTCCACGAATGTGTGCATTTGAATCTGGGCTCCAGTTGTTGTGATCTGGCGGTAACATCGAGGTATTTGGAGTTCCTCCAGCTTCGGTAGCAATTTTGTCCACGTCTGCCAATCGTCGAGCTGCTTGCCTTCTATCTGGTCGTCCCATTTCAGTCCCTTACGCCATACTTCTTGGAGTGTAACCTTGAGGATCATTAGGAACTGCGAAATGAGTCCCAACGGATCAAAGATACTCATCAGGATCCGAAGAAGTTCACGTTTGGTAGGCGCTCTGCTTCCGTCAAACAATACTGCGTCAAACCTGGTCCAGCAGATCTTAAAGGTGAAGCAGTCGGTTGAGGTGTTCCACCACATCCCCAAGACTTTCTCCGTCGCAATGTCGGTTGCAATGTTTAGGGACTTCTCACTCGTCGGGCTTTCGTTCAGCTCATTCAAAACTTTGGCGGAATTAGATACCCAGTTCCTTATATCAAAGCCGCCTTGAGCATGAACGTTTTTCACCGACTTTGCCAGGTCGATGGCTTCATCTTCCGTTTCGGTGCTGGCAAGCATGTCGTCCACATAGTGCTTTTTTTCAATGACTTCAACTGCCACGGGGAACTCGGCACGGAACCTCTGAGCATTCTGGTTTTTAACGAATTGCGCTGTAGTTGGCGATGACCGGGCCCCAAAGATCATTACGGGGACAACGTACGTGCTGGGTTCTTCCTGATTCACGTTGTCGTTCCATAGAAACAGCTGGTAGAACTGGTCCTCTCGACGTATTCCGATCTGGAGAAACATTTCGCGAATGTCTCCACAAATGCCTATGCGGTTTTCCCGAAATTGGTTCAGGACGGCCACCAACGAGCTTAACAAGTCTGGACCAGTAAGCAGCATAGAGTTGAGACTTACTCCATGTGCGGTTGCTGCTGCATCCCATACAATACGGATCTTTCCTGGCTTGTTGGGATTTATAACCGGAAACGTGGGAAGGTACCAAGAGTGACCTTTGTTTTGCTCTATCTCCTTCTGGGTTACCTTCCTAATGTACCCTTTCGTTTCGTATTCTGCTAGTTTCCCATCGTAGGCAAGCTTCAGATCGGCATTTTTGGCTAGACGCCTTTCTAGACACTTGAGCCGCTGTAAGGCCATTGGCCGGCTGTCCGGAAGGCGAATATTATCGAAACGCCAGAGCAGTCCGGTTTGGTATCTATTACCGGTGACCTGCGTGAGCGAGCTGAGCAACATCAAGGCCCTCTCGTCGTCTTTAGATACTGAGGCCGCAACTGGCATCATGATTCCCAGGCTATCCAGGCTGAAGTACTGCTTCACTGCCAGGTGCAGTTGTTCATCGTTCTGTAGGTTGCACGCACAAATGTGATAGATATGGCTCCCGCCGTTGCTCGATTCTTGCTTCGACCAACCTCCGAAGATTGTCCACCCCAGATGGGTCTTCACGGCGATGGGCTCGCCTTCCTTTCCCTCTCGGCACCGTCTTACCAACGAAACATTGGCATGCTTGACTCCTATTAGGATCCTTGGTTGGACACGATTATACGACTCCACTGGGATACTGCGCAGATGCTTATACTTCTCCTGAAGTACCTCGACGTTCAAGCTTTGATATGGTAGCTCAAGCGCTTCAACCGTCCGCACTCCGCTTAGCTCAAACCTTCTTCCCGCCGATCCGGAAATTCCGATGTCCACACATCTTGACTTCTCCTCGAAGCGGTGAGTTCCTCCAGTCCACTTCAAACACAACGGCTTCGCACCACCGATCAAATCCAAATCCTTGGCGATCTGCTCATCCAACAACGTCAGCTCGGATCCATCATCAAGAAAAGCGTAGCACTCCACTTGCTTCGTCGGCCCAAACAACGTTACAGGGATGTACCGGAACAGTTCTAGGCCAGTTTCGACGCGGTGTGTGTTGATACTGCGTTCTTCATTCGCCTTGGCCGGGTTAGGGCTACCCGGGCTGCCTGTGATTTCACCTGGTGCAACGAGGCTCTTGTGCAAAAGCGAATTATGCTTGAATGTACACCCGTTGACTCCACACGGCTTGCTGTTGCAGTTACCTCCATGCTGTCGTAGGCAACGACGGCATATTCTGAGCTCGCGAACGGCTGCCCATTTTGCTTCATATGAGAGATCGAGGAAACGCTTACACTTCGCTGCAGTTCGACAGCTGCCCTTGCAAGTAGGGCATATGGTCGGTCCTTCCATCGAGGTTTTGCCGCTAGAAACGACGTTCGGCCGATTGCCAGTAACCTTCTGGCCACCCGCTACCGATGGAGAAGATTCAACGTGAGTGTTGACGAAAACCTTTCCTTGGCGCTTATTGCGTGGCTCCTGCTCGTAGCTGTGGGACTTTCGAGGGTTTGCTACGATGCTTGCATCTTCCGCAATCGAGAAAATCCAATCGGAGAAGGTTGATAGGGTCACCTTCGCTAGTGTTTTGCTGTGCCTCGCCCAATCCAGTTTAATAGCGGAGGGAAGCTTGCAAACGAGTTCTTGCATCAGAGTCGCATCACGCATATACTCCTTCCGCCCACAAGCATCGATAGTCGAACACAAGTTCTGTACGGCAAGTGCATAGTCTACTAGCTTTTCGATCGAATCAGTTCTAATCGGTGGCGTAGCTAGCACCTTCTCGCGCAACGTACTGATGATCATATGCGGTTGACCAAACCTAAGTTTCAGGACGCTAATCGCTTTCGATACCATCGACGGATGCATCAGAAAGCTCCGCACAGAGGTAAACGCTTCGTCTTTTAAACAGTTTCGAAGGCGGATCATATTCTCCTCGTCCTTGTAGCCACACATTCTCGTCGTACTTTCGAATGTCGATATGAACATCGGCCATTCCTCTGGGCTGCCGCCAAACTTCGGGAGATCACATGGCACAACCTGACGTGCCGCAATCTGGTCGCGGGAAAGCGTGGCACTAGACCGGGAATGCTTCACCCGATTTGACGTTCTGGAAGCCCTCACTTGTACCGGAGTTGAACGTTCCCTAGGAGAAAATCTTTCCTCATGGTGTTCATCACCTCGCTCGTGGTATGACTCGTCTGCTGAGCTAGAACCGTCTTCGCTATCGACGCTTTCCGGTTCCGTTTCGCCCGACGAGTTGTCACCTTCTTCGTCGGCCGCATACTCCGAGCTTGATTCGGTATCTCCGGCGTCGTCATCCTCGTCGTCGTCCATGTTGTCCTCCGTATCATCGTCGCTATCGTGCTCATCGTCATCCGCCGCTACTGATTCATTTTCGGCTTGACGCTGCTTCTGGAGCCAACCTTTCACCTTCGTTAAAGGATCTGTTGTTCGGGCCCCTGGTACTGGACAGCTTTGTACCTCAGCAATTTCCTCCATCAGCTCGAACTTTTTCTTCATGAACTCCCGTCGTCGCTTCATCTCCTCAAGCATCAACGTTTCTTCGGCCAACACTTTCTGCATCTGCAGCTTCAGCGATAGTGCCGATTTGCACGATGAATTGGACACTATAGACTTCGCTTTCGTCGAGACGTTCGCCAACTTGTCGATTTCAGCGGCCAACATAGCATCCACGTTCGCTGATATTTCGGGGGCAGAAGCTTTTGGTTTCTGTCGGCGATCCTTAGAGGTTGAATCCTTCACCGATTTATTTGGTTTACCAGAATCCATCCTCTTAGAACTTCTCCTAATCGGCTTCGTCGGCTGCTCTGCATTGGTGGTCTTCTTCTTGGACGTCTTCTGCTTATCCTGATGTACTTTCGCGGTTTCGCATTTCAAGCAACTCCAGTCGCAATCCGCAACGTCCTGGGAAACTCCTGCACAGCTGACATGGTACCGACAGCCACAAGTTTTACACCGAACTAACTCACCATCTTCTACACCCGCGCACATAACACAGTGTTTTTTGGAAGCTCGAATCCGGGAAGATACTGGTGATTTATTGTCACCCGCGCGCGATCGGGAACCGACAGACGTGTTTTTCTTAGCTTTAGGGTCGCGTAGGGGGTCGATGGGGGGGTCTTTATTTGATTTTTGCTTTCGAGAGGGACGTGTCTTTTCGGGCTTCTTCTTACCTTCAGTACCTCTGCTGGTCGTAGGGGTATTTTGCTCGACCGGATTGGACATCTTCCACCTCCTCCGGTAAACGATATTAAAAGTTGTTGGGTTTCGGTGGCGAAGAAAGGGAGGTTTCCGAGATTTGCAATATCCGTATTTTAGTAGATATTTTAATATCCTGCATGTAGGTTTAAGGTAATTCAACATTGTGTTTAAAGTACTTGTTTTTCGTTACTTACGTTTAGTCAATCTTCGTCCTTTTGTCCTTCTCAAGTCGAACGTCCCTGACTAGCGATGTGAGGTCTGTTTACATGTATGTTAAGTAAGTATTTATGTCTATTTTCCATATTTTAATCTATTTACCTTCAGGCTAACGTGTATGTTTAGGTTAGCTTTAGTTTAAGTATTTGTCCAAAGTCGTTGTCGCATGAAACTATAGAAATTCATTTAGTATTAAGCATTTCTAGTTTTAAGAGAAATTTCACTACCTTACTTTAGTCGTTATATTAGATTTAAGAAGTATTTATAGTAATAATATAATAAGAAACTAAGTATGGAAAAATTCACTGCTTGCTTCTTCAATGGCTTTGCGGTTTGTTGTCAACAAAGTGGAATTCCCTATCGCTCTCATTATTTGCCCTCTATTCTTCTCCTGTCATCTCTCATCCATCGGCGCGCGACCATACCGGTGCATGAGGTACGGGCAGTTGAGTAGCTAGGAGCGACACAACTTGAGGGGTTGTAACAAGTTCTGTAGGAAATGGAGAACCCTCTGCAGGTATTCATAGAAATATTTCTTGAAACATTCCATGGAAAATACCAAGGAATAGATTATGAAGTGATTTCTGCAGGAATTTCTAAGGAATATTAAAAACAAAAGGTCTCAATAAATCCAAAGCAATGCCCGGAGGAATACCTGAAGGAACTATTGGAGAATCCCTTAGAGGAACTTCCAGAAGAACCTCTTAAGAATTTGGAAAAAAAACCGGCTTATATAAAAAAATTACAGGAATTTCTATAAAAAAAACTCTGAATCTTTGTGAAAAAAAAAATCTTCTGGAGTTGCATCCTTAAAAATTTCCTAGAAGATTGTTCGAAGAAATCCCAAAAAAAAATCTAGAAAAAAAATCTGACAATATTTCTGCAGGAATTCCTTCAGAAATGTTTGAAGAAAACATGCATGTACTTAAGTAGCAATCCTTAATTGAATTTCCTATAGAATCCCAGGAAGAATTTCGGAAGAAATTTCTGACAAATCCCCAAATTGTTTAGGAAAAATTCTCAAAGAATCCCCAAAGGAATTTCTGGGGGTGTTTTTGGAGGAGAGTTCTTGCAAAAATCAATAAAGAAAATCCCTTCCGCGATAATTACAGAAAAATCGTGAAATAATATTGGAAAGGTTTACCGCAATAATTCGGAATTAGGCGCAATAGTGAAGTCATTTGCTTAGGGCCCCTAAGCAAATTACTTCACTAATGCGCCTATTTCAGGATTAGGGGTGTACCAGTATACGGAGCGCAGACATTTGGAAACCTTGAGTAACCAGCTCTAATTTTACTATGACGGGGACGGGCTCAATGAGAGTTATTCATAAACGTGTTTCTATTTGCCATTTCTACACTTGTTTTATTGTTGGAGTGATTTCCGTAAAAAAAAATCATCTAAAAGATCATCTATTAACTTAACAGAAATTCTCCTAAAAGTGTGAAGGTTTGCTAGACTCTTGGAGGATCAAGCGAAGAAAATATTTAAAAATAAAAAAAAATCTGAATAATACAGTTGACATAATCTTATAAATGACGTAATGTCATGTGCCGTAAAATAAAATGTGACTCATTTTTGTGTCTAATCGAATGCTTTCATATATCGTTTTCAAAAAGAGGTGATGTTTCGTCATTACCATTAAAATTTTGGCTCACGCACAATGTTTTGCGTAACAATAACTGTTTTCTGCCTCAATTTTAAGTTTGAAATGATATAAAATTACACGTCTTTAAACACAAACAGCGATGCGCGTGTCAAACGTCAAACTGATTCCCAGTCTTGGTTCTCGTGTTTGTTGTTCAGTTTCGTTTGATATTTTTTGCGAAATTATTTCAATTTTGCTTTGAATTAGACGAACTAGTAGATCGGAATACATGGTGCGTTAGGAAATTGCCAGAGCAGTGAAGAAATCATCACCTTCGGTGGATCCACAGAAAGTGGAAATGTTTCTAACAAATCTTCAAAGTGTTGATGCGGCAGTGTTTTTGCTACATACTGAAGCTAAAAACCTTATTATCACCTTCGGACTAAGTGTTTTCTAAATGTGTTTTGCTCAGAAGTGTAATCTAGTAAAACTGGCAGCAATTCCCAGAGGATAACAAAAAGAAAAACGGCAATCTGGCGGAATAACACCGTGATTGGTTTCAGAGAATGGAAGTAGCGGGAATGTTCATTGCTCATGCCGCTAGTGGAAATCATTTGTGAAGGATTATTTATTTTATTAGTGGGTGTTTGCTGCTGGTTCTGGTCGATTCTGTTGGCAAATCTGCATCGGATCAAGTGAGTAGAGTTGGGAATTATTATTGAATAGATGAAAATCAGTTAAATTCCTCAGTGATCATAACCTAAAAATGCACGCCATGCCGTAAAAGCTTATTTTTACGTCAAGGCGTGTATTTTTTCAATTGCCGATCGCCTCTTGTAATTTTAAGAGTGAACGTAAATATACGTTTGAAACTTACGTATTATTCCGTCATTCTACTCGCTGTAATATCTCGGCGTTAAATGACGGAAAATTACATGGATTCTTCGAAGTGTGTAGCTACCTTTGCATAAATTATTGGAATATTTTATGAGAACTTGTTTGTATTTGATGAAACGCCCTGAAACATATTTTCCTGAGAATTTAATAAAAAATCTGCCAGAAATGCCCTCGGTAATTTCTCCTTAAATTGCTTCCAGAATTGCTCCAATAGAAAATCTTTTGAAAAAATTCTTTCAGAATATATTTTACGGACTCCATTCAAAAGTTTTTTTGTTAAGAACACCTGCCATGAATTTCTACAAAAATTGCTCTAGAATTTCATTTAGAATTACCTCTAGAAGATCCTCCAAAAATCCTCCAAAAACCCTTTAGAACACTTTCACCTCCAGTCCTTCAAAAAAGGAAAAAAGAAAAAAATCCAAAGAGACGAATCGGCCAAGGGCTGAAAGTCTCTATAATATGGATAAATCAATCAATCAACCTTTAAAAATTCTCTTAAGAGAATTCTTTCAGGAAATCATTCTCGGATTTCTTCAGAAATGCTTTCAACGATTCCTTCAGAAAATCAAATGTTCAGAATTCATCCAGAAATTTGAGAAATTTCAACACGGATTTCTCTACAAAATCTTCCACAGACTCCTTTTGGAATTCTTCCAAAGTTTTCTGCAGAAGATTTTTCAACGATTTCTTACGGAAATCTCTGGAGTTTCTTCAGAAATTCTTCACGAGATATCTTCATAGATTTTTTCAGAATGTTTCCTTCAGAAATTGCCTTGAAAATATCTTCAGAAATTTATCTGGGAGTTCTTTTACGTATATTCGCACGAGCTCTTGCTGAAACTCCGCCAGGGATTACTTCAGATATTGTTCTAAGGATTCTTTAATTTTTTACAGGGATCACTTCAGAAATTCTTTCAAAGATTCTTAATTTTTCCAGTGATTTCTTCTAAAAATCTTCCAGAGATTCATTAAGAAATTCGTTCAGATATTTTTTTTCAGGAAATGCACCAGATATTTGTTCAGAAATTGCTATAAGAATTCCATTGAATATTCCCGCTATACAGTATGCGGCAGGAAAAAATGCGAAAGTGTTTTTCAACTTCAAACCTCATTTTCCTCCATTTGACGTTAACTAATCTATGTTTCAACGTTCCATGATCTCTAACAGGCTAATTTTCTGAAAAGTTATTTAAAAAAAAATCTCATCTTGGGCACAAATCTTTACAAGACGGCACCTGAAGCTAAAGACCATCAAAATTTTCAAACCACTGAAAAGCACACAGGTCGCTAAATTTCATACCTGATAAAACTAAACTTTTAATTATCTCTACATTATTATCATATATATGTATTTATTTCATCTGGTATGTGAAACTCCATGGCTCTGGACTAATATGGCCTGGTTTTTCATCGAATTGAAGCTATTTTTTACTATTATAGCCATTTTGTCTAATGACCATTGGGCGCGTAGTTTTTTGATACCAACTTTTTAGGCTTACATTATCACATTCTAAAAATCAAATATGTTAATTTTTATTTTGTAGTGCTAGAATATAGACGTTGACTGATGCACTGTCATTAAAAAATAGTCATATATATCCTATATTCAGTGTGTAATAGCGCCTTGAACTTTTCGCATTTTTTCCTGCCGCACCCTGTAATGTATACAGGAATTTCTACAGGGATTCATCCAAAAAATCCTGCAGGAATTTCTTCAGGAGTTCATACAGATTCCTACAAGATTTGTTCCAGATATATCTACATATATTTCCTATAAATTTCTTCGGAATTTCCTTAAAAGATAACTTTAAGAATTACACTGCGAATTGTTTGAGGAATTTATCCAGAAATGTTCCCAAGAGTTTGTACAGGAATTCTTTTGGAAATATCTCGATTGTTTTCAAAGGGTCAGCTTATTTAGACATAAGCTTATATAGGAGTTTTTTAAAGTATTCCTACAGGAAATTCTTCAGAAATATGGCCACAAATTGCTCCCACAAATGATTTTCTAGTAATTCCACCCAAGGTTTTTCGGGAATTTTTCGAGGTATTTCCCTGGCAAATTTTTCAAAACTTTCTTTAAGAATTTCTCAAGGTTTTTTTCAGGTATTCCTCTGGAAATTCATTCTAAAGTTCTTCCAGAGATTTTACAGGAATTTTACTGAAGATTTCTTTAAAAATTCCTTCAGAGATTGTTTCGGAAATTCTTCTAAGGGTTCCTACAAGAAACCCATGAGAAATTCTTTCTAGGATTTCAGCAAAAAATCGTACACGATTTTATTTTGGAAATTGCTCCTGTGGCTCTGTCAGAAATATTTCCTGATGTTCTTTCAAAGATTCATGAAGAAATTGTTTCTGATATTCCTCTTGGGTTTTTTTTTCAGTAGTTCTTCCAGAAATTGCACAAAAAAGCCTGGAAGAATTTTCTGAAGCATCTGTGAAAGGAATGCTAAGGAAATCTCTGGATGATTGTGTGAACGAATCCCTTTTTTAAAACTCCTAGCTATTTCTTCTGCGCTCACAAAGAGAAATTCTTGGAAACTTTTTGGAGCGATTCTTCGATAAAAATTGCTGGGAAAGTTCCTGAAGAAACCTCTTTAATTTTTAGAAAAAAAAAATCATGAGAAATCTCTTGAGGGACTCTAAAAGTGATTTCAAGGAAAACATGGAAGAATTTCTGTCGGAATCCTTAGGAGAACTCCTGGAGATATCTCTGGAGGAATTCATTGATGCATGTTATATATTTTCTTCAGGGATTGTTATATAAAAATCTCTAAAAAAACACCTGCAGATACAAAAATCATCCTGGTTTTTTTCAAAGCACTTCTGAATGTATTTTTGAATAAAAAAATATTTTTTCTTTAAGAATGTTTCAAAAAAATCGTAAAAGAGCAGAAGAACCCTTTGCAGGTATTCATACAAGGCTTCCTTGATATTTTTTTTTTGAAAAATCTAAATAAATGATTGAGATTCTGAAGCAATTTCTAAGCAGATCATATGGGCTGGTTTTGTATTTCATGAGATTTGTGCAATTAAAAACGTCAAACGTCGGCCACTGTGGCGGTCATTTTGGGTTTCTAACAAGTCTGTCCTTGAGGTACCAGTCTTGCCGGTTCTAATCCCACCAGGCGATGTTTTTTTCTACAATCTCTCAATTAACAAGATTCTCTACCTCCTGTGCAAATTTTTCAGTCAATTCAAGCTATTATCAATATTTACTAATAACATATTACATTTTGTTTGCTATAGTAGTTAAGATACTTTGCATGCTTTATTTTTTTTTTTTCAAAAACACGTTAGTAACAACACTTGTTGAGGTTAACACCATTCGATAGCCAGTAGATGTGAATGTCTTACTTTTATGCACACATGTTCACATTTCAATAAGTAGGTAATTCTTCAAAAGCATGATAAAGCAGTTCTCAACCGTGTAAACAAACACAACGGAAGCAAAGACAACCTCCGTGTTGGAAACTCCCCGCAAGTATCATCAGTCAGCTTTAGCCATACTCCAAACAAAAACAGCAGCCGGTCCCGAAATGAATGGTTTCCATCATCAGCAAAACCAACAACACCCGAACTCCGAACCAGACCGACGACGCACGGAACGACGACGGAGTGCGCATTCATACCGATTGAAGTCACCACCTCCAGTTCCAGTCAGTACCTGGAAATTCAGGGAGGCAACAATTCATTTATTCCTACTCAGCCTTCTATCACCTTCTTTTCTGCGTCCACTGCTGCGTTCTCTTCTCTAATCCCCTGTGGGAATGCGCATTTGATCCATTCCGTCATCGTCATCACTCCGGGATCTGAGCTTTTTTTTTTTTTTGATACAATATCTTTCGATGTTTTCTTGGTCCCGTCGTCGTCGTCGTCATTTCCTTCTGGGTTCAACAAGGACACCGCAGCTGCAGCAGGGGACTCAAAACACACCCGAGCACCTACCTACCTGCAGCGAATGTCTAAATTTGGACGATTTGTGTGTGTTTAGGGGCCCATATAGCCGAGGCGGTAAACGCACGGGTATTCAGCATGACCATGCTGAGGGTGACGGGTTCGATTCCCGGTCGGTCCAGGATCTTTTCGTAAAGAAAATTTCCTTGACTTCCTTGGGCATAAAGTATCTTCGTGCCTGCCACACGATATACGCATGCAAAATGGTCATTGGCAGAGGAAGCTCTCAGTTAATAACTGTGGAAGTGCTCATAGAACACTAAGCTGAGAAGCAGGCTTTGTCCCAATGAGGACGTTACGCCAAGAAGAGAGAGAGAGTGTGTGTTTACTCCGGCACAGAGGACGAATTGGCTATTTTCTGGTAATCACCAGCTGGGAGGGACTATTCATCTCCGAAACTAGACGGACGGAACGACTTTCGACCGGATTCCTTGAATAGAGCAGCGTACGATGACTAAGTGTTTTCGCTCGGTGTTCGGAAGCTGCATGGCAAATGTCCGCCGCCGACTGGCGGTCCGTTCTACCTGCGCGAGGTGGTATTCTCTTTCGAGCGCTATAATTGATTCGAGGTTTGTGGCATTCCTCGGAGGGGAACGGTTATTCATAAGTAGAAGCTCGGTGGTGGTGATTTTCTCGAAATTGATTGATTAGCTACAGGAAGTTAGGCGGGGTGTTCACAAGTGGTTGCTAGGTTCCTTTCCAGAATGATGGGAAGCGACGAACATGATGTAGTTGATGTCGCCTTCCTAATTGTTGGTGTTTTTTGGTCCTTTATAGTAAGTAGTATCCTTACAAAATCGTTTTCATAAAAACTGACGCTAACCTGACTAGAATAGCATAATAAATTGATATAGACCGAAATACACTTTAATTATTGAATGAAAAACACCTAAGACTTTTATGGGGAAGAACTCCTACCAATATCCCACGTGTAATCGAATACATGCTCCGAAACAGAAACCCCACCGCGAATCACTGCATACCTACAAGACAGCAGCAGCGCATGCACTGACTCAAGCTGTCAACTGCTTCCAGTGCCACACCACCGAACCCCAAAGAAAACTCTCGCCCGCCTGACAGTCCTTAGACGAGAAGGGCCCTTTCTGTTATTATGCGCCTGGCCCAGTCTATGTACTACCTTGCGGCCGACGTGGGGTTCGTCGCTTTTGTCCGGCGGGTTGCAAATCTTTTGTTCTCCGTTCGTTTGTTGTGCCTGGTATAAATATAATTTTCGCACGAAATATGGCGCGTTTCCTTTTGATTTTTGTTCTTTTGACCGTCGTCGTCATCGTCGTCAACGTCCCGGTTCCCGTCATCTTAGGTGACGTCCCATCGTCGTCCTTCCCGAAATACGGGGAAGTGTACGGCGACAGACGTCGCGTCGGATTGCATTTCTTTTGCTTTTCTCCCCCAACCAGCGACCGACCGACAGCAAGTAAACTGCAATCGAGTTGGAGTTCGATTTCGCTCAACAACGGATAGGATCGTTCACATTTCAGTGTCCGGTATGGTCTTTGAAAACATTTTGGAAGGTGGAAGGAAGGAAGTCTTGCCGACGCACGATTTCAGTCAGCTCTGTCGTCATGATGGGGCAGAACCAGTCAGCAGTGCCAGTCAGTGGCGTGTCAATGTCGATGTCAAAGCCTTCCTGTTTCGGACCTCGGTGGAGGCTACGGTGGCGGCGGCGTCGTCGGCAGCTCGTCAACAAGGCAGGCACCAGCAGTATCGGCACGAACGCTGGGACAGCGGGGAAGTGAGGCACACTCTTTTTGCCGGGCGAGGACCAAAAGACTGAATGGCCGTCGCGAACTCTGCGACTGAAGTCGTCTCCAAATGTGACAGCGCCTGCAGCACGCTGTCGTCTCGATCGGTTTTTGCTTCTCCGCCAGTTGCGACAAGGCGAATTCTGCAGACCAAATTCTGCGGCAGGCAAAGACTAAATTGAATTTATTTGTTACTTTATCTGGAAATATTTTTATCCTGACCTTGAGGAATAAATTTGAATGATAATTTCCTCTCGTTCGTGGATCGGTTAGGCTACGAATAAGGTGCGCAACAAACGAAGACAAATCGAAAGTGAAAATATTGTTTCACGACTGCCGTGCTTGAGGCGAGATGCAGAAAAGTTACGACTGCAGTACATCGGGGGTCATGAACTGAATGTGTGTGTTTTTTTTTTATAAAGCGATAAACGTAATTGAGTTGTTGATTGTCTAACTGCGAAGAAGTTAACAAAACATGTGGCATAGCAATGTTTAGCGGCTTTTAATGCATTTATGAAACATGTGACGCTTTCAAATCCATTAGTTAAGTAAAAGGGATTTTTTATACACACTTGATTAGTGCACAAATCAAACCAGTACGCAACATACTGTTAAGTAAATATGATTTTAGGCCATGTAATGTTGTTAGCAGGGCTGCAAAACGGTGAGTCGAAAAAGAGAGCGTCCAACATAGCTCTGGTCCTCACAAGTTCCTACCTTATGCTTCCACGGCTCAAGTGATGACAAAGACCGTCAGCAAAGAGTTATGTACTTAGCCTTATGTGCAGCCTAGGCACTGTTGTCCTTCTGACTTCAGCTAGATTGAGGAGGTACGTCTCGAGCGTCTGTTCACCAAGGAGGTGCGGCTCAAACAGCGTCTGTTCTGGCAACCAGCGGCTGAGTGTAAAATGCTCCTCCACCGGAAGCTATATCTAAGGTGGCAGCCCCACCACGGTGGATAGGGGACCTTGGGCCAACAACCTACTGATTCCGAAACCAAAAAACCGTTACAGAAACTGAAAATTAAGGGTTACAAACTGATTCAACGGCAACGGCTTTTAGCGCGAAACAACGGACAAGAATTGGAACTTGGAATGTATTAACCCTAGCCCAGCAGGGTAAACTGGCACAACTAGCCAATGAGGCATGCCGTATGAAGCTTGTGATCCTAGGACTGAGCGAAGTCCGTTGGCCGAACTTTGGAGAACACAGATTGGCGTCGGGTCAAATTCTGCTATTTTCTGGCCTACGAGGTGAACACGCTCCTCGCCACCGTGGAGTTGGTTTCCTGCTCAGCCCTCACGCCCACGCTGCACTCATGTAGTGGGAACCGTTTAATGAGAGGATAATTGTAGCCAGATTCAGAACACGGGTTCGAAACCTCACCATGATCCAATGTTACGCGTCAACCGATGCTGCCGAATTGCGAGATAAAGAGAACTTTTACAGTCAACTGAATGCTGTTGTGGATAAGGGGCTGTCCATAAACCACGTGGTCATTTTTTTGGGACTTTTCAACCCCCCCCCCCCCCCGCGTGGTCATTGGTCCATACAAAAAATTTTATTTGTCCATACAAAATGGTCATTGGCCGAACCCCCCCTCATGACCACGTGGTTTATCGACAGCCCCTAAGACTCTGAAAGGTGATATCAAGGGCTTTCTGACAGAAGGTCGAAGGACAAAAGGTCGAATGGACAAAAGGTCGAATGGACAAAAGGTCGAATGGACAAAAGGTCGAATGGACATAAGGTCGAAGGGACAAAAGGTCGAATGGGACAAAAGGTCGAATTTTAGTAGACCAATTTACCAGCTGGTATTTCTCGCTTATAAGACAAACATTTTTGAGAAGTCTTTGTTGCCGCTCATTGAAAGAAACATTGTAGTGCTGTTATAGAAATCATATGCATTTCAGTCACTAACATTTCCATAGGAAATTTTTCCTTCTTTTGTTTGTAGGCTGTTCTTTCAAGTTCTGTTAATGTAGTATTTATTTAATGGCAATTTAGTTTGGTTTTTCGTTCAGGAATTTTTCCTTCTTAAATTTATAGGCTGTTCTTTTAACTTTTGTTAGTGAAATAATTATTGACTCCTTAGGGACTTATTTTTCAATCAGAAATTTTGCCTTCTTCTTTTCAATATCTGTTCTTTCTAACTGTACTACAGAAACATTCATTAACTACTTGTACTTAGTGATCATCCCCTCTTGGATAGATAGGTAGATCCTAATAATTATACTGTATATGAAAAAAAATCATTTTGTTTGCTCATACAGGCGTTACGCCAAAAATTGAGAATTTTCGATCCCCCTCTCCCTGTCATATACTAACTATATTGCTTGTTACACTTTTGCAAACCACCCTCCCCCTATAATCGTGACGTACTTCATGGATCACCCCTATAATACCCAGAGATTTATCCTTTTCTAATTTATAGACTGCTTGACTTTATTTAATCGCATTAATGATTGGGATTTCAAATGAGAATATTCCGATCTATGATTCATCCTTCTTCAACCCATAGGCTGTTCTTTCAAGGAATCAGAGATGGCATGCTCCTCAGTGCGAAACGTGTGAAGAGAAAACATACACTCTACACACGACTTTCAACGAGAGCGAGGGTGAACTACGCAACTTTTTTCACACACAAACCACCCGCTCACCTTCGAAATGAGTGCTCAAACAAATGTTAGCACAAACATGTTTTTAGAGATGAATGCCGAGTACGGTAAAGTCTCTCTAAACAAAAAAAAACATTTTTTTTCAGTTTCTGCGTGCACATTTTGTGCGCGCAGAAAATGTGCACATACATAGTAGTGTTGAGAGCGCACTCAGTCGTGCTTCCAGTGCAATACTGTGTGTACCACAGGAGTATATAAGTACTTGCTTGTCTAAGATCACATAAATCACAGACAAATAGATGTGACACTAACAAAATTTCAATCTCATATATCTCATGATCCTGATTACTTAGAAAGTTTGTGTTTTCGGCAAAGTTGTTTGGCTGGTCGAGGACCAACCGATAATAAGATTCAAGATCCAAAATTCCGCCGCTAGGCGGTGCTAGTGAGCTAAAAAATTTTGTTTTTCATAAATATCAGGAAAATTTGCCAAAAAATGCAACTAGCGCCGAGTAGCTGTTGAAACTTGAACCAAACGGTAATTATTCTGAAAGCCCTTGATCTACCAAACCATATTGCCGAAGACACCATCTTTCTACAAAATGAGGATGCTGAGATATGCGAAATTTAAAATTTGTTTGCTCTCTAGCGCCGCCTAGTGGTAGAATTTTGAATCTTAAGTCTTATTATCGGTTAGCCCTTGACCAGCCAAACAACTTTGCCGAAGAAACCAACTCTTTAAGTAATCAGGATCATGAGATATATGAGATTGAAATTTCGCTAGTGCCACATCTACTTGTCTGTGATTTATGTGATATCTTAGACAAGCAGATGCAACACTGACAAAATTTCCATCCTATATATCTCAGGAACCTGATTACTTAGAGAGTTGGTTTCTTCGGCAAAGTTGTTCAGCTGGTCAAGGGCTTTCGGAATATGGGCCGTGTGATTTGTGATTTCACCGCTAGGCGGCGCTAAATAGCGTACAAATTTTACATTTCACATATCTCAGCATTCTGATTCTTTAGAAAGATGATGTCTTCGGCAAAATTGTTTGGTAGATCAAGGGCTTTCAGGATAATTATCGTTTGGTTCGAGTTTCTGCAGCTAGGTGGCGCTAGTTGCAATGTTTTGCAAATTTTCCTGATATATATGAAAAACAAAATTTGTTAGCTCACTAGCACCACCTGTTGGTGGAATTTGGAACCAAAATATTCATCAACTGTAAGTCCTTGACCAGCTTAAGACGTCTGCTTGTCTCTGATATCAAGAATTTGATACCCCTTAGCGGGTTTGGACTTACTGGCATGCTTTCGGTTCACCAAATGCTCAAACACCATTGATCCCTTTAAACACACTGCGTGTGCACTGAGTTCTGTTTTTTTCTGCGTGCGCGCAGAAATTGCGCACTGGGATTATGACCTGCGGGCTCTCATTGCTCTCTCGCAGCACTCTAAGGGGCTGTTTATAAACCACGTAGACCAAAATTTGGCCATCTCAGACCCCCCCCTAACTTTTGTCCATTCGACCTTTTGTCCCATTCGACCTTTTGTCCATTCGACCTTTTGTCCATTCGACCTTTTGTCCATTCGACCTTTTGTCCATTCGACCTTTTGTCCATTCGACCTTTTGTCCATTCGACCTTTTGTCCTTCGACCTTTTGTCCTTCGACCTTATGTCTTTCGACCTTTTGTCATAGATTCGATATCAAGATCCTCATGGGCGACTTCAACGCGAAGGTTGGTTCCGACAACTCGGACTATGAGCACGTCATGGGACGCCATGGTTCTCCAAGAGCGAAAGCGGAGAGCTGTTTGCAGAGTTTTGTGGCAACAATGACATGGTGATTGGGGGATCGCTCTTTCCTCATCTACCAGTGCACAAAGTGACATGGGTTTCCCGTGATGGCGTCACGGAAAACCAAATCGACCACATCTGCCAGGGTTCCTGATTTCCACTTTTCATCTTCTTCCACATTCGAAGACAGTCAGCAGCGAACGGTTGTCGCTTTAGTTCGTGTGTATGCTTGTCAGCGACGACAGCAAACTCCGGCGAACGGTGGGAAGCCACACTTGGAAATTACTCATTCGTCCACATTCGCATCGCAAGCGAATGCGATTCGTGAGTGATGCGATTGATATTGTGCATACGAATTTTTGATGTTTTCGAATTATTTTCTTTGCTAATCTAGCATTTCAGCAACAATACAGTAAAAATGTATGCATTACATGCAGAAATTCTCTTCTACTTATGATAATAGCCGCTTCGATCGGTCACCAGCATTCTTCGCCATTCGCCATTCATTCATTCGCTTGCGATCCAAACTGCGACGAATGGCAACGAATATTCATGTCAAGCAGCTGGCTCATCGCTTCCCACTGGTGATGGGGTTGCGTGTTTGATCACGACGATCCGTTTGCTGCATCTTTCTCGATTCGCTTCAGCAAAGAGGAGTGAATATGAATGGAGTGAGGCGAATATACCGATCCTTGACATCTGCATTAGCCGAAAATGGAGACGGAGCCTTCTTGATGTGCGGAACAAACGTAGCGCCGACATTGCGTCCGACCATCATCTCCTAATCGGCAAGATCCGACTGCGCATTGCCAGGATCCAGCGACAGGAGGAGGAAATCGGGCGCCGGTTCAACATACGCCAACTGGAAGACACTGCGGTGAAAAGGAGCTAGAGAACCGTGCTGCGAATATTCCAGAAGGTGGAAGCGTAGAAGATCAATGGAGCGCCATCAAGAACGCCTTCATCGCCACCGGCGAGAATAATTTGGGTGAGCTACGCACCCGAAGAAAGCAGTGAATCACAGATGATGCCTGGAGGAAGATAGAGGAGCGAAGGAACGCCTAAGCCGCGATAGAGCGTGCGAAAACACGAGGAGCCAAAGCCGTAGCCCATCAGCGCTATTCGGCTCTCGAGAAGGAAGTGAAGCGCTCATGTAGGTTTGACAAAAGTGCGTGGGCAGACTCCCTAGCCGACGAAGGCGAGAAAACCGCAAACACCGGCGACATCCGTCTCCTTCACGATGTTTCACGCCGCCTTAGCGGGACTAAGATGAATGCTACGATGCCCGTGAAAGACACGTCTGGACCGTTACTAACTGACCCGGCTGACCAGTTGAAATGCTGGTTCGAGCGGGAAACCTTTTTCAAGTTGCGGTCACGCCATCAACACCATAGCATGATCCGCCAAGGGTTTGACGCATTACCCGTGTCAACACCGAAGCTCCATCAGTGCAGGAGATAGAAACAGCCATCCGTAGCATGAAATCGAACAGGGTCCCAGGGGTCGATCGAATATCAGCTGAGATGCTCAAAATTGACTCCGTAGTATCCGCACAACTGTTGCATCAGTTATTCTGCAACATACATATGGGAAACCGCGACATTTCAGATCGACTGAATGCAAGGCGTCTTATGCCGTTTTTCTTTTTTAACCTGCACAGTACGAACAAAATCTGTAAATTTATGACGAACTGAATGTAACAAATTGACCTCCATCGTGTTCGATAGAATTTTATATGTGATCTTAAAATTACACTGCTGATTGCTGAGAGAAAAGTTTTAATTATATCATCGACTTTTCAGAGAAACTTAAAAAAATCCTAATACGAGAATCGAACTCCGATCTTCCGAGTGAGAGTTCATGCCTAACCCCTCTAGGCTGCCTCACCAAGCTGAAGAGAAGGCAATCAAAGATAAACATCTTCCACCATAAAGGAACAAACTGTTGTACCGCTTCGGTCACAGAGAGCGAGAGAGAGCAGACCGCGCAGCGAGGCAGACGACTGAGCGTAGCTGCCTTCGTTTACGTTACTGCATGTAAATTTTAAGCGAATATGTCTCAAAATCTGTAAACAGTGCGCATGATTGGCTGATTACTGAGCGAACAGTATCATCTCACGGTAAATGGCTGTAATTTTGTAGCTTCTGCTATAATTTTCAGTCGATGCTTAACTTACGTGTTGTTTAATTTTCATGATTTCTTTCTGTGTGGGTTGGAACTGGATTGGCGGAAAATGTGTAAACAAACAACGTCAAACAAACTTTAGTACAAGCGAAACCGAAGTCGGGTTGGGGTTGAAACTGTGATCTGATCCAGTTCCAACCCAGGTTGGAACTGGATAATAAAGAAAAACGGCATTAGTAAAGGTACTCAAAAAGGGTGACCTGACTGTATGCGATAATTGGCGGGGCATCATGCTACAGTGTATCGTTCTCAAAGTCCTCTGCAAAGTGATCCTTAACCAGATACAGGAGAAGATTGACGCAATTCTCCGACGGCAGTAAGCAGGATTCCGTGCCGGACGATCCTGTGTGGACCATATTGTCACGCTCCGTATCATTCTGGAGCAAATCAATGAATTCCAAGAGTCTCTCTACCTGGTGTTCATTGATTACGAAAAAACTTTCGACCGTCTCCATCACGGAAACATGTGGGAAGCCCTCAGGCTCAAGGGTGTCCCTGAGAAAATCTTCGACCGCATTGAAGCACTTTACAGGTTATTTTCGTGCAGAGTACTGCACAACGGTGTTTTGTCCGATCCCATCCGGGTCGTTGCTGGAGTGAGGCAAGGATGTATACTGTCACCGTTACTGTTCCTCATCGTAATCGACGAGATTCTGGTAGGTGCGATTGACTGTGAACCAAATCGCGGATGGCTGTGGCAGCCCATTACCATGGAGCACCTAAATGACTTCGAATTAGCTGATGACGTTGCTCTCCTAGCTCAACGGTGCTCTGATATGCAGAGCAAGCTCGATGACCTTGCCAATCGCTCCTTAGCGGCAGGTCTTACAATCAACGTCAACAAGAGGCTGGCCATAAACCACGTGGTCATTTTTTTGGGACTTTTCAACACCCCCCCCCCCCCCCCCGTGTGGTCATTAGTCCATACAATTTTTTTTATTTGTCCATACAAAATGGTCATTGGCCGAACACCCCCTTTAAATTGGTCAATTAACATCACGATTCCCAAATTTGCTAGACAGGCGCTTCTATTCCTTCAAGCTTCGGAGTCACTCGACTATCTCCGAGTTTGGGTCTCGCCGGAGTACGTGGATATCTTTTCATAATTCAAGTCTCAATTTGTTCATCGAGCACATGTTTATGTTGTGCACATAAATGTCAAAGCATCTTCAACAATGTAATCTTCCACATGGCTTGGTCAGTCAAAGCAAAATTGATACATGAAGAGAGTTTGGTTGGTGAAGCGCACAAAAGCATGGATCGTTACGATCAGCGATGTTTTATTTAACTGCTGATAGTGTGCTGCGCCAGTTCGCGAGGAATCTTTCAAAAAAGATAGTTTAAATGCTCCTTTTTGGTAAATCTGAGTGTTTAAATCTTCTTAGTCAATCATTATCTAAAAGCTTGTGTCGAAACTGTAATTGTTATAGAGCTGTGCGTAGAATGCGTACTTCACATCATCAGTGTTTCCCAAATATTGAATGTGCATTGGTTTTTGCTGATACACGATTGTATTTCTGTTGCCAGACATTTCAAAAGGGCACCAACATTTCAAAAGGGCGTAACTGCATTTTGAAACAAACCCCTCTTTCACATCTGTGGATCGTATTTCAATGCCGCCATGCAAATCACCGCCAGTATAGGAAAGAACAGCAATTTATCTGTCTAGTAATGTTTGTGAATTTCGTGGGAAACTCAAAATATGACCCACAGATGTGAATGAGTGGTTTGTTTCAAAATGCAGTTACGCCCTTTTGAAATGTTGGTGCCGATATGTGCGACCACATTTCAACCAATTTATCAATAAATTATGAGCGTCGATAGTCAGCGGCGGCACATTTGGATTTCTAATTTGCCTCATTTATTACGTATATTAAGCTAAATTGCACCATTCAGTGTGTATTTATTGACTGCATTTTGTGCCAGCTGGTTAGTTTATTGAATCACACACACGTAAACCCGTGTGAGTGGGTACTCGGGAGCCTATCTGCTTCACATTAGGTTGCAACTACGTGAGATAGGTACGCGTACCCGATCGACCCGACCCGCGCGCACACTGGCTGCAGCAACTCTAATCGAATCTCTCAAATCATTTTCGCGCTTCTCATATCGGTGCAGCTTGCTGGTGCGTCCAGCCAGCAATGGTGTTCGTCGTCATAATCGTATGGATGCAAAAAAAGCACGCGGAAATTTCTCGCAATAATTACCAATAGCGCCTATACTAAATGCCGAGATTAATAATAGTTTACACCTTGTTTTATTTGCGGAAATTTGTTTTAAAAGCAACCAGATGCTTCACGCACGGGTCGAGCTCTGATCGTGATCTGGCTAATGGAGCCGGTTGGTCGGTCAGCTGTGTGAGGCAGGGATGCCAGTTTGTTTGTTCTTCTAAAATATAAATTTAAAACATAAGAGCGTCCGGCCATTTGGCTGAATGCCGTTAGGTCGACTGTCGTTTGACCACATTATGTTCAAAAGGATTCAGAGGTACACGCAGAAAAATAAATTGTAAACACAATTAAATTCTAGTTCAAATCAACCGATTTTTCAGTTTACTATAGTGACAAACTGATTTCTAGTTTAAACTGAACTGTTCTATCGTTTGACAATACAAATATTTTCATTTGTCGAAATTTTTGACAGTTTGTTAAAGCAAACAGAGATATGGTATTTTCAACATGAAATAATGGATTGATTAAAACGACTGCACTTTTGTCACCAACAAACCCGGAATGTGATTGTGTTGGTGACGGCAGCAACTGCGGCAGCTCGGAAATCTATTTTTAGACCGTCGGTAAGCGGATGGGGAGGAGAACGACTAAAAAAAGACAAAAAAAGGCGAAACCGATCAACTTTTTGTGGATGCTGTCGTGAGTACCTGCGCGTTATCCATCACGGCCAAAACTTCACTTGGAAGTTGGCGTGATGGATTTGCTACACCTTCTTCGTTGTGGCAATGTTGGGGTAAGCATTTTATAGCTGTGTGAGTGCTTTCGGCCAATGTTTAGGGTTTTTATTTTGTTGAAACAAATGAAATTTTTGACATTATATGGAATGATGGTAATCGGTTGTTTTTATCGATAAACTCTAAATGAAAACAATTAAATATAACTTTGGAATAAGTAAATTCTCAGTTTGAAAATCAACCATGCGTTTTATTGTTTTAAACAAGCGCCATTTTTCTGCGTGAACCTTCAGAAATCCTATCTGACCGCAATCGCAAAATTCCTTTCCTTTAAATAGCGGGATTTTTCAACGTGTTGTACACCAGCGCGATCACTCGAGGATAAATCATTGCCTCTTCATACTGTAAAACTATATTCAGAGATAAGTTGGCGTTAAAACTATCAATATTGTATCAAAACTTGTTCAAAACTCTCAAAAAACTATGGGCAAAGGGTTATTGCAACCATAACAAATTTTAAATGCTCCATAAAAATTGAACATATGTTCCATGAAAATGTGCAATAATTGAAAACGTTCCATATTTGATAAAAAATGTACCGGTAAAACATAAAATTTTCTCATTAAAAGTGAAATTTTGCACCAATAAATAATACTGAAATGCTCCATAATAAAAAACAAGGCTCGGAGAGTCAAGTCACATAAATCAATAAACTCAATTCGACAAATTGAGATGATGTCTGTATGTGTGTACGTCTGTGCGCAATAAAAGTTCACTCACTTTTAAGGCACTTCTCGTTGGCCGATTTTTAGAATTATAGCTCGAACCAAACCGGAATTTTACCGCATTGTTTGCTACTAAATATGGTCTGGATCGGTCAAGGCGTTCCGGAGTTATTACCATTTCAGTGATCCGAACCATCACCGGTAGAACTGGCCGTATATAAAATTGAACCAAGCCCCATTATGCGACACATCAGACTGCGGAGATTTTTGTAACATTTAGCATGGTTGACGAATTTTGTGTGGAAATTTACACCGGAGACCAGAAATTCCAAAGTGTCGGCCCAAAATTCAAGATGGCAGCCTGAAATTCAAGACGGCGCCTTCAAATTCAAGATGGTGACTGTTCAATGGTGTTTAGGCTCTAAAACATTGAAATATGGGAATATATATTTGATATTGGGATGAAGTCTGGACTTCATAAATGGCGACCAAAATATCCTAGATGGCGGCTAAAAATTCAAGATAGGGTAATTGTTCCCTACGTTGTGGTAGTACCTAATGTTGCGGTAGTGGCATTTGAGCACTTTTTCGACTGAAATGTTACCAAAATGCATTTTTAATAGATGTACTATGCTTAATTTATAAGATTGCACTTTTTGTGTGCTTAAGTTTTGCCCAAAAATCTAGTTTAAAAAAATATTTTCCTTAATATTTCTGCTGCTGTGTTCCTATTGTTGCGGTATCCCATATGATTTCAATTGGATACCGCAACATTAGGAACCGAAATTAAATTTTACCTCCATAATAAGAACAGTGTGCCTATTGTTGTGGTATGCGATTATTGATCGAAAACAGAGAGAAACGATAGTTTTCATATTTTTCCCAGCAAATTTGGACAGCAAACTACCGACTAACGTTTTGAAACCGTTCATTAGATGGAACGGTCATATTTTTTTGAATTAATTTACCTTATTACCACAACGATCGGCACACTTACCCTAACGGTTGTTTAATCGAGTTGTAGGCTCTAAAACATTGAAATATGGGTATATTTTGTATGGGGAAGATGTCCGGAGTCCAAAAATGGTAACCAGAATTTTCAAGATGGCGGTTTAAAATCCAATATGGCGGCTCCAAATTCAAGATAGTAGCTGTTTTCTAAAGTTTTGGGCTTGCAATATTTGGTATGGGGAAAAAGTCTGGTTTCCAAAAATGGCGACCAGAATTTCCAAGATGGTGTCCTAAAATCCAATATGGCGGCTCATATTAAAAGATGGCTGCTGTTTTATTGAGTTTTAGGCTCTACAGTCTTGCAATATGGTTTTATTTAGTATGGGGAAGATATCCGGAGTCCAAAAATGGTAACCAAAATGTCCAATATGGCGGCCTAAAATCCAAGATGGCAGCTCGAAATTCAAGATGGCAGCTATTTAATGTAGTTTTAGGCTCTAAAACAATGCAATATGGGTTAATTTGATATGTGGAAGATGTCCGGAGTCCAAAAACGGTGACCAGATTAATCAAAGTGGCGGTCTAAAATCCAATATTGCGGCTCTGAATTCAATATGGTGGATGTTCAATTTAGTTTTAGCATCTAAAACAATGAAATATGGGTGTATATATATAGTATGGTGAATATATCCGAAGTCAAGAAAAGGTGGCCAGAATATATAAGATGGCGATCGAAAATCTAAGATAGCGTCCTAAAATTTAAGATGGTGGCTTTTCAATGGTGTTTTAGGCTAATAAATCATTCAATATTAGGGAGGATTTCCGGAGTTCAAAAATAGCAACCAGAATAATCAAGATGGAGGTCCAATATTCAAGATGGTGGCTGTTTATTGGAGTTTTTTGCTCTAAATCCATTCAATATAATAAACCATTCAACGCATTGACATGCCTTGAAATGCTTTGAAAGACCTCTGAATCTCCACACTGAATCCTCCTCACCCCCTTAACTCATCTAATAGCCTATGAAAGCTTCTAACGCCCCTCTGCAACCTCCTGGACTGCCCAGAAACGCATTCAAACGCTTTGTCATTGAACCCCACACGGGAAAAAAATCGTTGCCGGATCCATGACTAAAATGTTATGAAATCATAAAACTTGTCGCTTCATGATATTGTAACTACAAGTCATGATATCGTGACGTTAACAACGATTATCATGAATAATAATAACTGATTCCATCAACAAAAGCCATGACCGTCAAAAGCGTTATGAAAAAATTAAGCTCGTTTTCATAAATTGAAGACCATAAAGCATAGTCATGGTAGCATGGCTCTGAGTCATAAAACTATGACGCTGAGTCATCTCAACCAGACGCTGAGTCGTATAAACATAACGCAGAGTCATTAAATCATGAATCACAACAAACGAATTTGGGCACTGTAAGCGTTACACAAACCCTCGCGCAGAATCACCTACGCCATTTTTGTCACTTCTGTCAAGGCGCCTTTTGTAAGCGGCAGTGTTTTCCGGTGAGATTTTTGAATTGTTCTTGCGTTGCGTTGCGTTGCGTTGCGTGGTAACGGAGTAATTCGTAGATTGCATACTGAAAGTTGTCATGTTAAAACTTTAATACTCCTATTCTAATTGCTTATGGAATGCTATTTGGGAAGGAACAGCTATCCAATCAGAGGTTGAAGTAAAAAAGACATGAGAACTTCCATTGCCGGCCACGCCCATCTTCTCCGTTACGAGGATAGGAAAGGATGTGATGATATGACACCTATTTTACAAGAGGTCAGCGACTCACCGACACTCCCATAGGTGTCAAGGAGTTGGATATTTGGAATGGGGTGATTTGGGAATCACTATAAGCGAGTGATGCGACAAGATTCAGATAGTTGAAGTGTATTTGTGTAAATCATGTAGATGTGTTGGAGTGAGTGAAATTGTTTTAGTATATTTAAACACCAACGTTGGGAGTGACATAGCTAAGAAATTTTGTCACTCCGTGGGCCTTTTTGCTTCCGGGATGGGGCACAGGCATTTACACTGTGTCCTGGCTAACAAGCCTAGGCTTAAGCGCCATTGCTCGCTCTCTGAAACGATAAGAAACACTTTATGTGGATGGGAAAGGATAGTAGGAAAGGGATAACTATTTATCGAGATGCCAGCGACTCACCGACGCCCTCGAAAATAGAAAGGAAATGGAATTTTGGTACAGGAATGGTCAGGAATTCAGAATGATTAAGTTATGCATTATTTTTGTAGATTAATATGTTTAAAACAAATTGATTGATAATTATTATATAATTATATTTTTGTTATTGAAAATGCGCTACATGGTCAAAGTGTTTACGCCGGAGACTTTCACCTCAGTCTTTATAATAATCAATAATACTCCCCCACCATCCTTTCCTAATGAAGACAAAAGACAATTAGGAAAAAAACTAAAAGTTATCTTTGAAGACTTATTAGATATTTAATTACTTTTCTTGTTGTAATTTTCTAATTAAAATGTACTTAGAACTGGCAAAAAATCAAAGATTATAGAACAACCTATAATCTTGGAATTGCTTTGAAACAATATGTGCATACCAGGCACCCCAACCTAATATCAGAATGCCAGCTCCAGAGGCACGTTATCGTCTGTTTGGGCCATAAAAACCATACTAATATGGGCTGTATGTTCCAATTCTTCGGTAAACACTTGAACTCCTTTGACACTCACGGTTAGACGTCAGGGCACTCTAACCCAAATATACGCTTGTCAGGAAAAACAGCGTTGTGCATTCAAACTCTGGCTGTACAAAGCACAATTTACAGCAAAGTTGAAGGATTTCATCGAAAAATACATGTACTTCAGCGGAAAATAGTAAAATAAAAGTTTCCCTGCTCCTGGCTATGGCCTTCAACACTGCTCTAGCTCCGTCGCTTCCTCTGAGGCTGGGGAAACGCCTACAATATTTCCACACGCAGGTTTTTACACCACTTGTTCCGCTTAGCTGAATCCCATGAGTTCCCTTTTTTTTCTTCAGCCGATTTACGGAAAAAAAAACTCGAGCGCATCACCACTGTCAAACGCGTCCGTATCCAGCCCGAATCAAAACTTACCCTCATTAATGACAACTTCTTCAACCTTAACCACGTATTAATTGAAATTTGTATCACTGGACTACTACTAAAAGGCGTGTAAACCGGAACAGACTCACCAGAATTGAATAACATATCATAAGCCGATCTGCCGAACCCAAAAGGTATTGAAGATGCTTGAAATCAATGGAAAAGATTCTTCTTGTTCCTGCCTTCTGACGAAATTCATTGGACGAGGCTTCCCAGTAGTCAATCTTGCGCGAATCCATCCGGTTTGTCTGCAGCAAGCCTCGTTGATTCGGTGACCGATACACTGGTCTTTTCTCTTCTTCAAGGATTATTTTTTTAATGTCACAATCCAACGATGAACGCTCTCACAAATATTTCGCTCCAAAATTCATTAGTACAATTACACTTTTAAAAGTATTATTATCATATCCTCTAAAGTTAGTTTTCACTTTGATTTCCAATATTCAGAATATTGACAGAAAAAAAGCAGCGAGAAAATAAATTACTTCTACTTCCATCCGGTGAGATTTTTGAATTGTTCTTACTTAAAAAGTAATAAACTACATAATCATTGAACTACATTCCAGAAGTTGAAAGTGAAAAAACTCTATATTCCGGCACAAAACTCCGGCCAGTTTTATCAGCAGCAGAACAATCAAGCTCACGTAATGATTTTATTACTACTAACAATTTATACAATTAAGCCTTGCTTTATTTTATTATATATATTTTTTTAATAGAAATCTTTTCTTTTCTATGCAGACGGCGGGCGACATGGAACATAAAATCAGCACGCGCTTGGATTTCCTTAAGGAAAAATTCGAGAACCTTAATTTGCAGCCGCAAATTGTTGCGGTTGGGGCATCGCGGGGAGAAGGAGCGGTGCTCGTTATTTTCGGGGGGAGCGGAGTACAAGGCAGACCACATCCTCCATGCCATTTGCATTTGCATGCAAGTGATATATGTTTTGAATCTCCAGTATGCACCAGACTGCAAGCCCCTCTGATGTTCTTGCAAGCTCATCTGTTCAAAATCCCAGCGGTAGATCTACCCAAAAGCACCCGTGATTTACTGCGGGCTATTGAGTAGGTTGAAGGCACAATGATGAATAAATATTGACAAATACCAGAATCATAAAAATTACTTCAATATTCAGGAACCTTGTTCATGATTTTAGAGTGCGTGCTTCACGATAACATGACCTTAAATGCCACTAATCCGATAGTATAAATTACAAATACTAGAATCAGGCATACTGCTTATGTTTTTATAACATTAGGTTATAAATTTAGAACATGCTTTATGATAACATGACCAGTACTACCATTTTTCGCAAATCGATCCAGTACCATAAATGACAAATACTTGCACCATGAGTAATGCTCAAGCTTTCATAAATTTAGTTCATAGTTTGAGTACGTACTTCATGATAATATGAACCGACTTACCAAATTTCGCTAATAAAACTGGAACCATAAATGACAACTACTAGTTCTATGAATACCGCTTCTGGTTTCATGAATCTAGTTAATAGTTCTGGTATTCATGGGCATGATATCATGACTTAACTTACAAATTTTTGTCAATAAATATAAAAAACGTAACGCCAAGGTGACGTTACGGCAACATGAGTCATGAAATTATGACCTTTTTTTGTGGTGTATATTTATAACATGAAAACACACGTTTTACGCGAAATCATGACTCATTTAGCAGATTCCAAGCAGCGGATTTTTTCCCGGGGACTTCCACATATGAGACCAAGTAAAACCTTCTGAAACGCCCATATTTCAAATTATCCCTTTGAAGCGTGATTTTTTCCAAGCGTTATTATGAAACTTTTTCTACGTTTTTCTATTGTTTTGGTGTTCAATAGCATAGAATATTTTTTCTGGATACCCTAGGTCATCCAAACTATTCTTGAGTTTAGATCCCAAAGTCTACGGATGGAACGGTAACTTCTTTCAGTATACAAAGCTTTTATTAGTAATCTATCATGTCCAGTAAGTCTTCTGGAAGTTCAATAGACAATATAAGATCAGTCGGGATATCCTAGGTCATCCAAACTGTTCTTGAGTATAAGTCCCAAAGTCTACGGGTGTAACGGAAACTTCTTTCATTTTACAAATCTACTATTTGTTATCTATCTTTTCCAGTGAGTCTACTGAAAATTCTATAGAAAGTATCAGATCTTTTGGGATATCCTAGGTCATCCAAACTGTTCTTGAGTTTAGACACTGAAGTCTACGATTATAACCGTAACTTTTTTCAGTATACAAAGCTACTATTTGTAATTTATTATGTTCAGTAAGCCTTCTGAAAGTTCAATAGACAGCATCAGATCGTACGGGATATCCTAGGTCATCCAAGCTGTTCTTGAGTTTAGATCCTAAAGTCTTTCATTATGCAAAGCTACTAATCGTTATCTATCATGTCCAGTGAGTCTTCTGAAAGTTTAATAGACAGTATAAGATTAGTCGGGATATGCTAGGTCATCCAAACTGTTCTTGAGTTTAGATCCTAAGGTTTACGGGTGTAACGGTAACTTCTTTCAGAATACAAAGCTACGATTTTTAATCTATCATTTCCAGTGAGTCTTCTGAAAGTTCAATTGACAGTATCAGATCATTCGGGATTTCCTAGGTCATCCAAACTGTTCTTCCTTCATTATACAAAGCTGCGATTTGTAATCAATCATGTCCAATAATTCTTCTGAATGCTCAATGGACATCATAAGATCAGCCGGGGCCATCCAAACTAATATAATGTTTTATGTCTAGCATCTACAGCAACTGAAATTTCTGTTTTGGCTATATAGAGTTATGTTGCATAATCTATTATGCTCTACTTACTGGAGCTCACAGAATACAACCAGAGACTACGACATAGCTAAATTGTCAAACAAAAAAAAAAACATTGTGTAACATTACCATCTGAAACGAAATCGCCTCATGTCACAGTGGTTATTTTTATCAACTAAGCTTCATAACAGTTAAGGATGTCCATTGTAATATCCCAAAAAATATATAGCAACGCTTATTGTTCCTCAAACTACTTTGGTAAGTACAGTGGATTATGTATCACTTCTTAACGTACTGGAAAAAGCTATTATCACAAGTGTAGACCAGAAGCTATGGTCTCCGGAGTAGTGTTGTTGATCTGGAATATCTCAAATCTATCTTGAAATGACTCATTTAAGATTATTGTGAGAATAACTACTGTTACTATCAACAGCTGAACTTCAGGATAGTTTGGACGACTCAATGTCCCAAAGGTTCATAATAATATATAGTAGACTTCAGGTTGGTCCGGTCACCGCGATTGATTATTAAACGTTACTCAGTATGTCAGATATAGCTGATGTTACGAGTGTAAACCTGAAGTTCTGAACTCCAAGGTAGTTAGGCTGACCTGGAACATTTCCATAGTAATTCCAAATGACATCTGAGATTTTAAGAGCTTCACGGGTCTCGACAGATTATGCTATGCTATTATTTACCAGTTACCACGGATAAATATGCAACGTTACTCAGTTTAGCAGATACGCCTGTTGTTATGAGTGTAGACCTGAAGCCCTGAGCTCCAATGTAGTTTGGCTGACCTGAAATATCCCTGTAGTGTCTCTTAATGACATTTGAGATTTCAAGAGCTTTGCGGATCCAGCAGATTATACAATATTAATATTTATGACGAAAACACATAAAGATGATGATGATTAACCTGGGCTTGTTAGGGGAATATCTGTTAGTAAAAATAAAAACCCTAATTAATCCACCTAGTGGTGATGGTGCCTTTCTCGTGCTTTTAAGTATCCTTTCAACAAAACTCAAGCGACATGTTGATGACATTGACATAAATACAAAATAAAAACTGCTTGCTAAATCAACTCAATATGGAAACATTTTATATTAGCATTACATCCAATATTCAGAAAATATAAGACAACAATCCAAAATTCAAACCAAACAAGTGTCATGAAGCCGCAAAATTTTGAAACGTCATTTTAGATTTATCGGTCATTATTTTTTGACTCCGGGTATCTACCCCAACTAAACTAAACGCCATCTTGAACATTGAGACACCATCTTGGATGTTCTGGTATTCATTTTTGGACTCCGTACCTAAAATTACATGAAATAATCGCCGTATTGAATTTTGGCATGTCGTCTATGATTTTCTGGTGACCAGTTTTGGACGAAGACCGGCATTCTTCCCCATTCCAATTATAGTCATATTGCAGACCTTGTGAAACAGCGCACAGCTTGGGTTTTCTGATCACAGAATTCTGGACATGTTTCCATACAACATATGCCCATAATGCAAGAATTCAAAATCCTAAATAAAAAGGTGCTAACTTGAATACGGGGCATTATCTTGGATACTCTGGTGGACTTCGAACATATTTCCCATACCAAATACACTTATTTTGCACAGTTTTAGAGCTCAAAATTCCTTTAAACAGCCGCCATCTTCTGTTCAAGGTTGACACGATCAAATTCTTATTTTTCCATTCAACGTTGACCGATCCTGCTATAAATTTACACCTTAGGGGCTGTCCATAAACCACGTGGTCATGGAGGGGGGCCTGTTCGAGTCCGTATGAAGTTGATCATCAATATTAACTTCTTTTCTCGATCAGCCTAGATAGCTGTGTAGTGTCGGTAGCGATTGTCTCAATTGGCTAAGAATAACACTACGGACCGCCTGTTCCGGTGGTAAGAATCCACCAACAGGTGACCCCTAATTCATGGTGTGATGCGGCTTTATGCTTACCGTGCCTAGGAATGAATGGCTAGGGGGGTCTAATAAAAACCTAACCGCTAACGGAGCCTGTGGAGTACCAGGGCGCCCTCCACAGTATGTAGCCCTTACTGCGCTAACCGGAGCAATGGTGCAGTGGACCTTGTGTTTCTCCGAGACAATCAGCTGCCCTTCTTTAGTCTCACTTGAGGCTAAATAAGGGCGGGATTATGAAGATGTTGTTAATTAGTTTAAATTTTCACCTATATGGTTTCGCATTATGCGATTTACACAGTGTATTCTGTGTATCCTCGCCTTTGGCGTTTTCCAATCGATACCGATTTGGTTTTATTGTTGCTGTTCTTTGTTGTGCTGCTGTTGCGAAGAGTTTAATCTTACCTAGTTTGGGTAGTGGCTACGGTTAGGATAGCTCAGATCAATCTTCAGCATAAAAGAACAGCAACGATCAATCTTTGCAGACTTATGCAAAATGGTACAGCCCAAGTGGCCTTGGTACAAGAACCTTACTTTCGTAAGGGAAATTTCTATCTAGGAAACCTTGTGAACCCGGTGTTTGCCACTTTCAGTAAACATGAAATGGCAAACTCGCGTGTCATGCCTCGAGCCTGTGTGCTTGTCAACAACGCAATAGTTGCTACACTCATCTCTGAACTAACCACCAGAGATGTATGTGCTATCACAATTGATGTATCTGTTGGAAACCTCAACAGGAAATACGTCTATTGTTCTGTGTATTTACCACATGATGAACCATCCCCTACGGATGCTTTCAAACAAGTCATCGCATACTGCACTTCAAAAGGCCTTCCGCTAATTGTTGGCAGTGATACTAATGCTCACCATATCATCTGGGGCAGCTCAGACATTAACTTGAGAGGCTCCAGTTTGATGGAGTACTTAAGTAGTACAGATCTTGCATTACTTAACATAGGCAACCGCCCAACCTTCATGGTATCTGCTAGAGAGGAAGTGTTAGATATAACGCTTTACTCTAGCAGAATTAGTCACGAGCTGACCAATTGGCATGTGTCAGATGAAGAATCTTTATCTGACCATCGCTATATCTTTTTTGAACATTTAAATGTTACTTCGCAAACATTGCGTTTCAGGAATCCTCGGTCAACAAACTGGGATCTTTATACTGATTTGGTTGCAGCCAAATTTCATGGATATTCACCATCCATTGACACTCCAAGTGATTTAGATGATGCCGTTGATACTACAACGACCTTCATCATGGAAGCTTTTGAAGAAGCATGCCCTCTACGGTCTGTGAAGATCACAAGAGGAACCCCTTGGTGGAACTCTGATCTGGCGAAACTCAGGAAACAATGTAGAAAGAGTTGGAACAGACGACGTTCGGCTGGTTCGGAGGCTTTCAGGTCGGCTCGCAAGGCCTACAGGAAAGCTCTCCGGTCTGCTGAACGATCCGGCTGGAAAAACCTTTGTACAAATGTTTCCAGCTTGAGTGAAGTCAGTCGGTTAAACAAAATCCTTGCGAAATCTAAGGATTTCCGGGTGAACGAACTTCGTTTGCCAAATGGCGATCTGACTTCCTCTGATGAGGAAGTTTTGGAATGCTTATTCAGCACACACTTCCCTGGATGTGTGGATATTACATCTTCGGATGATCCTGATGTCTTTTCTTGTAGTTATGATTCTTTAGCTTCGGCTCGGAGTATTGTAACTATAGAATCGATTGAGTGGGCTCTCAATAGCTTTGCTCCTTTCAAATCTCCTGGGGCAGATGGGATTTATCCTATTTTGCTTCAGAAGGGATTTGATTATTTCAAACATGTTTTGAAAAAACTACTTGTTTGCAGTTTTGCTACAGGGTATATTCCCAAATCCTGGAGGGACATTACTGTAAAGTTTATTCCGAAAGTGGGTCGTGCGTCGTATGAAGAAGCAAAGAGTTTCAGACCTATCAGTTTGACCTCTTTTCTTCTGAAATGCTTAGAACGCATTGTGGATCATCACATCCGTGATGTTCATCTGGCCAACGTGCCTCTTCATGTGAACCAACATGCCTACCAATCTGGTAAGTCCACTGTGACTCTTTTACACAAGGTTGTTTACGATATCGAGAAAGCATTCGCTCAAAAGCAATCTTGTTTGGGTGTTTTCTTAGATATCGAGGGTGCCTTTGACAACGTGCCTTTCGATGCCATATTGGAAGCCGCACGGAGTCATGGTATATATCCAATGATTTCCAATTGGATTCACCAAATGCTCAAAAACCGATATCTCTTCTCGACATTGCGTCTAGCAGGGATTAGGAAATTGAGTGTTTGTGGATGTCCCCAAGGGGGAGTCTTATCACCGCTTTTGTGGAATCTCGTAGCAGATACGCTATTGAGGCAACTCAATAATAGCGGTTTTCCTACTTATGGTTTTGCCGACGACTACCTAACATTGTTAGTTGGTATGTGCATCAGCACCCTTTTCGACCTGATGCAAAACGCCCTTCAGGTAGTTGAGGGTTGGTGTCGCCAATATGGCCTTTCGGTTAATCCGAGTAAAACATCTATTGTTCTTTTCACGGAAAGGCGAAACCGTAATGGCGTTCGACCTTTGCGTCTCTTTGATTCTGAAATCGATGTGACTGAACAGGTAAAGTACGTTGGAGTCATTCTTGATTCCAAGCTTTCCTGGACACCTCACATTGAGTTCAGAATCAAGAAAGCTTGTATGGCATTCGGGCAATGCCGGCGTACTTTTGGTACAACTTGGGGTCTAAAACCCAAGTATATCAAATGGATTTACACAACTGTGGTTCGGCCAATATTGGCTTATGGATGTCTTGTGTGGTGGCAAAAGGGTGAAGTGAGAACGGTCCAATCAAAATTAGGCCATCTCCAAAGGATGTGCTTAATGGCGATGTCTGGAGCGTTCTCTTCAACTCCTACGGCAGCGCTAGAAGTTCTCTTTGACGTTGCCCCACTACACATTCATCTCAAACAAGAAGCCCTTTCTTGCACTTACCGGTTACGGGTACTCGGTCTACTAGAGGAAACTCCTGTGAACCGCAGTTCAACACACACCTCGTTGTTTCCACTTTTGGTGAATTGGGACAAAATTGTCCTTGCTCCAAGTGATCTTACAATTACTTGTAATTTTCCATATAGGACATTTTCCACGAAATTCCCTTCCCGGGAAGAGTGGACATCCGGATATCTGGAGAGAAGTATTTCAGGCTGCATCGTATGTTACACTGATGGCTCCCTTCTCGAAGGTCGAGCAGGTGCTGGTATTTACTCTCGTGAGCTAAGGCTGTATCAGTCTTATTCACTTGGTAGATACTGCACCGTTTTTCAGGCCGAAATCTTTGCTCTTATGTGCGGAGTGCAATCAGCACTTCAGCAGCACGTAATGGGCAAAGTAATATACTTCTGTTCAGATAGCCAGGCTGCTATTAAAGCACTTGCTTCGGCCAACTCCAGGTCGAAGATAGTTATCGCTTGTCGAACTCAAATCGAGGAGCTGAATTCAGCAAACGCTGTTCACCTTGTATGGGTACCTGGCCATTCTTCCATCGCTGGAAATGAATTGGCTGATGAGTTAGCTCGCTCTGGAGCATCACATGACTTCATTGGCCCTGAGCCAGCTATTCCGATATCGAAGTGTTGGATTAAGCTTCAGATTCACACCTGGGCTGTCACTCAACACAGACAATATTGGAATAGTTTGGAGTCATGTCGTCAAACCAAATTGTATAGTGCTGAGCCATCTCTACGGGTGGCGAAGTATCTAACTAATCTGTCTAAGCAGAACTGCAGCATGCTGGTCAAAGCATTGACTGGCCACTGCCGACTCAGCTATCACATGGCGAATATTCAGCAAGCTGGTTCATTTGCCTGTGATAGCTGTGAATCCGATTATGGAACTTCGTATCATTTGATATGTAACTGTCCAGTTTTCGCGCAACTGCGTTTCCGAGTATTCGGTAAACACTTATTAAGTGAAACTGACTTCAGAAACCTGAATCTTCAGGATATTCTGTTGTTCTTAACCCGCTGTGGTAAAGAGCTATAGGCTCTCTTTCGCTTTATGCGTTATTACAGTGCCCTTTTCAGGGCGCTGTTTGAACCCATTGTGGTACGCTTGTGCGTTAGTACCCTCTTCCAGGGTATTTTTTCCTATTTCCCTACCTGTCCCTATCCCCATCCAAATCCTTTTTCCTTCCTTTTCCCTCAGGTAGATGATGAAATAGGCTGTTATTTTGGCGATGGCACAAATGTCCCAAATGGAGGATAACGTGCCTCTGGAGCCGGCCTTCTGATAAACTAAACGCCATCTTGAACATTGAGACACCATCTTGGATGTTCTGGTATTCCTTTTTTTGACTCCGTACCTAAAATTACATGAAATAATCGCCGTATTGAATTTTGGCATGTCGTCTATGATTTTCTGGTGACCAGTTTTGGACGAAGACCGGCATTCTTCCCCATTCCAATTATAGTCATATTGCAGACCTTGTGAAACAGCGCACAGCTTGGGTTTTCTGATCACAGAATTCTGGACATGTTTCCATACAACATATGCCCATAATGCAAGAATTCAAAATCCTAAAAAAAAGGTGCTAACTTGAATACGGGGCATTATCTTGGATACTCTGGTGGACTTCGAACATATTTCCCATACCAAATACACTTATTTTGCACAGTTTTAGAGCTCAAAATTCCTTTAAACAGCCGCCATCTTCTGTTCAAGGTTGACACGATCAAATTCTTATTTTTCCATTCAACGTTGACCGATCCTGCTATAAATTTACACCTTAGGGGCTGTCCATAAACCACGTGGTCATGGAGGGGGGAGGGGGTTCGGCCAATGACCATTTTGTATGGACGAGTAAAAAATTTTGTATGGACTAATGACCACGCAGGGGGGGGGGGGGGGGGTTGAGAATTCCCAAAAAAATGACCACGTGGTTTATGGACAGCCCCTTAGGAATCTGAAATGGTGCGATTTGATGAAACCTATTCGTCACTGTTGTTCATGCCGAATGTTTATCAGGCCATTAACCCTTCAGCGCGCGCGCTGTTGTAAAAATTACAACACTACCAAAAAACCTCGCTTTTCGTATACAGCGCGAACGCGGTGCAGTTTCGGTTGCTTGATGGCGCGCGTCCTGGAAGGTTAAACAAAGCCACGATTTGATTTTTTGTCTTATGTGTCTTATGTGATCTAAAGCTATTTTCTTGTTAACCGTTTATTGGATTATCAAAAAATCTGCGATCTGATGTGTCGTCGTATGTATGGGTTTGGTTCATTTTTATATATGGCAATTTTCGGTGGGATACCCGGATCTGATTCCATGATACTAACGGTTGTCCCAAATCTGGTCTGAGATTATTTTATTGCTAATTCTTCACCTTTACCCAACCACCGCGATTTGATATATCGCATGTATGGGTTTGATTCACCTTTACTTTTAACTATAGATAGTAGAGTAAACATAGATCCGCGGACACCGCTGACTAAAATGTTTCAAGCGTGTAAGTAGTAATTTTCAAGAGTGTGACGGTAAATTATGACGTCATGCGCTCCATTGATGTTGTCCAAATCGTGACATCATGCTCGTTTGGATACAGATTTTGACATTCATCAACACGGATCTATGTTTACTCTACTATCTATACTTTTAACCACTTTCGAAGCCACAGCCGAACCCGCAATACTACCGGGAATCTAATGTGGTCTGACCCTTTTTTTCCATCAGGTTGTCATGGTTTGATGTACCGCATCCATGGGTTTGGTTAAATTGTACATTTTTCTACCCGGATCTGATTCCGAGTAACTACCGGCTGAACCAAATATGGTCTGACACTATTGTCTTGTTAACTGTTCAATGTTCATCGGTTAACCAATAACGCTGCAAATTGAAGGTGTCACATGCAGGGTTTGACCATTTCGACGGGACTCTTGGCACCAATTCCGGAACACACCAGTTGTCTCTAGTGTGATCTAAGACTATGTTCTTGCTAAGTGTTCATCAGGTTATCGCAAAAGCCACGATTTGATGTGTCACATTCCTGGATTTGATTTACTTTTACATTTGGCCTCTTCCGGCCACTCAAAACCGATTCCGAAACACTTGCTGTCCGTTCATTAGGTAATCGAAAAAGCCGCTATTTGATGTGACGCATGTATGGGTATGTTGGGCTCTTTCAGATTTGACCACTTCTGCGGGAGCCCCGGAACCGGTTCCGGAACACTACTGGTTCAGATATGGTCTGACATGATTTTCCTGCTCATTGTCCATCAGGTCATCGAAAATGCCGTGGTTTGATGTGTCGCATGCATGGGTTTGGTTCAATTGTATATTTGGCCACTTCCAGCGGGACGCCTAGATCCGGTTCCGGAACACTACCGGTTCAGATATTGTCTGAGACTGTTTTCCTGCTTATCGCTCATCAGGTTATCTAAACTGCCGTGGTTTGATGTGTCGCATGCATGGGTTTGGTTCAATTGTATTTTTGGCCACTTCCAGTGTGACGCCTAGAACCGGCTCCGGAACACTACCGGTTCAAATATGGTCTGAGATGATTTTCCTGCTCATTGTCCATCAGGTCATCGAAAATGCCGGGGTTTGATGTGTCGCATGCATGGGTTTGGTTCAATTGTATATTTGGCCACTTCCAGCGGTATGCCTAGAACCGGTTCCGGAACACTACCGGTTCAGATATGGTCTGAGACTATTTTCCTGCTTACCGCTCATCAGGTTATCGAAAATGCTGTGGTTTGATGTGTCGCATGCATGGGTTTGGTTCACTTGTATATTTGGCCACTTCCGACGGGACACCCGGAACCGGTTCCGGAACATTACCGGTTCAGATATGATCTGAGACTATTTTCCTGCTTACCGCTCATCAGGTTATCGAAAACGCCGTGGTTTGATGTGTCGCATGCATGGGTTTGGTTCAATTGTATATTTGGCCACTTCCAGCGGTGTGCCTAGAACCGTTTCCGGAACACTACCGGTTCAGATATGGTCTGAGACTATTTTCCTGCTTACCGCTCATCAGGTTATTGAAAATGCTGTGGTTTGATATGTCGCATGCATAGGTTTGATTCATTTTCTTATCTGGTCCCTTCCTGGGGTACCGTTCCGGAACACCTAAATGGCCATATCTCCGGAACGGCTGGACCGATCCGAACCATTTTCAATAGGAAACAATGGGACCAGATTCCGCGTCGAATGAACCGTCGGTCATTGAAATCGGTTGAGGTTTACTGCCAAAAAGTGATGTGAGTTTTTTTTTTGTACACACTCACACATACGCACACACACACGCACACACATACACACACACACACATACACACACACAGACATCACCTCAATTCGTCGAGCTGAGTTGATTGGTATATATGACTCGACCCTCCGGGGCTTCTATCAAAAAGTCATTTTTGGAGTGAACATATAGCCTTTCCGGTACACTTAGTGTACGAGAAAGGCAAAACGTGTTAAGTACTGTTCCTTTGAATTCCACCAAGAATTTGCATTATTTGACAAATACGTATTTCGACCTCAACTCTAAGGTCGTCTTCAGTGTCTTGTGTCGAGTCAAGTTCAAGACACTGAAGACGACCTTGCAGTTGAGGTCGAAATACGTATCTGTCAAAGGATGCAAATTCTTAGTGGAATTCAAAGGAACAGTACTTAACACGATTATCTTTTTACTCACATAAAGTTATTCTTGTAGATTTGAAGGACTTCATTGTAGAACAGTTTGGACGATCCTGGATATCACAAAGGTTTGAAATAAGCTGATAAGCAGATAGACTTCAGATTACTCCACTAACTGCGGTTGATAATGCAACGTTACTCAGTATAAACGATATGGCTCTTTTCACGAGTGTAGACCTGACGTTCTTAACTCCAAGGTAGTTTGGCTGACCTGGAAAATTCCTATAGAGTCTATAAATGACATTGTAGATATCAAGAGCGTTACGGATTTCATTGGGTTATGCAATGCTATTGTTTGTGGCGAAAATATATAAAATTATTTTTGTAGATTTGAAGGACTTCACTATAGGACATTTTGGAACACCTAGAACATTCCAGAATATAAAACACCTTTTGATATTCTTGGCAAAGGGTAAATTACTACATATAAACGTAACCCACATCCAAGTTCAGCTTTTAGATCAACTGGTATGTCAATTATTTTGTTTTTCTCAATTTCATGGTGTTCAGGATGTTTTAGGTTGTCAATGAAGCCCAAATACAAATATGCCCATTTTTCTCTAATAGAGAACCCAATTTGCAGCAACTTTGTCGAAGACAGTATTTTGTTTTATCGAATGGATGAATTTATACAGCCGTTTTTATGTTGGGGTCATGTGTGACCCCTCCAGCTGCAAAGGGTTAAAGCGACACAAGGGACCTTGTGAAATACCCTGGAAGCTCCAAACATGCACTAAGAACACTCTGAAATGTCTTGAAACGCCTCGCTCCTGGGAATCTATGAAGCCTCTCAACTCTTCCTGACTCGTCCTATCTATTATAACACTACCAAAAAACCTCGCTCTTAGAATACGTCGCAAACACGGTGCAGTGCACCCGAGCAGAAGAAAATAACAATTGATTGATTGATTTGTCTTTATTAAAGAGACTTTCAGCCCTTGGCTGGTTCGTCTCTAGGGAAGAAAATAACAAGTGAATAATATATCAAGGTATTTATTTATCTTAAATACAAAATAACAAAAACGAATACCAAAATTTTGTATAAATAACACCTAGAAAATAACAAGTCTTGTTATTTCAATAATGAATGCATACCTAAAATTTCAAATGCTGTATTTGTTATTCCAAAGTTATTGAATAACAAACTAATAACATTTCTTGTTATTAAATGTTTATTTTGTTCGATGACTTCATGATGTAATAGCAAATCTTGTTATTCGGTTGTTTTCACTGCTACACTAACAATAAATACTACATCAATACCAAACTCTGCTCAAATACCTCCAACTGTTATTGTGATGTTCTCATAACATTTCGTACAATAACGCAGCAATAACAATTTTAGGTATTAGAGCACATGTTGCTCTTCGCATGGTATTTGTAAGGTATACCCTTCTGCTCGGGTAGGAAGCAAACAAGCGCACGTCCTAAAGGATTAAAAGCCTTTTGAAACCCTGAAACACCATGGTACGCTTTGAAACGCCTTAAAACTCTTTTGAAACCCCCATGAAACCTTACGGCCGTGGAAGTATGAGGAAGGAATTTCTGAGGACCTGTGCTTTGGTGTACGCTCCTTCCAGGTTGTCAACTTACCATGTACCAGCGCCAGCTTCAAACTAAAATCTGTAGAACTGGCATCTCTGTTATGCAATGAGCGGTACGGTACACCAGGAGTGGGATGATTTGTTGCAAGTGACCTAGGAGATGATATTTACGATGCGAGTCTTGCCAAAGAGAATTAATTTTTAAGTGAGAGGTTAGTTTTACCGCAATGTGACTGGTTGTCATACAATTTCATGCCGAATAAACAAAGTGCCATATCATAAACGGGATGGTCCAATGTTTTCATTTCTTTGTGATATTTTGTAATCGTTAATGTGGTGTGAATAGACGTCGTAAAATGCGAAAATGAAGGCCATTAATGTGCATACTTTGTAGAATTATTACAATCGCATTATTATAAAATTATGATGTCAGGTATTCAATGAAAATTAATTATACAAATTTAGTTTTCTCCTCATATTAAAGTAGCAAAACAAATTATACTGTTGCTGAACAACCCACGATAGTAATTTTTGAGCGGAACTGCAAATGTGTAACATTTCAGACGCATGTAAAACATCCACATCGAGTCGAATACACCGTTTAGTGGCCAACTCACCTGAAGAGAATGCAGCATTCGCCAGCAAACGTTCGAGTAATCTCAACATCAAATGCAACCTCATACCACACCGATGTTTATGTTGTCCTTTTTTCGTGCCTTAAACGCATTCGTCCATCAAATCAGTCCAGGCGCTCCCGCTCCGTTTTTTTTTTTACACTCGGTCTCCGTGTCCCACTCGCTATGCGCAGCCACATTTATGCCTCCTCTTTATGTCTTTTTAACCTGGCATCAAGGATTCCTCTCTAAACAACAACGGAAAGCACCGGGCAATAATGGAACGAAAAAAAAAAATCTCCTCGCCACAGCAGCAGACCACGGACCACGGAGTATCGCGCAGAAATTCCAACAGCATTCTTTCGATTTCTACCAGTCTGGGACATGCTCGGACTTGAGTCAGCCCGGCAGCAGCAGCACAATCGGCGGAGCGATTTTGCTTCTGGGGTGTCCGGATTTCTCCAGAACATTGAACAGTGTCTGCCTGTGCAGCGGATCGGGTCGGGACCGTAGGTACACCAGGACAGAGAGGAAATGCCGAAACAATGTACCAGCAGGAATCGGATCAGAGCAAAGAGGGGACGACGCACAAAGATCTTGATCGGTGGCGATTCGTTACCTTCTTCCTTTTGCGCGTGGTACCCTATACCTATCGGCTGTGACAGGAGAAGTGAAAAACTGATTGAAGTAAATTCACACTAATCACGTATCTTCTGTCATCTTTGTCGTCATTTTTTTTTTTCTTTAAGGAATTGCACATCTCGATGATCACGATATGAACTGTCAGGACGAAAATATGGGAATGGTTTAATGTGGGAAGTTTTCTTCGCTATTTTCATGTATCCATTGTTACTACTTGGACAAAATTCACAACATTGTTTGCGTACAAAACTGTTCAAATCATGTTCTACCTAAACCCAAGTCTTTTTCGGTGTTCAATTTCTTAAAAGCCTAGAACCTTAACCAATTATTATTATCAAAATTATCATTTTATAACACAGCAAATATAACGACGAGTCAAGGATATATGCATAAAAGTAAATTAAATAATGATCGTCAAAATAGCTACTTTGCAAATACCGAAAGTATGGAACTCGTCAGCCAAACAAAACACAGTATGAAAATACTAATCAATGCTTGCTCACTCGTTGTAAACATTGACTATCTTCTACAGTTTTGTGCGTTTTGTGAATGGTAAGATCCGTGCTCGTCACAATGCGACCCATGACTCGTGTCCGTTGAGAACCACCGATCTTGAACGATTTGTACATGATGTATTGTTGGTCAGGATATCTCAGGAGCTTTTCAGGGGTTGGAGGGAGTTTCACCACAGTTTAAGAGATGTTCTACGGGAGGTCTCAGGAGTATTTGAAGAGGTTTCGAGGGGTGCCTGAAGGTCTGTGCGTTTCAGAGGATCCCAGAAGGTTTCAAGTATCCGAGGGAAGCTCAAGGAGATCCAGAAGGTCCAGAAGGTTCCAGGGGGAGCTCCAGACAGTCTCAGAGATGTGGCAGGGAATTTTGGACGCATTTCAGGAGGTTCCAGAGAGTACTAGGAGATTGCAGTTGTTTCATACTTCCAGATGTCACGTTTAAAAATTGAACAAAATCGATTAAGACTTAGGGGACACCAAACGAGCTTGAAGTTTGTATGGGAAAACTTGGCCAAATCTTTGCAGAAATCTAAAGTTTTCGATTTTTGCCGTTAGGTTGCATGCAAAGGTTAGCGTGAGTTTACGTAAGAATTTGTTGAAAAATTGTTAAAACTCAACAAGATCAAAGTTTTTGAGGAGCCATTTGAGGTCCCAAAAAATTGCAAAATTTTACGCTTAGTAATTCAGGCCAAAAATTAAGATTTTGTTTTTGCTGTTATCCCTTAACAAATCTCGGATTGCTTTACGATCTTCGACAAAGTTGTTCAGGACATCCAAGACCATACTTTGACATCGTCGGTTACATACTTTACTTTCAGAATAATTCTTATCTTTTGTCCGCAAAATGCAAAAAAGAGAGTTTTCTCATCTAAATTCCCATACAAACTAAAATCGCGATGCGCAAAATGCAGATGTAACTGATAACGCTCAAACTTTGCATAGTTATTTGGGACCGAAATGGAACCAAAAAAAAACCTTGATCTGAAAAATCGACCTCTATCACCAACTAGTAAACAATCAATAATTGAGGGGGTTAGAATCAAAGTGACAGATAAGTGACAAAAAACCTCTTTCGAGTAAATGAGGTTTGAAGCTTTTCTCCAAATTTTCATCCCATGCAAAATGTATGGAGTTTCAAAATCGTCCCAATTTTAAACGATTTATTGGAATTTTTCTAATAATCGCAAAAATATTCTTGAAATCTGAAGAATTTCTTGTTATGCTCAGCTCAAAATCGACAAAATAGTCACTAACACCTGGGCAACATTCTGGGCAATTTAAACCACTGGTATTCTTGTAGGCAAACAACTTTGTCAAAGACCGCAAAGTGATCCGATGGTGGTTAAAATTGTTATACCCTAGATAAAGTGTGGGTCACCCTTCTCAGTTGCTTTTCAAGGGGTTCCAGAGGGTTTCAGGGAGGTGCAGGGGGTCTCAAGGGGTGCCTGAAGCTCTCAGGGGATCCCAGAGAGTTTCATGAGGTCCCAGGGAAGATAGGTCAGGTTAGATTTTTTTTTACTTGCAGCCCGTGGCTTGTTCATCTCTTACCAGGGAAGTTCAGGGGTTTCAGTGACGCTTCAGTAAGTGTCAGGAAATATTCCAGGGAATTTCTGGAGCGTTTCGGGAAAATCAAAGGGCTTCAGAAGGGTACCTGCAGGTCTCAGGATCGTGTTAGGGCGTGTCAGGGGGTTCAGGGGGTTCTGTGGGGCTCCAAGAGCTATTGATAAGCTCCTGAAATCCCCGTAATCCATTTGAAATACCCATTTGAGAAACGCCCTTAAACTTCAGAGATCTCCCCAGAAAAACCCTTCAAACCCTTTGAAATGACCCTGAAATGCCTTGAATCGCCCCCTTAATTCACAATAATTCCATTGAAACGCCCTTGAAATCATCGCTATTATCCTTTTGAAATATCAAAGAAACTTGTCGGATAAGCCTTAAAGGCTTCTGAAATTCCCTAAAACAACCCGCTAGAACGCCACCGGAGCCTCTAGGTACCCCCAGTTTTGGGCACCCTGAGAACTTCCTTGAAACCCCCTTTGTCCAATCTCAAATTCCCAGAAGCAAGGTCTATTCTTTCAAACTACGTTTTCTCATTACAGCCCTGACTGAATTTGTGCACAAAATTCCCTCTTTTTATACTTTTTGTGATTTATGCCCATGGCACAAAAAAGGTTCAAAACTTCTTTTTATGCAGGTAAATTTGATGTACTTGTCTGTGCCTTTTTTATGCCCTGCATAAATTGAGGGAGAGTTGGGGTTCCATGGCAGCTTCCAATGGCGTATTAGGGGATCTTAGCAGGTCTTAGGGGCGTCAAAAGAACTCTGGGGCATTCCGAGACCGCTCGGACGGCACACCCAAACCTCCAATTAGGTTTTGAGTTTAGACTGCATAAATAGATATTCTACCTTTATAGATTAATTACCTAAATAGATTCAGTTTATTATAATAGGTAGGGTGCGGGCACCGGTTTTGGCCAGTCTAAGGGAAATCATTTTTATAAAAATAATCAATAATCCAATGAAAACTACCAATGTGTTAAATGAAAGGTTTCGATCTATACTTTATTAGAAAAATGCAGAAATCAAGCTAATACTTGATTTTTGTATTAAAAGTGGCACTGGCACTGGCCATTTTCTTAGCTTTGGTTTCTATTTTGGCCAATCACGTGTATTTCTTATGGGAGTGGCCAAATTAGAAGCACCCTGGCCAAAATAGATATATGGGAGCTGATTTTTTAAGGAAAATTATTTTTTTCTTCCAGTTTTTATTCAAAATGTATGGTTTTCACAGCTGTAATCATCATATTATATTAGAATCTACTAGTAAAAAATAAATTTATGCCGATTTAGATTGTGACAGGCTGAACACCGCACTATGGCCAAAACTCCGGGCTGGCCAAAACTGAAGCTTCTACCCTATACCTAAATGGATTTTAACATTGAAAAGAAGTTTAGCAAGGACGAATGACCTGGAGATTTAAAGGGGGTCATGCGGGATTTCAGAGGGCTTTCACAGTGAGGGGGAAGTCAAAGGCGTTGCATATTGGATTCAGTGGTGTTTTGGCGGGTAGGGGTTTGTTTTTCGAAGGGTCTCAGGTGCGTTACATGGGATCCGATAGGGTTTTAGGGGGATTTCGGAAGCATTTCTGAAAGTTTCAGAGGATTTTAGGCATGTTTCAGAGCCGTTACGTAGGCGTTTTCGGGGGTTGATAAGCGTCCCAGATGCGCGTTACATGGGGACCGAAAGGGCTTTAGCGGGCTTTCGAGAGTATTTCAGGAAGCTTCTAAGGAATATTTGTCGGCGTTACGCAGATGTTATGTAGGCGTGGAGACCGAGGGGGTTTTAGGGGGAATTTGATGGCATTTGAGGAAGCTTCTGAGGATTTTTGGTAGATTTCAGCGGCGTTACGCAGGCGTAATGTTGGCGTTCTCGGAATTTTCTGAGGGTCTCAGGTACGTTACATGGGGTCCGACGGGCTTTAGGGGGATTTCGAGGGCATTTCAGATAGCTTCAGAAAATTTTTGGCGGGTTTCAGAGGCGTTACGCAGGTGTTTTCTGGGGTTTCTAAGGGCCTCTGGTGATGTACATGGTTACCGAAGGGTCTCTAGGAAGGTTTCGAAGGTATTTCAGGAAGCTTCAGAGGATTTTTGGTGGAGCTCACAGGCGTTTTCGGAGGTTTCTGAGAGTCTCATGTGCGCAGAGCATATTTTATCAAAAATCTGTATCAATACAGTTTTATTCTGTATCGCCGTATTTGAGGGTAAAGCAGACACCGAGAGTTCTGGATTTAAAAAAAATAACAAAGTTGTACTACTTTTTGATTGTTTTAAATGTTCACTGTTATTTTTTTCTAAGACATGTGCGAAAATGTACAAATTTTCATAAAATCTTTGAAGTTTAAGCAGCAATTGATAAAGTTTTCATTAAATTAATTGAAAATAACTTCAAATTCTGTGCTTCCTGAAGAAATCTGTATTTTTCTGTACTCCGTATCTTCTCTGCATAGAAAGTTAAAAATTTGTATAAAACAGAAAAATCTGTATATCTGGCATCTCTGCAGGTGCATGTAACGGTCCGAGGGGGTTTTAATGGGATTTCGAGGACATTTCAGAAAGTTTCAAAAGATTTTTGGCGGGTTTCAGAGGCGTTACGCAAACGTTATGTAGGCGTTTTCGTGAGTTTCTGAGAATTTCGATGGCATTTGAGGAAACTTCAGAGGATTGTTGACGGAATTCAGCGGTGTTATGTTGGCGTTTTTGGAAGTTTGTGAGGGTCTCAGGTGCGCTAGATGGGGTCCGAAGGGGTTTTAGGGGGATTTCGAGGGGATTTCAGAAGGATTTTTGGCAGGTTTCAGAGGCGTTACGCAGGCGTTTTCGGAGAGGGTCTCAGGGGCGTTACAGGATGTTTTGAGGGGGCTTATAGGGGCCTACAGTTTCTGAAAATACATTTTGGATCACTAAAGGGAGCGGACCTGGTGTGGTGGTTAGAACACAAGACTATCACGCCGAGGACCTGGGATCGAATCCCACTCACAACATACTCACAAAATGTGTGTTCTTCCTTCGTAAAGCGTGGGTCCAGAGATGAACTAGCCTATGGTTTGATAATCTCGATAATACAGACAAAAAATTGGATTACTACTCTTCAGGGAGATTTCAACGGCGCTTTAATGCGTTTAATATATGTTTCAGGCAGTGTCAGAAGAAGTTTAAACCGTTTCAGACTGCTTATGATAGTAAATTTGATGACTAAAGCTCAGAGAAGCTCTTAGAAATTTCTAAACAAACGTTGAACTTACCACATGCACACATTCACATGCACATGCAGTTACATGAGGCTGTGTAAGCATGATTTTCATTCGATCACTCGAGCACACAAGTTATGCGCATTTTACGGGTCTCAGGGGCGTTTTAGGTCGCCCCAGGGAATATCAGATAGATACTATGAGGTACATTTGAAGCGGTTCAGGAAGTTTCTAGGGGGTTCCTGGAGGTTTCATGGGAGTTCTAAAGAAGTTCGATAAGGTATCAAAGCGCTTCCTCAGGGGTCTCAGGATCGCTTCAGGGGTGTTCCATTGAATCTCAGTGGGTTTCAGAGGGGTATCTAAAGATCGCAGGAAAGTTTCAGGGGGATTCAGGGAATACTAGGAGATCTCATGGGGTCTCAGGGGGTTTCAGGCGGTCTCTGTCAAAACGCGCTTAACGTTTCAGGATTCGCACCTGTATTATATTAAAATTGCACCTTCCTCGCGCTGTATAGCCCGAGCGAGATGTTTTAATGGTAATGTACTTTTTACAATGGCGAGCGTCATGAAGGGTAAAAAACTCCTGAAACGTCAATGAAGTCCCTTGAAAATTCCCACTTTTCATGCCTATTTTAATTTATCAACTAGCCTATGACTTACAAAGAGGTTCTAGTGTACAAGATCAAGCCTTACGTAAACTACTGATACGGACGGACTCAATGGGCGATCAGCTGGGAAATTAGGGAGTATACCTTCGGAAGATCAACTAAATACTCTATAACAATCATAGGGACAAAACCGATTGATTATCAACTGTTAAAAGTCAAATAAAAAAACAACAACACATCTTTCGCCCTATCCCGAACAAGACAAGCTATTTTAAAAATGTCGTTCAAACATTTTAGTTTTCGACATCAAAAGAAGCCATCAAGCACAGAAAAAAAAACTCGATTCGCTCGCTACCGTGTCCGTGCACACAAAGACCCATCAAACCGAAAACTCCGGGGACCTTGAGCTCGACTTTGACTGGGCCTCTCATACGTCGTCGACGACGATCGCCGTCTTCATCGACAGACAGCGGCCAAACAGTCAGCGCCAGAAATACCCAACTGCATACCCAGGGAAACAAAATCCATCATAATGTATTATTAGTAGAAACCGATAATGCCGCACACTTCGACCGCCTCCGGTCTGTCCCGGTCGGTGGCGGTGGTTGGGCTCCCTCGTCGTTCCTCGAATTTGATGGACGACGACGACGAGTTTGGATCTTTTGTGAGACTCGTCGTCAAACTTTTTGATAGTTGACAGTCGTTCAAATGCGATTTCCGGCTAAACTCAGTCGGTCGTCCCATGATGGGTGGAATGTGCTCCGCCGAATGGGAACCAAGGCCAGCAGCACCGCATGAGGAAATAGTTGTAACTTTCTATACGTTGGATATTGGTAGGTACTGAACCGACCTACCATTGCGCCAATCGGATCTGATAATGGAAGTCGGAATACCTAAGTCTAAGACGCAAGGCACAGCCAAAGGAGCGACAAACGAGGTCAACAAGTTTTCACTCGAAAATTCCTGAGAAGGAAGGATATGTCACTTTCAATGCCGGGTTCAGTTGCTTGCATTTTGTTCGAGTTCGAATCCATGCGATATCTGCACGCGAGGAGGAAGGGTCTGACGGAGGGAGAAATGTTCGTTCGGAGATAATAGAGATCTATTTTCAAAAGGAATTTTTTGCCTGCTTCATTCCACACGCCTAATAATGAACGATGACACACAGACAGGTATTCGTTGGAATTTGGTGGCAAAAATTCTTTTCTACAAAACTGGTTAATTGGCAGTGAGAGCTCTCTGTTCATTAAATCTGTGGAAGTAATCCCGTAAATTCTTTTTATCTGGAGGAGTTCAGTATGAGGAAAAATTCCAGGAGAAATTTCAAAAGAAATCCTGAAGGAATTTCCTGAAAGAATCCAGGAGGAATCCCACCTGAAATCCCTTAAGGCATTCCGAAAACAAGTTTATAAATGAAAAATCCTGAAGTAATCCCCGCATGTCCCAGAGATAATTCTTGAGAAATCCCGCAAAGAATCTCAGGGGAATTATAAGAAGGGATTCTGGGAGGAATCATGTAGAAATCTTGGAAGGATTATTGGAAAAAAAAATTCAAAAGCATTCCCTCAAAAAATGTCGGGATAAATCACTGAACGAATCCTGGGCAAAAATAGGGAGAAAACTCATGAAAAATCAATAAAAAATTGCGAGAGAATCCTCTGAAGGAGAACTGAACTGAATACCGGAAAGAAATGGAAGGAATCCCGTGCGAAATCAATCAAGGAATAAATTAAGGAATCCCAGGTGAAATCCCTAAAGAATCTTGGGAGCAATCCCTAATGGAAACTTGATAAGAATTAAAGAAAATATCCCGGAATGACTCAATGAAGGAATTCAAAAAGGATTTCATGAAGCTTAAAGCCAGAAGGAAATCCCTAAAAGAATCTCGGAGAATAGCCTTTAAGAATCCCTCTAAATCTGGAATTGTTCCCTGAAAAAAAAAAAATCTGAAAATGATGCCTTTTGCATATTCTTGAGGAAACTCGGGATAGATCTCTTTAAGAATCCTGGAAGAATTTTTGAAGAAATCCCAGTATGAGTCCCTTAAGGAATCGTTGAAGGATTTCATAGAGGAAACCTAAGAAACATTACGTAGGAATCCCTTGAGAAATCTCGAAAGGAATCTTTGAATAATCCTGGGACCAGGAGAAATCCCTGAAGGAGTCTCTGGTGAAATCCCAGCAGAAATCTTCAAAAGAGTCTTTGGAGAAATCCCAAAGGTATACGAGGATTAATATCTAAAACATCAGGAGGATAAATGAAGGAATCATAATACTGGAAGAATCTTCTGAAGGAATTTCTGAAAGAATCCAAGAGAAATTCCTTTCAATATTGGGACATATACCCGAAAGAATGCCAAAAGAAATCGGTAAGAATCCATGAAAGAATCCATCAATGAATCTTGGTAGAAACGTCTAAAGGAAACCTATGGGAAATCAATAAAAGAATTCCGGATGCAATCTCGGAAAAGCCCGAGACGAATACTTATAGGTATTCTGCATGAATCCCAGGAATTCCCAGAGGAATCAGTGAAGAAATCTCTGATGAAATGTTGGTCTACATTCCGGAAGGAATCCAAGGATGAATTTCTAGAGAATGGCGAAAGAAATCCATAAAAGAATCTTGGGAGACTTCGACAAAAGAGATCTCTGAAAGAATCTTTGAAAAAAAAAAAACTGTGATGGAAACTCAGGAGAAAAAAATCCTGAAGTAATCATATGGAAATCTCTAAAAGATTCTATCATGGAGGCGTTTCTAAAAAAACACGGAGGGAATATCTGAATCCGGAAGGAGTCACGGAAGAGATCTCTGAAAACCCCAAGATAAATCAATGGTGGTATGACAGAAGGTATCCTGGGAGAAATCTCAAAAAAATCCCAGGAAGGAACTTTGAAAGAATCCCTACATGAATTTTGGGAGGAATTCATAAATAAATCCCGGGATAAATACCTAAAGGAATCCCGCGATAAAACCTAAAAAGAATCCTGAAGGGATCTCAAAAAAATCAATAACAAAAATTGGATAAAATCAAGAAGAAATCCCGGAAGTAATATCAGAAAAAATCCACGAAGAATCCATGATGCAAACATTGGAGACATTTCCTAAGACTTCCCTAAAAGAATCCCGTGGGAATTAAGTTAAAGAAACCCGTTATAAAAGGTTTTGTTGAAGACGCCATCTTTGCACTGACTCGAGATGTTAACAACAGTAGTTATTTTACAACTCAGTATTGCCTGTTCGAAGAATGTTTTACTAATAACTACTACAGAGCATGCGACTTTTCCCCTCCCCACTAACAAAAACTACTTCCTGTGACAGTCGTGGAGAAATAGAGGTGGTCTCGGTCTGTAGTAGCAACGCATGTCATACTAACATTCCTTCGCTTCCTTGATGACCGTAAGGACGTGGCCGGCGCATTTATTGACCCAATATTGTTTGGCATCCTCGAAGGTGCACTTTGAGAGCGGTAAGCTAGTCCCAAACTTCGTTTGTTGGTTCCTTGTGCAATTTCTTTTTTTTTCCTGTTCAATCACGGAAAAACAGAAAACACCAAAATCGAATCTTTTTGTAGGGCTGTAGGCGTTTCCGGAGGTTCCATGGTAGTATCAGGGTGATTTAAAGGCTTCTAGGAGTGCTCCAAAAAGATTTCAGAAGATTTTCAGAAGGATCCAATGCGTTCCAGGGGGTTTTAAGTGCGCTTCATGAGCTTTCAGAGGGATTTCAGGGGGCTTCAAAGGGTTCCAAAGCGTATTAAGCCGTTTCAGGGTATTTCAAGGAATTTATGGGAATTGCAGGCAGCTTGACAGCATCAGATGGGTTGTTGCGGATTTCCGGGAGTTTCAGTTGGCTTCAGTTTAATTTAGGGAACGACTGCGAGGTCTCAGGCTAGTTTTCGTAGTAGTTTAAAAGCGTTTCAAAGCGTTTCGAGTAATTTCAGACGGTTTTAGAGGGCTTCAATTGATTGCAGACGGGACCAAAATAGTGAGTAAATACCGAATCAGAAAGTTGATGTCTACATCTCACGAAGGCTTCGTGATCTCCAAGATAAACGGGGTCTTTTTAGTCCTTGTAGTCCTGGCCTAATGAATAAACACTTAAACCTCTTTTTATGCAGGTTATTTTATGCACTTGCAATTCATGCGCCTTTTTTATGCCCAGCATTAGATGTTTACTCTTTTTATGCTATTCAGATATAATATTGTGCATACGCAAATGTAATAACGATAACTATGGCGATGGTGGCCAGAGAGTTTTCGTATGGTAGAGCAAAGAGTTTCAGAGGGTGACATGGAGCTCCAGAGGGGCTAAGAGCGCTCCCGAGGATCTCTGAGGAGTACCAGGGAGCCTTAGAGAGATTTTAGGGTTCCAGCAGGTTTCAGGAGCACGAAACATGGAAACCCCTGAAAAAATCCGCCATACTAAGAAATCATCGGATGTCGAGTCAAACTGTCGGGGCTATTATTGGACTCATCTGTAAGGCCTATGTTACGTTTGGTGGCTAAAATAAAAACAGGTCACTGACAGGCTTATATCGATTTATTCGTTATCAATGACGAACAATGTTTGTTACACCACAATTTATAATAAAACTCTGCAATAAAATTTCAGGGGACCTTGGAGGCGTTCCAGGAGATCAAATGGGAGTTTAAAGGGGTCCCAGAGGGTCTCTGGGTATTCCAGGGCAACTCTGTGTCACTTTAGGAGGTCCCGGGTGTTTCAGACGATCTTGGAAGAGTTCCAGAGAGTGTCTGGGGCGCTCAAGGGGATCTCAGAGAGTTCCAATGGATATCAGAAGCGTTTTAGGGGATCTCAGGTGCGTATCAGGAACTTCCAAGAGGTATTAGAGTGGTATCTGTAGGTCTTAGAGGCGTTTCAGCGGAATTCTGGGGACCAGGGATATCACGGGTTATCAAGTCATCAGGTGGCACAAGGGGGTCTCAAGTGCGCTTGAGAAGAACTCTGTTGGATGGCCCTTAAGGTTCCTGAATCCATCTACGAGGGGGGAAGGGGGTTGGGGTCTGAGAAGATTAAATTTTTGTCTACGTGGTTTATGAACAGCCCCTAAGGACGATGAGATGAGGAACTTTCAGGGATTGCAAAATCCTTTAGCATAGGTAAGGTCGCAGTTCTAGATGGAATTCAGAGTTTAAGAGAATTCTACGAGAGTCTCCGAAGGGTTTTCTGATCAGTTTCAGCCTTTCAAGGCATTTCAATGATTTCAGGGGACTTCAGATAATTTAAAGGGGCTTTGGATGAGTTTGAGTTATCGAAGCATTTTGAGAGGTATCAGGGAGTTTCATCACAATTCAGGGAGCATCAATTTCAGGGAATCTCGGGTGTTTCTGATAGGTTCCAATGAATTTCAAGGCATTCCAGGAAGAAGCCCCTTGATTTCGAGTGGTTCAGAGAGTTTCAGGGTATTTCAAGGGCCTCCGTGGAGTGTAAGATAAGTCTGCTGGGTTTCGGGTGGTGGGGATTCAATAAGTTGCAAGACGTTTCAGGGGGTTTCAAAACGTGTTGATGTGCTTTTAGTGGATTTCATGAGATGAGTACAAACCTTAATCGCAATATGTACAACGAGAAATCACTAGTTACGCTTTTAGATTCGATTAGAACTAATGAAGACAATAAACAGTAAATGAATTCAATGCTTGGCCAAGAATAGTTGCATTGTGCTTTGTGAGCATGAATTCAGTTTATACTGTTTCAAATGATCACTAGTTAGGGGCTGTCCATAAACCACGTGGTCATTTTTTTGGGACTTTTCAACCCCCCCCCCCCCCCTCCCCGCGTGGTCATTTGTCCATACAAATTTTTTTATTTGTCCATACAAAGTGGTCATTGGCCGAACCCCCCCCCCCCCCCCCCCCCCTAATGACCACGTGGTTTATGGACAGCCCCTTATGCTTGTAGATCCCATGGCCGATACTCAAGAGAGTTCTTGGACTCCATTGGACTCCCTCCTGCTTCAACTTTAACTCGCCTTACGCGAAGACGTGTGCACCGAGGCAGATTTCACCAGCGTTTATAGTAACTTGAGACAGAATCTCAAGAGATGCAGTTCCTTCAGGGGGTTTCCTGGAAGATCTGCCTTCCTAGAAGTATCTCCAGGAGTTCTTCCAGGTTGTTTTTTCCAAACCATCCTGTAGGAGTAGGAAATGCTTTAGAAATGTATGAGGAGATTTATTCAGTAATTCCTCCAGTTAACTTTGTCTGCAATTTCTGAATGTACAGTCGAGACTCTTATAAGATCACTGGTCGGGGGGCGCAATAGAAATCCGCTTAATAGGAGACTAAGAGCTTATGGAATTTCGGCATTTTGGGGGTGTGGCCTATTATCTCGGGTGTGTTAAGAGTTAACGCAATACTTTCTTCGGCAAAGTTTTAGGGCTTGATAAGATCTACCATTTAGAACTTTGGTTCATATGATTAGTTGGCAATTTGGCCGCTAGAGGGACCATCAACAATTTGATGCTAAATTGTACTACAGGAACCATATCAGGTTGTCAAGCAAACGTTACGATATGCGGCAGCACAAGACCCTGATAATTTGGAAGGATAGTGTCTTTGGGAAAGTTGTTGGGTACGCCAATAACTTACTGAAGATGAGTTGCGAAGTTCGAAATTCCTCCACTGGGCGGCGCTAGTGAGCAAGTAAATTTTCAAAACCTCATATCCCAGAATCCCGATAACTTAGGAAGATGGTGTCTTCGGCAAAGTTGATCAGTATGACATAAACTTACATAAAAATAAATACTTGTTTCGCAATTCTGCCACTAGGCGGCGCTAGTGAACATGCAAATTTTAGAAATCTCATAGCTCAGAATCCTGATAACTTAGAAATTTGGTGTCTTCGGCAAAGTTGATCAGTATGACATAAACTTACATAAAAATAAACACTTGTTTCGCAATTCTGTCACTAGGCGGCGCTAGTGAACCTGCAAATTTTAGAAATCTCATATCTCAGAATTCTGATAACTTAGGAAGTTGGCGTTTTCGGCAAAGTTGATCAGTATGACATAAACTTACATAAAAATAAACACTTAATTCGCAATTCTGCCACTAGGCGGCGTTTACCGGGTTTTTTCGTCTTTTTTCGATTTTTTTGGCGGTTTTTTGGCTTGGCAAAACTAGTGTCGCTCTCCCCGATAACTTAGAAAGTTTGTGTCTTTGGAAAAGTTGATCAGAGTGACATAAACTTACATAAAAATAAATACTTGTTTCGCAATTCTGCCACTAGGCGGTGCTAGTGAACAGACAAATTTTGGAATTCTCATAGCTCAGAATCCTGATAACTTAGAAAGTTGGTGTCTTCGGCAAAGTTGATCAGTATGACATAAACTTACATAAAAATAAACACTTGTTTCGCAATTCTGCCACTAGGCGGCGCTAGTGAATATGCAAATTTTAGAAATCTCATAGCTCAGAATCTTGATAACTTAGAAAGTTGGTGTCTTCGGCAAAGTTGATTAGTGTGACATAAACTTACATAAAAATAAACATTTGTTTCGCAATTCTGCCACTAGGCGGCGTTTACCGGTTTTTTTCGCCTTTTTTCGACTTTTTTCGACTTTTTTGGCGGTTTTTTGGCTTGGCAAAACTAGTGTCGCTCCCCCCGATAACTTAGAAAGTTGGGGTCTTAGTAAAAGTTGGTCAGAGTGACATAAACTTACATAAAAATAAACACTTGTTTCGCAATTCTGCCACTAGGCGGTGCTAGTGAACATACAAATTTTAGAAATCTCATAGCTCAGAATCCAGATAACTTAGAAAGTTGGTGTCTTCGGCTAAGTTCAGTTCAGATCAGTATGACATAGACTTGCACAAAATGGGACACTTGTGTCAGAATTCTGCCTCTAGGTGCCACCAGAAATCACGCAAATTTTTAAAATCTCATAGCTCAGAATTCTGCAATCTTGGAGAGACTGTATTCTTCATTGATGAGATACTTGGTTTGGAATTCTGTCCCTGGGCAGCATGCATATTTTATTAGTTGACAGTCGGACTCGAAAGGAATCTCCCGTGGAATTTTTAAGAGTATGCCAGCTGAAACTACTAGATGTTTTAATTCGTAATTAAAGAATTGCGAAACAATTCTTTATTTTTATGTAAGTTTATGTCATTCTGATCAACTTTGATGAAAAACCATCTTTCTAAGTTATCGGGGGAGCGACACTAGTTTTGCTGAGCCGAAAACCCCCCAAAAAAGTCGAAAAAATACGAAAAAAAGCAGTAAACGCCGCCTAGTGGCAGAATTTTGAAACAAGTGTTTATTTTTATGTAAGTTTATGTCATACTGATCAACTTTGCCGAAAACACCAACTTCCTAAGTTATCAGAATTCTGAGCTATGAGATTTCTAAAATTTGCAGGTTCACTAGCGCCTCCTAGTGGCAGAATTTTGAAACAAGTGTTTATTTTTATGTAAGTTTATGTCATACTGATCAACTTTGCCGAAGACACCAACATTCTAAGTTACCAGGATTCTGAGCTATGAGATTTCTAAAATTTGCATGTTCACTAGCGCCGCCTAGTGGTAGAATTGCAAAACAAGTGTTTATTGTTATGTAAGTTTATGTCATACTGATCAACTTTGCCAAAGACACCAACTTTCTAAGTTGTCAGGAATTGAGAGTTATGAGATTTCTAAAATTTGCATGTTCACTAGCGCCGCCTAGTGGCAGAATTGCGAAACAAGTATTTATTTTTATGTAAGTTTATGTCACACTGATCAACTTTCCCGAAGACACGAACTTTTTAAGTTATCGAGGGGAGCGACACTAGTTTTGCCAAGCCGAAAAACCGCAAAAAAAAATCGAAAATAGACGAAAAAACCGGTAAACGCCGCCTAGTGGCAGAATTGCGAAACTAGTGTTTATTTTTATGTAAGTATATGTCATACTGATCAACTTTGCCGAAGACACCAACTTCCTAAGTTATCGGGATTCTGAGTTATGATATTTCTAAAATTTGCATGTTCACTAGCGCCGCCTAGTGGCAGAATTGCGAAACAAGTGTTTATTTTTATGTAAGTTTATGTCACTCTGGTCAACTTTTCCGGAGACACCAACTTTCTAAGTTATCGGGGGGAGCGACACTAGTTTTGCTGAGCCGAAAAACCGCCAAAAAAATCGAAAATAGACGAAAAAACCGGTAAACGCCGCCTAGTGGCAGAATTGCGAAACTAGTGTTTATTTTTATGTAAGTTTATGTCATACTGATCAACTTTGCCGAAGACACCATCTTCCTAAGTTATCGGGATTCTGAGTTATGAGATTTCTAAAATTTGCATGTTCACTAGCGCCGCCTAGTGGCAGAATTGCGAAACAAGTGTTTATTTTTATATAAGTTTATGTCACTCTGATCAACTTTTCCGAAGACACCAACTTTCTAGGTTATCGGGGGGAGCGACACTAGTTTTGCTGAGCCGAAAACCCCAGAAAAAAGTTGAAAAAATACGAAAAAAAGCAGTAAACGCCACCTAGTGGCAGAATTTTGAAACAAGTTTTTATTTGTATGTAAGTTTATGTCATACTGATCAACTTTGCCGAAAACACCAACTTCCTAAGTTATCAGAATTCTGAGCTATGAGATTTCTAAAATTTGCAGGTTCACTAGCGCCTCCTAGTGGCAGAATTTTGAAACAAGTGTTTATTTTTATGTAAGTTTATGTCACACTGATCAACTTTGCCGAAGACACCAACTTTCTAAGTTATCAGGATTCTGAGCTATGAGATTTCTAAAATTTGTATGTTCACTAGCGCCGCCTAGTGGCAGAATTGCGAAACAAGTGTTTATTTTTATGTAAGTTTATGTCATACTGATCAACTTTGCCGAAGACACCATCTTCCTAAGTTATCGGGATTCTGAGATATGAGGTTTTGAAAATTTACTTGCTCACTAGCGCCGCCCAGTGGAGGAATTTCGAACTTCGCAACTCATCTTCAGTAAGTTATTGGCGTACCCAACAACTTTCCCAAAGACACTATCCTTCCAAATTATCAGGGTCTTGTGCTGTCGCATATCGTAACGTTTGCTTGACAACCTGATATGGTTCCTGTAGTGCAATTTAGCATCAAATTGTTGATGGTCCCTCTAGCGGCCAAATTGCCAACTAATCATATAAACCAAAGTTCTAAATGGTAGATCTTATCAAGCCCTAAAACTTTGCCGAAGAAAGTATTGCGTTAACTCTTAACACACCCGAGATAATAGGCCACACCCCCAAAATGCCGAAATCCCATAAGCTCTTAGTCTCCTATAACGCTCACCCCTGTCTAGTAGGAGTTCGTTCAATAGGAGTCCGTTTAATAGGAATTCGTTTAGTAAGAGACTCGACTGTATTCCCGAAGAATATTTTTCAAAAATTCCTCAAAAAACTTCTTCGAGATTTGTTTTAGAACTTCCTCATGGATATTTTTTAGACATCCTTTCAGGGATTTTCTCAGAAACTTCTGCATGATTATTTTCTTAAATTCCTCTAAAAATTATTCAAAAAATTCTTAAAGAAATTCCTCTAAATCCATGTTAGAAGTTTCTCCGGGCATTCCCCAAGGATTCCTCTAGGAGCTCCTCCAACGATTGTTTCTGAAATCGTTTCAAGACATTCTTCAATACTTTTTATGTAATTTTTAGAGGTATTTCTGAAATCATTTCCGAAGGATCCACTAAAATTCTCTGAAAATTAAAAAAAAAAATCCGTGGACAATATTTTGAGCTAATCCCTTACCGTTATTCATGAAAAATCCTAAAAGTACTGAAGGAGCCTTTAGTGATATTTCTGAAGGAATTCCTGAGTAAGTTTTGGATGGAAGGAATATTTGAATAAATTGTCTATTAAATTCTTTCAGAAATCTTTGGATATATTCTTAAATGAATCCCTGGAGTATTATGTGAAAGAATCCAGGGGAATTTTCACTCCAGAAAGGGTTACTAAATTAATTTAAGGAAACTCAAAAATCCTTGATGAAATTCCTATAAAGATTTTTTTTATCTGCATTAACGAGATTTTATCCCTAGGCTAGTTCATCTCGGGGCCCACGCTTCACTTCTTTTCCGAAGGAAGAATTCACATTTTGCGAGTTTGTCAGGAGTGGGATTTGATCCCAGGTCCTCGGCGTGATAGTCAAGTGTTCTAACCATCACACCAGGTCCGCTCCACGTCTATAAAGATTTATATTAAACTCCCTAGAGAAATCTCTTACCAAAATTCATGAATAACTTTCTGAACGAATTCCGCGATTAATTCATAAACATTTTCTTTGAGAAATCCCTAAAAGAATTACTGGAGAAGTACTTAAACTTCTGTAAAGGTTCCTAGAAAAAGCTCATGAGAAATTTCCAAAGGAATTTACGTAAACCTTTCTAGGAATTGCTTCTGAAAAAATCTGAATTTCTTAAGGAATCCAAGTAAAAATTCCTAAAGTTATCCTTTTAAGAAATCCTGGCGAAATACCTGCAGTACTATCTGGAGGAACTCATGAAGGAATCCGAATACGAATTTCTGCAGAAATCACTGAAAGAATTTCTATTGGAATCACTTTACAAAATCATGAAAGAACTTCAGGGGGACTTCTTCCGTAAAGAAATTTATAGAAGGAACCCTGAAAGAATTTTCGAAGCAACCAATGGAGGAATCACTAGAACAACCCTAGGATTACTTTGTAAATGGAATTCCTGGAGTTGTTTCTGAAGGGAGAAGTCCATAAATCACACCACGCTTTGAAAAGGGAGGGGTTCTGAATAGTGTGATAACCCAAACTCAAATTTCAAAGGATGTCCCATACAAAAAATGTGCCATAGAGGGGAGGATGGTTGAAAATGTACATTTCTTATGCGGGACCTAATTATTGGAATTTCGAAAAAATCAATAAAACCATTTCAGGTTCTATATAGAAATTCTTAAGAAAAATAATGGAGGAGCTTATGACATCACCAAAAATATTTCTGAAAGAGTATTTGGATTTTTTTAATAAATCTTTGTAGAAATTGAAGAAAATAAAACGCAGTTAGAATGTCTGGAATCCGTAGATGAGTTTCTGGAAGAATCCCGGAGAAATTTCTGAAATATTCCATGAAGGAATGTCTTTAAACATGGACGGTTTCCTAGGAGAATTCTTGGTGAAACTTCTGGAGGGTGCTCAATAAGAATAGGACAGATCGATGAAGTACTAGGTTTGTAGTAATGAGCTGAATTTTAATATGGTGAGAAGGCCAATTCTCCGTTTCTGCAATAAAGTGGTACAAAAAGCGTGGGTATCATGATTCCTTACCTAATTTGATGCTGTTTGAGCAAAACTTTAGGCAACAGTGTTGTTGTTTTCTCCATTTCTTGCAACACAAACAACATAGTAATCCAAAGTTTTGCTCAAACAGCATCAAATTAGGCAAGAAATCATAATGCCCACGCTTTTCGCACCATTTCATTGCAGAAACGGAGAATTGACCTTCTCACCATTGTTGGGGCGTGTGATGCATTCGGAACTAGAACATCATTTTGAGAGCAGCTTCTATTTCAAGCAGCTTCAAAAACTGAAAATTTATTAAATGATTATTATTTTAACAGTAAGTAATTACAATATAAAACGACATTAGGCTATAGTATTCGTTCACGCACTAATCTCGCAACAACAGTGCACACTTCATCGTTGTTCTGTCCTTCACGAACTAAACCGCACTGTTCTTTGTACGCAACTTTTATTTCTGAGTGTATCGAACGTCGCTCTTTCTTCAGGGTTGCCAGTTCCACAAGTCCCTAACGTATAGGAACCATTCGCAACAACCATACTAAAATTCAGCTCATTACTACAAATCTAGTACTACACCGAACGCACCCCATTACCGAAGAAGTTTTCATGGTAAACTGTCATAAAAATCTTCCACGAGATATACTAAGAATACGTACGAGAATGTGTTTGTGAACTTCATAAGAATAACACCAAGAATTTCGTTGATAATCCCTTAAAGTTTACAAATGGGCTCACTTAGTACTTACATAAGAATAAGTGAGGATCTTCAAAGTACATTGCCGTAAGAAATAACTTTGTTAGGTTTTGGGTGTGAATATACCAATAAGTGCTGGTGTGTGCTGGTGCTCGTTTACCTTACGATCTGGGGTAATTTTTTACATATTTCTCGGAGAGAATTTTGAAGCGCTACATAATAGTGTAATCCGACTCCAGTGCTGAGCGAGCTAAGCGATACATGTTTGCTCAACATACTTTCGCGCAACCGTATCTCAGTGGTAAATCTGTTGACACTGATAGTTCGGTATATCCCGACGTTTCGGTCCCTTATATTGGTTCTTATCAAGAGATAACTTGATACGTATAGATCATTGAAGATTTTCAAAACGACTAACTAAATGATAATAATTATTATTGATTCATAATAAACTTTTAACAGAGAACTTGTTTGATTAATTCCATGCTGAATGTTATGCTACCTTCTTATATAAAACCACAGAGAACAGACATCCAAGTCCAGTTCCGAAACTGTGTAAGGAATTTAACGGCCATTTGAAATCGGCAACACAAGTGGCAACATCGTGGCGCTGCAATCGGTTGATTTCCCATACTAATTTTATTCACCACTTGAAATGTTTCAATTCACCACTGACTGTGGCAATATGGTGTTTGGCGGCGTTAGTGTTGTCATCGTGTATTGGTTTGCAACCTTACTCAAGTGAAGATTGGTTCTAGCCTGGATGTCTGTTCTCTGTGATAAAACGGTGTTTACTACATCAGATCACTCTATAACTGTATGGTTTTGACCACCTTACGAAAGTAATACGCCACTGTACCGACGAAGGTGACAGCCACAGTATAAAGCGGGTGAGTCTAGATAGAACGTGAATTCTCAGAATTTCAAACGTTCGACAAATGGGCAAAGGAACTACACGCTGCGGGCCATTAATGTATTGTGCGTTTGTTGCGACGCAAAACTGGTCCCATCCTTGCTTCAAGCATAGCATTTTGGGAGGTTATGCGGTGCTGCTGCGACTATGGCAAATTGAGGTACCTGGAATTTAGCAGCAGTGACATCACACTCATTCACTACCTTCCTACGGGGCAAGGGCTGCTGACTGGACGGACGCAGGAGAAACAGATAAACGGGTCAGACGCCTCGTACACACAGAGTTCGAGAACAAAGCGGAACGCATGTTTTGAAAGATCCAATTATTCATGATCACAACATCCGCCGCATTCAGGTAGGGTAACGGTTGAATTTTGGACCCCTAGAGGACATTGGTTTGAATTTAATTCAAATTCAAACAGATTCAGAGGGTATTTACACATATTGATGATGTCAGTATGTTTCTAAAAGCCTCCACTGTCCGTTAAAAATACCCACAAGGTCATTTCTAGCTGAAAATTTGATGAAAATAGCTGATTTCTGAAGCATCAGTTTTCACTGTTTTGGACACCCCAATACAGTGGCGTTTCGGTTTTATCACTAGTCGTTTTAATCACTACTCGCCCAAATTCACGGTTTTCTGTTCGATTATATCACGATTTTCATTTCGTTTTTATCACACTTGTTTAAAAACATTCCGAAATCAATATAAAATCAATACAGCATTGTCCAGTCCACCAAAACAGTTAAAAAATATAAGCTACGACGTATATATTTTGCAGCGAAACGATTTTGGATAAAAAAATTACATTTATTTCTCGTTTCGCTAAATTCACGGTTTCGTTTATATCACGGTAAAATTTTTTTTGACCGTGATAAAACCGAAAAACCACTGTATATTTTGGACCCTCTTCGGTATATATTTTGGACACCCGGTGTTTAAACTCGTTTGAAACTATCTTGGAAGAATTTGCCGCTTGAATATGCTGGATCACATCCTAATTACTTGATTGACAAAGGCTGATTAGACGAAAATTGCGAATTTATTGCGCTAGAATGATAAACGTTTTTGTTTACATCTGCAAGTTTCCTCAGCACCGCAATCTCTTTTTGTAAACATGATGCGACACTCGCATGGATGACGAGATTAGCAAAAAATAATTTCAAGGCAAATAAGGATATTTCCAGTGAGGAAATGATTGCTGCCCGTAGAGAGCGATCTTATTTAGCGAATGATTCTAAAATTTTCCGTCATCTCATCATTAAACCTGTGTAAGTTGTGATAAAAGGACACAGGGGGTCCAAAATATATGGGGGTCCAAATTATATTGGTTACCCTATAGGGAGTAACCTTAGAACACAGTGCAGAGTGCTTTCAGTGCCGAGGCTCACACGTCGTCATCTTCGGCTTTGTCGCCATCGTCGTGTCGCCGTGATCAATGAATGGCTGCTTCCGGGAATCCAGGACCACCGCAATCTGGCACAATATATCACTTTCGCAAGTAAGAACGTTCAATAGCGGATGGAGTTTGCGTTTTCAGCGCACGAAAAGCTAGTGAGAGTGGGTTAAAATGCGCCCCCACAAATATCTTGTGTTGTTTCTACCCTGAAATATCTGCAAATTTCTTAATCCTATAGGGCTTGAAGACATGCTGAAAAAAGCGTTGAAGCTCCCGAAAACAATCCCCGAAGCGTACGAATTAAAAATTGCCATTTTGATTGTAATAAAATTATTAAACAAAATATTAAAACATTAAATTGAAACTCTAAATCAAATGAAATGAAATAAAAATAAAAACGTTTCGTACAGAAGCCTTCTTACGCTATACCCGGAATCATTCAAGACTCCACACTTCAGCCGATCGAGGGGCTAGGGAAAAGGCCATCTCACGCACGCGCAAAATCCATTACCCGGTAGTCTCGGGCGGACGACCGCGACGACGTGAGTTGAGACATTTTTGGTCGGATCGGGTGCCTGGCCTGGTCTGGCCTGCCAGCAGCTCGCGCGACGACATGCGACTGATAATGAAAACATCTATTGGCTTTTAGCACGCATTAACCTAGAAATCGCGAATGAATAATGCTTGCCACGCCATACATACCCTCGAGAGGAAATAGTGAGCAAACGAATGGATCAGCACTAGCAGAGTGTGCATGCCTTGGTGGCGGGTATGATCGAGCAATGATCATGCCACTTCTTTACAAATGACGACGACGGCGACGACGATGGGAATTCGAGTGTTTCCCTTCCCGACTGGGCTGTCGCCAAGTTGTCCTAATTGCAGGGCACCTCTAATCTGATGTACTAAGCCGCATTCTTCACGTTTTGGGAATGAAGTTTTACGTGAATAGAATGTTGATTTTGTACAAACATAGTAGGAACGCGTAGGTATTCAGCACAACTACGCTGAAGGTGATGGGTTCGATTCCCGGTTGATCCCGAAACTTTTCATCAGGAAACTTCGTTGACTACCCTGGGCATTGAGTATCTTCGTGACCGTCACACATTCTTCCGAAGGTATCTCACAGATTTCTTTAAAAAGACACTACACCGTCTTCAACCAGAGGTTGTACAGACTGAACAAGCACTAACATATGACAACGGACAACACACATAACACCCAGTGGCCCAGTGGAGAATTTTCCGTTTGACGAAAAGTTTTCCCCGACTGGAGCGGGAATCGAACCCACACTCTGAGGCTTACGAAACGTCTAGATGACTGACGCCTCTAGCCGCACGGCCACGAAGCCCACTTTTTTCAAGATTTTTTTTTAATTTCTTTTTATTCGTGAATTTTTACTTAGGCTAATTCTTCACTTTCTGGAGAAATCCTCCAGGGTTTGTTTTAGGTATTGCTTAACCATCCTTTTGCATTAGGATCAGTTTTAATCCAAACCGCTGTTCCCAGCGTGCCAAAAAGCAGGTCTTTGCAGGAGTTATTTGAATGATTTAAGCACGAATTCTTCCGAAGATTCCTCCAGGTATCCATTCAGGATGTATATCTATCCAATCATTTCTTTGAAAATTTCTCTAGAAATTTCTCCACCGTTTCTCTCTGTAATTTAAACGGAAATGTTCCTTGGATTTTCTTCAAGAGTTTCTCAAAAAATTATTCAATATTTTCATTTGAAGAGCTAGTATAAGGTTTTCTTCAGATTTTTTTTCCCAGGCATTCTTTCAGAAATTCCTTAAAAGATATCGTGGGATTCCTTTTCTTTTTTTGAATTGCTATATGAGTTTCTCATATAGTTATTCCAAAAATTCATTCATGACATATCATATTTGTACTGAAAATATGATTTTTTTCCCTGAAATTCTTTCAATTTTTTTTGTTGAAATTCCTTTAGACGTTCCTACAGCGATTCCTTATCAAATTCCTCCAGGTATACCTTCAAAAATTATTTCTTGCCATTTTTTTTCAGAAAATACTTTAGAAAATTCTCAAAAGATTCTACGGAAGTTCTCAAGTTGCTTCGTAAATCATGCTTTTGAATTTATTCAGACTTCCTCTTGGGGATTATTTCAGACATTATTCCGGTGATCCTTCGAGAATATTACCTGAGATTATCTCATGAGTTCCTCCAAAAATGTCTCCAATATGTTGCATTCAGCCAGAGCATTTTTAAGAAATTCTTTCAGGCATCCATTCAGGGAATTCCTAAAAAATCCATTTCATCCGAAATTTCTTTAGAGATTCTTTCAAGGATTCCCTCTGTTTTTTTTTTATTTCTGATGGGTATTCTTCAAAAATTCTTTCGTAAATTTCTTCAGAAATTGCTTCCGATATTTCTCCAAGGGATTATCCAGAAATCCTCCGAAATTCCCGAACGGAATTTATTCAGGCATTTCTTCCACAATTCCTCCACTATTTTGGACTGCCATTTCTGCAGGAACTCCTGGTAAATGCATTTTGGGGATCAGTCAGCAATTTATCTTGCGTTTTCCTCCTGAATTTTCTCAAAGGTGTCCTTCAGGATTTTTGCACAAATAGCTTCTCAAGAAATTCTCGGAGTTCGTAGCATGCCATGCTCGAGTGCGGATGTCAAAAGTTTGCTCCCGCCGCGTTTTTTGTTTTCTCGAGCAGCTGTTTGTAAAAATTCATTTCAAATAAATGTTTCAAAGTGAGAAGTGTTAATTGAACAACAATTTGATTGTGTGGAAAGTGTGACATACTTGAGCATAAATCCTATGCACTTTTTTTTCGCTGCGCTGGGAAGGATATTACAAACTTGTGTGTTCCGAGTTTCTGCTAGTGCCGGTGCTACGCCATTCGGAGAGTGCAGTAATTTTGCGTTGGAAATGTTTTCGAAATGTTTCGTAATTGTGTTTTCTCTGCGTATAAAAGGCACTTGAAACACTGTTTTTGGTGTTGTGAATTATATGCAAGCATGAGAAGTGGTCGGACGATGACCACTAAAGAGGCCAAACGGAATTAAAATGCAAGCAGAGCGAAGACGGCTTCGAAAAATTTTGGTGAGATTGTTCTTATTACACTTTGAATTGCAATTGAAATGCATTAAATATACGTGCCAGCATCAAAGAGAATATTTTTGGAGCAGGAAGTGTGCTTATATTATCCTTATACATTTGAAAATGGTAATATATGCAAGCGGGGCTTCTGCCGGACAGTGGGTGTTAGATGGAATACACATACACACATACACACAAGCCAATTGATGAAACCATATCAAATATTTTTGATGTAAAAATTGTACCCTGCAATGCAAATCTACTGAAGAATTTTCATTCATAAAATCGATTCGTAAAATAGAATATTCTACAGTAAAAGGCGAATTTTCTAATCGATCAACGCACCTATACCATACCATACCATTTAGGTGTAGCTGTCTCTATATGAAAATTCCTACCATATATTTATAACAAAATACTGTCTAAATTTCAGATAAAATTGTGGAAACTTTTACCGATTCTATAAAAGACTCGCAGTTATGGTTCTAAGTAGTTTGTCGGGCAATAATACAAGGTATTCAATCCAGTCGGGGAAGGGATCGTTATATTTTCTTCTCGTTTCAGAGAGCGAGCAATGGCGCTTAAACCTAGGCTTTCGAGCCAGGACATGAGGGGTTAATACCATAAATACCTTTGTCCCATCCCAGGAAGAAGAGGAGCCCCAACGGAGTGACATTAACTTTCTTAGCAACGTCACTCCCAACGTTTTTGCTTCACATTCATTACACATACGATACGGAGCGGCTGACGAGATGTCGCCGTTCCATAGTTCTGTTCAAATGTTTTCAATAACGCTGCACAGTAGGCCTGGCCGCTTCAATACTTGTAATACATCTCCGATGCCTTGCAAGTATTGATAATGACAAGAAAAATGGTAGAAGTAGTCGATTCTATCATTTTCCAGGATTCTTTCAATGAATGGCTGTGTATGTGTAGACTAGACTAGACTAGACTAGACTAAATAGCTTCTCAAGAAATTCTCGCCAGTTTTTTTTTCTCAAAATAACTTTTAGAGTTCCTCCAGAAATTGCCCTTGAAATTCTTCCGGAAATTCTTCCGAAGCTATGTCACAGATTTCTTCAAGAACTCCTCCAGGATTTGTTTTAGATATTGCTTAACCATCCTTTTTAAATCCAAACCGTACACTACGCCAGCGAGCTGTTCCTACCGTTATGCGATTGGAAGGGAATTTCGCATAGCGATCTCTACAGAAAAATTTCAAGATTTTTTTGCTCTATATCTCAAAGATATCTCCCGGTGTTCTCCTACCTTCACATTCCTTCAGAAGTTTTACAGGGATTCCATCAAGGATTTTTTCTTTTTTCAATTGCTACAGTACTTTTCATGCATTTTCGTCAAGATCTTCCGAAAAATCCCCGGAAAAATTTCTAAAGGTATGTACTAAGATATCGCAATTCTTCCGTCAGAGGTTCCGTCAAAAGCCTTTTAAAAAATAATCCTTGTAGGAATTTATTCAGGAGTCTGTGAAGAATGGATCCATGGATCCATTGCTGAAAGAATACCTATTTGAAGACATTTCCAGTCGAATTACTTTATAAATCCCTGGAGGCCTTCTTCGAAGAATCCCTAGAGGAATATATGGAAGAGCCCCACAACAATTCTTGAAAGACTCCCAGGAAGACTTTGTGAAGAAGTTCTTGGAAGCATGTCTAAAAAAATCCTGAGGAAATTCTGGGTGGAATTTGAGAAATAATTTATAGAGAAAATTTTAGAAATTTCTGGACGAGTCCAATGATAAAGTTACAGTACGATTTTATAAAAATGCTCAAGGAATGATATTTTCCAGGAGGAACACATAGAAAAATTCTACAAAATTTGCCGGACATATCTTTTTAGAATTTTTAAATGAAATTTCTTAAAGAATTCGTGAAAGAAATCGTTGTGAAATTTCTGGGAAAATACATATAAGAATTCACGAAGTAACTCCTGATCTGTACATATGAATTTCTGTAGGTATCTATGAAGAAATTCCTGAAGGAATCGATATGAATAACAATGGAAAATCCTGCAGACATTTATGTGTGAATTTGCCTTGGTATCCTTAAGAAATTCCTGAAAAATTTGTTTTAAATGTATATTAGAAATAAATTCTTAAATGAAGTTTCTATTGCGAAACTTCAGAAGGATTCCAAAGGTTCTCGAAGATAAATTCCTGAAGTCCTCGAGTAAAATTCTTAAGATTCCCTCGTAGATTTTTTTTTTTGAAATAAAAAAAACCGCTTTTATTGTCTTTTTTTTTGAAAGAATTCATGAAAAATGTGTGAACAAATTCTTTGAGAAATTTCCATAGAAATTTATGAAGCGAATTTGAAAATAAAACATAGACTGTTTAGTAAAGAAATCTTTGCAGAAATTTGAGAAAATATTTAAAGTATACTTTATCTAACCAAAAAACGTCTGATCAATATCGACCTCGAGATCAATTTGATCCCGGTTTGCGGTACCAAGTCAATATTCCCAAGATTATTTTTTTAGATAATTTATTTCTTAAAAATTCTTTAAAAATTCCTTCGGGGTTTCTCATAATATGTTTCATTTTATTTCTTAAAATTTCATCTAGCAATTCCTTCATAAATTACTTTAACGTTTTCTACGAACATTTTTTTTAACTTTTTTTTTTCTAAAAAAGGTTTCATAGGGAAATATTCTACATTGATAGCTTTGGATATTTCTTCAGGATTCCTACGGAAAACTCGGCAGACAATAAAACGTTGCATAATAAATATAAAGGGCGTCCACAATGAAATTGGCGCACAGAAATTATTGTTAAACTTTTTATTGCGTTCGCCAAAATAGCTAATTGTTTGAAAATGAATAGTATATTATGTGTAGGAAATACCATAAAATTTTCATTAAAATCGGTTGAGTATTGGCCTAGATATTGTCGATATCGTAAAATGAGATTTGGGCACCCCTTTCAAAAAAATGCTTAGGCTATAACTTTTTTGTTACCTCATCAAAACGTTTGAAAATTTCACTCGATATTCTTAACAAAGTATCAAATAAGTGGTAAGTACTTTTTCTAGTAAATCTCAAATCGTTTCAAGGTAAATTTTAGGTACTATTTGACAATTTTTAGTTCCGCGTGCACTATTTCGACTGTAGAACTGGTACCACTGTCCCGATTTTTATAAAACTTCGACAGTGTAAAGTTGTTGTGTTAAACTGTTTACAGTGAAAATTTTAGCCATTTTTGTTGAGTACTTTCAAAGTAAGAGCAGTTTGAATTTCACTATACCAAAAACCATATCTGCTTATTGTGACACAGTGCGACATATATTTATTTATTTATTTATTTATTTATTTGGTAAATTCATGTAACATAAGGCTTGCAGCCTTTTAAATCGCTACAATTGGTAGAAATCGATTGACAATTATGCCTCCATACAATACAAAAATCTACAATTACATATACTCCAATATATACTAGAATTATTCTGTTAAGAACTGTTTCAGGCTCCTTTTAAAGTTCACTATTGAAACACATGTTTTGATATTTAGTGGCAATTGGTTCCAAAAGACAATGCCTCTTGCGAACAGAGATTGACTATAATACGAAGAACTATGCTGTGGAATTAGAAGATTTCTATTTCTATCAGATCGCATTGGAGAAATCTTGGAAAACAAATATTCAGGCTTTTTCAAATGTAAAATTTTGAATATTATTACGCATGACCTAAACCCGTAAAAATGTGAGAAATTGCAGCCAATAAGCTCCTTATGCAGATGACTTACTCTCGAAAATCGGTTTAAATTATAAACATATCTAACGCATGAGTTCAATGCAAGTCTCATCTTATCTAACGAAGCAGCAGAGGCATTTAAATTAATGAAATCACCGTAAATGAAGTGGGGTAGAAGCAAGGATTTAAAAAGTTGAAGTTTTATGGATGAATTAAAATGTTTGGTAGCTAAGTTTAATTTTTTCTGACACCCATAGATTTTGCCGCATTGCGAATTAATCTGATCATCCCAACTTAAATTAGATGTCATAATTATTCCTAAATTTACTACACGATTGACAAACTCAATTTTATCTCCATTCAACATCAAATCAGGAAGTGTCAAAGGGTTCCGATTTCTATTTATAAGCATTGCTTTAGTTTTAGCTGAATTAATAGGTAGTAAGTTTCGCTGAGACCAATCAAAAATTCTTTGAAGGTCGTGATTGATTCGTTCACTTAACGAAGCAAAATTATTGGGATCTAGTTCGCACAAATATATTTGAACATCGTCAGCAAAGAGATGTACAGAGCAATAGCGCAAAGTTGTAGGTAGATCGTTAATAAAAAATGGAAATAACAATGGTCCCAACACTGATCTTTGAGGAACACCGGATAAAATATGTTCAAAACGAGATAGATTACCATTGCACAAAACAGCCTGCGATCGATCAGTTAGATAGGACCGAATCAGTTTAGTTGCTTCATATGAAAATTGAAATACCTCACCTAACTTCATTAACAGTTTCCGATGGGATACGCGATCGAAAGCCTTCGCAAAATCTATCAGTAACAAAATAGCAACACCTTTTTTGTCAACGACTTTAGCTATATCATCGTGAACCTTCATTAACGCTGTATTGGTCCCATGATCCTGCCTAAATCCCGATTGAAGTGGGTGTAGAAAATCCATTTCTGATACAAAAGTAGAAATTTGAGTTTTTAAAAGCTTCTCTAAAACTTTAGAAAGGGCACATAATATACTGATTGGCCGTAGATTATTAATAGAGTTAACTCTAGGTTTCTTTTTAATTGGGATAATTTTCACTGCTTTCCAACCTCTCGGAAATTTTGAACTAGATATTATATTATTGAACAAATGTTTGATATATGGTAGTATAAAATCTGACATGATTTTGATAAAAATAATCGGAATTCTATCTAGGCCTACAGCATTTGATTTTATTGAATATAAAGCTCTAATTATTTCGGTATCGTTCACCGAACGAAACCTAAACCCTTCCGAAACATGTATCATTGACGGTGTCGATGTATTGTCAACTGTAAAATTTGCAGTGAAGAAATCATTAATTTCATCCCCAGAGAATTCAAAATTATTTTCAAAAGAATTAGTCTTAGAGACACCTAGCTTGTTTACATTAGACCATAATTGCCTACTGGACAATCTTACATTAAAATTATTAGAATCATACTGCCGCTTGGCATCACGTATTAATATGTTTACTCTATTTATCAATCTTTTAAAGTGCAATTCATCAGAAGAATTTCTAGTACGCTTCCAGTTAGAATATGCAGTATCTCTATCAACAATAGCAACTTCGATGGCCCGGTTGAACCATGGATTACTTTTGAGTTTTTGCTCCCGTAGTGGTATGAACTCATCATGTAAAAATTTCAAACGATTATTTAAAATATCCAGTAGAATATCACTATCAGTAATTCCAAAGAAGGGAGTCCAATCAAAACTATGAAATCCATCATGTAAACGCCTCGCATTGTAATTTTTATAGTCCCTATATGTGATGGGCGTTTCGTTAGTCTTGCTGAAGCGTAAAGAAGCAAAAATTAGATCATGTTTTGATGCAAATGGCATTGAGACTTGGCTTAAATTAAACACAATTTCAGGAGAATCAGTTATGAATAGGTCTAGTAAAGAACAGCCACTGGGATAAAAGTACGTTGGCTCGTTATTAAGACATGTGCACGACATAGAAGACAGTTTATCACGAAAACGATTTGATCTATAGTTATATTTTAAGAGATCAGTATTAAAATCACCAATAAAGAATGTGTGGTGGTATTTAACGGTAAATTCTTCAAGATGCCCACTTAAAATCTCAGAACAATCGTTATCAGGAGGATTATAGTACAAAGCCAATAGAAAAGGCTCGGAACCACTTTTCACCTCTATCAACATGTACTCCGTTATTGTTGCATTATTCGGTGAGTTATATGGCGAGGACGATTTAATAACTTTCAATGACAAATTGTTTTTATAATAAACACATAACCCTCCTCCATGTCGATCACGATTGTTCCGCAGTAAGCTGTATCCTTCAATGGCAATCATTTGGTCGCTAATAACATCACCAAGCCATGTTTCAGTCATGCATATAATATCCATTTTACTGTTGAAAAAATTTGCCTTGAGTTCATGAAACTTGGAGAAATTCCGAGCACTCAAGCTCTGTACGTTTATGTGGCATATATTTAATGCATCTTTGCTTAAAACCGCGTTAAAAACTGCTCTAGGAATCAACCCAGACGCAAAGGCATTGCTTAGAAAATTGTTAGCCATAGTCAAAATAAACTAGCGTGAACTTTAAAAGAAACCCATACAACAGTTCCAACAGACACAAAACATTTATTTTTTTTATTGCCACATCTTCAACTATAAAGTTGCACAGACTGTTGTATTAAGAACTATACATAACATTATTTAATCAACTGCAGGACAAACATTACACTACCATACATCAAAATAGACAGAAAAACTTTTTCATCTGATTTCATTGAGGTTCAACAAAAGAAAAAACATACAAAAATAACTTCTGCTTGATCATGTTTATGGCTTCCAAACATATCGTGAACGGCGTTCAAATTCTCGAAACACTATTCCATCAGGCCAGGTCGATTTACTCAAAGCCGAATCCTTCCATCGATCTTCTAGGGTGACTTTGAAAGAGATAAAATCTAACAGACGAAAATCTGTTCGTTTTGAGACTAATTTCGTCACGTTCAGGCAGTCTCGAGCCGGAGCACCCAAACATCGAGAAACCATGGCTTCTATATCGTGCTCCGTAACGGCGTTTTCAATATTGGTCAACAGCAACGAGAAACAACCATCGTATATTGTCGTCTGGACGTCATGCTGCCCAGTCGTATCGCGCTGCGTATCGCTGTTGTAGGTAGCCGTACCCACTGTTGGTGTTGCACTCGTCTCTGCAGAAGCGATAGGAGTAGAATGGCGCAATAGTCCATTGGCGGGAGGTGTATCATCCGTGGTCGATCGTTGCAATGAATCCACTATTAACGATACCTGGGTCTTCAATTCTACGATCTCTGAGTGTAGTTGACTTATGTCCACGGTAGGCGACGATCTTGGCGACGATTTTTGTTGGTTGGTCTTCCATTCATTGAACGCCGGTAAACATTAGGCACACATCCACGTCGTACCATTCGTTAGAGTTCGAAGATGATTCATAATCATACCGATGCAAGTAGCGTGGAATGAGTTGCCGCACGGTCCATTGCACACAGTATACAATGCCAAATCTGTGTATATAACGATCGAGCATTTTCCACATTTCTCCCAATCATTGTCGGGTGCTGATTTCTTTTCGGTCATCTTTTCGGCACAACTTCAAGACACGTATGAGTATTTCACGTGAAAGCGATAGTACACACAAAACTCTACCAATTATCAACAGTTGCAATAATAAATTCGGTAGTACACTTGCATAAACAACGCAATAATTCGGAAGAACGTATGACTGCGGCAGAACAATTCAACACTACAACAACAACCCCAACAACAATATTATATATGGAGCTTACTAACCTAATTGAAAAGTTTCTGAACATGAATTCAACGAAAATAATTGCAGTTAAATTGGCTTATTGATTTACTTCTAAAGAATTGCATCTGCAGCATTAAATAGCATAGAATAAAAAATCAAAACAACTATCAATTATCCATCGCAGCTAAAGATCATCATTGTCACCTCCCAGTCATTTAGCATTGCAGCAGCGAGTCCAAAACATCATCATCATCAACAACAACCCCAACAGCACCACCAGCAGCAGCGAACCCAAAAACGTCATCAGCATCTACAGCAACCCCCACAACAGCAACAGCAAGCACCAGCAAAGTTTAGCAGCACATCTCCAGAGGTCGTATTCATCAAAAAGATCCTTCTTGTTTTGCTTCGTTCCACCATCGAGTTGACATTGACTTTCAGGAAGGACGGGATCAAGGAAAACTCAGGATCGGATCAATGGAAAAGTTGGTAGGAATAATGACAATGACAAGGAAAGGTAATTTGATTTGTAAAAACTTTCAGGAGTGGATTTGGTCTCATGGATAATCAGGAAGGGAGACATGCAGGGCCGGATTTAAGGGGGGGCCAGGGGGGCCATGGCCCCGGGCCCCCACATTTTAGGGGCCCCCACAAAATCTAAATTCAAATGGGAATCGAAAAAAAGTAGTGCTAGAAACATCCTGCTTTAATTTTTATCACAAGTACTTCTACTATCAAGATGTGTGTGAAATATTGTGCTTCAAATTAGAAAGAAGCAGATATCTGCCTTTTTATAAAATTTCAAACTTCTTCTGAAAGTTGTTAAGATTTTTATGGTTCGGAATGATCATCTTCACCTGAATTCTGAATGAAATCTTAAACTCTATGGAATAGAGAGTCGAAAAGTTTCTGCTGAAAATTCGTGTTTATTTCTGTCGAAAATTATTGGTATTATTTCTAAACATTTCCTATATAGTTCTTTGAAGATTTGCAAGTGTTTCTATCAGAATAAAGAAAAGTTTTTTGAGTTGTAGAGTTTGATTCCACTAACCAAACTTATAAATTATTCAAATCGAATCCCAGAATTGTTGAAACATTTCTTTGAAGAAACTAGCAGGAATTTTGAGTGGATTTTTTTTTGCAAAGATCTAATCCGATTTTCTTTAATATGATTACATTCATGACGAATTTTTCTTCCTGTCTTGAATGTGTAATTTAAGGCGAATCAATGGAATCCAATACTATGAACACTCTCGGATAAAGCGTTATTTACTTGATAGAATTTCTTTTACAATCGACTTCAGACTAGATTTTCATTTTTGGATATCTGTTATACTTATTTAGATTGCCTTTTTTCTAGTTACGCTAATTAAGCTAGATTAATTTCTCAACTACCCTAGTTTATGGAAGAATTTTTCATATTTTCTGGATTTTTCTACAATGAAAAAAAAATCCTTTAAAAAGAGGGCCCCCACAACACTGTGGCCCCGGGCCCCCACATTTGTAAATCCGGCCCTGGAGACATGGATAATATTGGGAGGAAAAGAGAAATTCGTAGGAAGGGTTAATTGACGTATGAAAAGAGCTGTTCCAAAGAATGCAGTGGCTCTGCATCATCCTGAGTCCTTTTGATCCGTACGTAAACCGTTCCATTTCGTGTGTACACCTGATGAATGCGTCCTTGTCTTTTTAGTTTGACTTCTTGAGATCTGATTTCTCTGTCGGCTTGACTCAGGTTTTCATTCATGTAAACTCTGTTGTCGTTACTGAATCCGATGTGACGCAGCGTAAGCGATCTCTCCCTAAGGTACCTCGCATAGAACTCGTCACGTATGTTTCGCAGAGCAAACTGGATCAGTAAGGGTGGTGTAGATCCAACGCTGATAGGAAGTTTAGAAAGCCTTTTGACATGGACCATTGGCATGGTAGATGCAGTGTACGCCAAAGTCGTTGCAATGTTTTGGAAGATTATCAGGAGATCCTCGTCATTCGTGAATGGGATTCCAGACACTATCAGCTCATGTGATGATTCAAGCCGAGCAACAGATCGTTTTGTTCGATCTAGATCGCTTTGAATGTCCGATACAACACCGGCAATTTTGTTGATCTCCGTACCACAATCCAATCTAAGATCCGACAGCTTCTGTTCCACACCATCAATCTTCCTCTCCAGGTCCACCTTGCAGGAATCGATTTTGTCCTCAATATCGGTTTTCGACTGCGCAAACATTGCCTGGATCTTCCCCATAGATCACTCAACGACTCGACATCGTTGATGTTACGTTGTTGTGATTGTTGTTTAACGTTTGACCCATTCGCACTCAACGACGGGGACGACGAAGATGTGGACCGGGTGAGTGGCTTGTTTAGACTCATAGCGCCGAAAAATGACAGATGAATACGAAGTATAGCGGTCAACTGTGTATACGATTCTGAAGGGAGTCTGACGAAGTAGTGCTTAGAAAAACGGTAGATTTTTACCAATTGCACAGAGGAATGCAGCCTTTGGTGAAAAACTTTAATAATTGCAGATATAACGTTCACTGCACTTGCAGAATTGGCATAAAACGCGAATTTAGTTAGACTTGGGTATCACTAGCAAGCCAATATAACTGCAACCACCTATTGTTTCACTCTACAGCACTCATTTCCCTTCAGAAACTTATATATGGCTCTAACTTTTTAACGGTATGATCAAATTGAATGAAATTTTGACAAACTACTTCTACATACATACTTTAAGTACATACAAATTTTTATTGAAATCCGTTCAGTATTTTTGGCGCCAGAGTGAAACGGCAAAAAAGTGATATTTTCCAAAATGTTTGATTGCACAAGATTCTCAAGTGGCAATTACCTTGTTTCAACGATATCTTCGCCAATACTCAACTGGTATTAGCTACACATAATATACTATTCATGGTCAAAAAATTAGCTATTTTGGCGAACGCAATCAAAAGTTATACAATATTTTCTGTGTGCCAATTTCATCGTGGACACCTTTTAAAATTTTCCATAAATAATTCGAAAAGTCCCAGTGAAAAAACAGGGGTGTAAGCAGTAATAAATAACAAAAGTTCCATGAACAAATAAAAAAAATGCAAAAATAAATCAATAGTTTCCATAAATAATTGATTTTTGAAAAATTAAAAACGTCAAAAATGCAATGAGTAATTCAACTGTTGCAATAAAAAAAGCCATTTTTCCCACCAAAAAACTTCGAATTTTCCATAAATAAATCCGATTTTTCCATAATAAATTAGAAAATTCACAATAAAAAAATATCGAAGAAGCAATGAAAAAGAAATGCAGGAAAGTATGAGGCAGTGAAATGCTGAATCGCACTTATATGACTGAAACGACTGAAATGCCTGCGTAACTATGATTGCAATTTACCGAGCAATTGTAAAGCAAATATTTTAAAAATAATTTCCTACGGTATTCAATTGAAAATCCGCTATCGATTCCTTCAAAAAATTTTGCATGAATGATTTCTGAAGTTTTTGTTTCAGTTCCACTTCATAATCCTCCAGTGTTGTTTTTTTTTTCAGGACCTTTTCGAGGATTCTCTTAGGCATTTCTTATGCATTTTTCTAGAAAATTCTCACGAGATCCTTCTTGAAGTTCTTCCAGAGGGTTTCCTAGAAAATCCTAAGATATTCCTCCATGGGGGAAATATTGAGATATTTCTTCAGAGATTTTTTTTTATTCAGAGATTCTTTAAGATATTCATTCAGAAATCACATCAGGATTTGTTTTTGGTATTCCTCCAGCAATATCTCAATGAATTCTTCTTAGAAATTTTCATTCTCTAGGCATTCCTCCAGAGATTCCTTTAAAAATTCAATTTCTTCAGTAACTTCTTTTGGTGATTGCTTCAAGAATTTTTCCTGTTTTGATTTAAATTTTTGCTGCTAAATATTCTTTCAAATCAAATCATGGACACAAGGAAAACTTCAGACATTGCTCCAGGGATTTTTGTCCATTGATATGTATCTTTCAGACATTGTGCAAGATTTTTTTCAAGAATTCCTTTAGAATTATCTCCAGGAGTTCTTTCAGGGTTTCCTAATGAACATACTTCTGAAATCTCATCAGAAATTCATTTAGAGATTTATTCAAGAATTTAGAATACCTCTGCTATAACTGCTTTAGTTTCCACAGAATTTGTTTCAAGAATTCTTTAAAAAAAAATGCTCTGGGGCTTAATTCAGAAATTCCTCAGAAACTCTCCCAAAAATTGTTTGTTTAATTTTGCCAAAAGTTTCTCACAAAATTCTTTAAGACATTTTTCCAAAGCATCTCAAAGAGTTCTTCCAGGTATTCTTCTGAAATTCCCCCATAAATTTCTTCAATGATAACTTCAGTAACTGCTTCCGACAATTTTGTTCAAGAATCTTTTCTCGAAATTCTTAGTGGAATCTCCAGAAGTATCTCCACACGGATTTCCTAAGTAGTTTTTTATCTTCCAGATATTTATTTGTAAATTACTCCATGATATCCTGGAGGTTATCGTATCAACAATTATATCAGAAACTTTATAAGAATTTTTTCGGAAATTTTCCCAAAATTTCTTCAGAAAATTTCCTAGGGTTCCCTTTTAAAATGTCTCAAAGGATTCCGCCAGAAATTTTCACACGAATTCCTGGATGGTTATTTTTTTCATAAAATCCTTCTAAGATTAATTTGAAAACGCTCTTTAGAAACATTCGTAGAAAGTCCTCTTGAAATTCATCAAAGAACTTTTTAAGAAAATCGAGCATAGATTGCTTAAGAAATTGCTCCTTCAATTTTATTAGATTTTTTAGGGATTCCTTCAGTTTTTTGTAAAGTAAATAAAAAATCCATGTACTTTTTCAGGAACTGCTTTGATAGATTCCGTTACAAAATCTTACATGAAATTCCTCATTTTTTCCAAAGTGGATCTCAGGAAGTTGTAAATAGGACTGTTTTAGGAATTAGTCTTTTGTTTTTTCCAGATATTGCTTCAAGTATTCAACTTCTATCATTAATAATTTCCTCAAGGGTTTCTTACAGCAAAACTTTCAGGAATTTCTTTAGAAATTTCCTTGTGGATTTCTTTAGAAATTTCCTTGCTTCAGAAATGCTCCCTTCCTTGCTTCAGAAACTCCCTTCGGATTTTCCTTCAGAGGTTCCTTCAGAAATTCTTCTAGAGATTTTACCAAAAAATTTTTCGATAACGCCTTGAGACTGCTTATAGAGTATCACAGTTATTTCTCTATGGGTTCCTTCAAAAAATCATTCAGGTATGCCTTCAAAAATCCTACCACTGATATTTTGAAAATTATTTCCACAATTTTTTTAAAACATTCCTCCAACGGTTAAAAAATCAAAAGTTCTCCCAAGGATACCGTTTTTAATCCTTAAAGGGATACCTTCATGGCCTCAGTTTCGTCACCTCGCTGAGTGTGTTCCATCAAAGACGAGCTCTGAAAGGCGCCTTGGGTCCAATGGACCCCAGGTATCCCTTTTAGGGTTAAAATCTGCCATAGGATCCTTTATAAATTCCTACAAAGTTCCCCTCACAAATTTGCCAATGATTTTTTAAGAAAACTCTTCAAGAATTTTACCATAAAATTTGGGCTTCCTTTAGAAATGTCCCCAGGATTTCTTGAGTTTCCATCAAGAACTTGTCCAATGTCGCGACTGTTCGTGTGACTAAAATCTAGTTTGCCACGCCATTACAGCGTTAGTAGCGGTACTAGAAGTGCCAAATAAATTTTGTTTATGAAAACAAAAGATCCTCCAGAAGATGGAGACTCAAAAATGCATTACACTGCAACCTCTTTTTATGGCTGGGGCTGCTTAAATTTAAAAAGTGCATAAATTAAAAAAGGCATAAAAAGAGGGAAATGTATGCATAAATTAAGTTTGGGCTTTAATTAATAGAAATACACTAGAACTCCAATGGTGCTGTAGTCACTTTTTCTATTTAATTAAATTTATCACTTTTATTGTAGTAATTGATTATTTTTAAGTGTCCAGCTTGAAGAGCATCTTTTGTTTTGGTAAACAAAATTTATTTGACCCTTCTACTACCGCTAATGACGCTATAAGGGCGTGGCAAACTAGATGTTAGTCACACGAACAGTTGCGACATTGGACTTCTGTGGCTAGTTATTCTAATCTTTAATTAGAGAATCTAGTTCGCGAGAACAGGTCTTGCTCCTGGGCAGTTGAGGCGGGGCTAAGGGGGTTTCCAGAAAGTTCCCAGAGAGTCCAAAAAGGGGATTCCAAGGGGCTTCAGAGGCGTTTTATGGGCCTATTTCGGGGGATTTGAGGAGCCTTTTAAGGGTGTTCTGTCAAGATTGCTTGGTGTTTTAATGGGATTACGGGGATTTCTGGGGTATTTCAATAGTATTAAGTGGGTTTCAGGGACGTTCCAAGGGGCTTTAGGGTCAATTCAAGGAATCTCGGGTGCCTTTAAAGGGCGTAGCAAGCGATTTGAGGGTCGTTTTAAGGTACTTAAAAGTCTGCTCTGAAACTTCCTGAAATGCCTCCAAAATCCCCCTTAAACCCCCCGAGGACCCCATGTAACGCATCTGAGAGGCTTCGAAACCCCTGAGAGCTCATTCGTAACGCTTCCGTAATGCCTCTGAATCCCCCGAACATGCTTTGAAACATATTGAAAAGCCTCCAAAATCCTATTTAAACCCCCTCGGACCCCATGTAACGCTCCTGAGAAGCTCCGAACCCCCCGAAAACTTAATGCTTTCGTAAAGCCTCTTAATCCCACAGAAAATGCTCTGAAACGTCCTGAAATGCCTTCAAAATCCCCCCTCGGTCCCCTCCGTAACGCTTCCGTAACGCCTCTGAAACCAGCCGAAAATGCTCCGAGACTTCCTGAAACGACTCCGAAACCCCCTTAACACCCACTCGGACCACATGTTACGCACATAAGACCTTCGGAAGCACCCAAAAACGAACATGTAACCTTCCTTTGCTCTCCTCTGTAAACACTCCTTGGTCGCCGTTGTAATTCCCGTATCGTTGGTGAGTTCGACTTTATTTGGAAACTAATGTTTTGTGGCTTCTCAATCTTGACAAAATCAAAACGCTGTTATGTTATTTTGTCCGACGTTTCGGTCCGTTTGGGACCTTCTTCAGGGACTCAATAGTTACAGTGTTCTCGTCCACTGTGGTTCGGCAGAACCTGTAACTGTCGCATGGATCGAGTTTTCCCGCACAATCGCAGCCAAATCGGATGCCCTATCGGAAAGAAAACTCGGTCCAAAGTTAGCACTCTGGAATTTAGTACCTAACCCGAGAACGATCATCATTGCAATGGTCTAAAGTTAGCACTCCGGAATTTAGAACCTAACCCGAGAACGATCACCATTGCAATGGTCCCTGAAGAAGGTTCCAAAGGGACCTAAACGTCGGACAAAATAACATAACAGCGATTTGATTTTGTCAAGACTGAGAAGCCACAAAACATTAGTAGTAATTCCCGTCATTATTAAATGAGGGGGCCAGAATCAAAAAAGTGTAAGTGGCCAATTTGTCGATTTAGAGTTGAGCATTTTAAGATTATTTTTACGACAATAAATCATGGAAAACTAAGTCGATTTTCAAACTCCATACATTTTGTATGGGATGAAAATTTGGAGAAAAACTTTAAACCTCATTTACTCGAAAGTGGGTTATTGTCACTTACATCCCTTTGCTTCTAATCCCCTCAAATATTATTATGCACAATATTGGTTCTGAGTAGCTTTCCCTCTTTTTATGCAGGGCATAAAAAAGGGTGCATAAATTAAAAGTGCATAAAAAGAGGCTTCAGTCTATTACAATTAAGATAATTAATATTATTGAATAAGGAAAGTGACTACAGCGCCATTAGAGTTCTACTGTATTTCTATTTTATGATCTGTCCCGCTTCCAATGGAACAATGCCCATTTTTTTTCTCAAAAGTTGCCCCGTATAATTGCAATTAGGAGCGAGGATTGAACAATGAAGAGTGGGGAGTGAGCAAGTGAAGAAAAAGAAGTAGGACAAAACTGTAAGAAATAACCACCCAAGTAACAAAATTAAATTTATAATGCTTTTGAAGTATTCTTCAACACCTGTTCTTTAAAACCATGCATAAGCCAAATTGTTCTGCAAAACGGCATCAACTCAACCATAAACCCGCCATAAGACCAAAGAGGCCCATCCTGAGGTGCTCTTGGAGAGGTGTTTTTAAATTTCTCTTAAAACTTGTTGTACTTCCCAAGTTGTCCTCAAGGCGAATGGCTCTCTCCTTGTAGAATTCTTCAAGTGCACGATAAAACGATAATAAATTTGTCGGGGTTGTTGCTGATGCAGCTTTTATGTCGACAGAAAAGTTTGGTGAATTAAATTAAAATTAAAAATACAATGAAAATGTCACATTATTGTAATCGGGATTAATTTATTACACAAATTGGAAATATTTCCGTGGTGTAACAAGGATGCCAAATGCCAAGCAAAATTCATCGTATATATTTTGCAAGATACTTCCAAAAACTGCAACGCGCTTCCATTATAACGCACTAATAAAATATTTAAAAATATTATTCCTGGTCATGCGAACATTGCTCATGAGTTTTCTCAACATGGCTTCCATTGAAATCTAGGCCGGTGGTCAGTCCATCATCGATGGTTTTAATCAACACCACCATAAGATCATCATAAATTTCTTTCAACTCATGCCAGAGCTAAAAGCATAACTCAAGAACACTAGGATTTATAACGTTCTCGATGCAGCCTGGTTGGCCTCCATCAAGAACGTCTTAAATTTATTTCATCTTATGCAAGGGTAAGAAGCATTACTCAAGAGTACTCAGGTTTATAACGTTCTTGATGTAGGTTTATGCAAACTCCGCCAAGAACGTCATAAATCATGTACGCCAAATTGTAAACAAATAATAAATTACACAGCGCAACATTGTGGGCCGCTGAATCCGAATCCGGGCTCAGATTTGCTCCAACACGTCACAATTTTGAGCCATATCTCAATTTATAGGGTAAAATATGCGATTTTGGGCTTTTTTGACTGCAAGCCATTAAGCATGGAAATATTTTTTTTAAGCAATCAAAAGGTTAATTGGTCAATTACCATCTAAATTAACGACTCGTGCAAAATATTTCGTTTTACCTTATCAAATTTGGTAGATTTAAGCATTTTATGTTAGTATGAAAACTTGCATGCAACTTTTGGAGGGTGACTTGTATGGGAAATGTGGTACCTAACATAAATCGCTTAAAACTATCAAATTCGAATTGGTAAAACAAAATATTTTGCATGAGTCGTTAATTTAGATGTTAATTGACCATTTAACCTTTTGGTTGCTTAAAAAAATATTTCCATGCTTAATAAGTTGCAGTCAAAAAAGCCCAAAATCGCATATTTTGCCCTATAAATTAAGGTATAGCTCAAAATTGTGACGTGTTGGAGCAAATCTGAGCCCGGATTCGGGTTCAGCGGCCCAAAATCTGTCAGTGTCACATAAGTTTGCTCTTGAGACAGACCAAAAGCTAATTTTTGTTACGCTGTGTTATCGCACCGCGGTGGATTTTGTGTATCTCATCCGATGAATTCAATTATCAGTCCGGTACCGTTGCCAACCAGGCAGACCTTTTTCGATAACCGGCCTTGATACGGTGCAGTGCCTCATTCCTCCGGTCAGCATTTCCAACAGGTAAGTAGTTGTTGATTTTGAAGATCGATAATTGGAACCCCGATTGCACGGGAATCGACGTCCTGGATGACCATACCCACCCCATTTCGGATGCTGCAACCGGAGGAACTTGGCACTGCACCGCGTCGCGGTTGGGTTTCCGGGTAGGTGTTCTTGATTGGCAGCATTAATGGAACGACGAGAATCAAAATCTGATGCTTGAGTTTTTTCTTGTATTTTTCATGTACCAAACTGTTCTCATGCGAGAACAGTTGCTCTTGATCAAGAACGGATGATTGAAGTTAACTACGAGAGCCTTAAAAAACTGAAAATAAGTTCAACAGTTCTTGTTGTGTTTATGGCTTTATGAACTGAACCTCAAGTATTCTTGGAGGTGTTTTTAAAACCACATCTTGACGAAGAATATTTGTGCTCAGCTGAAACTCCGATAAAATCAACTAGAATATGCAATGTTCCGATAAAACTATCATAAAAACAAATAAAACCAAATAGAATTTAGATTGTTACTTGGGCAATGAAGTGTGATAGCAGCATGGGTGAGAGGTGAGCAGTATGGAGTGCTAAATGAGAAGTTTGGTGAGACAAGTGAGCAGCAAATAGTGAAAAGTTAGAAGCGAATAGTGTGCAGCAGTGAGGAGTGATTAATGAGTATTGAGCAGCAAACTTGTTGAGATGGGAACATTCTTTAAATACGATGATTTTGACGGCGTAAATCAAAAGAGCAGAATTTTCATGCGCTCAGCGTGGACAAGTATTGCGAAGTGATCTGTGAAGAGTGAGAAGTGTGGAGTAAGGGTAAGTAGATAAAAGTGGGAGTGAGAAGTTAGCAGTAATAAGTGAGATATAAGAAGAACAGTCAGGAATGAGTAGAGAGCAAATGAGTAGAGAGAAATGAGTAGTAGAAAGTTAGAAGCAGTCAGTCAGAAGTGAGAATTAAGCAGCAAGGAATGTGAGCAGTAGTGTTGGATTCAAAGTGAGCAGAAAAAAGTTGGCCTTAGAAGATAGAATCAACCAGGGAGAAGTGATAAGTGAAGCTTGAGAAGCGATGAGCGAGAAGATAGGATAGAGAAGTGAGAAGTTAGAAGCAGCTATTGACTAAGGAATCAGGAAACTTGGGATTATTTTTGGCTTGACAATCGCAAACGTTTTTGCCGATTTCACTCGTCCGACAAGTGAGTCGTAGGGAGTGAGCAGTGATCAGGAAGGATTGGGAAGTGAGTAGTGAAAAATGAGTAGTTATAATAGAACAATTAAAAGTATACAACAGTGATAAGGAAAGAGTGGGAAGAAAAAAGTGAGAAATGAAAAGTTCAGAGTACTAGGGAGTGAGTATTTAAGAGCTAGAAGTGAATCATAAGGCATGAGCAGTGGAAAGTGAAGAGTGTGAATAAGTGAGAAGTTAGAACTGATGTGTGATCAGAGAAGAGTAAGGCCGAGAAGATAGTTAGAAGTAAGTAAGAGTGTGTATTGAAAAAAGAAGTGCGAGTCAGTAAGTAATAAAGAGTGCAGACTGACGCAAAAATTAGCTCTGCTAATCCGATGGTAGAGTGGAGCTACGCTGTAACCATCATGTGATCAAGGTTGGTATAACAAGCTTTCATGGCTACAATCTGTCGCATCGATTCGAGTGCTGTATAAAACCATCATTTCCCACTGTGCATCGCTTGGAAGTGACCTGAACGCCAGAGGCACAGGGGTAACCTGTAACCATGTGATTGCAAAAATGATCTCACCAAATGATGATAATCTCTTATTTGCGAGCGAACGCGCGAGCCCAATCGCTGGCTGGCTGGTGAGTGGACGTCGGTCAGTCAGGTGCATCAACAGCGCGAAGCGAGCGAAAACCCTTTCTTTTCTGCGATTGTTGATTGAAGTTCCTCGCCACGATCTTGCCTCCGTCCCGCCAGTGAACCAAGCCTCCACACCATATGGCGAGAAGCAAACCACCGTAAAATGAGGAGTTTATCCGCCGATTAAATTATGATTAAGTACCCGGAGCGAGCTTCGAGTGGTTGAACACTTTTTGTGAAAAATTAACACTTTCGGAGAGATGTTTGTCAAAACCGACCCGGGTACAAATGCATTCAGGCCAATATCGAAAGGTATGCAGGTCAGAAAGCGGCTGTCAGAGTGGATGACGACTGCGACAGAGGAGTTCCTCTGGATCAGGCGCGGGATAATGGACGATCTTGTGGACGATGGTTTTGGCTGCATCCATTGCATTGACCGTTTGCTGCGCTTTTCCATCGTCATCGTCGTCGTCGACGTCGTGGGGAGTGCAGCAGCTCAAACCAAATCTGCGAGGTTTGGCGGAGTTTGGGCAGTGCGCGAATCGCGACAGGAACCACACGGAGAGCGAGTGATGCCTTGAATGGTAAGAGATGATTAATGGTATCTCGGCTGGAATTATACGATCAAATAATGTTCTCATTGACATTAACATCGAATGTTTCTGTTTTTGGTGGTTTTGTTTGCGGTATCCCGGGAAGATGAGTAAGTGTTGCATGATTTTGGTTCGGAGATTGTGTGTAGCTGTTTCGTAAGTTATCGATTGCTTTTGAATGTTATGCGAAGTTATCGAATTGAAAGAGCTAAGCCTTTCGGGAATAAAGACATGTTATCTAACACATCACTTAATTACTTAATACTCTTGGCTATAGATGATGTTGTCGACTAAAAGTGTTGGGCCTTTTTCTAGATTTATCCCGCCAAGTTCTGCAAAAAAATCGTTGAAATTCAAAACAAAATCTCAAACTTCTACCGCATAAAGACAAAAGTATCCTTATCCAATACTTCAAATTGATTGTCCTTGACTTTCTATTGAAAAAATAAAACTCAAATTTCATCGACCATCACGAGTAATTACAAGGTACGTGCTTTGGGTCTCCACCACCGACCGTTTACCTCATGCCAAACAGTTGGCCAAAGTTGTTTCCCCTAATTCGACCAAATTTGACGAAATTCTCCTCTCATCGCATCAACCGGTCATCAAAGGTTCGTTCGGAGGTGCAATCAACTCAAATAAGTCATTACACGCAGCAGAAACCGCGCTCGACCCGGCCGATGGGCAAGCCAAGCAGCACTTGACTTAGACCTACTTACTCCCAACGAACGGTAGCTTTCGCGATTCACCTGATTACGCTCTCGTGCGAGCCCATCCCATCCCATCGCCATCCGCAGATCAGTCGTCTTCGTCGTCATCGTCGTCGAGGTCGAGAGGTGTGCGCAAGCGAGACTCATTTTCTGCAATTTATCGCTATAAATCATCAATTTGCAAGTGAAAATTGAAATATCACAAATAAGGGAGGGATAAAAACTACCATCGCTAAATTAACGAACCTCATTTAATGCATTAGTTCATGTACGTACCAACAGACTCCGGTCGTTTGGCCGGTCGGTCGTTCAGTTGGCTGGTCAATCAATCGGTGGTGAGTTGGTTGAGAAAAGGAGAAAAAAGGCCGTCCCAGTCAGATGATCGTCAGGTTCACCGTGGAAATGAGAGATCTGGGTGAAATGTAGTTTTCTATCTTGCTGACAATTGTCACTAGAACAGTTATATTTGCACAATTTGTGGATCTCTAAATGTTTTGCAGCATAATTTGTCAATAATCTTTTGTAATGCTGTAGATTCATGCTAACCTCTGCCTTGTGTTGAAATAAAATAAATCAAATCAATTTGTCTTGAAGAGGCCTCATTTAACAACGATTTCCCCTACTGTTAGGAATCGGCGGCGTGCAATGATGATAATGATGATGAGATTGCACCAACATCTCCCGGACGATCTTGTGCTTTCTTAGGTTTGTATGCGACTAACACATTTCTCTGTTCATTTTGGAATTAAGCTTCTGTCTGTAATTCTGTAGCTGGGGACAACCAATGGTAAACAATTGGTTTGGAACACTTGTTTTGAAAATATAACTGTAACAATCACATTCAATGCGTTTACGAACTATGAAAAGACACATTCATTTATTCATTCATTTATTTAGTTAACATCAAATTCATGATTATACTGAATCAACAATTTGCCGCCATAATACTCGATTTGCAGCTGCAGCTCTTCAACCTCGGTCACGTCCAACACTCGCCAGATCACGCTCTACCTGGTCCGCCCATCGTGCTCTCTGCACTCCACGCCTTCTTGTGCCAACCGGATCAGTTGCAAACACCAGCTTTCCAGGGTTGTTGTCCGGCATTCTTGCAACATGCCCTGTCCATCGTATCCTTCCGGCTTTGGCCGCTTTCTGGATGCTGGGTTCGCCGTAAAGTGCAGTGAGTTCGTGGTTCATCCTTCTCCGCCACACACCGTTCTCCTGCACGCCGCCGAAGATCGTCCTTAGAACCCGTCGCTAGAAAACTCCGAGTGCTTGCAGGTCTTCCTCGAGCATCGTCCATGTCTCGTGTCCGTAGAGAACCACCGGTCTTATTAACGTCTTGTACATGGTACATTTGGTGCGGAGGTGAATCTTTTTTTACCGCAGTTTCTTCTGGAGCCCATAGTAGGCACGACTTCTACTGATGATGCGCCTGCGTATTTCATGGCTCACGTTGTTAGCAAGGAACCGAGGTAGACGAGTTCTTCTACCACCTCGAAAGTATCCCCGTCTATCGTAGCATTGCTGCCAAGGCTTATCCTGTCTCGCTCAGTCCCACCTACCAGCATGTACTTTGTCTTAGCCGCATTCACCACCAGTCCGACCTTTTCTGCTTCACGTTTCAGGTGGGTGTACTGTTCTGCCACCGTTCCAACTGTTCTAGCAATAATATCCATGTCATCCGCAAAACAGACAAATTGGCTGGATTTCATGAAGATCGTACCCCGGCTGTTGAGCCCGGCTCGTCGCAACACACCTCCCAGGGCGAAGTTGAATAGTAGGCAGGAAAGTCCATCACCTTTTTTTTTTATCTGTATTAACGAGATTTTTAGCCCTAGGCTAGTTCATCTCGGGACCCACACTTTACTTCCCTTCCGAAGGAAGAACCCACATTTTGTGAGTTTGTCGGGAGTGGGATTCGATCCCAGGTCCTGAGCGTGATAGTCAAGAGTTCTAACCATCACACCCGGTCCGCTCCACAGTCCATCACCTTGTCGTAGTCCCCGTCGAGATTCAAATGAACTGGATAGTTCACCCGAAATCCTTACGCTGTTCTGCACACCGTCCATCGTTGCTCTTATCAGTCTAGTCAGCTTCTCGGGAAAGCTGTTCTCGTCCATAATTTTCCATAGCTCTGCGCGGTCAATACTGTCGTATACCGCTTTAAAGTCGATGAACAAGCGATGCGTTGGGACCTGCTATTCACGGCATTTCTGGAGGATTTGCCGTACGGTAAAGATCTGGTCCGTTGTCGACCGGTCGTCGATGAAGCCGTCGATGATAACTTCCCACGAACTCATTTACTTTAGGTGAAAGACGACGGAAGATGATCTGGCATGATGATGATAGCACTTTGTAGGCGGCATTCAAAATGGTGATCGCTCGAAAGTTCTCACACATTAACATGTCACCTTTCTTGTGGATGGGACAGATTATCCCTTCCTACCACTCCTCCGGTAGCTGTTCGATTTCCCAGATCTTGACTACTTACTGGTGCAGAGTCTGTGCACTGCAGACAGGTGGCCAACTTTTCCGGGTCCATTTTGATGAGTTCTGCTGCGATACCGTCCTTACCAGCCGCTTCAAATATAATTTTTCAAATGTTTTGATAATAATGTTTATACATTTAATTTTGATAATTAATATTTCCCAACAGCTCTTTTGATATTTTTCTTCGACAATGTTTCCAACAAAAAATATGGTTATGGTGAGTTTGAAAACATTATTTGATGATTTTATTATTTATATTGTTCAAAATATCAGATTTGAAGTGAATAAATAATAAAACTCTATTCTAGGTCCAAAATAATAATTATTTTCTTCACAACTTATTATTTCATTGAAAATTCGTGTTATTCGGCAGTTTTAGGCAAACAATAACTTTAAAAAATCAGAGAAGACAGAGTTTAATCGATTTTTTTAAGACAACAAATTCGCTTTTAAAATAATCTGATCTAATTATCTAGAAAACAAAAATATCTTCAACCGCAGGCTAAAAAACTAAAAAAAAAATATCGAACGAGCGGTTAAAAGTTTATGGTTTGGTGATGTAAAGTTTTAACGCCAAAACATATGAAGTGGGACGCGTCGTTTTCTTGTTGCAAATTGAGAACATTTCATGTTTCATAAATTTATCATAAACTTAATTTGTAACGGAATTATTGGGTGAAAACTGAGGCCAAATGTAAAAAATATGAATACAGCTGGCATGAATTTTGCGTTTCGTGAAGATTTTGTTTGTTTTTTTTTTACAAATCAGCATTTTTTTTCAATTTTAACTTTTACTAATTCTACACTTCCCCAAGATAGAGTTACAAGATATTGTAATTGAGTAGAATCAATATGAATAGTCTCTGGCTTGGCCGGTTAGGTAAGTTGCACTGCACTAAACTCTCAATTTAAAAAAAAATCAAAGATTCTCTGCTGATTTTGTTGGTGAAGCAGTGTCTTGACTCCGAGATCAATTTTGGGTTGAAATTTTTAATACAATTTAAATTTTTGAATGCACTTTAAAAGTAATGATAGAGGTTCGAAAAAAAAACCTGGATCATGGCAATATTTTTGGTTAAGTGATTGGCGCTTATTGATAGCTCTGAAGGGTGTTTTGTAGAATTTTACGAGAAACGTCCTCAAGATTTTTTTCTAGAAATGTTTGGTAGAATTTTTTAGATAAGTTCAGCAATCTGTCTTGTTAAGTAATTGATTGGTTATTTAGGCTGTGTTGTAAAAAATAATTAAATTGATTTTCTATAGCAGTTCAGATACAACGTCCTGGACATTTTTATGATGCCCTTCAATCTTTGATAATTCATTGGGAAAATCTTAAAAAAAAAACTCTAAATGAAATATTTATCGTGGAAGGTTTCTATCTTTTTTAAACCTGCCGGATTTTCTTCATTAACTATGAAAAATTCTCAGAATATTTGCTGAAATCTTCAATAAATTTCAAGAGTGTGACAAGAAACTCATATCATAAATTTATCAGGAGTTTATACTCTTCTACATTTATTTTGCATAATGTTCTGAATCATTTCTAGAAATTTATTTTGAAAATTTTGAAAAAAAAAACATAATGTACTTTTGCAGGAAACTGCAAGTACGTTTCTATCTGAATCTGCGAGGATAAAAATCTCCTGAAATTATTTCGTGAATCTCTCAAAAAGTTTTTTGAAATTTTGTTGAAAGATCTTTCACTACAGATTTTTCTCCAGGATGTCTACCACAATTTTTACAACAAATTATTTCAAAAGCTTTGGCAGAAATGATCCTTCCGTTTTTAAAAGATTTGTTATAATCGAGGTAACCGAGCGATTGCACGACATTTCCCCGAAAACCAGTTCCCCGAATGAAGTTTCCCCGAAAGTTTTTTCCCCGAATGCACCATTTCCCCAAAAAGTGTATGCCATCTGACATTTAACCTTCTTTAGAAAATAGCTGACGCAGTACACGTTCAGCGTAACCTGCCTGGGTCATTATGAGCCCAATGCACGAAAAGGCTTAACTCAAAATTAGCTTTCGTTCACAGATTCTTTAATTTATTTCTGATTTCAAATAGTATTGATATTTTCGAAGTGGATAACTGACACTGAGGAAGATTACAAGTGGTAGTCGAAATACGCGTATCTGTCAAAGTATAAGCAAAATAGGGCGGAATTCAAAGGTACGAAACTGATTACACTCATTCGAAAAGGGTATTCTGCTTAGTGGGTTCGAAAAGTCGGTACAAGATGGTATTGATATGTTGAAGTAGGATTCCGGGGTTGCGACATTTCTGTTTCCTTAGACTTCTAATTCATTATGTTTAAGAAACGATAGGGGAACTACAAAATTTTGTAATAATGAGATGATTTTTTGTATGGTGAGATCGAAGGCTCAGAGACCTTTGGAGAAATGGTAAATTCTTCGCTCCTGCAATGAGATGGCACAAAATGTATGGGTATTATGATTCCTTGCCTAATTTGATGCTGTTTGGCTGTTGTAGTATTCGTTTCTTGCCTCTTCAACAACACAGTTTTCCAAAGTTTTGCTCAAACAGCATCACATTAGGTACGGTATGATCATTTCACGCTTTTTGCGCCATGTTATTCAGAATGTATCATCTCACCATACATGTATTCTGTTCATCGATGTCCTAATGCATTGCCACACTTCATGGTTATGAGAGAGTCAACTATGTGTACGGATGGTTATAAACGGTGAGGTAGATAATAGTGGTGAATGACCATAGGTCCATTGTCAATGAACTCTAGTAGAATGTTGGGCTCAATATAACCCAGACAGAACTGCCGAACGTGCACTACGCCATTGTCTAGCGTAACATCTTAGGAGGTTTAAGTTAAATGGTGAACAGTAGACCGAATGGGAATTGACGTACTGTCTTAACCTGATTGATAACCTTTACATAATAAATTTTCCTTCTTTCAAACAAAGACTGTTCTTTCAAGTTGACCTGTGGAATTTATCATCAGCAATTTTACAACTGGTATATTTATCATTGATGTTTTGTTCTTTGGTATCAAGTTGTTCTAGTGGCTATGGACTTTTTATTAGAAATCTCCATCAGAGATTCTCCCTTCTTTCAATATATACGGTTCTTTCAAAATATTCTGTCAAAAACTGTCGACAGTCAAACTACTAATATTTTCTGCAAAAAAAAATCAAATATTATTTCAGTAAAGTTTGGCTATTACTATCGATTAACAAAAAAGTACATATTCAAATTGTGCCCAAATACTTTCTTTGAAAGCAACCATTTTTAAATTTTCCGTATCGAATGGGTTACAGCTATAGCCTACAACTTTTATGCCGATGATGATCTTTAGCAGATTACTTGAACCCCGACGACTCATTTTAAAGGTATTATATGTTTTGAGGGCGTTTTCTGCGTTTGAATATTCAACAATACTCGTAAGAACTGCTTATGAATCAAAGAAGGGATAATCTCAGATGAGCGTGTTCTGAGTTGAAAGCCCTATAATTTTCAATCACAACAAATGAAAAGAACGACCTTTGTTTAGAAGAAGAGCAAGCGTCAATCAAATATCATAATTATAATTATGTCTTGAAAAACATCTCAAGGGAAAATCCAGAGTGGTCATAATACCAATAAGGTGTGTAATTTTTGTCAGATGCGTCTCATAGAAGCTAATAAGTGTTCCATGAACTTGATATCTCCATCAATTCGTCAATTGTGTCAAATCAAGAATAGAAACTCCAAGGTCATTAAAGTCCTGTGAAGTCATTGAACAGTCCTTCTAAAGCCGGTCAGATGGAAGTTTAATAAATATTTCGGGGAAACGGTCTATTCGGGGAAACAGTTCATTCGGGGAATCGTTTTTCGGGGAAAAAACTTTCGGGGAAACTTCATTCGGAGAACTGGTTTTCGGGGAAATGTCGTACAATCAACCGAGCGATCTTCAAGTACTGTTCTGTTGTAAAAGCTGTTGTTCAAAGTCATGGAAAATAAATTGTTGAACACTAATTTACACCGTTACAAATATTTATTTCACTTTTTGTCCAACCGCTCTTTGTGGCTCGTCGAGGGGGGGGGGATAAAAATAATAAAGCATTCAATCAGAAAAATATTTAAAACTCATCGGATTTGTTACAGAATTTTTGGCAAGATTCTATATTTTGATAAATATTTTTTTGTCTGCCCCCTCAAAATGTCAAATTCAGCCAAAAATTTTTGAAGGGGGGGGGGGGAGACAAAAAGTCAAAATCGAATTTGCATCAGCCTTATTAAAAAAATGCATACCGTACTAATATTTATCTTGAATGCTACAAAAATTAATGTAACGCGCATATGGAAATTTGATTTTCTCTGAAAAAATGTCAAAATATGAAAAGGATTCCAAGTAGCCTGTGGTGCGGATTTTGCGGTTTTCGACACTTCTGTGATAGTTTTGCGTTTGTACTCCCAATAATTTGTATTACTCTATTTCTCATTTTGCACGATTATATGTAGAAAAAATATGTGAGGGAAAAATCTGTATGATTTTCTTGAAATCTGTTTTTTTTTCTGTACTCTGTATTCGGTCTGTACCAACCTCTCAAAATCTGTATAATACAGAAAAATCTGTATATCTGGCATCTCTGGTCAGGAGGCTCCCGTCCTTATCCCTGCAGATTTTGGCTTGCGGCACGTAGCCTTTGCGGGATGCGTTAAGCTTCTGGTAGACCTTACGTGTTTCTTGGGAACGGCACAGCAGTTCCATTTCCTCGCACTCCGCTTCTTCCAGGCGGCGCTTTTTCTCCCGGAAGAGACGGGTCTGCTGCTTCCGCTTCTGTCTGTATCGCTCCACATTCTGTCGGGTTCCATGCTGCAGCATTACCGCCCGCGCTGCATCCTTCTCCTCCGGAACCGCTCTGCACTCCTCGTCGAACCAATCGTTTCGTCTACTCCGTTCTACGTACCCGATAGTGCTCTCGGCTGCGTTGTTGATGGCTGCTTTGACTGAACTCCAGCAGTCCTCTAGAGGGGTCACATCGAGCACACCCTCGTCCGGCAACGCTGCCTCAAGATTCTGCGCGTATGCGGTGGCGACATCCGGTTGCTTCAGTCGCTCTAGGTCGTACCGGGGTGACCGCCGGTAATGTACATTGTTAATAACGGAGAGTTTTGGGCGCAGTTTAACCATCACCAGGTAGTGATCAGAGTCGATATTAGCGCCAAGATAGGTCCTGACGTCGATAATGTCGGAGAAGTGCCGTCCATCAATCAGAACGTGGTCGATTTGCGATTCCGTTTGTTGTGGTGATCTCCAGGCCATGTTCTTGGAGGGGGCGAAATCGATGAGGCGTACGCCATTTTCGTTCGTTTGCTGGTAGGCGCTGAACTTACCAATCGTCGGTCTGAATTCCTCGTCCTGGCCTACCTGAGCGTATAGATCCCCTATGATGATCTTGTCGCCCATCACTATAAAAGCTGTTCCCAGCTCACGTGTGTTACCGCAACTCTGGTAGATGGTATGATTACCTCTAAACGTTCGCACCATAGATCCCATCCAACGCACCTCCTGCAGCGCTACGATTCCGAACCCGCGGTCCTTCAGTAGATCGGCGAGTATGCGGGTGCTCCCGATGAAGTACAGAGATCAACAGTTCCACGTACCGAGCTTCCAATCGCAAGTCCCTTTTCGTCGCTGTGGTCGTCGCTATTGGTATCGGTTCGCATTCTTCTGTTGCTGATTTTCCGTTACAATGGTTTTTTTTTTTACGGCTGGCTCGCAGGGCCTGACACCAACCCACTAACCCAGGGAGCTGGGTTTACCTTCCCGGAAGCTACGGGTTCTGCATTGGCATTTCCTCCAACTACAGTGCTAAATACAGGGGATACTTAAAATGATGAAGATGATATGATGAATTTACTAAAGAATCATAGAATAAATGAAATCGCTATAACTTTTTTTTCTTATTAATTATTTCAAATTAAGTCAATTGTTTTTCAAACTTCATTATATAAGTCATAAATGATTAAAATTTCATTGCATTCGGTTCATTGAATCCGGAGATATAACAGCTCAAACTTGGTTATCGTATAATTATACCTTTTTCTAGAACCTTTATTACTTCGTGTAGAATAGCTCGATCTTTTCCAAATTTTGACCACTGATACATAACTAATTGATGAACTTACAGTAAAAATTTGAGAATATTTGATGCCCTTTTCGAAAAGTCACAGCGAATTAAACATTTTTTGAAAAAGAAAATTCTACCTGTCCCAGTTATTTTGAGTATCCCCTGTAGCTAGGCTCAAGCGCCAGTCTTCGCCGGGGGTGGTGTTTTTAATGGGCGTCCAGTAGATAATATTTTACCTAAGCTTCCACCCCCACTAGTCAGTTATGTGCCTCTTAATTCCGCCTATTTCGACAACCACTTGTAATCTTCCTCAGTGCCAGCTAACCACTGAGGAAGATTACATACAAGTGGTAGTTGATATACGCGTATCTGTCAAAGGATAAGCAAAACAGGATGAAATTGAAAGGTACATAACTTATCACACTCATTCATAGAGGGTATTCTGCTTAGAGGGTTCGAAAAGTCGATACAATATCGATTTGTCCAGTTTAGAAAGCAATTCTTTGCAAACAAAAAGTAACATTTCAGAAAACCCGTCCAACTCGTCATTCATGTATTCTAGTTCACACACCATGAGCGGCCTTTCCCAACACCAACCAGCAACGCAGTCAGCGTTTAGCGCTCGTAAAAAGTAACAAAATTAGAATTCAAATAAATTGTTGGCGTAAAATAATAATTTTCCGTTTTATCGCCTTCCCCTTGTGCGATCGTCACCCGTTGCGTTGTTGGGTGGGTGAACCCGAGATCCCGATGGATCGGTCAAAACTGTATCCACACCGTCATGGTATTTCTCTCTCCGCATCACACACGTTTATGCCTTCACGCCCCACACCGTATTTTTTCTGATTCCGATCGCGCGCCGTCGTTTTATGACTCTTCTTTTAATATGATAATTGCAGTATAGAGTGTGATTCTTCCACTCCTCCTCGTTTCGAATTCGGAGTCGTCGACGGCGATCAAGGAGCTTGGCTGGTGTGTCACAATGATGCGATCGACGACGACGATGAAGAGTTCGGGTGGTTGTTGTGTCGTTGTTCTTTCGTTTTTGGCTGAGGATGGATTAGAGCCCCGGCCCCGACCACCACCAACCAGGGTTTGCCACCGTGTTCTTGCTAGGGTTGCCATACCGGATGATCCATACTGCGTGCACTGAAATCACTCTTCACAATTTTCACTTTTTTGTTGAATTTAAATAGTTGCCTTAAGTATTCAAATATATTTATCGTCAAAATGTTCATATTGATCCATGTTTGAACTTCACCGTTGAGAATAATCCCTAAAAATTGCCACCCAAAACAACGCCTTGTTATTTCTAAGTTACATTATAGAAAACTTCATGGTAGTCTTGATATAGCTAGCAAAAGTTGTTTTTTTTTCTTATTTATTTTATTATGTTTTAAAACCAGTTCCTTACATGCTTGAAGTCTGTCGACCATTTTGCCTAATTTAATACACAAATTCTTCAACAAAGTTCTCCAAATAATCTTCTTAGACTTACCCATCCCACATGGTAACCCGAGCCGCAGATGATGGGCCCCCTAATAGGGTTGAGACATTCTGTTTTCTCGCACCTTGAGGTGATTTCGATTGGAAGGCAAGGGCGCACTCTACCTAGCACGTGAGACAGAGAGCGAAAGTCGTCTGCTAGCCCTTGTTTGTGCGCCCCCCTAGGCCAGCAGACCAAGTCCACACTAATTCCCATCATTAGGCCCGTGTAATGAGCTTATGAATATTTGTGGCCGCGTGATGTTTGGAATATTTTATTTGTTTTCTTTCTCCGAGGAACCGCGATGGAAGGTTTGGGCTGTTGAGCTTTGACTGTTTTCATTCTGTTTTCGGTTTGGGGCAATTGAAGATTAATTCTGGGATTTCGATTCTGTCGGAGTCGGTTCTCGAGTTGCCGCCGCCGGTTTGACTGGCACTATCGGGGAAACTTGATCTCGATGACTGCTGGGACTGGATGGATTAAATGGATTTTTAAAAAGTTAGAATAGTTGAAACAAAAAGATGAGTCAGAACCGATGGAGGGAAGGAGATAAGGTCCGGGTGCTATGGTGAGATGTTTACTGGTTGGATGAATTGAATAATGTGACTGACCTTACCAAATGAACTTACGGCTGCAAACATTGATAAGTCCTTTCTACAACGTAATCAACTTGTGAGTTTCACCAAATCAGCAAACATGACAAATTTTTTCATCTGTTTTGCCTTTCTCGTACACCAAGGTGTACCGAAAGGCTATATGTTCACTCCAAAAATGAAATTTTGATAGAGCCCCCGGAGGGGCAAGTTTCATATACCAATCGACTCAGTTCGACGAGTTGAGATGATGTCTGTGTGTGTGTATGTGTGTGTGTGTGTATGTATGTGTGTGTGTGTATGTGTACAAAAAAAGGTCACCTCACTTTTAGATAGTAAAAATCAACCGATTTTAACGATCAACGGCTCATTCGACGCAGAATCTGGTCCCATTGTTTCCTATTGAAAATGGTTCGGATCGGTCCAGCCGTTCCGGAGTTATGGCCATTTAGGTGTTCCGGATCGGTACCCCTGGAAGGGGGCAGACATGAACATGCACCAAACCCATGCATGCGACCCATCAAACCACGGCATTTACGATTATCTGATGGACGGTGAGCAGGAAAATAGTCTCAGACCATATCTGAACCGGTAGTGTTCCGGAACCGGTTCTGGGTGTCCCGCCGGAAGTGGCCAAATATCAAATTGAACATAACTCATACATGCGACACATCAAACAGCGGCTTTTTCGATAATCTGATGAACGGTTAGCAAGAAAACAGTATCAGACCACATCTGAACCGGTAGTGTTCCGGAACCGCTTCCGGATGTCCCACCGGAAGTGGCCAAATATAAAAGAGTACCAAACCTATGCATGCGACGCATCAAACAGCGGCATTTTCGATAACCTGATGAACGGTTAGCAGGAACACAATATTGGACCATATCTGAACCAGTAGTGCTCCGGAACCGGTTCCGGGGGTCCCCATGGATGTGGCCAAATAAAAAAGAGTACCTAACCCATGCATGCGATACAACAAATAACGGCTTTTCTGATAAGCTGATGACTGGTTATCAAAGAAATAGGTAGGACCACATTAGAGACAGCCGGTTGTATTCCGGAACCAGTTCCGGGTGTCGCACCAGAAATGGCCAAATATGAAAGTGAGCCAAACCCATGCATGCGACACATCAAACAGCGGTATTTTCGATAACCTAAGAAACGATAAGCAGTAAAACAGTATCAGACCACATCTGAACCGGTAGTGTTCCGGAACCGCTTCCGGATGTTCCGCCGGAAGTGGCCAAATATAAACGAGTACCAAACCGATGCATGCGACACATCAAACAACAGCATTATCGATAATCTTATGAACGGTTAGCAGGAAAACAGTATCAGACCATATCTGAACCGGTAGTGTTCCGGAACCAGTTCCGGTTGTCCCACCGGAAGTTGCCAAATATAAAAGACAACCAAACCCATGCATGCGACACATCAAACAGCGGCATTTTTGATAACCTGATGAACGATTAGCAGGAAAACAGTATCAGACCATGTCTGAACCGGTTCCGGGGGTCTCGAAGGATGTGGCCAAATATAAAAGAGTACCAAACCCATGCATGCGATACAACAAGTTACGGCTTTTCAGATAAGCTGATGACTGGTTATCAAAGAAATAGGTTAGGATCACATTAGGGACAGCCGGTAGTGCCGTAACCAGTTACGGGTGTCCCTCCGAAAGCGGCTAAATATAAAATTGAACTGAACCTATGTATGTGACACAGAGAAGCTAGGCGTTTTTGATAACCTCATGAACGTTATACGCTATGTCCAAAGGGAAGTATTATGAAAAGTGAATGTACCTCAAAATTTATTCGCTAGAACCATATTTTTGGAAATCTAGATTCAGAAAATGTGTTGTTTAAATTAATTCATCTTGGGTTTTTTTTCGTTCATTTTTATATGGGACGAAATTGACCTTAAAATGACTTTTTTCGATATTTGTATGGGAAAACAGGAAAAAAATCAAAAATATCAAAAAACCCAAGATGAAATATTTTAAACCGCACAGATTCTGAAACTAGACGTCCAAGGCTACGATCCTAGGGAATAACATTTGAGGTACATTCGATTTTCATAATACTTCCCTTTGGGCATAGCGTGCGTTAGCAAGCAAACAGGTTCAGACCGGTGAAAAAAATGTTTTACGCATATGGTCAAAGCTAAACCGTTACGTAGAAATTGAACTTTACATGTTTTTGACTTTGCTTGTCTCAAACTGGCTATAACTTGAAAATGGTCAAACTTATCGCATTTGAAAGATTATTAAATTTGCTACCAAAAAGATCTTGGAATCTATTGGTTTAGTTAGATAACTAAAGCTAAAAAGCTCGAAAGAAGTGTATTGACTTTCTCATACACTTAGACCAAGCCCACGCGTGGGCTTCATACTACACACGAAACAGCACGTCGTTAACGATTTTTAATTCCGTTACCCACCTATTTTCGCACCGGTCGTTCGTTTCCGTGTGAGTAAAATAATTATCGGTCGCCTTTGCGCACCGGTGGTCTCTATTTCATCCATATCATCAATTTTTGCACTGAAAATCTGTGGTGTCATTGCAAATCTTATTCTGGCAAATAATCTGAGCAGTATTTTTTTTTACAGGAGAGGGTTTTGGATAAGTCAGAACTGTTGTTTGCAACGATTGAAGATAATATTTTCTCAAGAATGTGTTATTGGATTTAATCCCGGAATTCAAGTTTTTTTACTTCATAATATGATTGTGACTTACTGTACGGCTTGTAGGTTGATTTTTGCTCTAAAATAATGTTTATCTCTTCGATATCCATGTTGCCTTTCTCGCAAGAAAATTATCAGCCCGCAAATAACATCTCTTGCATTTTCCTTATAATTTTCTGGACATGTGTGTAAAATACATACATAATGTAGTTGTCTCCTTAACAACTTCGCGTAAATAAACATTCTTGGTCATACTAAATACTGTCTTCCAACAGTTTAGATTTATATCGGTATGATAATTTTTTTTTTACAAAAAATATCTGCAGTTTTTCTGTGATTTCTGAATTGAGTTACATAGGATTCATTCAATTACGCAAACGTATTGTTGGAGGGGGAGTTGGTCTAGCGCTGTGTTACACTTCACATAAAATTTCGATATTTCCCATACAAAAGTTGTTACGTTGGGGAGGGAGGCGATCTAGAACTGCACAATCTTGCGTTACGTAATATTAAATATTCAAATTTTGAATGAATCCAAATCCATCATAAGTATCTCTAAACAATCGTAACTACTTTTATCTAATCTAGCCCAGTACGAGGAAGCACCCTGGCAAGTAATCGTGCACGGAGAACGAAAACTACCTATTTTTTGAGTTTATTCTCTTCAAAAGTAAGTATATCATGTAAACTTTCTACCAAAAATTAGGTTGTTTTGTCTTTTTCTCCCACCGATGTTGTTGGTGTGGCTTCGTGGCGGTGCGGCTAGTGTCACCAAACATTCAGTCGCGTCGTACTGGGGAGCGTGGGTTCGATTCCCGCCGCAGCTGTCAGGAAAAGTTTTCGGCTGTGCCACTGGGCGTTGCATGCTAGTCCGTTGTCTAGTGTCGTGCTTCCTTCAAAGAACAAATTGCTCACTGGAAGCATTTAACGTGTCCGTGTCTTTAAAAAAAAAAAAAAATTTTTTTGGATAAATGCCGTTTTTGTCAAAATGGGGTTGAAAAAACTTACGTTTGGGTTGAATTTACCTACTCTTGAGTGTATTTTTTTTGCTGGAGTTAAAGGCAAACTACCTAGTGTGAGTTCAATCGATTTACTCAAATTTGAGTTATTGGACCAAATTATGGGGTTGCGTAAAAAGAACTCAAATTTGGGTAGTTTGGCGGCTCTGTGTGTAAGATCACGCCCAATTACTGTCCTTGTCAATATTGATGATTGCAGCGTATCAGAGATATGACATGTATCAAAGTAACTGAACTGAATCACTATTCAATATAAGTTCTTCAAATATAAGTTTAAAAACGATCGGCCGAATAAACAATTGAAGGTACAATTTAGAAGAATCGTAACTACTTTCAAGAGAAAATCAATACATTTTCGATATGTATGATCGGCGAAGAAAGGAAAACTTTATTCAAAACATACTTAATCAAAACTTGTCTGTTTCAATCTATTATTTTTCTGCGTTTATTTTGTCACTCTATCACTATTGTATGTCAGATAAATAAATTGTTATGTTTTTAATTTAATGATTTACGATATTATTTCGTTAGAAATTTCAAGGCAAGAATAAACATCAATATTTGATGCAAACTAAAATAAATTACCTACACAAAACTGGATCATTCTCTACAAACTATATGAACTGAACAGGTACGATTATCAAATCCCTACTCATATTCTTTCGTCTCCTCTTTGTGCTACTCAGAGAGTTGAACGCGAGGGAGCGCACGAGCCTACGGATAGAGACCGTAGTTTGCTTGTCTCTGAATTCTAAGCCCCGTTACGAACCGTACGTAAACTTTTCGCTTTCGAGCCCTACTTAGCAGCGACCGGTGCGGTTCGCTTTTTGTTCAGGGCTCTACTTAACGTTAAAACGCTTGATGGAGCCCATGCGTGGGCTTGGTCTTAGTGTACTAAAAAACTATATGTTCACTCAAAAAACGATTTTTCAAAAAAGGCTCGGAGGATCAAGTCGCATACACCAATCAACTCAGTTCAACGAATTAAGATTATGTCTGTATGTGTGTATGTATGCATGTATGTATGTGCGCAAAATAAGTTCACTTACTTTTAAGGCACTTCCCATTGGCCGATTTTTCGTATTATAGCTTGAATCTAACCGGAATTGTTTGCTATCAAAAAATGGTCCAGATCGGCCAAGGCATTCCGGAGTTATGGCCATTTCAGTGATCCGGACCAGCACCGGTAGAACTGGCCGTATATAAAACTGAACTAGCCCCATCATGCGATACATCAAACTAAGGCGATTTTTGTAACCTTTAGCATGGTTGGCGAGTTTTGTGCGGAAATCAACACTGGAGATTCAAGATGGCAGCCAAATGTTCAAGGTGGCTGCTCAAAATTTTATATGGTGGCTGTTTAATAGAGATTTAGGCTCTTAAAGCATGCTATATGGAAATATTTGATATGTGGAAGATGTCTGGACTCCTAAAATGGCGACTAGAATATCCAAGATGGCGGTCTGAAATCCAAGATGTTGGCTTCTAATTCAAGATAGCGTCTTTTTCTTAAGAGTTTGATGCTCAAACATTAAAAGCCAGATAAACGGTATGATTTCTGGTATCACGAAATGGATTTCTGTTAATTGTATGTGTTGGATACTTACCGCAGTGGACTGTATTGGGGTTGGGGATGTGGCTGGCTATTGGCTGATTTGGCCTCACCGGATGTGGTCGCGTCCCCGCAGAGACGGAGCCAGGTGGGAGCAGGAGTGTTGGGAACTCCTTCCCGGGATGCCCGCAGGCTGTGAAGTCCCTGTGACTTCACCTCGGTGGGAATGGTGGACTGGAGCAGCCTCGGTCGGCTGCCAGCACCTCAACTCTAAGTGGATGAAATTCCGGCTGAAGTTCCAACATCCAAATCCAAGTGGATGGGAAAGGGTGATAGTAAACTCAGGAAAAGTATTTCTGAATAACTTATGTATTTCTACTCTTTACTTAAGTCTACTATGGATAGCGAACGTTAGCCGGTTCGAATTCAACTGTTTTTCTTGCAGCGCTTGACGCGCATATTTATATTCGCCTCGGTGCGCTCTAGAATCACGTGGAACATTCCTGGCGTACCGAACCGTGATGATGATGATGACGGTATTCGGTTGATGATAGCGCGGGCCAGGCACGCCGCATACGGTAGCTCTCTTTCTCTCGGTTTGTCGGGTCACTCACGCTCTCCGTGGGATCTCTCTCTCGGCGTTCGTCGCAAGTGCTTCGTCGTCGTCGCGGTCGTTGTTGTCGTCGTACGCTCACTCTCGCTTGCCAGCCGGTTTGGAGGTAGCCATCTCGAACGTTCCAAGGCGTGCACTCCAGTGTCTTAATTTGTCAAATTACAGTCATCCTTACCGACGCCCAGGGGCTCCTGCGTCGTAGATTTGTTTTTGTTTTGATTATCGTTTCGACAACCCGTGTGCCAGTCTCTGAAGTTCAAGCGATGAAAAATTCATTACCTCGCTGTCTGCTGAATTTTCACCACCCACTGATATTCAAAGTCAGCATATTCATCTTCAATTGATATTTTTTGGTTTAAGCACGTTTTAAAAGCAAAAAGTGCTGCTGGTGGATACCATTCACCTAAAGCAAGCATAATAAATATAATTGGGGCAAAATATCGACATTTGCGTGCCTTAAATAGCCTAAAATCACAAAAAGTCATTTCCAAATTAAAAAAATCATATTCACATTCACCGAGCTCGGGCTGAAGATCAAAACAGAACTTCAGCTACAGTTGATTACACTACGAGGCGTCGCTCTCATTGTCTTGCTTTCTCTTTGTCATGTTCATTCTCGGCGTCATGTTGGTGGGAGACCGCATTCGTTTGTTTGTGTTCGTTTTCGCTCTGATTGAACATCATTGGGCTGAATTTTTTAGGCACTGGTGCACTCACAGTCGTTCGGGGGAAAGTGGGGCACAACAGACCTACGATAGGGAAGTGGGGGTACAGTGGACATCGGTGTCGTAATTTCATCATTCAGTGCGCCTTGCGGACTGAACAGTATGAAAGTGCGATTATATCAACATTTCACTTGAGTTTTATTGAAATGGGGTTTCGAAGGCACGAGAAAGGCGCCGTCACCGCTAGGTGGATTAATTAGGGTTTTTTTATTATCGTTACTTTTCTTCCATTCTTTTTGCCTTTCTCGTACACTAAGTGTACTGGAAAGGCTATATGTTCATTCCAAAAATGACTTTTTGATAGAAGGCCCGGAGGGTCGAGTCACATATACCAATCGACTCAGCTCGACGAATTGAGGTGATGTCTGTGTGTGTGTGTATGTGTGTGTATGTGTGTGTATGTGTGTGTATGTGTGTGTGTATGTGTGTGTACAAAAAAAAACTCACATCACTTTTTGGCAGTAAACCTCAACCGATTTTAATGACCGATGGTTCATTCGACGTGGCATATAGTCCCATTGTTTCCTATTGAAAATGGTTCGGATCGGTCCAGCCGTTCCGGAGTTATGGCCATTTAGGTGTTCCGGATCGGTACCTCTGGGAGGGACCAGACATGAAATTGCAACAAACCCATTCATGCGACATATCAAACCACGGCATTTTCGATCATCTGATAAATGGAAAGCAGGAAAATAGTCTGAGACCATATCTGAACCGGTAGTGTTCCGGAACCGGTTTCGGATGTCCCGCCGGAAGTGACCAAATATAAAAGAGAACCAAACCCATGCATGCGACACATCAAACCACGGCATTTTCGATAATCTGATGAACGGTAAGTAGGAAAATAGTCTCAGACCATATCAGAACCGGTAGTGTTCCAGAACCGGTTCTGGATGCCTCGCCGGAAGTTGCAAAATATAAAAGAGAACTAAACTCATGCACGTGACACATCAAACAGCGGCATTTTCGGTAACCTGATAAACAGCTAGCAGGAAAATAGTATCAGATCATATCTGAACCGGTAATGTTCCGGAACCGGTTCCGGATGTCCCACCGGAAGTGGCCAAATATAAAAGAGAACCAAACCCATGCATGCGACACATCAAACCGTGTGCATGTGACACATCAAACATCAAAGTGTTGTCTCAAACTGGCTATAACTTGAAAAAGGTCAAACTTATCGCAGCTTTTTAACCCTCATTCGAAAGTTTATTTAATTTTCTATCAAAAACAGATCTTTTAATCTAATGGTTTAGTTAAATATCTTAGTTTTCTACAGAATTTATGCTCGAAAATATTGTTTTGCCTCTCTCGTGCACCGAAGTGTACTGAAAGGCTATATGTTCACTATATGGCTATATGGCGTCTCAAAATTCAAAATGACGGCAAAAACTTCAAGACGGCAGCTGTTTAATGGAGGTTTAAGCTCTAAAACCATTCAATATGGGTGTATATGATATGGGGAAGAAGTCTGGAGTCCAAAAATAGCGACCAGAATTTCCAAGCTGCTGGACATAAATCCTAAATGGCAGCTCAAAATTCAAGATTGCGGCTGTTGTTTAAGAGTTCAAGGCTCAAAAATCAAAAACCAGATAAATGATATGATCTCTGATGCCATGAAAAGGATTTCTGTTAAACGTATGAAAGTACGATATTCATCAACATGTCACTTGAGTTGTGTTGAAATGTGTTTTCGAAGACACGAGAAAGGCACCATCACCGCTAGGTGGATTAATTAGGGTTTTTTCTATTTGCTTCTCTTTTCTTCTGCCCACTTCCCTACCGTTATTTTCTCTACATTTTTATTCTGGACTTCATATTTCTTTTCTCTTCTTAACTTTTCTTTATTTATTTGTTATTTCCTTCCTTCTCTTCTCTATTTTCGGCAGCATACTATTCAAGTTCAAGTGTTGATTTAAAGACAAAAAGACTACTAACTTTACAAACAATTCCACTTCATCTACACTAGATCCCTTGCAGATGCACAAGCCCCCTTCATTTCAATGAAGCATGCTAAAACAATAAACACATTACCGTCGACAATTCAATTTTGCACAGCAGACAAAGTGTTAGACTGTTTGCCTGCCAGATCTACTGTTAGGCTGCACACGCCGAAGTCATTCATCACGGGCTTGGCTGCTGCGCAACTGGGTACATACCGACCTATCTGCCTGCCTAGTTTGCGCACCTCTCCCAGGAAAGAGAACGTGTCTGACTGCCGCGCCGCGGCGTTTTGCCTCTGAGCCTTATGCTTCGCAACTTCAATCCAAATAAACAACAAGCAACCGTGCGCTGCGCAGTGCACTCAATCTTCAACTCCCACTCCCATAATTACCTCCAAGAAGGCAATCAACAACTTTATTATAAAATGACACTTCCCCGCGTCACCTCCACTCGGACGGGCTTGAACACCTGGTCCCAAAGGGTGTTCCCCAAACAGTTATGTAAGACCCTAATAAATGACAAGATGACACAAGAAAACCAAATTTTATGTTGAGAAAATCGATTATCCCTGACAATTGTAATCATTGAAAAATGTTCACAGACGTGTATGTGGGGGTCCTCGTTCCCTAGTTGTCACAAGTCCTGCCTTCATACATGTTTTGATAAATCAATTTTAATTCTTCAGAACAACTTTACAAAGTTCCGATTTCTTCTTTCATCAAACTTCAACAAAAATTCCAAAGGTCTTCGAATATCACGGCAAATCGGCATGCAGCCATTCCTGCGCGATACCCTGAAATATGCAAATGATTAAATAATTGCCGAAGTACAAATTCCTGAACCACACTTTCGCTCCATCTGAACGAAACAGAGCATCGCAGATTACTACCGCTGCCGTGGACAGGAAAGCTTCCCATGTTCTCCACGCTTTCTTGCTACTTGGTTCTCGATTCGATACGATAACTGGCTGTGTTGCCGAAACAAAATTTACATAACAATCATAAAACGCGTAAAGATAAGTGTACATCTCGGCTTTGGACAGACTCAGTGGTATGTATGAACTGTGGGGCTGTCCATAAACCACGTGGTCATTTTTTTGGGACTTCTCAACCACCACCAACCACCCCCCCCCCCCCCCCCGCGTGGTCATTAGTCCATACAAAGTTTTTTATTCGTCCAGCCCCTGTCATGAACAAGTGATTGCATCAACACTTTCTCTTCACTATTCACATTGCATGACGTTCTGACATAGCAAGCGTCAATCTCGCATTAAAAAAGAAGAAGACCAACTCTCACATGCTCAAAATGCCAATTCAATCAAAGCTGAGTAACTCGTAATACCGACCCCATTGAGGTACTTAATTAGCTTCTTTCCGGTAAATTCTTTTCTGCCGTGTACAGCACATTTGTCCCATGATCAGGGATAGGAACACTCACTTGCAAAGAGTTACACTCACTTGCTATTTTCTCAGCTCACAAGCGTGCAATCAAGAAACTATGTATGGACGACTGTTGTCTTGTGGTTTTATCTAAATCTTTTCAGAAGGGAGTGGGAGTCGCACACGAATCCCAAAGTCGTGACAGAGCTGTGAAAGTGACTCTCCACGAGGTGAGTGTAATTTATATTCACCTCGTGGAGAGTTGCCTTCGCAGCTCCCTCACGACTTCGGTATGCGTGTGCGACCCCTACTCTATTCAGCACTTTTAGACAAAACCACAAGGCAAAAGTCAACCATACATTGTTTCTTGATTGCACGCTTCTGAACTGAGAAAACTGCAAGTGAGTGTAACTCTTTGCAAGTGAGTGTTCCCATCCTTGCCCATGATAATAGGGCTTCCCATAAAACATGAGACAACTGTGCTGCACACGTCAGTATTCCTATCATCCGGTGACGTCGGCTGCGCTGTGGCTGTGAGCAACTTCGGGACTGCGTTACGTGGAACTACTGATATCTCAACTTCATCGGGAGCTCCCGCACACTCACCAATCTGCAGGAGGATTCCTAGTTCGCAATCAAAGCGCTGGCTGCCAGAGATGCCCACATCAAATTCGCATCTTTCGGGAGAAAAAAAAATCAGTGACAAGAAGAAGCGAAGTGCGTAGAAATGAAACTGCTGTGTCGTTCTCAAGAAACACAGAAGTTCTACCAGAAGCTCAACATCGCACAACGGATTTGTGCAACGGGTCGAATGGCCGACAACTGATCAGCTCATCATAGTACGGCAAATCCTCGAGAAATGCCTTGAATAGCAGGTCCCAACGCATCACCTGTTCATCGACTTCAAAGCGGCATACAACAATAGTCCTGTTCAACGACGCAGGTTGAACTTGCTCGAAGTTGCTGCATCTTGCTCTTACCCATTTGTCATCAAACTTACTTACTTGCTTACTGTCAGTACTGGGCACCCACGGTGGTGCAGAGGCCGAATTGAAAGATTTCCATCCTGGGCGATTGCCAGCCATCGCCTTGACCTGTAGCCAGTTCAAATTTCTGTCGACTTGCTTGATTTCGTTATTGAGGCTGCGCCGCCATGAGCCTCTGGGTCTGCCTCTGCTGCGATGTCCTGCTGGATTCCAGTCTAACGCTTGTTTGCAGATTTCGTTTCAGCCCCTGCGTAGAGTGTGGCCGACCCACCTCCACTTTCGCTCCCGAATTTCTGTCGCTATCGGCTTTTGATGACATCGTCGATGGAGCTCCACGTTGGAGATCCAATTGTGAGGCCACCATGCACGAATTATATACCGCAGGCATCTATTGATGAAGACTTGCAGCCGTTGAGTGTTCCCCATTGATACACACCAGGTTTCACTGGCGTATAGCAGCACGGATGTCACGTTCGAGTTAAACATTCGGATTTTGGTGCGTCGACTGATCTGGTTGTTTTTCCATACATTTCTTAAACTCGCAAAAGCAGCCCTCGCCTTCTTGATCCGTGCAGCTATGTCGATCTTGGTGTCGCCATCGGCCGCCATTTGGCTACCAAGATCTCGAACCTTTCAACATTCTCCACTGATTGCCCAGCTACCGTAAAGCTGGAAGGGTTGACCGTGTTTACATCCAACGATTTGGTCTTGTTGACGTTGATGGTAAGACCTGCCGCTGAGGAGCGATTGGCAAGATCATCGAGCTTGCTCTGCATATCAGAGCACCGTTGAGCTGGGGGAGAAACGTCATCAGCCAGTTCGAAGTCATTTAGGTGCTCCATGATAATGGGTTGCCACAGCAATCCTCGATTTGGTTCACGGTCAATCGCAACTACCAGGATCTTGTCGATTACGATGAGGAACAGTAGCGGTGATTGTATACATCCTTGTCTCACTCCAGCAACGACCCGGATGGGATCGGACAAAACACCGTTGTGCAGTACTCTGTACCAAAATGCCAAGTACTGTGCTTCAATGAGGCCGATGATTTTCTCAGGGAGACCCTTGCGCCTGTGGGCTTCCCGCATGTTTCCGTGATTGAGGCGGTCGAAAGCTTTTTCGTAATCAATGAACACTAGGTAGATAGACTCTGGAAACCAATAAGGTTTGCTCCAAGCTAATTCGGAGCGTGACAATATGGTCCACACAGGATCGTCCAGCACGGAATCCTGCTTGCTTCCATCGGAGAGTTGCGTCAATCTTCTCCTGTATCCAGTTAAGGATCACTTTGCAGAGGACTTTGAGAACGATACACAGTAACATGATACCCCGCCAATTATAGAATACAGTCAGGTCACCCTTTTTGGGTTCCTTTACTAAGACGCATTGCATCCAGTCGGCCGGAAATGTCGCGGTTTCCCATATGTTGCAGAATAATTGATGCAGTAGTTGTGCGGAAATTTACTATGGGGTCAGCTTCGAGCATCTTAGATGCTATGCGGTCGACCCCTGGGGCCCTGTTCGATTTCATGCTACGGATGGCTGTTTCTATCTCCTGCGCTGATGGAGTTTCGGTGTTGACACGGGTAATGCGTCGCACCCTTGGCGGATCATGCTGAGGTGTTGATAGCGTGGCCGACACTTGAAAAAGGTTTACAAAGTGCTCGAACCAGTGTTTCAACTGGTTAGCCGGGTCGGTCAATAGCTGTTCAAATGGAAACAGGAAACGAATGTCACCGGTATTTTCAGCTTTCTTGGCTAGGGAGTCCGCCTACACTCTTTTATCCCGCCTGCATGAGCGTTTCACTTCCTTCTCGAGAGCCGAATAGCGCTGACGGGCTATGGCTTTGGCTCCTCGGATTTTCGCTCACACTCTCGCGGTTTTGCTCCGCTTCTCTATCTTCCTCCAGGTGTCATCTGTGATCCATTGCCTTCTCTGGGTGCGTAGCTCACCCAAATTATTCTCGCCGGTGGCGATGAAGCTCTTTGTAACCGTTTGGTTACTAATTGTTGATTTTTGTGTTTTTTTTTTAATATCGGACTCTTCACGTTTCTTGTATAAAAACAGAAAAGATACCACAGAAGTGAAAGGGTCATGTGCCGCAGTAAATGTGATGCCTTGCTACAAATCATGAAGATGGCTGAGGCAATGAGCAAATGATGAGAATGACGGAATGGGAAACATTGAAATTCTAACAGCCATTGCCCTAATAAGGCTGAGAATTGTAAAATCAGGCGTCCGTGTGTTTAGACGTGTTTTCAGTTCAATGGTTAAAGTGCAATACCTCCCCCTCCTTTACAAGCGGTTGCTAGAGGAAACGTTGGGGATGTATCGCTCAGGTAAATTGCCATGGATTTAACTAATGTGGTTTTGTTTAAAACGTACGTACCGTTCTTTAGGACCTAAGCGCCTAATCGTAAAAGACCGTGAGTCCTCTGAGAAGGACTAGTAGCTCGGGCCTCAGGCCCTAATTATCAAGGAGCTTTCTCTTCTCGGCTGTCCAAGTTGGCCATGCCACGGCTGGTCGATCGCGCCTAAGACGCCGGTTGGTGCGTAACATTGGATCATGGTAAGGTTTCGAATCCGTATTCTGAATCTGGCCATAATCATCCTCTCATCAATAGGTTCTCACTTCATGGCCGCAGTGTGGGCGTGAGCGCTGAACAAGAAACCAACTCCACAGTGGCGAGGAGCGTGTTCACCTCGTAGGCCAGAGTATATGTAGCAGAATTTGGCCTGACGCCAAACTGTGTTCTTGTTTTACGTTTGCTAACTATCGCCATCTAGTGGTAGTGCGGCCAAATACTATACGTTTAGTATTGGGTGATTACGTTTTCGTGACGATGTTATTTAGTGAAAGTTGTTCTAAGTGTTACATCTGTTTCTCTGTGCTAGTAGTCTACTAATTGATTCAATGAGTGACAGTTGTATTACCATGATGACGAAAGGCTTCAGGGATGCGTTTGAAGAATTCGTGTAGTTGGGTTCACTAGTGACCGCCGACAACGACGGAGCGTGTTGCGTGCCATCTACGGCTGAGTGCAGATAGAAGCCTGGACTTGGAGAAGGCGAATGAACCACGAGCTGCATCAGCTACTGAGAGAACCAACCTTTGTCCACACCGCAAAAATCGGTAGGCTACGGTGGGCGGGTCACGTCATCACGATGTCGGATAGAATCCCGTCAAAAATGGTTCTCGAGAGTCATCCGACCGTTACAAAAAGACGTGATGTACAGTGAGCTAGGTGGGTCGATCAAGAGGACCCTTCGAAAAGTTGCGGAACTGGAGACAAACAGCCATGGACCGAGTAGAATGGAGATGACTTCGATGTACAGCAGAGGCCACTAAGGCCTTAGTCTGACCGGTAAGTGTCGGCAAGGTAGGTTAGCTGTATCTGTATCCCGAGGGCGGGTAAAGGTGTTGCTGCATCGATCTCATGAAATACTAAAGCTCTTTAAATAGTTCAACGAATCCAATATAGGCATAGCACCTGGTGATAAATGCTGATGCGATTAGGAATAAGAATCCTCTTGATGGAAGAGTATTTTACGCCTCGGAAAACTTGGATATGGGAGACCAAAGCCGCAGAGGAGTTGACTTCGTCGTTAGTGCATCAAACCATGGGAATAGATCAACTTCCACGCTGATGGAGGTAAAAAATCCAGTAAAATTTCTGCCAACAACGTCAGCTTACTAACCTATTACAACAAGCATGGTTTTTATGAGCACTGTTTACGATGCCTTAAGTGTAACTTAGTTAACACACCAAAATAAAATAAATGAACGTTTATAGTATAAACGAACAAGAGTTTATTGTTTGGCACTGTGATCGTGTACGCGACTAGATTGAGTAGATTCCTTGCCGGAAGTCGTTGCTCGGCACGGAAAGTAAAGATTGAATGAAATGGTCGTATAATGTATAACAAAAATAGCAGCTTATGATCAATTGCTCTTAGTGCATTTATTGGCGCAGAACTAAAAAGAACACTGGCAGTAATTTTTCCATGGATTCGTTGTACAGTTTATTGCTATACGACCATACATCTTCTGAATATTCCCCGTTTTATCATCTATCGGAAGCTGCTTGAAGTCTGGACGCTCTGCAAGAACTTAGGTCTCGTAACCTCCAGTTTCTAGTAACATCGTTTTTCGCAGGACAACCAAAGCGTGCTCATAAGCGGCTGAGCGGTAAGTTTGGGAAACCATGGTGTAGATAACTAGAAGCGCAATCTACAATGGCAATGGATACATTCATCTTTGCAAATCCACCCACGATTTGTATAAGTTATTATGCTTAAGCTATACGTCGAAAGAGGATTGTGTGAAAAATAAACACTAAGTTTAAATCCACAAACGTAAAGAATTAACAAAATGAAAAGAATCTTAAAATTTTCAAATCTTGATTTTTTCTTAAAAACATAACATATTAATCAGTGGAATAATATTTCTATACGTATCCTTCCAAAGAACTGGACTGATACAACTGCAGCCAGTCACTTTGCACAACGATTCCGGAAAGAACCATGAAACGGGATAAACGTACAATCAATGCGCGTAAGGCTAATGGATTGTGTAGCCGGCTCGAGTTGAAGCATGTCAGTTGAAGGCCAACAAGTGTACCGGCCAGGAGAAGTAGCACATCGGCTACCGTAACTAACCTTCTCTGTAAGCGCAGATTCTTTGACGCCCACGTGGAGAGCCAGAATGTTTACTTGAGATAACAAAGAAGTGGTCCCCAGTCAGGCTCTGTGTTTTGTGTCTGTGGGTTTGAGCTGATAGAGTCGATGGAGTTAGTTCAGTTTTGGTTCTGAAATATGTTGTATGGGAAGTTTGAAAACTTGTAAAAAACACCTGAAATTTGGTTCTACTTTCCGAAGGGAAGTTAAACCAAATATCTTTAATAAAGGAAAAAATCTAGGTAAGAAATTTCTCATACCTTGTCCGAGATCTGGATTTCACCTTGCGATCATTTAAGCATTCGCTACGAAACTAGCGTATGTTCCCCAAAAGCGCTACAGCAGACACACTTTGCTTCACGCTTGGTACTTAATCAAATGACAATTTAATTCTCCAACATCTCTATCTCATCGATCCGATCTTGGCCCGGCCGTGCCCTCACTAGCTCAACAAAACATCTACATTATGGTTTCTTTCCGATTGCTGCTTCAGGTGTGCGGGTATGCCAAGTGTGCCATCCATCGCCCCCCGTTCATTCATCGGAATCGCAATCGTAGAGCTATTTGTCCGCCTGTATGCTATGCGTGTGTGTAGTGTATGAACCAGGGCTGTGCTTCCAGCGCGCAATAATCTTGTAATAAATGAGCCTAATCAAAATCCCGGGAAAACACTGGCAGCCAAAGAGCCCACAACGACTGCGCGGCAATGGCAGAAGCAGCTCAATCTTCTAAGCGGTTCTCGGAAATCGCTAGGTGTCCTGGCTGGCAGCCATTCAGAGAGCCAAACCACACAGTATGGCGTATCCGCCGTTGTGTACACAAACACGCTTTCTGTGGGGTTTGGATCGTTGATAAATTGTCTCGTTATTCATTTTATTGGCATTCAAAGCGAGGTGTATGACTAATATCGCAATATCATCTATGGGAAACCGGGCGTCCATCCGTTGCGTTGTGTCGTCGTAGGGAAGGTGGATCACGCAGGTACCTATGTTGTAGGTACAAGAGCACATGTAGTTATCCGATGGTCGCAGCAGCGCAGGCGAGATTTGATTTCAATAATCACCCCCGGTTGGAACGAGATGTCACAGCAGGACCACTCACTGTGGTTGACTGACTGGCGCGCACGAAGCGCCCGAAGAGCAGCAAGAGTCCTTTTGGGGTCCCCAGGCTGATGGTTGACCATTAATAATGTTATTCGAAATGGTGGCAGTGCCTCCCGCAGTGTGAGGTGACCTAAACGGTGCGTGCAGGAAGACAAATACTTATCATTTACGTCACGATCCGTTGCTTTCTTGAGGGACGACTTCCCGGTAAAGAGTACTCAAATGGCGTTCGATTATCTGGCACCTGAATCATTTGCATTTTCCATCCTAAATATCCATAGTGCAACACGCACCCAAGTGGGCACTAGGACGAAGGAGCCATACCAACTTCATCACAGGCGACCTCATAAATTACTCGGTTATCGCGAGCGCGACCGGATCGTCATTATGCAAAAGCGTTGAGCGCAGATTAAACTTGCCATGGGCAAAAGAAGCTTTGAGGCTGCTCCGATCGACGATTTATGGTGCGATCGGTTGGACCTGAGTTATCCAATGCACAATGGTCTAAAAAGTAAATTTATGCTATGGTTGCATCCTGGCACCTATCAATCTTTCGATATCCTGCACCGTGGCCATCCAAACGTTGTCTGCCGTATATTACCATTACCATGGCAATATCGATTACGTTGTTGACAATCGTACATGCTCGAGGTACGGAAAGTTAATTTTTCATTTCATTTCCACTGAAAGTAGCAACCAACAGATCCACGAGATTACCCAAACAAAAGTTTCCCTTATGAAAATACGGATGGTGGACTAAAGCATTTAAGGTTGTTTTTCATGAATAGGAAAAGTTTAATTATTACTGTGTAACAAATACACAATGGAACACTGCAAATGCTCTATTTTATTTTCCGTATCGTTAGGGTGTCACGCTTCAAAAAAAGAATACAACATTTGTGATGTTTCATTGTATATTTGTTACCTAGGCGTCGAACGTTGCACATCTCATACATTTATCGTGTTTTCCTTAACTTTCATGTAGCATTACGTGAAATGGCCTGACCGACTCAAATATTAATCAATGATCAGGGGAATTTTAGCAATTCAAAATATACTGTGTATTACAAGCTAAGAAAATGTTCTTAAAAAATTACAAACATAACATTTGTTTTTGTATGCTGATAGCTGATCTCAGCTAACTTATTGTATACAAATACCACAAAAAAGAGCAGCAGCAAATAAACTAAATCGGGACCGATTTCATCGAACCTTGGCTTTCTGGACCACTGTGCACTACCCATCGGATACTTACCCGATTTAGTAGAAGCAGTAGTTTTGTTGCGTGTACCCTTGTTGCTGCTGCAGCATCCATTAGCTGATGACTTTAATCGGTTGCTCCCGAGAGAGGCACAAGCACGAATCAGTAGGTGATCAGAAGAACTTGTGTACGTCTTGTTGATTGGAAGGTGGAATTGCGTCAAATTTGCCTAATGGTTCGGATTAAAATGCTGTCGTCTTTTTGGGCATTTTTGGAAGTTGCCATTACGGATGAGCTCAATCGTTTGGAAGATTCAATTACTTTGATATTGATTTGGATGGCGACTCGTGAGCTAATCATTTCAGCGTAAGATTACTAATGGCACGCTGTGTTCAAAATCCTCTCACAAAGTAGCACTAGGACTCTTAACAACTATGTACCAGTTTTATCTATGCGTATATCTTGCGTTCTGAAGAAGAGTTGATCAAAAAAAAGTAAAAGCTTTAACAAAGAAAACAATAATTCAGTTCGGAAATCGTTTACTTTGTGAGGCTACTGTTCTTTAGACGTATCAGTTTGATACACACCCTTTTCTTTTTGCACGAGTACGCGTACGAAAAATCAATTAAATAGGTTCGAAATTAAACGAGTTATAGCTAAGGAAGCACCCGTGCAAAAAAAAAGAACAGACATTCCAATTTTAGAAATGTCTATGAAATCAAATTGAACATAAAATTGAAGCAAATGTTATTATTTTATTTATATTTAAATTGTAAACCAAAATGTACCAAAACATATACAAACTGCATAAAAACTAAGTCTAATGTAAAAGGCTCGAAGTTTTTGGCATATATTAGTAACTCTCACTAAATAACGAGTAAACCACTATCTCGCTAGCTTGTTATGATCGAAAATTTTTGTACACAATAATCTTATTTACATAAATTTCCCAAAAAAAATAAAAAAAGTTCAGAAATTGATTCAGGGATTTCTTTGAAAAAGTCTCCGAGGTTTATTTACCCTGGAATTCCCTTACAAATTGCTTCAAAAAAAATTTCTTCGCTGATTGCTTTAGAAATTCCTTCAGGGACCCCTTCTGAAATTGCTCAAGGGCATTTTTCTATTCGTGACAAGCACTTGATTGAGCGTGGTTACTGGTTGTACTGTATTTCCCGAACGATCTTTCTGTAAGAGTAGTGTTGATTTGTACCGCTATCTGCTAGGTCACTACTTGTTACAATTCTACAGTGTTAAATAAAAGTAAGTGAACACATTTTCAACTTCATGACGATCATCATGTTACAGATTCCTACAGAATTCGATGTTTTCTTCCAGAATTCTGTCACGAAATCTGGCATTAATCTGAGGATTGCCTGAATTATTTTTCACGAATCATTTCAGAGATTGTTTGAGAAATTCGCCCAGGGATTACTTCAGAAATTTCTCTAGGCATTCGTTTGGAGAATCTATTGGAGATTCTTTAGAAAATCTAACAAAAAATCCTTCAGAAACTCCTCTAAAATTGTTTAAAACAAATCTTTCGGGAATTTGTCCGAGTATTCGGGCGAAAAATCCCTCAGGGATTCTTTCAAACAATCTTCTAAGGATTAATTCTAAATTTTCTCAACGGATTGTTTAGAAATTCCTCCTCTTCTACAAATTTCACAAAGAATTCTTCGAAGCATCTTATATGACTTACTTCTAAAATTTCTCCATCAACAAAATATGAATGAATTTGAGCTGACATTTCCAAATGGATTCTTTCAAAAAATTGTTCAAAGATTTTCTCAGAAATTCCTCCAAAGATTACTTTTAAAAACTTTCAGCGATACCTTAAGAAACTATTCTAAAGTTTTGCAGAAAATGATTCAAAATTTCCTTCAAATATTGTACTTGGATTACTTTGGAAACTCTTCCGAGGAATTTACCAGAAATTCACACAGTAACTTCCATTTTTTCCAGAAATTTCATTAGGAATTCCTGCAGAAAATTCACAAAGAGTAATGTAAGACAGGTGTATGTAAGTTTCATGCAAAAAATCCTCCTGGAATTTATTTAGAAAATCCTTTAGAGGTTTACACTCTTTTTAGAGACTTTTCTCGTTTTTTTTTGGGAAAATCTTGGGAAATTCTTTTAAACGTTCTCTCAAACGATCTACCAAGGATTTATCTCAAAACTTTCTTAGGAGTTTGCTTTAGAAATTGATCCAGGTTTTTTTTTTTGAAAACTTGAATATTTATTTGAAAATTCCTCTGGGATTTATTTAAAAATTCATCCAGGCAATCTTTTAAATAAATGTAAGATCTCTTCGCGATCTTTTTGCAGGGATTCTTATAGAAACTGCACTAGGGGTTCCTTCATAAATTTTACGAGGGATTAATTCACAAAATCGCCCATGGCATTCATAATAAATTCGACATATGACACATTCTACCGTGACGTTACAACGTTTTGACGCCTTTTCTGTCAGATTTTCCGCTATAACTCGTAAATTCAACCGTAAACCCTCAAATATTTTTACATATTCGGATTTCTAGTAAAATTTCTAATGAGTACGATCTGTTGAACAATTAGTTTTCATTGGAAAAGTATGTTAAAAATAGGAATGAGTAGCGTGACGTTACAACGCTTTAACGTCACGCCACTAATTCCCATTTTTAACATACTTTTCCAATGAAAACTAACTGTACAATGGATTAAATTTATTGGAAATTTTACAAGGAATCCGAATATGCAAAAATATTTGAGGGTTTACGATCGAATGTACGAGTTATAGTGGAAAATCTGTCAAAAAAGGCGTCAAAACGTTGTAACGTCGTGGTAGAATGTGTCATATACTTTCTTCAGAAATATTTCCAGATTTTTTAGTTTTTATTAATGTGTATTTTAACTAAGATGCTAATTCTACACTCATTTTCTTCAGAGATTTCTTTACAAATTTATTCAAGGATTACTTACTACTCTTGCTCAAACTCATCTTAGCAATATTTTGAAACATCTTTCACGAGCTTCTGAAAAAATCTTCCAATGATTCTTAAGGAAATTCTTCGATTGACTCAAGGATGGACTCCTTTGGAAATTCCTCGAAGATTCACTTTGAAAAATCATTCAGGGAATATAAAGAAATTTTGACATAAATTCGTACACCTCATCTTTTAGGGATTCCCTGAGACTTAAGAAAGAATGTCCTGTAGAAATTTCTCCAAGAACTCCTTAAGAAATTTATCTACCAATTTCTCCAGATTTTTTCCATAGAGATTCCTTTAGAAATTTTTAAAAGCATCTAGAAAACCTTCTATGGACTTTCTCAAAAATACTCCATGGATTTTTTTTTTAGAAAATGATTCACGGATAATTCATTATCCTTTTCTTTCTTCTGAAATTACTTCAATGATATTTTTGGAAATTGATTGATTGATTTGTCTTTATTAGCGATTTCTTAAATATTCCTAGAATTACTTCAGAAATTTAAGCAGGGATTTCTTCAAAAGGTGTTCCAGGGATTGTTTCAAGAGTTATTCCAGCAGCTCCTTCAGGAATTTCTTAACCGGTTCCTTCAGAGATTACTCCAGAAATTCATCCATGAGAATGTACCAGTGAAGGGGCGCTGAAATCAGGGAACCTTGACGAACTAGCTCTGATTTTACCTTGACAGCACTGAAAAAAAAATACCACACAAAAAAGTGTATTGATATGAAGTGCTACGCGTGTCAAAAGGCAGGAAACCCTGCATTATAAGTCATCATAACCTAAACTGCAAGTTTTAAACTGAATGGATCTTAAAATATCTACCATTAAAAAAATGAACACAAAATAGAAGTAAAATTTTCATGAAATCGAGGGTTTATATAATCGAGGGTCCACTAAATCGGAATACACCTGTATCACATATGCTTAGCCATTTCGTAGGAGATTTACTTCTGAAAAAAATCACGAAATGCTGGTAAACTTTGCGTTTTGGACAATTTTGGTTTGTAAAATATAAAATTACTTCAACATACAAATCACACACATTCACATCTGAGGCCCGCGATTTTTTTGCAATTTTGTCACGAGATTCCATTGACTTTAGTTTGGACTTCAAGTTTAATCTAAGCATCGCGTATCTTGATGTTTGGATCATGTCTACTGATACTACTGTCCTCGTTTAAAGTGTTCAGTTTAATGTTTCATAAATGACACAGCGCAACATTTTTTTTTCTCTGACAGAATTTGGACCGCTGAATCCGAATCCGGGTTCAGAGTTGCAGATGAACGCAAGCTAATGCACGAAGAAGGTTAATCAGTCAAAGGGTAGATTGGTCAATTATCCTTCATCCAGCTAACGTACATTTTCCACCTTCGGAAAAGCACAAAAATAGTCATAACTTTTTTGTTTTTCGATAAATTTTGATGAAATTTTCACAACTTCCTGAAAAACTCTTCTAGTTTATGATGCCGGGGACATGGGCACCTGGTCCACATAGTTCCGGATATATTCCGGATTGTCTTGGGGTACCAAAATTGGCCACATACTTTGCGCAACGTATATCTCAAGATCCCGATAAGGTAGACGTATAGTGTCTTCGGCGAATTTGTTCAGCAGGTTAAGAACTAACTGGTTCGCGACTTTGGTTCGCGATTCGGCCGCTGGGCGGCGCCAGTGTCAAAAATGTTCAAACCCTCATATCTCGGAAACCTGATAAGATAGAATGATGCCGTCTTCGGCAAAATTCTTCAGCAAGCTCAGAACCATCTGATAGTAAGGTCTTTGGTTTGGGATTTATCCGCTAGGTGGCGCATTGTGTTAGAAAAATTCTAACACGTATATCTCGATACCCTAATAAGGTACAAGCATGCCGTTTTCAGCAAAGTTGTTCAACAGGGTAAGAACAACCTGGCAATGGCGTCTTTGGTTCGAGAATCGTCCGCTAGGTGGCGCCAGGGTAAAAAATCTTCAAACTTCTATATTTCAGAATCCTCATAAGATAGAATGATTCCGTCTTCAACTAAGTTCTTCAGCGAGCTAAAAACTGTTTGATAGTTGAGTCTTTGATACGTGATTTATTCGCTAGGTTATTCGCTACACCGTCTTTTACCCCCTGCAAAAAAAAATTGTGACCCCACAATATTGCTCCGTTTTCTCCTCCGAGAATTTCTACAGGAACTCTTCCGGGAATTTTCCTATGAATTTCTCAGAGAATTTATCTAGAAATTCCTCTGGAAATATCTCCAGGAATATCTCCGGGAATTCCTTCGAGAATTTTTTCAGGAAATCCGCCAGAAATTGCTTCGGAAATTTCTTCAAGAAATTGTCCGGGAAATACTCCAGAAATTCTTCCAGGAATTCCTCCGGGAATTCTTCCAGAAATTCCTCCGGGAATTTCTCCAGGAAAACTTTCGATTTTTTTTTTCAAAAATATCCACTGGGAATTTCTCCAGGAAGTCTTCCTTCAGGAAGTCTTCCATGACTTTTTTTTCAGAAAACCCTTTGAGAGTTTCTCCAAGAATTCCTCTGGGAATTTTTCTAGGAATTCCTCCTTTGTTTTCTCCAGGAATTCCACCGGGAATTTCTCCGGAAATTCCTCCGGGAATGTCTGTGGAAATTCCGTTAGAAATTTCTTCAGAAAATCCATCCAAAATTTTTCCTGAAATTCTACTAGAAATTTCTTAACGATTCCCTCCAGGAACTTCTCCGGGAATTCTTCTAAGACTCCCATCAGCAATTCCTCCGGTGATTCCTTCAGTAATTTCTTCAGGACTTTTTCCGGGATTATTTCCAGGAATTCTTTCGGGTATTTCTCCAGGAATTCTACGGGGATTCCTCCAGGATTCCCACCGGGGATTCCTCTAGAGATTCATCCTAGAATTTTCTTCGGGGAACCCCCCCGGAAGGAGGATTCCCTATTGAATTTTCCAGATGAATTACTGGAGAAATTACCGGAGGAATTCCTAGAGAAATTTCCTGAGGAATTCCTTGAGGAAATTCTAGAGGGATTCTCAGAGGAATATTTGGTGAAACTCCCAGAGGATTTCATGAGAAAATTCCGAAGATTTTCTTTAAAAATTCCCGGTGGAATTTCAGAAGGAATTCCTGGAGGATTTTCTGGAAGGTTTGCCGAAGAAATTCCCTAAACAATTCCTGGAGGATTTCCTGGAGAAATTTTCAGAAACATTCTCGGAGAAACTCGGTGGAGAAATTCCCGGAGGTATTCGTAAAGAAAGTCCTAGAGGAATTTCGGGAGAAATTCTCAAGTGTTTTGTGCGATAAAAAATCACGGAAAGCTTCCTGAAGAGATTCCTGGAGAAATAACGAGAGAATTTTCTTGAAAAAAAAACGGAAGGTTTTCCTTAGAAAATTCCTGGACATATTCCTGGAGAAACTCCTGGGAAAATTCACGGAGAAATTCCTAGAGAAATTCTTGGAGGAATTCCTATAGAACATCCCGGAGGAGTTCATGAAGAAATTCCCGGAGGCACTCGTGGACGAATTCCTGAGAAAATTTTAAGTGAAATTTACGGAGGAAATCTCGCAAAAAAGGTCCGGAGGAATTCCTGGAAAAAATCTCAGAAGAATTCCTGCAGAAATTGCCGAAGGAATTCCTGAAGGAGTTCCTTATTGGAGTCCTAGATGAAATCCTGGGGAAATTTCCGGAAGAATTCCTGGAGGATTTCCTAGAAGAATTCCCGGAAGATTTTCTGAATAAATTCTTGGAGGAAGTTCTTGAGGAATGCCCAGTGAAATTCTTGGATAAATTCCCGCTGGAATTCCCGGAGAAATTACTGGAAAAAATCCCGGAACAGTTCCTGTAGAAATTCTCGGAGACATTCCCAGAAGAAAAAACGGAGCAAAAGTAGTGCTTGTAGGGCGACAAAATTTGTCTGCAGGGGGTCAAAGACGGTGTTAAAGTATTGCCTCTTGTACCACCGTACTCGACCGTTACTATCCTGCCAAATGACTCTTAGCTTGCTTAACAACTATGCTGAAAATGGAATACTTCTTGTTCATTAGGGTGTTCATACAAATATTTTCTTACTTACTTGACGGAAACTATCGAATAATATCAGAACCAAGGACACCAGATAACTCTTACTTCCTCTTAACTCTCGGAACAATTTGCTGGACATTTTCCGATTTTTAAGATAAAATTGTTTGAATATTGTAATTGCTGGTGTCACCTAGCGTCGCCATTGCCGGATAGATCTCAACCTGCCGAACAATTTTACAGAAAACGCCATGCTTTTAGCTTATTACAGCAATGATATACACGTGTTTAAATATTATACACAAGGTGCCACCTAGCGAATAAATCACGAATCAAAGACTTTGTTGAAGACGGAATCATTCTATATTATCAGGATTCTGAGATATAGAAGTTTGAAGATTTTTTACTCTGGCGCCCCCTAGCGGACGCTTCTCGAACCAAAGACGCCAAAATGTTTTCAGAAATGCTCTTGAATTACGGTGCCACACGGTGGAGTTTTATGGACAAGGTATTTGGAGTACATAGCTCAAATTTTCTAGAGAACCGTTAAACGGATCTGGTTGCACATGTTACTAAATGTTTACTGTGCGGAAGCAAGCATCAAGTCATATTTCAGACAGATACGTTTGACGCGGTTCTCTAGATTTGTGCTCGAGAAAATTTGAGTTGTGTACTCCAAACACCTTGTCCTTAAGTAGTGGCTGTTTCACCAAAAAATGTCACCTTCTTTTGAATTTATCGAAGCTCATGTTGCTTTATGTTGTTCTTCTCAATAAATCCCGCTTATCAAACGCATTCTAGTCCTGCTCCGCCGGCTGTGTGACGTCAGTCCGGTGCGCATTCCACCGTCAAGCATGCACCCCTCGTCCCAAGTCTTTGTGACGACTAGCTACTTATCTTCGCCATCAGATCAAACCCATTAAGCTATAGATCAGCGAAATTATTTATATGCTACATAAATCTCTATCCTGTGTGGCTGGCAGGCTGGCTGGCTAGAGCGTGGAGCCAGCACTGCTATCAGTCGGTGGCAATCTCCCCTTCAGCAGACCAGGTCAAGTAAAATTGTTTCCCATAGTGGAGCACATATTTTCCCGCACTCGCACACATATCGAGATGGACACAGTAAAAAATCTCGTTTAATTATGCCACACGTTGATAGCAGTGTTAGCGTCTTATGGTAAATTGATGATGATGATGATGATGATGATGATTTTGTACCCACCATCAGCGCAAGGATTACCTATGGCTGCAGAGTCATACCGGGAGGGAATGATCTACCTGATGGTTTGTTGTAGCAGGGTAAGCTAAATTCACTGGAAACCTTCGGAAACAACACGATGGTTGTTATCTCGTGACAAAGTCTGGCCACCCCACGAACATTTGTCCAGAATCCAGGTCATTCAGCTTCCTTAGGCTACCCCCCCAAATCCCATGTGTCATATAGTTCAAATGTAATTAATAATTTAATTGATCAATTACCTGATTCCACCTGAAATAAAAATATTAATAATATGATATATTGATCCATCTCACTCACACATTCATTACATCTCCCTCGTTCATACAAAACTCCACTCAGCACAATCTCTCTGTCAATGATTTTCTTTTCTTTCTTTCTCTACTCCCACATACCCCGACTACCAGCTTACCAACACTACCACTGACTCGCCCATCAAACGTCCACACTAAAGACACGAAATCTGATGATTGTTGCTATTGATGATGATTGTCGCGTCATGACGATGATGCTGTCGAGCAATGCTTTTAAAGCGCGTTTGACAGGTCTCCTGCTCGATTGGAATGACATTGACAGCAAATTTGGAATTCCAATTGGAACATTTCGTGTCTTTGGATATAGTGTCTTTAGTTCACCATTCCCAACCTTCCCAACATAACTGTTTTTTTTTTCTTTTCTTCCCTATTTCAACCCTTCAACCATCCACACACCAATACACTTCCAAAATCCGAACCAGCATCGCATTCTTTCCACCACTAATTCTTCTTCACACTTTCCCAACCACCTTGAACGCTTCAATCACCGCTACCACCGCTCTGTTGTCCTCTCACCGCTCCGCAAACGATCAAGTATCTGCTCTCCCGCTCATCCAACCTTCTTCAACGGTATGCCAGCGGTACAGTACTTTTTTCCATCGCCAGCCGAGTTCCGTCACTGCTTCCTTCACCAAAAGCGTTGAAATCCGGGCCGCCACCAATTCCTCGGCTCACAAACTACAATCCACCGAAAATTCATTGCCAAACGAAACCTGAACCAATGGCAACAATACAATTTCGCCGTCAAACCTCCGTAAAACAAAAACGCAAACCGACACATCCAAGCACTTGCACCGCGCGGCACGCACGTCCTACTCGCATCGCGTCCAAAAGCAAACTGCGAGTTAGCGTCTTATGGTAAATTACCGAAATACTAGGAAGAATAGTCTATGTTCAAAATAACTCACGTAAAGATGGATTCCGACTGTCATTCTGCTTAATGCCATTTGGCCATCTGTGCAGGAACTTTTTGTTTTTATTTTAAGAAAATTGTTACATAAGGTACACTGGGGCAAGTTGAAACGGGTGGGGCAAAATAAAACACGAGGTTTTGAAATAGATTTCAATACAATTTGGAAATTTTTCTTTCGCCAAAAGATTGATTGAATAAAAAAAATATGTGTTATGGCATTCAACTGGATAACATTATGTTAAAACACTGTTTCATCTTGCCCCGGTGTACCTTAGTCTACCTAAGTTGGTACGTAATCATTCTACATTCAAGTTTTTTGCTGTGCAAGCTCATATGTGTACAATGGCTCTCCTCACTGAAACACTAAAGAATCCGGACTTGACCAGCTGCAACCGCCCCGGTAGCCGCCTTTGTGAGGCCACCTCCTTTTCCTCGACGGGCGAAAGAGGGCGGGCGGAGAGTATGTGGCCGTCCGTGGCGACATCTGTCCCATCCGTTTACGCCCGATGATCGCCGGCCATCCCCATTGTTGTTTCCCTCGGAGCGAAGATAATGATAGTCCTCTGCTTTTGCCTGCGATCGATTGCCGCTACTTGGTACCTACTTGTAGTGTTGCTGCTGCTTCTGATGTTGTTACAGGTTGTTGTTACTGTATGTTGTTGCTGATAAGAATGAAGAAAGACCAGCGCTGTTTTTTGATTCGCTCATCCACCGATCGACGACCGTTGAGTGAGGCGTTTTTCATCATGCTTGCTTCCCACCCATCAGGTATGCCGGGGAAAAAAATATAAGTGCAATGCAGTGCACAAGGGTGGGTGGAACTGTAAGTATTCTTTTGTGGCAAAAGTTTTATTTTTAATGTTTTTAAATATCCTCTATCCAAACAGTTTTCCAAACATCTAAAATACCCAAAGTTCCAAAGTGTTTAAAGTTCTTAGGGACAAAAAAGCTAGTTATTTACTCTTTGTATTTTTTTTTATAAACGAATTATCGATTCTATAAAAAGATTTTCCAAAACTTCAGTACAAATTTTGTAGAAAATTTAAAAGTTCAAACCTTTAGCAAAAAATGTTAGTTCTTCCCAAGAACGCCACTGATTTGTATGTGAACCAATAATAGCAATAATAAGCAACTTAATGACGATAAAACGGCAAAAAAAAATGTGGACCCTTCTTGTGTTACATGTGTTTATGAATTATGGGTGCAAAACTTTTTCCTTTGCTGCTTCAACGCGGTACGCCCGGCGGTGGTGGACCGATACTTTGCATTTTTCCCCTTTCTATAATATAAATTATTCATATTAAAATTATTACAATAAATTTTCATCGCGTTTCCCAAGCGGCGTTGCTCGGGTTTAATTTTTTTTGCGCATGCTCCCAACCAGGGGGAAGGGCCATCTGCGTCCAAATCCAAGATGGTTGATACCTACGTTTTTCGCTTTGACGAACGCGGTGGCGGTGCAGCGGTGACTGAACTGTTCCGCCATGTTATTTTGCATCCAACAGGAGGATAGCGGCGGCAGCTTGAAGAGCCCTCGAGGATCATCAACACAAAGTGCTACCTTCAAAGAAGTCGTCACCATCCGTTGTTGTTTCGTTGTCGTCGGCTTAGCTGACCGAGGGGAGTTTTCGATTCCAGACTGTCGATAAGGGAAATTGTCAGAAACTGCGGTTTTCAAGTCCCACCCAATTGCATTAAGAAAGTTGTTTGATTTTCTACTAAGATTGTCGTTGCTGGTGCTGGACAAAGCAATCCTTTTTGCTTTTTCATTTCTTGTTTGGAGTAAAAGAACTTCCATAGTTACTACCAGAGAGCTAAATTAGTTAATTTCGACAATTAATGGCGAATAACCCAAGGCTTTCGAGCCTCTTTACATGAGGCGATAATTCCTATGTCCCATCCCAGGAAGGAAAGCTTCATCGGAGTGGCAAAAACTTTCTTAGCACCTTCACGTCCGGCGTTTTATATACACTGTAACTTCTTGTTTTCGTGCATTAATTAAAAAATGACATAGAAAGAGGAAATTTGTTCATAAATTAAGTCAAGTTTTCAATGAATAAGGAACAAACAAGAAAAAAAAGTATTGAAAATTTTAAAATTATACCAACTATTGAAAAAAATATTTTCAACTATTGAAAAATAGTTGCTAGTAAACATTTGTTCTATTGAAAAAAGAGTCATGAGACGCCATGTTTTTTTTCGCCCCTTCAATATTTTGGGATTTTTACATAAAACAAATTAAATATTTGCATCGGCCTTAGTTTTTGTTCATATAAATGGTAACTCTACCTATAAAAATAATTTCATCAAATTCTGAGAACCTTCGCTATCCATAAGAATTCCATAAGAAACTTCTTCAGTGTTTCTTGCATAAGTCACACTAAGACTTTTTTTTAAGGAATTGCTTTTTGCGATTCCATCAGAAATGTGCCCTGGAATTTCTTCAGAAATTTTTGCAAAACTTATTAAGATATACCTCCAGGAATTTGTCAGATATTCCTAAATAAATTGCACAAATATTATTGAGGAATTCCTTAGAGAATCTCTAAATGAATTTCCGTGGATGGTTGTCTCAAGAAGACTCTTGGTGATAGCTTTATGAATTCCAGGAGTATTTTTTTTTACTTTTTGGTGAAATTCTTGGACTTAAATACTTAAAGCAATTTGGGAGAAATTTATGGTTGAATACTTAGGACAATACCTGGAAGAAACTCCTTTTTTTTGTTTCCTCCCCTGTTGGGGAAATTACCTTCTTAATTATTTAAAAAAAATATGAGAGACTTCTGGAGAAACTCTACAGGTAATTTCAAAGAAAAATTTCATGATATATCTGCGGAGGGATTCATGTGAGAAATCAGAGGGTATTAAGAAAGATATCTGAAGAAATCGTTGATAAAGGTGCTGGGTAAATTTTAAAAGGAATCTTTTAATAGGTTTCTGATGGATCGCTGGGATTTTTCTGAATGAATCCTTGGAAGAACTAGTGAAAATACTACCGGAGGAATTCACAGAAACAAAAAATTATATATTTGAAGGGATTTTCACACAAACATCTCTGCACTACTATCTGTATGATTTTCTGAACGAAATCCTGTAGAAAAAAAATAAAAAACATCCTGAAGGAATTATTTAAAGAACAACTAAAGTATTAAAAAATGTAAGGAATCCTTGAGATAATACCTGGAAGAAATGAAGAACCCTTTGCCGGTATTCATAGAACATTTTTTTTTTGAAAATGTTCTTTAAAATTGCTTAGCCATAGATTCCAGAGTTATTTCTGCAAAAATTGTTGAAGAAATGAAGGAACTGCTAGGAGAATCCCTTGACAGGTCTTTAAAGAAGTTTCCTAATTAATCTCCAAAAATATCTCTGAATGAGTAGAGTTATATCTGAAGGAACTACTGGAAGAATTTACACAAATATTTCTGAAAATGTCTGAATATTTCAAGAAAACTACTGGTGGAATTTCTGGAACAATCTTCAAATCTTTGGGAAACAAATCTTCAAGAATTGATTTGTTTGAAAAAAAAAAAACGCACGATTGGTGGAATTTATGTAGAAACCAATGAAACACATCCAAATCTAGAAAACTTTTTGAAAGAATTTCTTCAGAACTCTTTGAAGAAATACGTGCATGAGCTTGTGAAGCAATCTATGAAGGAATTTCATAAAGAGTGCATTAAAGAATCCTAGGCAGAATTTCTGAAAGGCGTTTTGAGGAAACCCGTTCACCAGCTTCAAGGTTAATCTTTAAAAAAATCCTGGAGGAATTCCTGAAAAAAAAAACTCTGAAGTAATCCCTGGAGACATTTTCAAACAAATGTATAGATAGGAGAGCAGTTTACAGCCACACCTAGGGGAATCTTTGGGTAAGTTCTTGCTGTAATCTTCCTAGGAAATCCTACGAGAACCTTCTTTTCGTAACAATACCAAATAAATTTGGATAAATCCTGAAAGAATTCTCAAAGGAATTTCTGCCGGTGTCCCTGGAAGTAATTGTGGAGTATTTTCTGGGAATTTTAGGAAGATTTTTTGCTGAAGTCATAAAAGGCATTCCAAGAGTGTCTCTTCCGCGATTATTCCATGATATTTTCGTGCAATTATAATGCATGGAGGAGTTTTTCTGGAATAATTTGTAATTAGGCACAATTGTACTGCAATTTGAAAACCTGGAGTAACCTGTTCTGATTTTACCACGACAGCACTGATCACAACCCCTCTCAAACCCCTCCTTTCAGGACGCATTCATTGGTTTTTTTCCCGGGATTCTTTTAGAGATTCCTATCGGGATTCATCCGGCGTTTTTTGTTTCAAGTTTTTCGCCCGCAAATAATTTAGACATTGCTTCAGAGATTTATCTATGATTCCTGCATTAATTCTACCCGAATATTCTTAAGGGATTTCTCTTGAGGTATCATTGGGAAATCCTTCCGAAGCAATTTAATGATTTCTTTAGAAATCATGCATTTGTTCATAGATTCCTTTGGGATCCCTCTTAGTTTCACTCTCAGATTTCTCTTGGGATTCCTTCTGGAATTCTTTCAAGGGTTTTGTCACAATTATTCTGGGAACTTTTTCAGATTCTGTCAGAGATTGCTACAGGATTCAGTAATGGATTTAAAAAAGAGACACTACACCGTCTTCAACCAGAGGTTGCACAGACTGAACAATAACACAAGTTTACAAAATAAAACGAAAGTCGTGAACTTCTGTCAACGACCAAAATTTTTGAAGCACAATTTAGTGCTGATTTCGAAACCTACCTTCAAAAAATTTTAAGTAGACAGGTTTTTGAGTTTTAGCTCAATATCGAGTTTTGCAACTTTTCAAAATATGTAATTTACTAAAATTCAAATATATTGCGTTTTGTTGAACCAATTTTAAATCTTTTTCCATAAATTAAAAGCTGAATACAATACCATTCGATCACCTGAATACAGGTTTTGCATCAGATTAATGATATTCAAGATATTGGCGAGTTTCACAGACAATCTTCTTAAATTTTAGCAAAATTCCCAAAATTTTTTGAAGAAATGTATTTTTTTCAATAAGAAAAAACCCACTTAAAAATTCTCTCTCGACGTTTATTTGACATATCATATGTAGGCAAGTTACAGTAAAAATTTCAGCTCAATCGGAGCATTGATTACGGAGAATGAGATGTTTGAAGTGAGCGACTTTGCTTAAAAATAGAACAAAAATCGATTTCAAATCATCAACCTTGTATGGAAAGTCGAAAAAATTTCCGCTCTACTGTAATTTTTTTCTTTCGCGTTTTCGAACTCAGGGCATGATTCTACACCAAAAATGATCATCAGCTTACCGAGTTCAAAAATGCTGTAAACTAGTGTAACTAACATTAGACACGGAACACCCAGTGGACCAGTGGAGGATTTTTCGTTTGACGAAAAGTTTCCTCCGGCTGCAGCGGGAATCGAACCCTCACTCCGTGGCACTCACAATACGCCCAAACGACTGACGCCACTAACCGCACGGCCACGAATCTCACTAAATCCTCGCATTCCTTCAAAGATTTCTCCCGGAATTACTTCAAAGTCTTCTTTTGGCATACTTTGAGGGAATCCTCCCATGATTCCTTCCGAATTCTTCTCTTTCGAATGTGTCCTGAGATTGGATTCCTCCAGAAAAGTTTGCCGGAATTCCTGCGAGGATTACTCTATGTGGGGAAAGAGGACTTTTCGATATTGTAACGAGCCATCTACGCAATATGCAGAATATGCAAAAGGCAGAAGAATATTAAAAATTGATAAAAAAAGCGAACCCAGGCACTCTCAGCATGGTCTTACTGAACTATTTTTTTTTAGATCAAATGAGAGTAGGAGCGAATTTGTGTGATTCGGTAGTAAGCCGCAATCTAATCTTTATCACTTATTCTTTGGGAATTAACCATTTAAATTGTCAGTCATCTTAGTCGTTAATGCTGCAAAATTCACATAAAACAGCAGCGCATTAAAGCTCATTATGCGATATTATTACATGTAAAATATGTAACAAAGAACTGTTATACCAACACAGCGTGTCAGATGCACATGCAATAACTGTTTTTCGATTGTAGGATTTGTACTTCACGAAATCGCTTTCCAGCCTTGGCGAACATAAAAATACTGTTATTTTATCTTGCTTAATATTTCGGTCCGTTTGGTACCTGGGACTCTAAAAGATAAATTATATGGTTCAATAAGATCACAGTTGTTTTATCCAGTGTGACTCTTTTGAACGTCCAAATGTCATCGCTAGAAAGGATAGGGACAAGCAAACTTCAATGCCGTTTCCAAGAAACTCAGAAGCCTTACCAGAAGCTCAACGTATCCCGCAACAGCTTTGTGCCGCGAGTCGAAAGATGAGAGCGTATTGACGGACGAACGTGATGTGATTGAAAGGTGGAAGAAGCACTTCGATGATCACATGAATGGCGTGGAGAATTTGGACAAGGAAGACCAATAAGGCAACGGAGGAAACGACTACATCAGTGCAGCAGATGACAGAAATGATACAACTCGGAGGCAAGTTAAGAATTCCATTCGGCAGCTCAAAACTAACAAAGTAGCTGGTAAGGAAAGGATAGAATCGCAGCTAAACTCATCAAGATGGGTCCTCCAGCGAGGTTTGTCACCTGCCTGCACCAGCTTAAAGCCAGAATCTGGGAAACCAAACAGCTCCCAGAGGAGGACTTCAAAGCGGCATATAACAGTATCGACCGCACAGAGGTATGGACAATTATGAACGAAAACAGCTTTCCAAGGAAGCTGACTAGACTGATTAAAGCAACGATGGACGGTGTGAAAAACTGCGTGAGGGTTCCGGGTTAACTATCCAATTCATTCGAATCTCGCCGGGGACTGCGACAAGCTTCAACATCGCTCTGGAAGATGTAATGTGATGAGCCTGGCTCAACAGCCGGGGAACGATTTTCACACGGTCAATTTGTGTGTGACATGAACATTATTGACAGAACATTTGGAACGGTAGCAGAACTGTACACCCGCCTGAAACGCAAGCAGCAAGGGTTGATCTGGTTGATGAATGCGTCAAAAACAAAGTGCATGCTAGTTGGCGGAACCGAACAAAAACTGATCTGTCTAGGCAGTAGTGTCACGTCTCTTAAACCCTCGTCATTGGTTATACTACATACCTACTGTTTCCGAAACATTTCATAATCAAACCTCAATAGCAAATTTAATCTACACCGGAACTCAATTTCAAAACATTTTCCCTGGTGTCAATGGTTCAAATCTTGGATTTTTGGGAAACACTTCCCAACCTACCGTCATCTCGATCTGCAGACGATACGTGCGATCAACTGATAACGACATCCGTCGTGGTGCGGCTCATAGCAGAAAGAGTACTTCATTTCATTTAGAACTCACAAAACACAATAAATACAACGTACATAACGTATTCCTCGTCTAAAACCCCAACAAACCGGCAGCAAGGTGTCTGGGAAAATAGTGATTGAGCGATAGCAGCGCAGCGCTGGGGAGTTGCCGAACCATATCCAATTTGGAGGATGGTTTGTTTATATGGCGAAATTACCATAAAAAGCAATTTGGAAACGAATTGTCTTCCCGGCTTTACGGTCTACGCGACGACGACGGCGATTGGCTGGTTAGTGGTTACTGCTGGGGAGAAGACCCCAGAGAATAGTCAAAAGCGGAATTGATGCGATGTTTTTTCCGCGATAAATTTGTCCGGCTAGTTGAGGGGGGAAACGCGCTATAAATATTAATACCCGCGGCGGCGTAAAGATTATGTCAACGATAAGCCTTCTGTTAAGTGGTTTTAATTAGTATAGAGATTGAGGAATCGACGGCGGTGCGGGACTGGGGGAGGGGGGTTTCGATTTTAAACTAATCCCTTCGAAACGGCAAAACTCTTTTCGGCTGATGGATCGATCCATGAGCTGCATCACGTTGCGTTGCTAAGAAGATGAAATGGAATCGTATATGCGAGTGACACATAAATCACAGGGGGGTGTGCATAAAACAAATCACACATAAAGGTGCGCGCATAGTTTTCCAGTCACCGAAGGCTATTGGAAGACGCGGAGGAGATAATGAATGCCGATGTCTAATCTGATAAATGCTGAAGGCACGTACCGTAGCATGGGATAATATGCAACAGTAGAATCAACAGTAGAATATTTCATTACAATTTTAATAGGGTAGAAGCTTCAGTTTTGGCCAGTCCGGAGTTTTGGCCATAGTGCGGTATTGAGCCTGTTGCGATTTAAATCGGCGTAAATTTAATTTTTACTAGTAGATCCTAATACAATATGATGATTACAGCTGTGAAAACCACACATTTTGATGATGATTAACCTGGGCTTGTTAGGGGAATATCTGTAAATAAAAGAAAATCGGGTTAAGTACGGTTCCTTTGAATTCCACTAATTCAAAGGAACCGTACTTAACCCGATTTTCTTTTATTCACACATTTTGATTAAAAACTGGAAGAAAAAAATATATTTCCTTAAAAAATCTGCTTCCATATATCTATTTTGGCCAGGGTGCTTCTAATTTGGCCACTCCCATAAGAAATACACGTGATTGGCCAAAATAGAAACCAAACTTAGGAATATGGCCAAAACTGCGGCAGAGCTTCTATTTTGGCCAGTGCCACTTTTAATACAAAAATCAAGTATTGGCTTGATTACTGCATTTTTCCTTGAAAATATAGATTGAAACCTTTCTTTTGACGCATTGGTTATTATCATAGGATTATTGGTTATTTTTATAAAAATGATTTTCCTGGTTGGCGCTGGTTGGAAAGTGAACTTGTATGGAAAACATCGTACCGTGATTTCGGGTGAAATTGATCAGTGGGGTGAAATTGATCAACGAGAGGTCCATTTTTATTTGTAAAAAATAACGTTTTAAACTTCAAACAATTTGTGAAAAATGGCCATCATCTGGCTTTAGGGTTATTGAATGGTGAGTTTACATGTTTTACAGCCAATTAGTAACATATTTCGATTATGAAAATTAATGTTTTCCGAAACTGCGAGTTAAGCAAACTTCATAGACACTTTCAAACTTTTGTTATTGTATTTGTATCGTACATGTAATGAATATTCTAATGAATGTTTACAGCTGCCAAGTATTCGCTAAACCCGATACCGTAATCAAAAGTTCTATAAGTATTGTAATTTATGTATAAAATTGTACTTTTCCGGAAGTACAATATTGTTACACATAGTTAGTGAGAAAATTGCATACTTGCAGGCGTTTTCTTTGGATTTATTAAACTTTAAACTTGAATAATTTAAAACTTAGTAAACTTGTTACAGTTTTGCATAGCTTTTCGCATTCTTGGGTGGTTAATTCAGATGGAAAAAATATTTTCAGCACTTACAAAGGCATTTCACTGACTGATCAATTTCACCCCGAAACTAAAATTTTTGATTTTTTATTTAAAATGATATTTATTATAACAAAATGATTTGCTGTAAAATTTTCAATCTCGTTGACTGATGAAAACCATGGTCGTACTTGTTTTAAATCATTGAGTTTAACCATATTGACAAACATTCAAAAATAAGGCGCCAAAAACTGCGAAAAGTGATCAATTTCACCCGAAATCACGGTACCTAACCTAAATCGCCTAAAACTATCAAATTCGATTTTGTGACACGAAATACTTTAATTTAGATGTTAATTGACCAATTTATCTTTGATTGGTTAAAAAAGAATTTCTATGCTTAATGGCTTGCCAGCAAAAAAACCCAAAATCGCATATTTTGCCCTATAAATTGAGGTATAGTTCAAAACTGTGACGTGCTGGAGCAAATCTGAGCCAGAGCTCGGATTCAGCGGCCCAAAATCTAGCAACATAAGTTTGATCTTGAGACAGACCAAATGTTACATTTTGTTTCGCTGTGAATTCATTAGGAAAACAAACTGAATATTTCTTCTGCGAACGCTGCTCTCCATTGTGTCTCGGAATGTGGAAAGATCACCGGAAAAGAATCATTGACAGTTCGCTCACTGTTTGTGACAGCTATCACTCGTTTTGCCAGTTGGACGCGACGCTTAAGTAACGCTAAGTGACAGGGCTTCCGATGAAAAGCTCATTTTCTTAGAATGCTGGATCCCCAGATGAATAATCTTATCTTGTAAATACAAAGTGGATCTTACCGAAAGACCATCTAAGAAAATGTGTACTCCAAAAGTTAAACAAAATTTAAGCAAAATAATCTGGGAGCATGTTGATTAACTCTGGAGACATCGAATAGGAAATAAAAACTTAAATTAACTGAAAACCAGCTGATTCTAGAAGTAGTCTGATGATTCTGAGGAGAAGATGATGATTTTTAGGAAATTTCTGAGGATTCCGGCCAGAATAGAATATTTCGAAACATACAAATATTCCGGCAAGCTAAAATCATGTACAGCAGAGAATTTCTAAGGAGATGAGGAACAACAATGCTTTTTTCGAATAAGGTATTCTGCTTAGAGGGTTCGAAAAGTCGGTACAAGAATGCTTTGGGGTTCCATGGGGACGGATGGATCGTATGTGCCCAGCCGGGAAAATCGACCATCACAAACGAGTTCTAGACTAGCGAGGTTGCATCCAGAGAGGTGAAAATGCCGTCTCCAAAGGGTTAACGAGATTTTTAGCCCTAGGCTAGTTCTAACAATCACACCAGGTCCGCTCCGCGGAACAGTACTTAACACAGTTTTAATTTTACAAACAGATTCTTTCAAGAAGATTTTTCCAGGAAAAAATCTTTTTAAATATTCCTCCTGGAATCCACATGCACCTCTAGGACAGGGTTTCCCAACCTCCGTTTCGGGTCCCTTCAACTGCTTGCAGGCACGCTGCGATTGTTCTACGAAAATCAGGGTGACAACAGACTTATGGGGGGTCGCGATAGTCAAGATTGGGAAGCGGTGCTCTAGGAATTCTTTTTGAGTTCAATCCAATAATTCTTCCAGTGGTTTGCCTCGTCAATTTCTTCTGAATTAAAAAAGCCCAAAATATGTTCCAGAAAGTCTTCAAAAAATTTGCATAGTTACTCCTGCAGTTCCACACGAATTCCTTTGGAGTTCACTATAAAAAATCTTCCAGTGATTTGTTCAGGAAAATTTCCAGAATGTTCTTCGAGAGATCGTCAAGGGTTTTTTAAAGAATTTTGTCATCTTCTAGGAATTACTACAGATATTCTTCCACAAGATCCTTCAGGAGTTCTTTCAAAGGTTTTTCTGGGGATTCTTCAACAGAAAGTCCCAGAAATTCATTCAAAGATTCCTCCAGAATTTCTAACAGAGATTTAACCCAGAATTCTCAAAGTTCCGTAGTTCCAAAGCTTTCAAAGACAACAGTGGCGAAAAGCTCTAAATGCTTAAAGAATAAATTTTGGCATTTATGACGCATGTTCTATAGAATCATGACGAAAATGTATGCATTAATTGTAGAATGCGTACGTACTCATAAGGTTGAGCAAACATGTTAGCAAGTTGTAAAATATATTGGAGTTGTAAAATATATGTGTAATCTCCATTAAAATGACATTTTGTTAGAAACTTTTTCATTAGATTGTGCTGTGAAATGAGCATCATTTGCCAGTTTATCAGCCTACTCAAAGATACACTTAAACCTCTTAATATGTAGGTTATCTTTATGCACCTTTTTCATGCCCTGCATAAAAAGAGGGAGAGCTATTCAGAATCAATATTGTATGTTAAAAAATGTAATGATGACGGTTACTATGGCAAAAGCGGCCAGAGGGAGTTTATAGGCGATAGCAAAGGGAAATTGCAGGGGCATTTCAGAGGGTTTCAAAGGGTTGCAAGGGGTACCAGAATATCACAGGAACGTTTTGAGAAGGTCCCAAGGGGTTTCAGAGGAGTACTAGGAGGTCTCACGGTCGTTTAAGGTGGTTATTTTCCAGAAGCTCCAGGGAGTCATAAAGGTCAAGTGGTCACGTGTCAAGAGCTAAGGGGTTTCAGAAGAGTACCAGTTGGCCTCAGGGTCATTAAAGGGGGTTTCAGGGATTTCCAGGTAGCTCCAGGGTGTCATTAAGGCGCTCGAGGTGGAGCATTTCAAGGGGTCTCAAGAGGTACCTCCCAAGTGATATTTTGATAGCCAACTAATCTAGTAAAGGTTTTGAGGACCGTCATGAAACCTTATACCTTTTATTTTGGTTGTATAATGGTTCTAAGAATCGCTTCTGGTTTATTTGACTAAAAATGTTCCTTGGGCTAGGGGTCTCAGGGGCATTTCGTTGAGTCTCCGGGGGTTCCAGGGGACTCCATGGAGTCTTTGGGGCACTTTATACTATTTAAACGTTTTCAGAATCCCCGTAAAAACTTTGGAATACTCCCTTGAATCTTGAAAACTCACAGGAATAACCCTTGAACTCCTTGAAGTACTCCTGAAATGCCTCGAAACGACCTTGAAACTTTCACTATCTCATTGAAATGCCATTGAAATTTCCGTAACTAATTTGAAATGTCCCTGAAACTCATTGAAACGTTTTTAAAAGGCTCCAGAAACCTCCTGGAATGCACCTGAAACCCTCTTGAATCGTCCCTGAAATTCAATCAAACGCTTCTAAAACTTCTCAGAATCCCCCTAAAACGATCGTAAAGCCGTTTGAAACTCTGTAAAAACCTTTAGATGGCTCTTGCATTCCTTGAAACTTGCTTTGAAGGCTCCTTATTGCTCTTGAAACCCCTTGAACCGTCCCTGAAACCCTCGTTATTCATTTGAAATGCCAACGAAACCTGTCGGATCCGTTAAAGTGTTCCTGAAATACCCCGAAAAAAAAAAAACCCTCTGAAATGCCCCAGAAGCTTTTTGTAATCTTCATTTTTTTCTGGAACTTTCTGGAAACCCCCTTTGCCACATCTCAAATGCCCAAGCGCAAACCTGTTCTCGCGAACATTTTCTCGGGATTCCTTATGAAATTCATCTACAGATTTCTCCTGGGATTCATTCCAAAATATTTCCTGAAAGTTTTCTAGGCATTGCTTTAGTGATTTATTTCATAATTCCTGCCAAAATTCCACTAAAAGTTCTGCCACGGTTGCCTCTCGGGGTTTCTTCAGAGATTTCATTTGAGATTCTACCAAGGAATTATCGTGATATTCCTTTTGGGGTTACCATTTGAATTCTTTAAGGGATTTCTCCCAGAATTCTTCAAGATGTTTTTCCCTGAAGTCTCCCCTCATATTCCCAAATGGATTTATCGCGGTATTTGCGAATGAATTTCCACCTAGATTCCTTCAGCGATTTGTCCCGTAATTCTTTTCAAGCTCTGTAAATCAGGGACTTTTTCGAGGATTTTTTTAGAGACTGCTCCTGATATTCATTTTCGGATTTCTCTTTGACTTTATGTGGAAGTCCCTTAAGGATTCTTTCAGTTCAGGGTTTCCCTTCAATTCCTCACAAGATTGCATCCGGCAATCTTTCTAGGATTACTGAAATATTCATTCAGTGATTCCTATCGATTTTTTTTCAGGAATTCCATCCAAAATTTCTTCATGAACTCCTTACAAGATTCGGGTTTTCCTCCTGGATTCCTTCAGTTATTCCTCCAATATTCCTTCAAAATTCCTCCCAGGATCCTTCAGGGATTTCTCCAAAGATGTCTTCACTCCGAATTTTTAAGGAATTTCTTCCAAAATTTCTTTGGGATTTTTTCAGAGATACCGTTCGGGATTACTAAATTTAATGAACAAACCATAGTTAGAGTACCTCAAAGTTATTAAAGTTGGCATTTTTCCTATCATCGTTGTAATTCACTTTCACTGTGTCACAATATAGTGTGACAGAGATGTTCGGTAAGACTTTGATAAATCATCCAACCATAGGTGCCAACTTCTGACGTATTTGGGGGGCTAAAAAGAAGAGAAATTGGATAAAATGCAACTTTTTCGGCTATCGCATCAGTTTTCAGGGGCATATGTCTAAATGGGACATATAATAATAAAACTATTGAAATTCTTTAAAAATCGACGATGTATAGATTTTTTTAGAATTCCAATGATTTTGAGAGGACTTGCACCCCCCTCAACTACATCACAAGTTGGCGCGTATGCATCCAACCCTCAGTAACATCCGTCATGTATGTTTCCGGAACGCTTCAACTGCAGTTCGCAACGACAGATGAACTGTTAGTGGCAATGTTGTCGAAATAGACATTTTTTGCTGGCAGTGCTGTGAGTTCTGACTCGTCCTTGAACTGTAAATAGGGAAAGCCTAGTTATCAATCTTACACATTTTCACCTTGTTCGTTCTCACCACAACTAACCACTTGTAATGTTATGTGTGTTTTAAATGGAAACCTTTATGGAATATGCTTCATACGTGGCAAAACAGTTTACTTACGACAACTTTACAACCAATACCAATATTGTCGCCATGTTAAGGCGAAACTGGAAGTATTTCTCACTTTTTGGTTTTGGATTTTTAATTAAATAACGAAGCAATATTTTCAAAATTGGTTTTCGTACACAGTTAGAGGAAAGGTCAAGGTATCTTCTGATTTTTTTTTTCAGGTGTAAAATGTTTTTCAGTTTTAAGGAAATCATTTTTGAGTAAAATTAAAAAAAAAATATGGTTTTTGAAAAATTGGTAAAAGTTTTACACTTGAAAAAAATCCAGGAGATAGCTCGATCCTTCCTCTAACTGTGTACGAAATCGACTTTGATAATATGTATTGCTTCGTCATTTAATAAAAAATCAAAAACTAAAAAAAAGAGGAAATGCGTTCACCTCATGCTCAAATGCGCCTTAAGCTAGAACACGTTTATATGCAAAATCATGAAAAAGTGATAACAAATTTATAAAAAAAAAAACACGGCATGAGATCAACACACAACAAAAAAGTTGCCGTTTAACAAGTTACTCCATCTGACGGTACAATAAAACCAATAACAATCAAATATCCATTTGTAAAAAGATTGATGAAGATGGCTATTCCCGTCAAACAGATCCGTGACACTCCCGATTGTGGTTCGAATTTGCGCAACCATGGGAACTGATCCGCGCGCATTCAAAAATCTGTGCGATACCCGAAAAGGTCAGCTCGTCGTTTTCCAAACCCTATCAGCAAAATGGAACATTGATCTTCTTCCATAAAAATTAGTACCATAATTAAGAGCCGAGGCTTGCATCATACCGGCCGAAACGTGATAACAGTGGGAGATGCTTTTTGACTTGGGGCTCTCTAGGCTTCGTCAGCATAGCTAATCATCCCAAGCCCATCAAAGTCCTTTTGATTTACGCACATCAAACCCACTGGCTTCGAACGGGGAGGACTGACTATCCCGGGTTTCAACGCTCAGCAGCGACAGCACAGGCAGCCGCTTGGCTTCCTTTCTCCCCGCGGGGCAACATTCGGCAAATCGATCCGCGTGATCCATCCACCCGGTACTTGCGCGATCGTAAAGGTCGTAAAACGTTTAACTAAATTCTAAGGAACTGTGTCCGGGCCCGGCCCTTACAATGTTATTTTTCGTACCCGCAAACCACACTTTTTTCGCTTCTTCATCAGGTCAACGCACCCATTCGGATGCAGAGCCGCACTACTGCACTGTGGGATAGGACTTGAAGAATTTAGCGATTAAAGCATTGTCCAGTTAGAATCCGGACGCAAAGGATAATTTATTGTGACGCTCTCAATGATCATAATCATATTTTTTTTACAGCAGTCTGATCATAAACAAGTCCTCTATTGATGGTGAAAATTTAATCGATTTTCTTGCTACGAGTGAAAAGTTATTTCAGATTGAAGACAAGTCAAGGAAAAAAATCTTGCACAAACACGCTGAAAATTAAGCGTGGTCAGGTACGACAGTCGCGAAAAATGTTAATGTCTCCATAACCATTATGTGTGATGTGCAAAGATGTTGTTAACCATGCCATGAGGAAGTGCCCAAGGAAGATTGAAGTTTCTGTTCATGGATAAATCTGCTTGGAATTCCAAGACTTGCCAGGAAGTTCGAGCTCTGGACATCGTTTTCTCACATCACGATTTTGACACCAAATGTGTACAAAGATGATAACCTCAAGTATCGCGTGCAGCTTTTCAAAAAATGCACACAAGGGATCTGTAGAGGTTTGAGCTAATTTGGTGAGCTATCACGACAGCCTGAGATGTGCAGTGGTGTCATCACTGTTGGATAGTGTTTATTAACGAAAAAACACTCAAATTTCGCTTCTTTGGAATTCACTGAATAGCCCTTAATTTCGCAAGAAGAGAAATATTTGGCAAAGTTTCTTTGGAATCCTAATCAGATTGGTAGAGGGTCTCAGGACACTATAGAGATGACCTGATTGTTAAACAAATCCGCCGAAGGGGTTGATGTTAAAATTTACTACCATTGTGCAGATTTTTAAGGAAGTAATCACGGAAAAAATGAGAAAATGTATTAAAAATTAAATTAAATAATTTTAATGATATTTTTCCATGAAACTACAGTAAATTATCTTTGTTTTGAGGGCTTCACCTTTTCAGTTTGTCATTCCACCTCTGAGATATAAGTGATTATCTGCGTCCGGATTCTAACTGGGCAATGCTTTAAAGTATAAAATACATATAATTTAATTACTTATTTATTTATTTATGTATTTATTCAATAAATAATTTACTTTTTGTAATGTTTATTGAAGCACAACTTTATCAAACACCATAGGTAAAAAAACCGTGATCGGAGAAAAGTGATTTAGAAGTTCGCTGTTTTAATTTGTAGCAACTCATACATTGAGCATTTCGGAACTGCTAAAATTATAGTTAGAAACAAACCCACCTAAATTTCGTAACCATATTCCAATCCCCAACCCACAGTGCAATCATACAAAGCATCTCCGCGTAGGGTACCCGAGTTTCTTCCAGCTTATTGTTGTAGTTTGATCAATCGCTAATTGCAGCACGATCGATCGCCACACGGCCACAGGATAACGGATGACGATGGCCGGCCAGCCAGCAGAGGACAATCGACAGCTCGAAGGGGAACACGACACGATGACGATGACGACGACGACGGACGACGGACGACGACGCTATGCCCAGCGGAAAGGAAGTGGTTTTGGCCGAATCGGGCCGCCGAAGCCCATATTTTTGAGCTATAATTCTTCTTGCTTTCTGACTCGCAAATCGCTCCGGAGATCAATCTCGTCATCGGTTTTTGACGTCGTCCCCACACTGTATGGCGTTGTCCTCATGGGTTGGTTGGTAGAGAGTCATTTTCCCCCCTGCGCGTGATGGGATGTTTCAAGCAACTTACTCATTTATCTTTGCATATCTGATTGGGGGAATCTTTTTGTACCGACGGACGGTGGAATACTTGCCGAATGGACAGTACACCATGAAGAATGGCGTTGGCCAAATATTATAATTATCATTATAAAAACATTATACACCCATGTTTGTATCTCTGGCGTACATCTTCTAAGGCAAGCAAGCGATAAAATTCATGAATATCTTATGCCACATATCGCCTTGTTTTGATGCGATTATAAAATGTGAAAAGTACTGTCCAAAAGAAGTCACTTCGGTGATCGCTGATAACGTTGCAAATGATCGACTCTTTGTCAAACTTCACAGAAATCATTTAGAAATGTTGTATGCCTCTGAGTTCGGTTCCCGCTCTAGTCAGAATGTTTTCCAGAATTCGAATATATTCCAGAAACTTGGCAAAAAAAAGGCAAACAAACTTCACTCATGTTTTTCCAAATTCTATTGAATTTCACCAAAGTTTCTTCAGTGCTTCTTCCAGAGTCAGATGATGACCTCTTCAGTAGAAGCTCAAGGAATAATCAAATAAAATTGGAACACTCTAAGACATTCGATAAATTTTCAGTCTCGCAGAATTTTGCAGGGTTTTCCGTGTTTCGTGCCCCTTCCCTTGAAACTCCGCATGACCTCCTTTAAATCACCGGTTATGAAATGTTATCTAAAGTTTGCCCACGCATCTAAATTCTTTAGATCAGAACGTCATTCGGCCAAATGACATTCGGCTAAATGGCCGGAGACCAAAATCTCTTAGTCACTCTCCCTGTTTAAACTTCTTTGCAACCTGGTTCTTCATTTAGGTAATAGACTGAATCCATTTAGGTAATGAATCCATTAGGGTAAACATTTTATTTAGGCAGTCCCGACTCATTACCTAAAAGGAGGTTTGGGTGTTTTTTTTTTTGCGTTTATAGACGTGTAAAAAGTTACATATATGCTTTTTATGACATCTTTTTCGTAATTTTCCATATGTTCAGGCACTAACGAATTTTAGAAAAAAAAGCCTTTTTTAATATTTCAAGCTTAAGCGCCCCAGCAGGTGTAAAAAACTCATAAGAATATTACAATTTTTGTGTCCCCTTTTATGATGGATGATTATTATCCTAAATATAAAAAACCGTCTTCGAATATTTTTTGTTAATGCCTAAAAAGTAAGTTATCTTTGTGAGTTTTCCCATTATTTTTGTGCTCTCAAACCATGCAAAAAACATTTGCGATATTGGAATTTCTTGCAGGGAGTCCTTCAGCAACTCCCGAACGAACAAAAGAAAATTTCGGGGATTTCTTCAGAACTTAATTCAAGAATAACCCCGTAAATTTTTCCTCAAATTCCTAAACTGGCTCATCCTAAAATCTATTGAGGATTTATTCGGAAATCCTCTTCGAAATATTTTTTCATTTCTTGTAGGGATCATTTCAGATATTCCACACGTTATTTCTACGGAATGTCTCAAAATATGATTTAAGAAAATGTATTGCTTCCAACATTCTTAGAGAAATTTACCCAGACAATTGTCGAAATGTTCATTTATTAATCATGTATCTCTTATCTTCAGAAATCATACGAAAACTCTCAGGTATAAGTCCAGCGATTCCTTTGGAAAATCTTCCAGAGAAATTCTGCCAAAAATTGCTGCGGAGCATTCTTTGAGAATTTTCACGAAAGTTTTCTAGGATTATCCATGGCATAAGACGGGCTTGGTGGTCTAGTGGCTACCGCTTCTGATTCGTATGCAGAAGGTCATGGGTTCAATCCCTGGCCGTCCCTTTCATCCTACTTTGTATCTTTCTATCCACTTTCTTGAATTGAAAAAAAAAAGTCGTTTCCCTCCCTTCCAACTTCCACTCACAGCACAGTGTATATAACATAACGCCTACAAGTTATGCAACCAAAGCGTGCTGTGCCGCTTGACCATTCACCACACAATCTATCATCTTACGAACACTATAAATAACCCCCTATCCATGGATCGCATCACCGACCCAACAGTGACTCCCAGATCTCCCACCCTTTCCGTCTAACAAATACCCCAGTCCGTACTGGTTGTGGGGATGCAGAGGTGATCTCGGTCTTTAGTAACAACAACCAGCACACTCTCACATTCCTTTCCCTTCCCAACTGACTATAAGGACGTGGCCGGCACCGTTATTGATAAAAAATGCATGAGCTGCTTAAATTTCACTTTGAGAATAAGTGGAGTGTCCCAGCTCTTATTCATTTGGGTCTCAGTGCAATTGCTACCAGCTCAAATCAATCACGGAGGAGCAACCATTGACATGTGAGCGGTTCCATATCATTTCAGCAACGAGTAATTTTCATATATCTTTATTTGGATGAAACCTTGCATACAAGTCTTTGGGGGAGAAAAACGCCGTTTTGCATACTTGGTTCGCCATTTTGAATCTAGCCTTACTTATGAGAAGGGCCTATGAAAAATGCACATGATATCTTCAAAAAATTGTATCTCGAAAACGGTTTGTCCGATCGGTTTGGTGTCTTCGGCGAAGTTTTAGACAATTGTTGGTGCTATATGGAGAAAATATGCACGGTTAAAAAATATGTTTGGTTTTTGTGATTTGAACTAAAATATAGATTTTCCCTCAAAAGTGACATGTCAATATTTTTTTTATTATCCTTATGTTATAGCTGACTGAAAATGCTACCTAGTGCACAGTGGGTTGTTCTGGAGAAAAATAGGTTACAATGAAAAAAAAAATGTTTTAAAAAATTACGGTTTTCAAAAAAAAGCTATTAAGTAAAGTCAAAAAAGTTTGTCGCCCTAATTTTATGAAAGTACATCAAATTTGCAAGAAAAAAGTACTTCGGTAACATTTTTCTAAGATGCACCGTTTAGAAGATATTACTAATTTAATATTGATTTTTTTGATAACTTAATAAGTTTTAGCCCTTTTCGGATGTACTTCGTGTTTCTCCAGTTTCAAAAGTATTTTTTTCGGAAAGATTGGAAAATTTTGAGTTAAAATGACACTGACAGCTTAAAGATTTGAGTGAAATTCTCTGCCTTAGAAGTATTTTGAAACAAGTTACAAAATCCCACTATCAAGAACAATGATTTCTTCCAGTGGTTTTTATTGCCTTCTGCTGAAAACGTGCTAATAAGTATTAGATACAGGTAATTAGATACCAGTTAGCTGTACTACGTACAGTTGGTGATTGTAAACATGGTCTTTGTTGGAACCATGGCCACGCTGGCCCAGGTTTGTAAACATTCGACACTTTTCACTGCCTTCGTTTCGTTGTTCTGGTCGGGTGTCAGCTTGCTTTATTTCATTCGAACGCGACCGCTACCTCTTACACACAACACAAGCGGCAGAACAAAGATCAATAAACAAAAAAGTGGATCAAATCAACGTAGTCTGACACGATGACATTAGTATAATTCCAGCTTTTCGCAAGATTTCAGCCAATTTTGATTAAAATTGGTATAATATTAGTATAATATTAGTCACCTTCCATCAAACTAGACGGCTGCCGACTGATACCTCAATCAACAACCGCCGCACTCTTTATTCATTCCAGGTATATACAATTTACAATCTTCTTCAATAACAATATACCTACGCCAGCAAATCTACCTCGCTCCAACTCTCCAAACTCGTACCTGACGATACCTGAGCGTTCAACTCTACCTATCTTCCAGCAGTCTTTACCCAGCATTCTATGATTTATACTCGTGAGCTGTATAATAATGTCTGACTCGGTTCTGAATTCATCCAGTATCTACTAGGGAAAACCAAACAGTAAATGCAGAAAGGTTGCTAGAAGCATAGTGATTTCATAGTAATTTCAGCTAATAATCCAGTGTTTTTGAACTAGATCCAGTGTTGTTTGATAACATAATAATTGTAAAGGAAAGTGTAACACGTTTTGGTGCAAAGGTAAGTTTTAAATACACATTTTAATTATATGTGTTGTGATATTTTCGTTCAAAACTAACAATTGGAAAATATTTTCTATGTTACAGATTACAAAATGAGTAAAATCAGATGTATTCGTCCATTCAAAGACATTCAGTGTTCGAAAGAGCTGCGATATCTCACGGATGGTATCATCCAAAAACTAAAGTCAATTGGATTTTCCAAGGTATCCACACTGAACACCAAGGATTTTCGTATTTGTTCGTCTTGCCGTCTACATATTGATTCAAGAGCTCACCTCACCCAAAACGAAGAACAAAGCGTAGCCGGTGGCTCAAGGATGCCAACTGTTCAGACCATACCTGTTGTACCTGATTCGCAAAGCTGTGAAAGTTTGGTCACGATACCATCAGCGTCAACGCTAAGCACAATTCAATCAAATGAAGACTTCACGATGCCTGTAGACGTCGAAATATTCAACCGAGGAATAGCAGCTATTCGTGTTTCGCCTATAGATTTAGGTAAGGTTAAAAATGTTCACTATCCTGAAAAAAAGTGCGCTGAAATCGTCGAAGGTGTACGAAGAAATCTTTTTAAATTAGACGCTAAAACAGAAAAAGCAAACGAGATTAATGAAGTCATAGAAAATATGAAAATTAAATTTTTAAATTCAGCCACAAGGCAAGAAAAACTATCAATTTTATCATTGTTACCAAAATCATGGTCAGTACAAAAAATTGTAGACGAATTTAAAACTAGTAGAAATATGGCATCAGATGCAAGAAAGGAAAAAAATAATGTATTAGATTCATCTCAAGGTTCAAGCTCTGGAAAAGCTTTGAGTAATGAAACAAAAGAACTGGTTTGAATTTTTTTGAGGACGATGATATAAGCCGTGCAATGCCAGACCAAAGAGATTTTGTTAGCGTAAAGACAGGAAATAAGAGATTAGCTGTTCAGAAAAGATTGTTAATGATGACATTAAGAGAAGCTTTTAATCGCTTTAATGAAGTGTACGTCAATGTAAAAATAGGGTTTTCATCATTTGCAAGCCTCCGGCCAAGGCAATGTAAACTATTGACTATCACAGGAACACATAATGTTTGCGTTTGCACTACGCATGAAAATGTCAATTTAATTCTACATAGCTTAAAAAAATACAATGTCTTGAATGATCTAAAAACAATAACGAATAGATTACTTTGCGAAAATAAGACAACTCATTGCCATCTACGAAGATGTAAAAACTGCCCAGATACCTCAGTTTTAGAAGACAGTTTATTGAAACAACTGGAAGAAAACTTTGTTGAAAAGCTTTCATTCGAACAATGGGTTACCACTGACAGATGTGATTTAGAAACTATTATAAAGCAAACCGATGACTTTGTTACATTTTTCAGCTCAAAATTAGAAAGTTTGATTCCGCATGATTTTGTAAAAACCGAACAATCCAATTTTTTGAAAACTACAAAACAAAACTTGCAAGATGGTGAATTTTTGGCTATTTGTGACTTTTCTGAAAATTACAGCTTCGTTTTGCAGTATGAAGTTCAATCACACCATTGGAACGTGCAACAGGCCACAATCCATCCTTTCGTAATATATTATACTGAAAATAGGCAAATTAAACATTTTAGCTTCATTATAATTTCAGAAGAACTAAGACATGATTCAGTCGCTGTTAATTTGTTTATTGATAAAATGATGAACTTTTTACAAATTGATCAAAATAAAAACATGAAAAAAATTTATTTTATGTCAGATGGTGCTGCTTCACAGTATAAAAACCGAAAAAACTTTTCTAGCCTTTGTAAGTTTAAGTCAAAGTATGGTATTGACGCTGAATGGCATTTCTTCGCAACATCGCACGGAAAAGGTCCATGCGATGCTATTGGAGGTACGATAAAACGCATGGCTACCAGAGCAAGTTTAGCCAAAGAACGCGAACACCCGATAAAGACTGCAAGAGAGTTGTTTAATTGGGCAAACAAACGAAAAGAAGAAGAACTTACAAAGTTGTAATTTTGTTATTCTACTACAGAAGAATACGAAAATATGTCTTTGCAGCTAAATAATCAATATAATAATGCAAAAACAATTCAAGGAACTCAAAAATTCCACTCATTTCTTCCTCTATCAGAAAATACAATAAAGGCAAAGCTTTATTCAAACTGCCCTGACAATGATGCCAAAATATTCGATATTGTTAAGAAAGTTGTGTAAACAATAATTTGATAAAAATACAGGAATAAAAATAAACTGATGTACAAAGTATAATGTTATTTTTTATTGCGCACAAATACCACCCCTGAAAAATAAGCCTTATTCGCTCTTTTGAATCTTGCTAATTGAGGAGCTTGCGATATGCAAGAGTTGAATGCACATTTTCAACACAATACACCAAAAACCACTGGAAGAAATCATTGTTCCTGATAGTGGGATTTTGTAACTTGTTTTTCAAAATACTTTTAAGGCAGAGAATTTCACTCAAATCTTTAAGCTGTCAGTGTCATTTTAACTCAAAATTTTCCAATCTTTCCGAAAAAAATACTTTTGAAACTGGAGAAACACGGAGTACATTCGAAAAGGGCTAAAACTTATTAAGTTATCAAAAAAAAACAATATTAAATTAGTAATATCTTCTAAACGGTGCATCTTAGAAAAATCTTACCGAAGTACTTTTTTCTTGCAAATTTGATGTACTTTCATAAAATTAGGGCGACAAACTTTTTTGACTTTACTTAATAGCTTTTTTTGAAAACCGTAATTTTTTAAAACATTTTTTTTTTCATTGTAACCTATTTTTCTCCAGAACAACCCACTGTGCACTAGGTAGCATTTTCAGTCAGCTATAACATAAGGATAATAAAAAAAATATTGACATGTCACTTTTGAGGGAAAAACTATATTTTAGTTCAAATCACAAAAACCAAACATATTTTTTACCGTGCATATTTTCTCCATATAGCACCAACAATTGTCTAAAACTTCGCCGAAGACACCAAACCGATCGGACAAACCGTTTTCGAGATACAATTTTTTGAAGATATCATGTGCATTTTTCATAGGCCCTTCTCATAAGTAAGGCTAGATTAAAAATGGCGAACCAAGTATGCAAAACGGCGTTTTTGTTCCCCAAAAACTTGTATGCAAGGTTCCATGCAAATCAAAAAATACAAAAAATAAAAACTGGAAAAATTTCCCACTTGTTCGTGGAATTGCTCATGTATAGTCAGATTTGATCGATGATAGTGATTGAAAGTTTTCTGGAGATTATCCATGGCATAAGTTAAGGGAATTTTTAATAATCTTTAATTTATTTCTTTCTTTCGGCAAGTCTTCCATGGATTTCTTTATGAAGTTCTGTAGAACATCTTCAATGTACTGCTTAGGAATTCCCCTTGACTTTTCTTCTGATCTTCCGTTAAAGGATCCTCCAGAAGTTTCTCCGAAAAGTCCTCTCGAAAAGCTTTTTATGGATTTTCTTAAAAAAAATCCTCCATACAGGAATCCATTCGAAAACTCAAAAAGTATTTTAAAGATTCCATAAAAAAATAGTCCACGATTATTTAAAAAATTTCCCTTTAAATTCTTACATAAATTACTAATGGAATTTGATCAAGAAATTCAGTCCTTAAATCTCCCAGAAACCCCTCCGGAGGTTTTGTTTTTCAGAAATTTCTGCAGGGATTCTTTAGAAAATTTCTTCTGGGCTTCCTTTAGATATTCCCTCATGAATTCACCCATTAATTTATTTATTTTGATTCCTTCTGAAACTCCACTAGGAATTACTTAATAAAATCTTCAAGGTATTCTTTAAAACAATTCATCGGAAAGTTCTTCAGCAATTTCTTAAAAATATTCTACTAGGTCCTTTAGAAATTCTTTCAAATACCTTTTCATTAGTTTTTCCAGTGTTTTTTTTTCAGAAAACTTTCCAGTTTTCTTCAAAAATTCGTTCATTTGGATTTTTTTGTCAGGGTGTTCACCAAATATTTGTTCAGGAATCCACTGATAATTCCCGCTCGCGGAATTTTGAAAACGTAGCGAAAGAAGTCCGAATCCCGATCCCTAGTGATTTAAGTTACGGTTTTCCGGATGAAAACGGACGGGAAACTAGAATATCGAATGACGGTTGAAAGATTGAAAAATATACATGACGAAAAAACGACCAAAAACTCGATTCCTTGAAAAAGATCCGATACGAATCGAAACGTCGGAGTAAGAGAACATAAGGTGTTTTTGATCTCACAATCGGAGTGAAATGCCAAGAAATTCTCCAAAGAATTCACCAAGAACAGTCGTAATCCATCAACGATAAAGAGAACTGTTACAGTCAACTGAATGCTGTCGTGGACAAGATTCCGAAAGGTGATATCCAGATCCTCATTGCGACTTCAACGCGAAGGTTGGTTCCGACAACTCGGACTATGAGTACGTCATGGGACGCCATAGTCTCGGAGAAATGAGCGAAAACGGAGAGTTGTTTGCAGAGTTTTGTGGCCGCTCTTTCCTCATTGACCAGTGCACAAAGTGACATGGGTTTCCCGTGATGGCGTCACGGAACATCAAATCGACCACATCTGCATTAGCTGAAAATAGAGACGGAGCCTTCTTGATGTGCGAAACAAACGTAGCGCCGGCATTGCGTCCGACCATCATCTAATAATCGACAAGATCTGTCTGCGCATTGCTAGGATCCATCGACAGGAGGAGAAAATCGGGCGCCGGTTCAACACGCGCCGACTGGAAGACGCTGCGGTGAAAAGGTCCTTCGTCGAGGAGCTATAGAACCATGCTGCGAATATTCCAGAAGGTGGAAGCGTAGAAGACCAATGGAGCGCCATTAAGAACGCCTTCATCGCCACCGGCGAGAATAATTTGAGCGAGCAACGCACCCGGAGAAAGCAGTGGATCACAGATGATACCTGGAGAAAGATAGAGAAGCGAAGGAACGCCAAAGCTGCGAAAGAGCGAGCGAAAACACGAGGAGCCAAATCCGTAGCTCGTCAGCGCTATTCGGCTCTCGAGAAGGAAGTGAAACGCTCATGTAGACGGGAAAAAAGAGCGTGGGCGGACTCCCTAGCCAACGAAGGCGAGAAAGCCGCAAACACAGACGATATCCGTCGCCTCTACGATGTGTTACGTCGCCTTAGTGGGACTAAGATGAATGTTACGATGCCCGTTAAAGACACGTCTGGACAGTTACTAACCGACCCGGCTGACCAGTTGAAACGCTGGTACGAGCACTTTGGAAATCTTTTTCAAGTGTCGGCCACGCCATCAACACCTCAGCATGATCCGCCAAGGGTTCGACGCATTACTCGTGTCAACACCGAAGCTCCATCAGTGCAGGAGATAGAAACAGCCATCCGTAACATGAAATCAAACTGGGCCCCAGCGGTCGATCACATATAAGCTGAGATGCTCAAAGCTGACCCCGTAGTATCCGCACAACTACTGCATCAATTATTCTGCAACATATGGGAAACCGTGACATTTCCGACCTACTGGATGCAAGGCGTCTTAGTGAAGGTGGACTGACTGTATGCGATAATTGGCGGGGCATCATTTTACTGTGTATCGTTCTCAAAATCCTCTGCAAAGTGATCCTTAACCAGATACAGGAGAAGATTGACGTAACTCTCCGACAGCAGCAAGCAGGATTCCGTTCCGGACGATCCAGTGTGGACCATATTGTCACGCTCCGTATCATCCTGGAGCAAATCAATGAATTCCAAGAGTCTCTCTACCTGGTGTTGATTGACTACGAAAAAGCTTTCGACCGTCTTAATCACGGAAACATGTGGGAAGCCCTCAAGCGCAAGGGTCTCCCTGAGAATATCATCGGCCTCAATGAAGCACAGTGCAGGGCATTTTCGTGCAGAGTACTGCACAACGGTACTTTGTCCGATCCCATCCGGGTCGTTGTTGAAGTGAGGCAAGGATGTATACTATCACCGCTACTGTTCCTCGTGGTCAGGGTCGTGCAATTTCGAAAGGAAAACTTGACGTACGACGACTGTAGCAAATCGTTTCCCATGCGAACGGACTGCTGTGATGCTTCATCTCTCACCCAGCAATACACTCGTTCGGTGCTGCTACAGAAACAAGTGTGTATGAAACATGGGATGATACACTTGGATTTTCGTTTCATTTATGAGTCATTGAAATACTTCAACATGCTAAAAACACTATTTAAACCACAATTTTAAATAGTGGTGCACGCCAATAGAATGATAATTATGTTTTATGAAAGAGGATAACAAATTCGACCACTTAAATCCAATTAACCGGCGCCCGTAACCATTGAGAGACTAGCGCGCACCAGTGAGACACTAATGGTCGGACGGGTGAAGCACAAGCAATGCGACCGGGTGGGAGACTACCGAGTGCTACGATGAGTGGAAAAGTTTTTTTTAATGACTGAGTCATTAGAAAAATGTATGAAACACTTGAAGTGACTCATTCAAATGTTGCATGAAAGTGTATCATTGAAACGAAATTGTACGCCCCTGCTCGTGGTAATCGACGAGATCCTGGTTGGTGCGATTGACCGTGAACCAAATCGTGAAATCAACGTCCAAATGGTTTCAACAAGACCAAATCGTTGGATGTAAACACGGTCAATCCTTCCAGCTTTACGGTATTTGGACAATCAGTGGAGAATTTTGAAAGTTTCCAATATCTTGGTAGCCAAATGGCGGCCGATGGCTGCATCAAGATCGACATAGGTGCACTGATCAAGAAGGCGAGGGCTGCTTTTGCGAGAAACATATGGAAAACCAACCCGATTAGTCAACGCATCAAAATCCGAATTTTCAACTCGAACGTGAAATCTGTGCTGCTATACGCCAGTGAAACCTGGTGTGTATCAGTGGAGAACACTCAGCGGCTGCAGGTCTTCATCAATAGATGCCTGCGGTGCATGGTGGCCTCACAATTGGATCTCCAACGTGAAGCTCCATCGTCGTTGTCATCAAAAGCCGATAGTGACAGAAATTCGGGAGCGAAGATGGAGGTGGGTCGGCCGCACTCTACGCAGGCTCGGAAACGAAATCTGCAAGCAAGCGTTAGATTGGAACCCAGCAGGATATCGCAGCAGAGGCAGACTCAGAGGCTCATGGCGGCGCAGCCTCAACAACGAAATCAAACAAGTCGACAGAAATTTGACCTGGCCACAGGTCAAGACGATGGCTGGCAATCGCTCAGGATGGAAATCTTTCAATTCGGCCCTTGGCACCACCGTGGGTGCCCAGGACTGAAAAGTAAGTAAAGTCTTCTTGAAGTTGCTAAAAAATACTTAGGAATTCTTTAAGGAATACCCGAAGGATTTTCTGAGAATTTCTTGGAGAATTTTTGCAAGAAATCCCTTTAAAAGTTAGTATAAGAAATTCTTGAACATTTTCGGTAGGAAAATGGTACAATAATTCCTGAAGCAATGTCTGAAGTTATTTCTGATGAAATTCCTGGATAAGTGCCTAGAATAATATCTCAGAGAATACCTAAAGAAACATTCAGAGATACCCCCTGAATGCTCAAAAAAAAAATCATGAAAGACTTCTGAAAGAACTCTGCAGAAGTCACTTGAGAAATTTCTAGACGAACTCTATAAAAAATATCTTGCAGAAACAGCAGACAAAGATACTGGTCCTCCCATATTCGCATAGTTGACGTAAGCGTCACTGTAGTTTTCAACACACTTTAGAAATTTTAACAATTAATAATGGAAAGTTCAAGCTTTTTATTCACGTTGACATCTAGCTTGTGATTAGATCTTGTGCTTTATTGAATAAAACTGGTCACAATTACTCACATGTAATAGATATAAGCTTGTGACAATGGTCAACTATGCGATTATGGGCAGTGGTGGAGCGCCTATAACCTCCCTCTTTGCCGTATTCATCTCTCCGTGGATAGACTCTCACAGGGTGTTGAGATTATCGCTCTCGTTGACCTCACTTATGCGCTCGCCTAGCATCTGCTGATAGTCAGCTACCGTACCGCTAGATGTTGAAAAGCATCGATCGCCGAGCTCGAATCTTACCAATCACGAGATAGTGTTCTGAGTCGATGTTGGGATTCCTAAAAGTTCTAACCTCAATGACGCCTGAGAAGTAGCGGCTGTCTAACCAGTACATGGACGATTAGGTTGCAAACTTCGACGTTTGGGTATCTCCAGGCGTGCTTGCAGTTATCCTTGCGTGTAAAGTAGGTGCTGCTTCTAATGACCAGCATCCTAATCTCAATGAAACCTCTCAGTAGCGATGATTGGACGGGAAATTCCGTTCTGGTGCGGCTATTATCGTGACTGGTAAAACAAACTTTGTCCAAAACTGTGTCCTTTGAACACAATTAATTTTTTGATTTTATTCTCAAGAATTTGGAGTTACATACCCCTTGCCTTAAATTTAAGGTAGTGCAAATAAATGTAATGCATGTCTACAATTCTCATTATTACCCTGCCTTTCATACCAGAAATTCCTTTATAATAGAAATTGTTTCACAGGTAACTCACAAGCTTTATAAATAAAGTTGCCATTCAATGGCATCCCGTTGCCATTCTGCAAAAATAATATATGTAATGTCTCTGTTAGGGTTGCACAAATTTCACCAGGACAATTATTGATCGCTGATTCCCAGATTTCATTACCAATCAACCACTTGTCATATCGCACCATTATCTACGTTCGAGGATCTCTCCACAGCCAGCCAGCCAGCCTGATGAACCATAAACCATGTGGACATTTGATCCCTCAATGATTTTGATATCAAATTATTTTTTGTCGATTAACTGCTCGGTGGGAAAGCATTCCTGTCGCAGTGAACGGCTTGTCTGACTGGCTGACCGGTAGAAGAGGCTCGCTCTCCCACATGGACTTATCCCTCCCTGCTGGACGATGCTGGTGACGACGACGACGATGATGGGTACGAATTCCAAAACAGCCTATCGAGAGGTGTTGTTTTAACAGGTTGTTAAATTTTATAGCTTTTTTTCACAAACATGTGTGCGCGCAGCGATGATGCGCCACGCAACGCATACCTACAAGTGTCAGTGGCTAGTTGCGAACACGCGGAGGAGTTGATTTGAGGAGAAAATTTCAACTTCTGACTGGCACCTTCCGGTCGGTCGCGCGAGGTGGAACGCTGGACGTCTTGTCGTGCGGTTGGTGTGTTGTCCAACCGCGACAACCCTTGACGGACTCGAAAATTTACTGTTATTGGATTTGCAGACGGAGGCACCCTGTCACCCGTCTCCTTCGTCGTCGGGGAGCTGCGGGACAGTTTTATTTGCCAAGATTAATTATCCGGAGTAGGAACGTTAGTTTTATTGCTGATGGAGGATCAAAATAAAAACAAATCAAGGCAGATACAGATTTCATTGCGATCGTTTTTTTTCTCCTCCTGCTTATTCACATAGCTTGGACAGTTGAAATCGCTGCACCATGATAAACGCCGGGAAGAATGCTATCCTTATCCATTAGTCTAACACTGTTTATCTTACAGACCTCAGTGTCCTCTGCTGTACGTAAGAGTCTCTCCTCCATTCGACTTGGTCCTTGACTGTGCGTCTGCAGTCACGCACTCAACGAAGGGTCCGCAAATAATCCTCCAATGCATCGACCCACCTACCTCACTGCGCATCACATGGTCTTGTACCGGTCGGATTGCCCTCGAGAATCATTTTTATCAGGTTGCTATCCGACATTCTCATGATGTAACCCGCCCATCGTAGCCTCCCGATTTTCGTGGTGTGGACGGAGGTTGGTTCTCTCAGTAGCTGTTGCAGCTCGCTGTTCATTCGCCTTCTATAAGTCTTGTATTCCATCTGCATTCCGCCATAGATGGTACGTAACAGCTTCAGTTCGATTACTCCGTGCTCTGTATGTAGAGTCCAAGTTTCGTGCCCATAAAGGACTGCCGGTCTAATCAGCGTTTTGGAGATAGTTTACTTTGTGTAACGGCAAACTTAGTTCGATCGTAGAGTTATGTGGGGTTGAAGCTCGATTACCTGCCATCTTCTGAATTTTGCGATCTAGAATTTCAATATCATCAACAAAACCAAGCAGCTGAATGGACTCCGTGAAAATTGTTCCACTCGTATTTATCCCCGCTCTCCTTATTACACCCTCTAATACAATATTAAACAGCAAGCACGAAAGACAATTACCTTGTCGTAACCTTCTGCGAGATTCGAAGGGACTCGAACTACGCACATCACTCGATCCATCGTCGCCTTGATCAATCGTATCAGTTAACCGGGAATCAGTACTCGTGCATAATCTGCCATAGCTGGTCTCGATCGATTGCACCCTACGGCGATTCATAATCGAAAAACAAGTGATGTGTGGGCACGTTGTATTCACGGAATTTCTGCAACACCTGGCGGATGGCGAACATCTGATCCGTTGTAGCGCGTTCATCCATAAATTCAGCCTGATATTGCCTCACGAACTCTCTTAGAATCGGTGATAGACGGCGGAATATAATTTGAGAGAGTATCTTGTAGGCAGCGCTCAGTAGAGTGATCTACCTGTCGGCCTTTTAGTAGATGGGACACACGATACCTTCCATCCATTCCTCCGGTAATAACCTTACAAATCTTGGTTATGACCCAGTGTAGTCTCACCAGTGCTTCTCCACCGTATTTTAGAAGCTCGCTTGGTAGTTGGTCTGATCCAGCGGCTTTGTTGTTTTCAACCGGCCAGCATCCTCCCCTTGGAGGTTAGGGGCCGGAAGCCTTTCATCATCTGCAGGTACTCCTAGAGCTGTTACCACGCCACTTTCGGTGCTTGCAACGTCGCCATTGAGGTGCTCATCGTAATGCCGCCACCATCTCTCGACCACCTCATGCTCGCTCGTGAGAAGATTTTTTTTTATCTGTATTAACGAGATTTTTAGCCCTAGGCTAGTTCATCTCGGGACCCACGCTTTACTTCCCTTCCGAAGGAAGAACTCACATTTTTTTGTGAGTTTGTCGGGAGTGGGATTCGATCCCAGGTCCTCGGCGTGATAGCCAAGTGTTCTAACCATCACACCAGGTCCGCGCCACCTCGTGAGAAGATTTCAGTGATTGTCTCGGCACATGTCGGCTTATGGCACGAGCCTCTGCGCGAGCGGTTCTGCTTCTCATAGAAATTCCGTGTATCCTTAGCGTGGTACAGCTTTTCCATCGTTTATTGATCTCGTTCCTGCTGGCGCTTCATCCTCCGGCAGAATATGTTCTGCCTGTTCCACGCCTGTCTATAACGTGCCTCATTCGCCCTTGTACCAACCTTGTACGGCGTTGCAGCATTCTCGCCCATGCTGCATTCTTCTCGTTTTTCAACTATTCACATTCGCTGTCATATCAGTCGTTTCTGTTATTCGGAGTCGCGAAGTTTAGTGCTGCAGTCGAGGTACTACCTATGGTAGATCGGATGTCCCTCCAGTCATCTTCAAATGTAGCTGCGTCAAGTTGCTTTTCCGTTGGTAGGGTCACTGCTAGCTGCTGCGCGTAGTCTTGAGCTACTTCTACGTTAGCCCAGCTGTTCGATGTTGAGTCGCGGCGTTTGACTTCGACGCGTGATAATAACTGTCGAAGAGCGCATAACGTCCGAAGCCATAATGTCCCAGGACTTTATGGTGCATTTTTCCGGGGCATAACGTCTAAACATGCAGATATGCCACGTGGTCCAAGGAAAGGATGCCACGTGGTCCACATAGGATATTATGACGCATCCAAACTTTTGAACGTTATTTCGCAAATAAAAAAGCGACCTAATGACCGGGACAGTATGGCCTCGGACATTGTGATCCGGTCCCTGTCGAGACTTTTGAGCGCATGTATACAGTGACTAAGTAGTGATCCGAATCGATATTCACACTGCGGCATGTGCGGACTTTGATTATATCCGAGAAGATTTTACCGTCGATTGCAACGTGGTCGATTTCTGTTCGATGGTCGGGTGATCTCCTCTTCGGACTACCATACCAAGAGAGGCTGCAAAGTTCACGCATCGCTGGCCGTTATCATTTGATACGGCGTGCAGGCTGTTTCACCTGATTACCTGTTTGTACATTTCATCCCTTCCTGCCTGCACGTTCATGTCGCAGACAACGATTTTCACGTCACGCGGCGAGCAACTATCTATGTATCTCTTCTTTCTCGTCATCAGGTCTCCCTTCATGTGGGCAGTGGACGTTGATGCTGCTGTAGTTAAAGAACGGCCCCGAACTCTCAACATACATATCCTGACGTTGATTGGCTGCCCAATCGCACCTTGTCGCATCTTGACCAATACTATAAATCCTGTTCCCAGTTCATTGGTAGTGCCACAGCTTTGCTAGAAGGTAGCCGCTTGATGTCCGCTTTTCAACACTTTCTGTCCAGTCCAACAAAGTTCATGCAACGCCACGATGCCGAAGTTGCGGGGATGTAGTTCGTCATAGATTATCCTATCACATCCTGCGGAACCTAGTGACTTGCAATTCCAAGTTCCAAGTTTCCAATCGTAGTCTCTTTTTCACGCGTTGGTCTTTGTCGATTGTTTTGAGTTGTATTTTCTCTTTTGTTATTCGTAATGTGGAGTTTTTACTTATGTTCATTGGACTCCTGTTTGTCGGAGGGTTATCGTGCCAGTTCTGTTTAGCGTCCCAACCACCTTGGATCTAGCTGTGCGTGATGCTGCATTTCTTACTCAGTCACTGGATGCTAGAACAGACGCTGTTTGAGCCGCATCACCTCGGTGAGCAGACGCTCGGGTCGTACCTACCCAATCTAGCTGAAGTCAGAAGGACAACAGTGCCCAGGCTGTACCACCAGCTAAGTACACAAATATTAGCTGGCGATTCTTGTCATCGCTTGGACCGTTGAAGCATACGATTGGAACTTGTGGGGACCAGAGCTATGATGGACGCTTTCCTTATCAACTCACCGTTTTGCAGCCTAGATAATTTTTAAAAATATATATCTCTCTTTTCAAAAATTCTATGCAAAATTTGGATGAACAATTTGTATCCCATACAAAAATTAATTGGCAACTCTAGTGCAAAAATCTGTATTTACTTCTAATTATATCTGGAAACTGTGGGTTTTCTAATTGACCGCAATAATAGTAGGACTCCCAGGCTGCACGTTTTCGTCTAACTGGAATCCATCAAGCGACATTCGCTTCATCCGTCGTGACACTCGTGGCACCACAAAGCCGGGAGGAGACTAAGACAAATGAGCAAGAAGGAAGCCACCCGCCGGTGCAGCCAGGAACTCTTCGTTTTGAGGTAGCACACTTAAATTATGCAAACTATGTGGCTTCCATTTGAGAACTATTCGAACGACAACAAAAGTGCGTACCGAACCAGGAGGTAGAGAGCAAAACAAAAGCTCAATATGTAAAATATGTGTATCTCGCCTAATTTATTTGTTTATTGCGGTTATTAATCTTGGGGTCCACGTATAAATTAACATGTTTTCCCCAGTTTCTTCACACGGGCACTCGGAAATCTTTCAGCCAGAACGAGTGAGCCAGGCCTTCCAAATCAAACGAGGCAAAGCTTGGGAGAAAAAAAATCTTACGATATCTGTCAGACCGTACCTAGATCTACTCATTTGGAAAGTCTTACTTGCAAGTCTCAGATATGTTTTGATTTGGTTTGTTTTCTTCTCGACTCTTTGTTTGTCCAAGCCGATTCCTCGGATCCATCCGTGCGCCGCTGTCCAGAGTCGTCAAGTCGTTCATTCTCCGAAGCACCCTGGCTGGGCCAGTATATTTATTGAATATGATCTCTTCACACCTTGGCCCAAACGTTTCCAATTGAAGTGTTTGTTTTTCTGGCTCGTTTAGGTCTCATCTCAATACATCGTTGCCCGAAGAAACAGTTTTGAGACTGTTTTGGGGAAACCGCTCGAGGACCTACGAACGAGAGAACACCCGGGTGTTTTGGGATTCCTAGAATCGATTTGGAATTGTTGTTGAGTGGGGAACTTGCGATCGATCGATAGAGTGTGTGGTGTTATTCTTTCTGTGTAATATAGCAGTTGTAAAAGTTTTGAGAAGTATTTCAAATAGACATGCTGTTACCCATTTGTCAATCTTCGTCCACAGGTAATTGACGAATTTGGGAAAGATATGTGTCAAACTCAACAAGCATCGAATCCAATGGCTTTCAAATAGTCATTGACCCACAGTCAACCCTTGCCTAATGAACGAGGGAATTGTAGACAGACATTTTTGAAATTGCTATGACAAAACCTGTCATTGTAGCCAGGACTAAAATCGAGTTACACACAATACAAACTGCTCCCATATCGTTTCAGGAAGTCCTTCTTAGGAGCATCACCACCTATCCATTCCGGTTGTCACCCACCACGAGTAGAGGATGCAACACAATCAGTCATTTAAAAGATTAAGATTCGCCTTCCTCACGACGACGACGACGACGACGACGTCGACAAACGCAACGAATTAAACGTTCTTTGCTTATCACCATTCACCCGACTGGAATAAGCCACGGCAAACGATTAAGATTAAGCTCCTACTGCCATTGGGCCAATAAACGCGAGTAAACATGGCACAAAATGATTTATTTGAACGAACAACACTTCTGTATTCTGCTGGCTTGCTGGCGTTCGTTCTGCGGATATGCGTCGCCTCGTGAATCGCGCAGCAGCCAGCACCAGGGTTCGCCTACGGGAAATGCACACTCCCAATAGGTACGTATCGTATCGAAGATCCCGTTCTGCGTGAGGACTTCGGCGCTTCTCAAAGAGGTTCCCGTACATGTACGCGTAGATATGAGTGCAGGTAGGCTGAATGTCTCGGCAAGGAACTACACACATGATCGCCTTGGGTGCAAAGAACATTGCTCACAGTTGCCCATCGAACATCGCCGACGTGAAGATGACGATGACGACGACGGTGACTGCGACAGCGACGTTGCAAGGCAAGTACCCACTGATGTTCTATGCTGTACCTAGATTGTCGAGTTGGGTAACTATCCGATAGGAGATAGGAGGAGTTGGGCATGGTAAGGCATTGCAACTGGATAGATGGAGTATTTTTCTCGGTCGCGATGTGCTCCCTCTTCCAGCTTGAAGTGATGTACGATGAGAAACATGTTCGCCAAATGGCTCTTTCGTATTGGATCACGATGCTGACGCTGTGGCTCGCTGCTCTGCCTCTGGAACGTGATCAGGATGCGTTTTATTGCTGCATAATTTTAATTTATTGATTCCTAATTGAATTATGACTGAGATTTAACGATGGTTTGTTTGTTTGTTCATCGGGAAGTCAGAAGCTTTTCGGTGCCAAGACAATCATCATTGATCGATTTAAATGCTAATGGATGGTAATTGGCAGTATGGACAATATTTAAGGCAAATTATTTCAAAATTTTGGTTTTTGTGATCTATTTTCAGTTTTAAACTACAAACACTGTATAACAAACAATTCCTTGCTATCTTTTTATTATTAGTTAATTTTCTTATCGCCAATAATGTGGGCCAAACCCGTGTACAAGGTAGAGGCATTGGAGGTGGTTGTGCACGGGCTTGTTATAAAACCAAAGCAGAAAAAAAAACAGTCCAAGTTCCAGTGAGAACGTAGTGCCATGTATATTAATTCCAAAGAAAAATCCTGTGGAAGCTAATGTATGTACATACTAATCACATACTGTGTACTGTGTCTGTGTACTAATTTTTCCTAGGAAATCCACCGCAGATTGTCAAAGAAGTTTCTACGAGATTCCCCTATTCTTTCCTGATGAATATATGTACTCTAGTAGTTTCACCGGGAATCCTCGCAGCAGGAGCCCTAAAGAGTTCCAAAAAGATTTATCTAGAAATTCAACAAGGAATCCACTAGGAATGCCATCGAGAGTTCTTGTAGCAATTCCCTGTAGTTCTGAATGATTTACGACCAGAATCCCCGCGGGAGTTACACCGAGAATTCCAGAAGGATTTCCGTTGGCACTCATGATTTCCACCGCAAATTCTTTTAGAAGTTGACAACTTTTTAAGATTTTTGAAGCTGGATTGTTTAGCAACTATTCCAGCTACTTCGCTGACCTCTAGAACGTATGTTATGTTCGGTTTCATCTTCTGGATCTTATATAACCCCTCTGGCAAAAGGGTCAAGGAATTCCACCAGGGATTCCATTCGGAGTTCCACTGGTAATAAAGGCAAGAGTCCCGAGCAAAGTTTCATAACAACCGGATAATATATTGAGTTATCTGATATAAAAAAAAATTAACTAAATTTGTTCTCATTTTGGCTTAATAAGCAGGCTACATAACAAGCATGTTAACAACCAAGTATACGCGGGACATCATTCAAATAACTCATTATGTTATCATCAAAAGCACTCTGATAACAATTTCTGTAAATCAATCAATTTCATCCAAATGAAAACTCCTTTTTTTATCAAAAAGATATTTGCAACGGCCATGGATAACTAACTTTCACTGTCGACGACGATGTCCCCAGTTTGACAGGTGAGGTAACATCAATTATCAAGTTGATAACACAAAATTGTTAAATGAGTTATGGAGCAAGCACAAGTTATCCGTTTGTTACTGGTCCGTTATTGTACTTTGCTCGGGATACCACTACAAATTCCCGCAGGAGCTTCATCGATAGTTCCCCGGAAGTTTCCCCGGAAATTCCTTTAGGGGTTCTGCTGGTTATTTCTCGAGTAACACTGGAAAATCTTCTAACCGTTTAACCGGGAATTCTGTAACGAGTTCCAACGTGAATACCTGTAGAGTGTAGGAGCTCCATAGTGAATCCTCACATTAGCTGTATCGAGTGTCCCTTTAGGAGATTCACTGTAAACTGATACACGATATCAACCATGAATTCCTCCAAGAGATCCAACGGAAATTCCTTTAACAGTTCTAAAGAGAATTCCTGTGGGGAACTACACCGAGAATTCCTCTAGGAGCTCTAGCAGGAGTGCATCGAGAAGTTCCAGCGGAAAATTCTTTAGGAGCATTTTCTTGTTGAGCTCCTCTAAAAGTTCCACCGAGAGTACTACCACTGAGAGTTTCACCTGTAATATCTGCAGGGGCTCTACCACAAGTTTCTGCCAGAGATCCGCTAGGGATTAATTAGGAAGTCCATCAGGTATTTCTCCCTCGAACGTACACCAGGATACCCATTGGCGTAGCTAGGGGGGGGGGGGGTTTCAGGGGTGCCTGGCACCCCCTAGAACAAATTTGGCACCCCTTAGAATGTTTCCTTCACAGTCACCTAAAATTGAAAACCTAATAATTCCAATATTTATTAATGGCACATTTGAACAAAACTTAAGTACACCCGGAATTACTTATGTATCTGTTGTACGTTTTGGCGTTTTGGACATTTATAAGAACAATCAACAGACTTCTCCATAGATTCCTCCAGAAATACCTCTATCATTCACACAGTGATTTCTCTAAGCTTTGTTTATGGATTCCTCCCGATATTTCTTCAACAAACTTCCCTTGTAAATACAAGAAATTACTGCCGGGAAATCTTCCTGAGATTCCTCCAGATATTCCTTCTGTGATTTCATCAGGGATTCCTCCAGTATACTTCAACCGATTCTTTCAAGGAGAACTATAGGTATCCCTGGCAGTATTGCTGATTCTAGGATCTCTCTAGAAATAACTTCTATGATAGCTCCCGAAATTCTAAGTATTCCTCTTTATATTCCAGCTGTGACTGCTCAAGCATTTCATGCGGTTCTTCCAGCTATTCTTCCTCCAGAAATTCTTCCTAGTGATTCCTATACGAATTTATCCTGGCATTATTGCTGGAATTCTTCCTGAGATTCTTCCAGAAAAACCTTCAGGGCCTTCTCTATATATTCTTCCAGAATACCTCTGCCGGTTCTTGCAAGGGCAGGTATTCCAAGGATTTTTTTTTCTTTAGATTCCCCAGAGTTAAACCAGTCTAGGGCTGAAAATCTCTTTAATAAAGACAAAAAAATGGATTCCGACATTCTTGATGGGGTTTCTCTAGAAAATCCTGTACAGTTTTCTCCAGCAATTCCTTACAGGATTTCAGCTGAGATTTCTACAGCGATACATCCCAGAATCCTTATAAGAATACCTCCTGAGATTTTTCCTGTGATTTCCTCAGAAACTCTCCGGTGATTCCTCCAGGATTTTTTTATCCAAGATATTTTGTCCACGGATTCTCTCATAAATTTCCCATGGGATTCCTACAGGAACTCCTCTTGGCCTACATCCAGGAATTTCAGCTGGATTTCTCAAGCTATTCCTGCTGTGGTTCTTCCTTCAATTCCTCCTAGGAATCTTCCAGTAATTCTTACTGTAATACCTCCCAGAATTCTTCTACGGATTCTTAAAATAATTTCTCCAGACATTCCTTCAAAAACTTGCTGGGGTTATTCAAGACAATTGGTGTGTCATCCTGGAAATCCTAAAAAAATCTGGGATTTCTCCAAATATTTCCAGTGAAATCCTAGCAGGTATTACTAGAGAAATCTCTAGTGAAATCCTATAGGAATGTACTGGAAAAACTTGTATTTAATTAGAAGGCACAGAATGTCTCTAATTGATAAAATGAGTGATGAATTTGTGGAAAAAGAATCGCGTTCGGCATGGTTGTTTTTTTTTTTTAAATTTCTACGGTAGCTTTATTGAAACACAACAAACATTTGAGCTTTATAGGAGAAAAACAAACCACTCTTAAGCAAACTTCAGTTTAAGAAACTGATATTCAGCTAGATACGTTTCTTGGGAATTCAATCAACAATTTCTTTGTATTTTTTTTCTATATTTCTATGGCTATTCCTCCGTAATTATTTTAGCAATTTCCTATTAAGTTATTTTGCAAATTTCTTAGGCAATTTCATCGTGATTACTTTTGTTATTCTTTATGCTTCAATTGTATTTAAATTTATTGATTCCGAAATTTTCTGAACTGGAAATTCAGATATTCTCCACTGGACTTGCTTAAAGAAAATCCTATGAAATTCACGAAAAATTTCCTGACAAATTCCCAAAGAAATTTCCGGAAAAATCCAGTAAAATTACTTTAGAGCTTTTAAAGTAGAATTCACCTAAGAACTACCAGAGCAAATCCCGATGAAAATAGTAAGGCATTTCAAAGACATTGGCCGAATCCAACTCAAAACAAATTGCCAAAATAATTGTATAAAATTTTCCACATTTACAAAAAAAAATTCGAAGAAATTCTCAAACAATTTTCCGAAATCTTCAAAGGAATTTTTGACGAAAATTAAAAAAAGAATTCCAAAAGTAAATGCAGTGACAGAATTTTTAAGGAACCGCCAGATTTTTTTCAAAGAAATTCCCAAAGGATATCACTAAGAAAATTGCCGAATCCATTTCCAAAGGAATTACCGAAGAAGTTCCTGAAGTAATAATGGAAGTTTCCAAGATTTCTAAAGGATTTGCTGATAAAATTCCCAAATAAATGTTCAATGCAAATTGTCTAGAGAATATCTATTTAATTATAGAAGCGATTTATAAAAGAACTTCCGAAGGAATTGGTGAAGAACTAATAGCATAGATAGTGGAAGTCCAAAAAATCGACGAAAATCCAAAAAAAGTAGAATGACTTGCCGAAGACATATCCAAACAAACTTGTGAGGAAATTCTCAGAGTCAAAATCGTTTGAATCATCAAAGGCTTCACTAAAAGAATTCCCAAAGGAAATGCCTGAAGAGAAATTGGAGAATTTTAAAAAGCAAACATCAATAGAATATCATTAGAAAACATTAACATTAATCGCTTGAAAAACTACTAAGAAAATGGCGAAGGAACTCCCGAGAAAACATTTAAAAGGATTTGCCAATGAAATAAAATAAAGCCAAATAAACTCCTAGTGGAATTGCCAAAGAAATTTCCAAAGTAATTTCCGATGAAATTTTCAAAGGATGCGTGAAAGGTGTTTAGTATCAAATTCCAGACTTAAATAAATTGCCGAAGAAATTTGCAAATTCAAAGGAATTACTGAGAGATTTCTGAAAGAAGTTTTGATTAAAATAAATTGCAAAACAATTTCCAAATAAATTGCCGGGAATATTCACTGAAGAAGTACCGAAGCAATGTTTCGCTGAAAACACAAATTTCTTTATTATATTGCATTGAATCAGAATCCCGAAGAAAACAATCGAAGTTCGCTATTAATGTTGTGGTCAAACCAAAAATGCAAATTTGTATCCTGATTTTGCAATTTCAAGTATAGTTAACTCTTACAATGCCACAAATATTTATCTTATTGGTATCAGAAGGCCGGCACCAGAGGCACGTTATCCTCCATTTGGGACATTTGTGCCAACTATTTTATAAGGGTTGTTATCATGCAATAGAACAAATAGGATGTCACGATGAATACAAGTTACACGCAAATTTGTGGATATTTGATAGTTTCCGAGATATACACTTCTAATAATTGCTCTGAAAATGTATTCTTAATCAATATATTCAATCTACAAATCAAACGGGTTGTGATGATTGTAAAGTTTAAACTGAAAATACAAATTCCATGTATTATACGTAATCAAGTTCCCAAACCTCACATGGCGGGGAGAGTGTTAAGTCAGTACAACGGTTCGGATTAAAAAAAAACTGCTCTTTAAAATATAGCGCGTTTAAATCTTTCGGGCTAATTTGTCCCGCGACGCAGTATACCATTGTACTAAGAAATTGAGGGTGGATCGGTATTTCTTTTTCCAATAAAAAAAATCAAAACAACCTGGAAGACACTGAAATTGGCACCCCCAGGCACCCCCTAGGAAAAAAAACCTAGATACGCCAATGAGGATACCCCCAGAAATTTCACCGCAAATTTCTCCAGAAGTTGTATCGGGATTCTTCGTTGATCGGTAACTCCTCAAGGAGTTTAAGCAGGATTTATTATTGGAGTTTCAACTGGAAGTCTGGGCACATTATGGCGTAACTTCCAAGCATGCATATACGTCACAAAGTCCAAGAAAAGAAGGCTCATTTGAGTTTATAACGCATCCGAGCTTCTGATCATTATTTCGCAACGTATTTTGTCCGGAGCATTACGGCTCAGACATTATGGTTCAATCCCTTTTGGCGTTTCCAGGACCAAGAATCTTTCTAGCAGAAATTGCTCGAAAAGATCTCCTGGAAATTCCCCCTGGCTATTGCTTCAGTAGCTCATCTGAAAACTCCTTTATAATTACCACCGGGAATTTTTCATGAACTCTTCAAGATTTTTACTCCAAAAATTCCTTAAGGTTCCACCAGAAATAACCTCCAATAGTTTCTCCAACCAACTTTTCGAGGGATTCTCTGGCTAACTCCTACAGGAATTGGCAGTGAAACTTCTATAGGAATGATCTCTATGCCAAATATACCAATTTTTCATGGTTTTAGAACCTTAAACACCTTAAAACAGATTCCATTTTGAACTTTGAGCCGCAATCTCGGATTTTGGGCCGCCATCTTGATTTTATGACCGATATCGTGGTTTTGTGATTGACGTTGATGATTCCCGCATAAAATCGGCATCCATGCTAAAGTTTACAAAATTCGGTTTAATTTTATGTGTCGCATGGTAGAAATTGGTTCAATTTTATATATGACCGGTTCACCGGTGCTGATCCGGATTACTAAAATAGCCATAACTGCAGAACGCCTTGATCGATCCGCACCATTTTCAATAGCAAACAATGCGGTTCGATTCGAGCTATAATCCAAAAAATCGGCCAATGAGAAGTGCCTCAAAAGTGAGTGAACTTTTTTTTGTGCATTTGGTTCATGTGTTACATTATTCCTATGTGTGTATTTGATGAGTTTTTGTTGTCCTATAGTATTTAAACTGAGTATGTTTCAGTCATTGGTAGTTCTGTAGGTCCCTTAGCGGCCCTACATTGAGCGAAAATCAATGTTTCGCCGTTCTTCTTTGCCGTTGAGAAAAGAATCCGTTGTATGTGCTGATTCGCTGTGCGTTGTTGTCATCGTAGAGGCTTTTCATCACCTTTGTCTCTGGACAAATGAAAGAGTTTGGCCCTAAACTAAGCATGTAAAGTAGCAATCTGAGTGAGTGTTGGAAAAGTTTGTTCGAGTTGGTGCGAAATCCGTCTGTTTGCTTGTATTTATCCAAATGCCAATTTCCCCGCACTGTGAATTTGGATTCACCAGGGTCGCAACTAATAACACTCTTCAATTAAGTTAAATAAAAATCTTGCGACTCCCATTGATTAAGATCTTCATCTCCACCGGGTCGACCGGATCAGCGGAGTGTACAAATTCCAAGAACTTCATAAAGTTCTTATTACTTTACCGTCCTCATCGCAATCGGAACGGAACCTTGCGTCCATCGGATCGAGCGGTTGTTATTGTCGCCGTGGTCGTCTCCGCGCGAAGGTGTCTCATACTCGATTATTGAAACGATCGGAAACAGCACGAGACTGCGCGTTAGTGCGAGTTATTTACGATTCGAGTTGGCATTTAAATTTTCATAATTGTTTCGATCATGTCTCGTTTCGCGCGGACCTGCAAAACCATCTCGCCGAGTCGGCGATTGGTCCACCACGCTGCTGCGCTGGGGAGCAGTGGGGTCCCTGACCAAGGTAGGGAAGCCCCTCCTCGTGTGCGCGTAACAAGCAAGCTGACTGATTTGCAAACCGTGTGGGATCCGCTTCTTTTCTGCATTTTTATATATTTTTTGATAACCACGTCGTCGTCGTCGTCGGTGACCAGCGATCGGACACTCGAACACCTTGGTGCGCGGTGCAGCGCGTTTGCGCTGGGACCGGCCGATCCGATGAGGATGACGATGATGATGATGGTGATGCCCCCGAGTGGTTGCGGCGACCGTACAATCATGGGCCGTTTTGCGAAAGTTTAGCCGATTCGATAACGGTTGAAGAAGAAGCTGCCGGAGCGGGAAAAAGTGCAAAAGCACTACATCAAGTCCTGTGTGGGTCCGTGGACGGTTGATGGCTACGCTGCTGCTCAGGCGGCGATTGTGCTTTTAGCGTCACATGAGGAATTCCTCGAATTCCTGAACGACATATGCGCTTGATGGCTTGTTTGCAATTCATATTTATCGATAATAATTGGTCGGAGCAGTTGGTGGGGGATTTTCAGGTGCGACGAAACATTAGTGACATATTCCTCTCACATGGAAGTATTAGCGGAAGTTGAAAATTTTCAGATACAGCTCCACGAGAGTACTGAAAGCGCTGATGTGATCACATAGAGAATACTTCACTATGTTTAAGGTGAATATGCATGTCATAGCAAGATTAATTTTTAATAAAAGTTGATCTGTTGGTCAGAACCATTGGATGGCCAAACGATAAAGTTTTCGGTCTAATTTATTACTTACTTTTAAGTTAAGCAGTGTACCTTGCTGAGCCTCTACAAAAACCCACACATTCGAAAGAAACTCTGTACAAGCGCCATGGCGCCGTTTCCTAAGTGCTGAAAAACCTCAGGCACATCAGGAGATACATTAGTAAGTTCCTGATTACAGTATACTGGTCTTGCTTTGAAGTTGGTAGCCGGGATGATACATGATTAGGCATCAATGCACACGTGAGCCGGTAGCGACGGCAATCTATCCTCTTGGTAGGGTCGGGTGACACTGACCTGAAACGGCGGATGGGCTAATGTCGGCGTTGCCTTCCGTCCCATAAAACCGTAACAATAAGACCTTAGATTAAGTTCCCGAGCTGTACCCAGCTTAGGCAACTATCTAGGTGGAAGTAGATCGAGCTCTGAGCTTATTCCACATAAGAGCCTGTGCCAAGTCTTGGGTGGCCTCCCTGTTTGCATAACCACCAGGGACATTGGCAAGATAGCGGCTCAAATGGGGACCCAACAGCAATAAATCCCAAAACCTTGTGATCGAAAACGGAACGGACTTAGCGAGATCGCCATCACGAGGGGCAGGTGTACCCATCAGCGAGCATGCTGCAGGAGGTTCAACAGGAGAAGTACTAGGTGACATGAGGACCTCACGTGAGCGCTATTTCGCAACAGGAGCGTGCTACCAAAATTGTTGGTAGTTACCGAACAGCTGGACCAGCTGATCGGCTTCACGAGCGGGCACCCGGGCGGCCTAACATCAGTAAGGAGCCGAAACAGGGCCGAAAAGCTCCGCCAATCGCTGGCTCTGGCCAAGAAGGAGCACGTTCTCCTGATTGCGGAGTACGGCTGACGCGAGCAGGAAAAATCGGTCTAACCAAACGGAGAGCTTCTTCTATGCTGGCAACATGACGATGGTGCAGTTCGCCAGATTCGGCCCGCGGGGCAGTGTTGGGAATACTCACTAGTGAAAAGTTATACTCACTTACTTCTATCTCAGTCCAGAAGCATGCTATCAAAAAATGATGTTTGAAGGGCTTTTAGATTGTAGTTTAATCTAAAAGTTTGCCGAACAAAGTAAATGTCGCAGATACATAGCAAAACCGTGAGAGAGCTGTGAGCACAAGGTGAGTATAAATTACACGAATTTTACTCACCTCGTACTCACAGCTCTCTCACAACTTTGGTATGCGTCTGCGACCTTTAATTTGTTCGGCAAACTTTTAGATTAAACTACAATCTAAAAGACCTTCAAACATCATTTTTTGATAGCATGCTTCTGGACTGAGATAGAAGCAAGTGAGTATCACTATTGCAAGTGAGTGTTCCCAACACTGCCGCGGGTGCAAGAAGCGTCCGGTACAGATGAGCGGAAAATCGAAGAGAAAGAGAGAGAGTCAGAAATCCGATAGAATATTGCTTACAAGTTCTGTGGGTTAAAGTTTCCTATTGGGTGTCATTGTTGTTAGTGTAAGTGTTGTTGCCTATCTACATGATTTGTTTTGGTTTTTGTCATTAGTGTGTATAATATTCCTGCATATATTATACTCAAAATATCGCAGTCGCTTCGTTTGTTTACCGTGTTGTCCGTGTTGATAATTTGGCACACTTCCAGAACGGGAGAAGTGGAGAATCGTCGATGGCAATCGAGTATCTCCGTTCTGTCCAAATCTCAACGATGTACATATGTTGTCGGTCGAATGCAGTAGGAAATCTCCTCTCCTCTTCTTGGCGTAACGTCCTCACTGGGACAAAGCCTGCTTCTCAGCTTAGTGTTGTATGAGCACTTCCACAGTTATTAACTGACAGCTTCCTCTGCCAATGACCATTTTGCATGTGTATATCGTGTGGCAGGCACGAAGATACTCTATGCCCAAGGAAGTCAAGGAAATTTCCTTTACGAAAAGATCCTGGACCGACCGGGAATCGAACCCGTCACCCTCAGCATGGTCATGCTGAATACCCGTGCGTTTACCGCCTCGGCTATATGGGCCCTAGGAAATCTGTTCTCATTTTTAGGCGGCCGAGTCCATAGCTGTTGTAGTTGTCGTCACTGTTGTTTTTGTTGTCGATGTCAGTCACATAAAAGACTACATAAAAGAGAGAACAGCTCTCCTACTGCATTCGGCCGATAACAATCATCGTTTCGATTTGGACAGAACGAAGATACTCGATTGCAATAGACGATCCTCCGCTCTCCCCGTTCAGGAACGAACAAAATAAATGAAGGGCGCGTCAGATTGCTCCCCCGAAATGCTGCAGCAGATCGTGGAAACGTTGTTCCCGCGCACAAGATCATGGACCCCCGGCCAAAGCCCCGGTGACGAATGACGAGCTCATCACAATAGCGAAGTCGCTTAAGTTGAACAAGGTTCCGTGTCCGGACAGTATCCCGACAGTGGCCATCAAGACGGCCATCAAGGCTAGTCCTGACATGTGTCTGTGCAGATATGCCTCGACAGAGGCGAATTTTCGGAGGGAAGGCAAAGACTGGTTCTACTGCCCAAACACAGGAAGCCACCCAGTTACCCGTCGGCATACATACCTATCTTCCTTTTGGACTCCGCCGCGCCGGGAAACTATTGAAGTTGATTATTCTGTCGAGGCTGATATCAGATGACTCTGGCATCTCAGATAATCAGTTCGGCTTCCGGAAGGGTCGACCGGTGGTGGACGCTATTAGGGCTGTCGAGATAGCGCTTCAAAAGAAGCGAACGGGAATCCGCTGTTACACGCCATACACAACCTAGGAGTACCAGTTAGCTTTTGCCGGATACTGGAGAGCTAGTTCCAGAATAAGGTGCTAATATATGTCACCGAGGAGGGCCAGAGGAGCTACAACATCACAGCGGGGGTACCTCAGGGCTCCATCGTGGGCCCGGTACTATGAAACGCGGCGTATGGTGGCGAATTGAAGCTCAAACTTTCACCGGGCTTTAAGTTGAATATATAACGAAGCCACACTTCGAATTCTCAAAAGCACAAATCTGTAGAACTGAGGGTTGGTTTGCGCTGAAAAGTTGATCGATTGGTCACCACCAGCCAGCGGGTCACCAATCGATCAACTTTTCAGCGCAATCCGTCTTTTGGTTCCTCAGATTTGTGCTCTTGAAAATTTGAGGTGTGGCTTCGTTATATATTCACCTTAAGCTGATCGGCTTTGCCAATGATATTACCACGGAGAACAGACGTCCAAGCTCATGTTGTGCAGTTGTGTAAAGCATTGCAACGGTTGTTTTGAAATAACTGGGAATGTGGCCATTACGCGGCGCTGTCAAATTTCGAATCGGGGTACAAATTTGCCGTTGTTTTACCTTTTGGCGCTAGTGTCGCCAAGTGTGCACCCTAGTATAGTTCCACCAAGAGAATGTGTTGGTTTTACTTGAAAAACATTAATTGAATTCTTGTTAAACTTGTTTCTTATTGAAAATGATGAAACTAATTTCCAATGGGTTGCTCGAATTTTGTTGCTGGATTAGTGAAATAATCATAAACATCTTGTTATTTATGTAAATACGGCTTAGAATCTGAGTAGGAAAATTTAAAGGTGCGCTAGTGAAATATTTCTTCAGAAAGCGCCATCATGGTATCGAAACAAGTTTTTGTGTGGGAAAGTCACCGTCGATGTCGCTACTGAGCTTGTTTTTTCTTTACACAAGATTTTCAAACAATTTTGTTCGAGCATGTTCGTCTGTTCTCTGTGATATTACCCTCGACGGTATCAGTAGGTCGGCTCTAGAGGCACGTTCTCCTCCATTTGGAAAATTTGTGCCATCGACGGTGAGTGAGAGGAAGTGGAACTGACAGCAACGCACGCAATTGGCATAGTGCAGGACTGGATGAGGTCGCGATAGTTGGCATTCGCGCACCACACAACGGAGGTGGTGGTGGTAAATAACCCCAAGTCTGAACAACAGACAGTGGTCACCTTAGGCGAGTAAACGCTGACTGGTACTGAAGCAATTATGGGTCTTGTCTTGATGATAAGCTGAAATTCGGAAGACACGTGGAATATGCCTGAAGAAGGCCAAGCATGGCGATAATGGCATTGTCAAAGATAATGTCATGGCTAGACAATAGTCTCGAGTAAGCATAAGTTGTTCGCGACAGTGGCGGTATCCATACTAGGGTATGATGCCGCTACATGGTCGAATGCGCTAGTGATTAATCGAAACATGGAGCGACTCGAGAGTACTCACACGCTGATGTGCCTTAGGATGGTCATTACATGGGATTCCTCCAGCAAGTGTAGATGGGCACAAAGGCCCAAGCGTGTTCAAATGGACTAGACGAGCAGGCCCCATGGCGAGGTGAACTTTAACTTAACACAATTTCTATAAGGTCATGGGTGTTTCAGGTATGATCATCCGCAAGTCCGGATTGCGCAGACTGACACGAGACCGCGGAGCATGTGCTCTTTTAATGTCCACGATTCGTAAAGCAAAGATGCAGGAGTTATGCGCTAAATATATCACTTCTGACGACATTGTCGAAAGGGTGTGTACCGGGGCGGACAAGTGTAATTTCGTTACTTAGACGATCTCCCGAATCGTACTTGAACTTCAAAGAACATGGCGGGCCGACCAACAGTAAGTTGAGTTGGCCCATCCTCCCCATCCAGGAACTCGAGTTCAACGAGTAGTCTAAAGTACTTGCCAGCACATAAGTTTTCAGGGGAGAGAGGACAACTTAAGGCAGTAGCTGGTGAAGTGGTTAGCAAGCTGTACACAGCAAATAATTTTGTAATTTCCAGGCGCGTAACTTTTGGTGATGTATCCAATTTCGAACGTAATCTCACTCGGACACATCGTTTTCCAACAATTATCACACTCACCATGTACACCCTGGTTGGCACTGGAAAGTGTTAACAAACCCATTCCAGCGGATATTTAGAAACAGTATCATATTTATCAACTAGCTTCTAACTCGGTGAAATAGCCGAGAGGCAAGGGATATGCCTCACAATCAGCGGATCAGTGTACGAATCCATGCCAATATTTTACTTATATATGAATCATCTATCGTTCCGGTTCTAGCGATTGCTAGACTCGCTTTCAAGCTACGGCGGCTTATTTGATGTGTTCAAAGGATGTAATTTGTACATCACTTTTACGACGTGACTGATGTGTAGCGAAAATGATGTGATATCACAAGAATTTTTTTGCTGTGTACAGTCCTCCTCGTCTCAAAGTCATCCTTAACGGGCGCACCGCGAAGGTAAGCAAAAGATAGAATGAGTTTAAGTGGGTCGATCCCAAGGAACCAACTCTTGGGTAAGGGAGTTCTCGAAGTGTAGTATTCTGTCATGTCTGACGGTCTACATCGAGAATTCGGTTGATAGTGGGCTCTCGGATAAGCAGTTTTAATTCTAGCGAAACCGAGGAATCCGCTACTGCGCGGTTGCCACGCTGCACGTGAAGAACGCCATGAACAGTGTCAGCTATGTATGCATTGAGGGCACCATACATCACCAAGGACTCCTAGGCAACCTACTTCTAGAACAAGGTGCTTCCCTACGCCATCGAGGAAAGAATGATGAGCTACTACATCACTGTGGGACTTCAGGGGTTTATTTAGGTTTGCCGATGACATTATCCTCGTAGTATACGCCGATTCAATGGGTGGAGCTATCAGCAGCAATGCATTAAATCGGACCTGTGGAGGATTGGATGAGAGCTGCTGGTTCTTGTACACCATAAAGTGAAGGTTGTGGTGATGAACAATCGCAAGTTCAGGAAACAGGTGGTCACCATCGGAGGTTCCATGATCATCTAGAGTAGAGTTTCGGTAGCCACGTGGAATACGCCTGCAAATTGGCAAGTAAGGCGATTATGTTGTTATCAATGATGATGTCAAAATGCTCCGCAATAGGCTTGAGCAAACGTAGGTTAATTGCGTAACACGGTCATAGAAGACAACAAATGCTACGAGCAACGTGGGTTTGAATGCCCACGCTTCGTTGAGCAATGTTCGAGTATAGAAAAGATATGCGATAGAGGTATGACTCCGGAAAACATTGTTGAAATATCGTGTACGGGGACTAACAAGTGGGACTCCATACCTTTCATGTTCTTCATGTTGTCTCGCCTTGACTTCCTGTGGTTCCTCTTTCCTCGAAGTCATCCCTTACAGTGATACCGCCAAGAAAAGGAGAAAAAAGAATGAGGTGTTAGTGGCCAATGAATCTTTCAGCAGCTTTTCGCATTCTACAAAAAAAAAGGCACTTACCAACAAGCCTAGTAGGATTTTTGGGTCAATAGTCAATATGACCCAAGCAGGCTCTCTGAACAGTGCACTACTCCATCGTGGTGCGCCAAGGAGGGTTAACAGTATTTTTCATTCCGCATTCATTCAACGGACTGAATTGTAGCTTTCGAAGTATCCGAGTAAATAAAGACTTCTATGGATTTATTGGAGCTAATATCTTTGAAAATACTTCAAATTTTATAGGTAATCAGTGGGCGTGATTAGATTCTAATATCTTGAAGCAAAAGCTTAAATTTCACGGAATTAAACACATCCTCGCTAATCCTTCACCTGGAGCAGAGCAAAACATCTCCCCGTACCCGTACCAACCAGGCACCACACCGAGTTCATTGTCGCCGATGCGTGAAAAGTCAAAACATGTTCTCCACCGTCGTTTTATGGTTATAATTTATAACACCAAATTTTATGATCCTCACATTTCCCGTACTCTCTGTGCTCAGGACTCGAAACAACACACCAACGATGTCGTCGGTCGGCCGGTCATGCACTCAGTCACTCTCCGGTCGCTAAAAAAACAGTTCCCCTCTTATTTCTCAACTACTTAAGGAAAATTTCGAACACCTCAAAAAACGCTTAACCTCATTGAAAAGCGTTTTTATTAGTTCAATCCTCTTCCTGGCGGGACTTGCGCGACAGACCCACAGCTGGAAATGGCTTTAAATCACTCATTCTAGCTCGGGCTTAGCGCAGCGGACGGGTGTTGTTCCCGGGACAGATCCCACACTGAGCGATCCTCCGGACGGAACTTGCGCCGTCTTAGTCGGAGGTGCAGCAGTTACCATCACCAGAAACGATCGGATTTTAGATGCGCGCGAGAATATGAAAACTCCGTCACCGAAAACAGCAATGCAGGAACAAACAGAAAGAGAGAGAAAAAAAGCGATGAAATCGAACAACGGGTATGGCTTTCCGTACACTTTAATTTTAATTTTATTTCATTTTTATTTCACTTTTTTACGATCGAAGAACTTAATATCCTGGCATTTACGACGAGGAACCCGAGTGGGCTACAAGGAATACGGTGCTACGCCGATTATTTTGCATTTGGAGCGATCGTTTTGGCTAGTTCCATCGCGAAGTGACAAACAAACAGCGCGGTCGGTTCAAGAATAAGCCGATAAAGATGACTGAAACTATACATAACTGATTTGTTGGGTCCCATTCTTGGATGGAGATCGAAATAGGGTGCTGCACAACGTCAGACCACGTTGTACCTGTTGCATCCATCTTAGGGATGATATACAAATTATGTCACGCAAAAATATACATTTTTCAACCCCTCCACCACCCCCCCCTCCCCTCACCAGAATGTCACACTTTTTGTATGAGACCTCAATATTTTTTGTATGGGTTGTCATGTTATGCAAAACCCCCTCCCTCCTAAAAGTGTGACGTAATTTGTTCATGACCCCTTACTCGTAATGCTCCTGGCCTTTTCTCTTGTGCCAACAAACAGCATTTTTGGCGAATACAAAGCACTCAAATTAATGATGAACATCACACCATGATATTTTTTGGCATATTGGATTACCTTCCTTTTAGATACCTTGCATCACACTTCAGCTGCTAAGCCCAGTTCGTCGCATTACACTGAAGTTTTTTTTACGCGGCTTTTTTACGCAGTCTGTCCTAAAAAAACGCGTTATTTCAAAAACCGTCGTAAAAAATCAGCGTTTTTTTTTTTCAAAAACACGCGTAAAATAGTCAAAACCACATCGTTTTTTTTTGAAATAACGCGGTTGATTACAACGGTTTTTAAAATAACGCGTTTTTAACGCAGTACCATTACCATCGTGAAAAAAAATTCAGTATTGCTGTGTGCGTTCAAGATGCAAACGGTGCCCAAATGCGCTTCAAACGCGGTAACACATGTTACCAAAGGCAACGTAGCAACCATAGCCAATATCACCGCCAACCTAGGATTCGAAAGCTCCCACTGACATCGGGTTACTTGTTAGAAAATCTTACCGCATTTGGTGCTCCCGCATTTGATATTTGCATTTTGAATGCACACAGCAATATTTATTGTTCAAAGCTTGTAAAGAATAGGCAATCCGTCACTTTTCGAAATACTACGGACACCGTTTATCATCGCCTGGCCGCCAGATTTTTTTTTTAATTCGAACTAACTCAAAGGTTATCAACAATTCAGAGTTCCAGAAAAACTATCTCAGGAAATCAACTATTCTAATAATTAAGGTTTTAACCCATAATTATCCAACCTTTTTTACTCGAAAACACAAGAAATGTTTCCCTCCAAGAGAACCATTTCAATCTTATCATAGAATTTTACCAAATAACAAGCTTGGTTAAATGTCTAAATTTTGTGAGTCCATCTAAAGATTCCAACAATAATTCGTCCAGAATTTATTTCAGACACAGATTCCTGGATACTTTTTTTTCTAGATTATTCCTACAAAAATTCTTCAAGGAATTTGTTAAGAAACCCAAGTAGCAGAACTAGCTGAATAATAGTTTCTGAAGCTAAAATTTGTTCAAGAGTAGGTTGTTCCGCTCTTGTACAGCAAACATGTTTATTGGGAAGCTTTCTTGGGATTTTCTAAAGGAATTCCTCATGGGATGGCTTCCGGGATTTCTTATGCGATTTCTTCAGGTGTTCCTCCCGGTTTCCCTCGAAAAATTTCTCCAGGGAGTTACCCGTGAATTTCTTCTGTGTTCTTTTCAGGGACAACTTTAGGGATTATTTTGAAAATTTCTCCAAGGATTCTTCCTGGAACTTTTTTTAGAATTTCTTCAGGAGCTTCTCTTGGAATTCTTTCAGGAATTCCTCCATGAATTAATCCAGTATTTACTCAAGGAAATGATTAGGGATTCCCTTAGGAATTCCCCTTGATATTGCGTCCGGGATTCCTTCTGGGGTTTCTTCAGGAATTCCTCCAAAAACGGCTACAATGAGTTCCTTCACGAACTTCTCTTAAGAGTCCTTCACGATTTCTCTAAGAATTTCATCTATGATTTCTTCAGGAATTGTCTCACGGATTCTTCCAAGAAATCCTCCAAAGATTCACCCGAAAATCAAAGAATTCCCCCAGGAACTCTTTTCAGTACTCCTTCAGGAGTTCCTCTTGGAATTTCTTCCAGAATTTCTCCTGGGATTTCTTCAGGAATTCCTGCAGGGATTTCTTCAGGAACTGCAACAGAGATTCCTCAAGGAGTTCCTCAACGAACTCTTCTAAGGATTCCTTCAGGATTTCTAAAAAAATCCATGTGCGATATTTTCAGGAATTCTTCCTGGGATTACTCCCGGAATTCCTTAAGGAATTCCTCCACGAATTTCTACAGGGATTTCTCCACGAATTATTCCAAGGATTCCTCTAAAAATTCTTCCAGGGACTACTACAGAAATGCCTCTAGAGATTTCTCTAGGAGTTCCTCCAGAATTTTCTCCAGGAATTCTTCTAGAGATTTCTCCAGAGATTCCTCCGGGAATCCCTGCAGGCATTCCGCTAGTTTACCTCCAGGGATTCCTCCAAGAATTTCGCCATTACTTCACTCGGGAATTCCTTCTGTGGTTCCTTCTGAAACAACTTATTTTAAAAATTCCTCCAAAGATTCCCCCTGAAACTCTTTTTAGGATTCCTTCAGAAGTTTTACCTTGTATTCTTTAAGAAACACCTTCAGAAATTTATTTAGTACTTCCTCCACGAACTATTAAGATATTCCCTTAGAAATTCATCTTGAAATTGCTAACGGGATTCTTTCTGGAGTTTCTTCAGGAATTCCTCTTGGGATTTCTTCAGGAACTGCTACGGGGTTTCCTCCACGAAATCATCCCGGAATTCCTCTGGGAACTCCTACAGATATTCCACCAGAAATTTTTCTAGAGGTTTCTCCAGGAGTTCCTCTGGTGTTTCCCTCAGGAACTCCTGCAGGCATTCCTCTAGGGTATCCTCTAGGCATCCCTCCTAGAATTCCTACCTACAGGAATTCTTTCTGGAATTCCTCCAAGAATTTCGCCAGAGATTCTTCTTTTGATTCTTGCAGAGATTTCAGATTTCAGATTTCATGAATTCTTTCAATGATTCCTGCAGGTGTTCCTCCCGATATTTCTCCAGGATTTCTACCAGACATTCCTAGACATACTTCCAGGAATTAATCCAGGAATTCTTGAACAGATTTCTCCAGTGATTCTTTCAGAGATTCCTCCTGCTATTCCTTCATATAATGGTTCAGGGACTCCTCCAGGATTTCATCCAGGAATTTCTCCAGGGTCTCCACGAGGGATTCCTCCAGAAATAACCCCAGGAATTTCTTCAGGAATTCTCCAAGAATTTCACCAGGAATTGCTCTAGGAATTCCTTCAGAAATTCTATCAGCAATTCATCCAGGAATTTCCTCAAGAAATCTTCCACGGATTCCTTCAGAAATTCGTCCAGGATTTTCTCCAGGAATACCTTCTGGAATTTTTCCAGGGATTCCTCCAGGAATTCTTCCAAAAGTTTCACCAGGAATTGCTGCAGGGATTCCTCGAGGGATTTAGCTAAGAATTCCTCTAGGAACTTCTTCAGGAATTTTCCACGAATTTTTCCAGGGACTATTTCAGTATTTATAGTATTCCCCCAGGGATTCTATCAGGGATTTCTTCGAAGTTTCTCCATATATATAGAAATAATAGTAATATGAATAGAAATCTTCCAGAATTCTCTACAGATTCCTCCAGACAGTCATGCAGTCATTCTTTCAAGAATTTCCCTAGAGATTCATCCAGAAATGCCTCCAGCAATTCTCACAGAAATACCTCTAGGAATTCCTGCAATTCTCACAGAAATACCTCCAGGAATTCTTGCAGGCATTCCACCTGGATTTTTTTCCAATAATTTCTCTAGGAACTTCCACAGGAATTACCCCAGGCATTTCTTCAAGAATTCTACGAAGAATTTTCCTGGAATTGTTCCTGGACATTTTTCAGATATTATGTCAGCAATTTTTCCATGAATATCTCCAGGATATCCTCTAGGGATTTCCTCACATATTTTTTCAGGGATCCTTCCAAGCATTCTTCCATGAATTGCTCCAGATATTTCTCCAGGGAGTGCTTCAGAGATTCATTCAGAGATTTCATAACGAATTACTCCAGGAATTTTACCAGAAAATTCTCCAGGAAATCCTTCGAAGATTCCTCGAGGAAATACCCCAGAAATCCCTCCAAGAATTCTTCCAGAAAATCCTCCTGGAACTACTCAAGGGATTTTTTCAGAAGTTTCTCCAGGAATTCCTCACAGAATTCTTCTTCCTGGGATTGCTCCAAGAATTTATTCAAGAATTTCTCTAGGAAATTCTCCAGGAATTCCTGCAGGGTCTCATCCAAGAATTGCACCAGGAATTCCTCCTGGGATTGTACCAGAAATTTCATCAGAAATTCCTTCAGGTATTTCTTCAGGATTCTTTCTTGTGTTTTTTTTTCCAGGAATTAATTCAGAGATTCCTCCAGGAATTCCTTGAGGTATTTCTCCAAGAATTCCTTAAAGGATTTTTTCAGAAATTTTGTCTGAGATTTCCTTTAGGAATTCCTGAAAAGGTTTCTTCTGAAAAATTTCAAGGGATTCCTTCCTGATTTATTCTCACTAATTTCTCAAAAAATTTCTCGAGGAATTTCTCTGGAGATTTCTCCATGAATTCTTCCAGGGATTGCTCTAAGAACTTATCCAGGAATTCCTCCAGGTATACTTTCAGAAATTGCTCCGGGAATTCTTTCAGAGATTACTCTAGGAATACCTGAAGTGATTTCTTCAGGAATTCCTCTCAGTTTCTCTTCAAAAATTCATTAAAGAGTTCCTTCATAAATATAAAAAATCCTTCAATCATTTGTTTCAGGGATGTACCCAAGAATGTTTCCAGGATTAAATGATGATTTTTTTTTAATTTCTCCAAGAATTTCTGGAGGAATTCATCCAGCGCGTAGTATTCAATCTTTTCAAAATTCCATTATTTGATAGTTCTCCGAAAATACCTGCAGCAAAATTCTTCAAGAATTTCTTTAGGTATTTTTTTTTTCAGGAATTCTCATAAAAATAACTCGAGGCTTTCCTTCAATGATAGTTTCAAAGCTTTTATGAGAATAATTCCAAAAATTCTTCAAAGGATTCTCCCAGGAAAACGTCAATTGACATTTCTATAGGATTATGATCTGAGATGAGTATATGCAGTATATGAGTATATAAAGCAATCTTTAGGGAGATTTCGACAAGGATGTACTCGGAACAATTCAACTGAAGGTTTATTCTTAGAGATAAAGATGTTTTGGTCATTCCAAGATTTTCAATAAATATATACAAAATGGTTGATTAGTTACTGAAAGAAATCCATTTAGTCATGAAAGGCATTATGTAGACATTTTGAAAAAAAATCTTCGGATTGGTTTCCATTATGCTCTATTGGAAAACATTGTTAAGGGAAATCGTAAAGAAAATTATGGATTGATCCTCAAAAAAGTTGTCAAGTCCTAAAAAAAAGTTCAGCTGTAATTTCTTACGGATGTTTTGTAGATATCACTAAAACAATCTTTGGTCCAGAAGGAACAATGCCCGAGTAATTCTAAAATCTTGAAGTTGGTGAACAAGTGATGCATAGGGACTTGGTATTTACGGTGTTTCTAGAGGATTTACCGTACGGTGAAGATCTGGTCCGTTGTTGACCGGCCGTCGATGAAGCTGGCTTTATAACTTCTCAATATTCTTAATCGATTCTATCCTGACGCCTCGATCCAAAGCTAATCCACTAACAACCAGTTCAGATCCGGAACGGGTCACCAGAGTGCATCGCAAATCGCTGCTGAGAACATCCGAAATCCAACACCTTATGGATTGATTCCCCGCTAAAATGCCAAAGACCTCCCGGTTTTCATGGCTCTTATGCCTCTGCCTGCAGACACCGCGCACCGGACACTCTGCCTGCACTGGTGACGATGGCCACATCTCGCTAAGATGCGGACTTCAAGAATTTCGTGATAATAGAGTGATTGAAGATCGAAGTTTTTACGATTATAGGTTTTGCTCGGATCGGGCTCGTTTGGATCTCTATCTCGGCTGGGGCTAAGCGAACATCTAACACCCGTACCGCCTCCTAGCTTCGGAGGCGTCTCAGTGCAGGATAGGATCTGCACTGTGTTGTGCGGTGACATTGCCGTGCCAAGCCGATATGTCACATAAAGTCTGGAACTGGTTCCCGTCTCGCTTGAGTGTAGTTGCCACATCACACTGACTAGTGACTGGTTTACCGGCGGGGATCATCATTAGCCAGGGGACAAGTTTCGCACTTGGAATGAGTTTTGACGCCAGTCGCGGGTCGGGGGGAGGAAAGAGAGATTCTTGATTGAAGGAAGAAAACTTTGAGGATTTGCAGCGCGATTCAGATTTGTTTTGTTTGTTTTACGATTATGCATATTGATGGGAAATTTGTCGTGATCTGAGCTACAGAAATGCGATCGAAGCCTCTTTTGGCTGATTGGGATGATGCTTAAAAGGTGAAAAATATGATTAAAATTGACGTTGTGAGTTTCGGATGACAAATCTTCTTAGGTGGTGCATATATATTAATATAATAGTTGATTCGGTGATGAAAAAAAAACACATGGCTTGGTCAGCTTAAGCAAAATCAAGAAATTGACAGTTGATTCGGTACTCGATATTCCTTAAAGCGTGCATATTATATTCTTCCAAATATATTAAAAAAAAACCTGATTAATCACCAGTGGTGATAGTGCCTTTCTCGTTGAATCTGTATTCATGATCTTTCCGTCGACGTACACCGAGTTGTTTCTTAGTCATGGATTACTTTATTTAGAAATGCAAGAATATTATCAAAGCCATCATCTAATTGGGTAGATGGTACATATTCTTACGTTATGTTCAAAGTATAGGCAGAGCTGAAATATATCAGGCATCTCAGTTGACTATCACTGGAGGCCGATCAATACCAAGACAAAAGTTCAACTTATTGGACGCAGTGGCTGAATTTCCCCAACAGCAGGAGGAAAACATACCAAGACAGTAATTTCAAGCCGTGATATAACTATTTTAACAATCTCAAATCACAAGTGCTGGTGAGTCGATACGTACAGAGAAAAACTTGAAAATTAGAAGGCACAGAATTTTGGCGAATGGAGAGATGAAATGTAAAAAAAAAGTGATCTGATGGGATTCGAACCCACGACTCCGTATTCGCTTTACCGGCGCTTTAACCAACTAAGACACAGAATGGAATAGAAAGCCCACACCATGAACACCTCTATTTTCACAATCCAATCTTTTTTCGGCTTAAATGCCAACCTTTCAACATGCTCGCGTTTGTGCCGTCTAATTATACAAGCCTTTTGCATTTTGAGGGGGCTGATAAGAAAATATTTATCAAAATATCGGGTCTTGGTAAATACTATTTAACAAATCCGATGAGGTTTATATAAGTTTTAGATTAAATGCTTTATAATTGTTATCTCCCCCCTCCCCCGCTCGACCAGCCAAAGAGTGGTGGGGCAAAAAGTGAAACGGTCGTATTTGTAATTTTTAATTGTATTGAAAACAATAACCTGTTAGTATTTATATGACGTCAAGGAAGCATTATTTATTGAAAAATAATTTCCCTTAGACTGGCCAAACCGGGGCCCATATCCTAATCATATTTTTTTACTTGCTTCGCTAACATGATCTTAGGGAAACTGCGATACAATTTAAGATCATTCTAAGAAGAGAATGTAGTATTCATATGGTGTTGAATAATCTTCAATTGGATCAAGAGAAATTTTAATTACAAACTGTGGCCCAACAAAGGAATTTGTTGAATTTATTTCCAAGTGCTCTTCTATAGATAATTATCTCGGTTGACAGACGGCTGAAAAACGTCAGGGACCTCTCCACACATACATACATTTGCTCAGTTCGTTGAGCTGAGTTGATTGGTATATGAGACTCGGCCTTCCGGGCAGATCGAAAGTCGGTTCTTCCAGCGATATTTATACCCTTCTTATGGGCTTTAGGACATTTCCCCGAATTCCATTACCCCGAATGATTTTCCTTTTTTTGAGCATATGTTGTTCCTTCTAGTCTTACTACTGAGGGACCTTTTGGAATTCCAACTGGTACTGCGATCATCAGATATGTATCCTTCTTTTAAACATATGCTCATGGGGTAGGACACTTAATAATATTGGCAGTAATATCCATTAATATTAGATACATATTAGATTAATATTTTATTAATACAGTAATACCGATAATTCACATCAAGGAGGCAGTTATTCTTGAAGCACAAATACAACTGAAACTGCTGTCTATCTAGTTTAGACATTCACCAGAAATTGCAATTCTTCCCGGAATTTATCAGGTAATTTGCTCCCCAAGCTAAAATAAACTTAAAATTTACGGCGAATGGACAATCGGTCATTATACCTTCCTAAGGTTTCCTTACACAATTAAACTTTCGCCTTTAAAGCACCGAGAATTATTTAGTTATGTTGGCCCATCATTACCGGCATTAATATCATTAATATTTCTAAAACGAAATCGTGTATTCTAGCCCATGCATATACTATTCTTTCTAGTTATTATTTCAAGGAATTTGTTAGCGTTTGAACTGGTAATTCTTATATCTAAGATTTTTCCTTCTTTTAGGCTATTCTGTCAAGGTGTACTGCAAAAAGAAATTCCATTATGGAGAAAAAAAAATATTCGGGGTAATGTGTCATTCGGAGTAATGTGTCATTCTGGAAAATGGGTCATTCGGGGTAATGGAATTCGGGGAAATGTCATAGAGTCGTCCGGGATTGGTGCGATTAAATTGTTAATATCCCATACAATGCTGACCGATACAGGTTAATGAAAAAACTGCGACTTGATATGCCCATGCATAGGTTTGGTTCACTTTCGACCACTTTCGGCGAGACACCCGGAGCCGGTTCCGGGATACTTTTGGTGATTCTGTCACATTCGCCCGAAAACCATTCGCCCGAATCACAAACGCCCGAATTCCAATCGCCCGAATAGACCATTCGCCTGAATAGACCATTCGCCCGAAAAGACCATTCACCCGAATGACCATTCGCCAGAAAATACCATTCGCCCGAAAATCATCCGCCGATTCCATGCAATTTCTTTGAACAAGTTTTTTCCTAGTTTGCCATGATGAAAGTTTAAGGACAGACGCATGGTGTACTTAGTATCCGACCAATCCCAAGAACAGCTGGACTAGCGCCAATAATAATCATATTAGCTTAGTTTGAAAGAACGGCGTATGTTTTGAAGAAGGCCTAGTTTCTTGTAAAAACATTACAAAATAGGTCAATAATTGTTATAGCATTGTTGATCGAGAGGATAGCGCCAAAACTTCAGCACAGAGTAGCCAATACTTTTAAGTTAATAGTGTTCACGATTGATCTACTCGGAATAACTACGGATGCAGAAAAAAAAAAAACACCGAAATCGCAAGCATTCTTATTTGAATAAGCTGTTCTTCTGAAACCATGTTTTGAATCCAGAAATTGTAAACAATAAAACGTCAAGGTTCCCCATAAAAGAACAGCCCATGATTGAAAGAAGGGCAAATTTATGGTAAAAAATGACATCAAATTGAACTTAATTTCCTTGAAGGTAGAACTAGAAAGATAAGCCTATTAACAAAAGAAGGGACAATTCCAATAAATGTTTTCACAGCTATATTGCTGAAAATGTTTTAACAGTATAAGTCTTATACTGTGTTCAAAGAAAGTAATACGCGTGTACGACGCCTAAATTGATTTCAGAAAAGTATTTTTCAAGATTATTACGGTTTTCGGGCGAATGGTCTTTCGGGTGAATGGTCTTTTCGGGTGAATGGTATTTCGGGCGAATGACTTTCGGGCGTTTGTTACATTCTGGCGTTAGTCATTCGGGCATTTGGAATTCGGGCGAATGGTTTTCGGGCGAATGTGACAGAACCACTTTTGGTACAGATACGGTTTAAGACTATTTCCCTGCTTACCATACATCAAATTACCGAAAAAGCCGCTTTTTGATGTAGTGCACGCATGCATGGGTTTGGTAAATTTTTAAACTTGACCACTTTCTGCGGGACATCCGGGACACACTGGTTTTCCCAAATATGGACTGAGATTTTTTGTTAACCGACCATCAGGCCACCTATAAGCTATTTGATGTGTCGTATGAATGGGTTTAGTTGTCTTTGCATTTGGCCTCTTCTGGCGGGACACCCGGAACGCATTCAGGAACACTATCGGTCGTTTCTAATATGGTCTGAGCCTAGGTCTGAGCCTATTTTCTTGCTAACCATTCATCAGGTTCTCGAGAAGCCGCTATTTGATGTGTTAAATACATGGTTTTGGTTCACTTTCATATTTGGTCATTTTCGGTGGGATACCCGGAACCAGTTCCGAAACACTACCGGGGCAGATATAGTCTGAGACTATTTTTCTGCTTACCGTTCATCACGTTATCGAAAAAGCCGTTATTTGTTGCACGGGTTTCGTTCTCTTTTACATTTGGCCACTTCCTGCGGGACACTCGGAACCAGCTTCGGAACGGTACAGATATGGTCTGACACTAATTTTCAATCTAATCAGATTATCGATATATTTAAGGGGCCATTAGACTGTTTGTCATTATAACAAATATTTGCCGTTGAAGTCCGACATTCATCCAAGGTTGCTATGTTTCACGTTGTGTTGGTCATTTGTTGGGCTTGTTTGGCCAAATATTTGACACGTCTAATGGGACCTTTAGTTTAGAAAGATCCACAGATCCTCTTTGAAAATCCTTTTGGAATATCCTCCATGGACTGCTTAAGAAATTCCTCTACAGTTTCTTTATACATTTTTTTAAGAGATCCTCCAGAAATTTCTTCAATAATATTTCTAGAAAAGCTTCAATAATCCAGAAATCCATTCTAGAGTTATTTCATGAAATCATCCAGAAAGGCGATTCTTAAAAAAATCCACAGACTCTTTCGTAGATTCTTACAGAGTTTTCTTATGAAATTTTTCCAGGGATTCCTTTAAAATTTCCCTCCAATATTTCGTCCAAGGATTGTTTCAAGAAATTTTCTATGGATTCTCTCCTTGAATTCGGTCTCGAATCTTCTAAGGTTTTCCTTAGAAAACGCCTCTTGCAGTTTCTTTGTAAATTCTTCCAAGGATTCTATAAGATTTCTTCCTGGGCTTTCTTCGGATATTCCCTCAAAAACATCTCCAAAAATTGGTTTAGGTAGATTTCCATGGACTGCTTCTGGAATTCCTCTAGAAATTCTTCTAGGGATTCGTTTAGAAATTTTTCGAAAATTCGTTCGAAGATTCTTTCATAAATATTTCCAGTGTTTTTTTTCGAGAATTTTTCGGAGATTTCTACCAAAAAAAAATCGAGGAATTCCATTGGTAATTTGCTAAGAAATTATAATTCCCGCGATTTTTTCAAGGATTTATCCGGAAAATCCAAAGTACATACAGAGATTTCTTCAGGATTTCTTCCAGAAATTTCACTGGCACAACTTCAAACTAGATTTTTTTTACTCAGATTCTTTAAATAATTTATCCAGCAAGAATTCTTCCAGAAACACGTCCACAGATCGATTCAGGAATATTTCCAGAAAATCCTCTAAACATTTTACTAGACAATTGCTCCAGGAATTTTCCTTAAACATCATCAAATACTTTTCTGAAAATTCTAAGAAATGGTTTCGCGAGGTTTTCATGAAGTTCTTAAGATATTCACCCAGAGATTTCTTCGAGAATTTCCATGGGATTTCTTCAGTTATTTTTCCAGCGATTCATTTAAAAGTACTGGAGATTGCTTTAGAAATTCCTTCAGAAATTCTTCCATAAATTATTTTAAAAATCCACTCTAGAATTATATTAGGAAATCACATACGGATCCCTTCAAATATGCTATCTGTGACTCCTTCAGAAAATCTAAAGTTCAAAATTCTTTTAGAAATTTCTTCAAAGATTTCTTTAGAAAGTTTTCCCCAGACTTCTTCGTAGATACTCACGAAGTTTTCTCAAGATTTTTTTTCAGGGATTCCTTCAGAAATTTTTTAGCATTTTATTCGACAGATTCTCCTGGAATTTTCCTCAAAATTCATTAAACACTTTTCAAGGAATTCTAGCAAAGGTTTCCCGAGGTTTATAATAAAGTTCTGACGATATTATCCTCCAAATATTCATTCCAGAACACAGAAATAAAAACCAAAAAAAAAAAAATTTCTCTGGGATTTCTTCAGATATTCCTCCAGTGATTCATTTCTAAGTACATTCTACGATTTCAACATGGAATCTTCTGGCGGTTGCTCCAGAAATTCTTTCAGAAATGCATTCGGAAATTCCTGCATGGATTTCTCCACATAATCCTCCAAAAATGCCTCCAGAGCCTTGTTCATAATTTCTTCGGGGGTTTTGTTCACGAATTTCAGCAAAAGATTGTTAAAAAAAAATCTTCCTAGGAGTTTTTTTTTTTCAGAAATTCCTCTAAACATTTATTTGAAAATCCTTCAGAGATTGGTTAGAAAAATCCTCTAAAAGTTCTTTCAAGAGCTTCTCGAGGTATTTTCTCATAGATTCCTGCAGAATTCCCATATTTTTTGCCTCTGTGGTTCCGTGTGATGCATCTTCTGAAATTTCCTCATAGATAACTGCTGAAATTGTTTTAGATATTCCTTCTTTTTTCAGAAGTTCTTCAATAAATAAAAAAAACAAACCTTATTAAATTATTAATTTCCGAATATTGAAGAATCCCTCTAGGAATTTCAGGAAGAGTTTCCTTTAAGAAATTCCAATTATCTGGAGGAATTTCAGGTCCAATTTTCTTGAATGACTTTTTGAAGATCAGGAGGAACTCCGGAATAAATGCCTGGGAAAAGTCCTAAAGAAACTATTTAAAATGCCTTCTTAATTCGCAGTTAAAATCATGAGAAACTTCTGATGAAAAAAGAAGAAAAAAAGCTTGATTCTTGGAGAAACCCGTAAAGGAGTTGATCGAGCAAGTGGTAGATGGATGGCTCGATTCCGTACGGCAAAGATATTAAATTCACAATAGTTCACATATTTATTTACGTAAAAACAACATACGTGTCAAACTAGGTCTACGTTGTGTTAATGATTATTAATTGTAAAGGTTGATGATGGTAGGGCTCTGCACCGGTAACGTTTTGCCCGAACACGAGTTTTTAAAATGTCTGCAAAAATCACTGCATAAATTGCAGTAAAGTGTACTAGTGGATTTCTAGAAAAAATCTCCACGGATTTTCCGAATGAGTCCTTGGATGAACTCATGGAGATCCTGATTTCTTATATGCCGGAACCTGTTTTTGGGGGCTTCAGGGGCGTTCGAGGGGTGGTTCCAGGGGATTTTGGGATTCTTTTAAAGGCCCAGATCAGGATTTGTTGGCATTTAATTTAAGACTACGTGGAATTCAGGGGCATTTCAATAGTATTGAGGGTGGTTCAGAGACGTTTCAAGGGCTCTAAGAGCAATTCAAGGGGTCAGGAACTTTTAAAGGGCATTATACGTTACAAGGGGCTTTAAGGCCGTTTCAAGGCATTTCAGAGAGTTTCAGGGTGTCTTTGGAACATCGTTAGGGTGTTCCAAGAGGTATTACAGTCGTTTGATAGCATTTCAGGACGTTTCAAGGGGTTTTCAGGAGCATATCAGGGGGTTTCTGTAGCCTATTAATAGCGTCCAAAGGTGGTTTCGAGGAATTTCGAATTGATTACATACGATTATATCAAGGGCTTTGAAATGCGGCAAAGAAGGATTCAGAGGCGTTTCGAGGCATTTTAAGTCGGGGTCGAATCAGGGGGTTTCAAGAACACCCTTAAATTTAATGGCGTTTCGAAAGATATTGTGATGGGTCTATGAAAATCGTCTAAAAAATTCTGAAAAGCCTCTGAAATCCCCCTAAGACCCCCAGGACCGCATGGAATGTACCGTATACTCTCCGAAACCCACGAAAACGTCTCCGTAACGCCTCTGAATCCCGCCAAAAAGGCTCCGAAACTTCCTGAAATGCTTTCAAAATCCCTTAAGACTAACTCGGTCCCCATGTAACGTACCTGAAATCCTTCGAAACCCTCAAAAACAATTCCGTGATGCCTCTGAATTCTGCCGCAAATGCTCTAAAACTTCCTGAAATGCTTCCAAAATCCCCCTGCCCATCAGAAACCCTCGAAAACGTACCCCGCTGAAACCCCCTGAAACGCTCCTGCAACTTCTTTTGCTCTCTCCTATAAACACCCCTATAAAAATAACATGCATAAAAAGAGATCTAGTCTAGTCTAATCTAGTCTAGTCTAGTCTAGTACAAAAATCATAGCTTACTTTCGTTCACTTCACTTCGCATCTCCCCCAAAACCGGCAACAAACCATGCCAAAATGCCAAAACTGCAACTCGACCCAGTCTAGTCTAGTCTAGTCTAGTCTAGTCTAGTCTAGTCTAGTCTAGTCTAGTCTAGTCTAGTCTAGTCTAGTCTAGTCTAGTCTAGTCTAGTCTAGTCTAGTCTAGTCTAGTCTAGTCTAGTCTAGTCTAGTCTAGTCTAGTCTAGTCTAGTCTAGTCTAGTCTAGTCTAGTCTAGTCTAGTCTAGTCTAGTCTAGTCTAGTCTAGTCTAGTCTAGTCTAGTCTAGTCTAGTCTAGTCTAGTCTAGTCTAGTCTAGTCTAGTCTAGTCTAGTCTAGTCTAGTCTAGTCTAGTCTAGTCTAGTCTAGTCTAGTCTAGTCTAGTCTAGTCTAGTCTAGTCTAGTCTAGTCTAGTCTAGTCTAGTCTAGTCTAGTCTAGTCTAGTCTAGTCTAGTCTAGTCTAGTCTAGTCTAGTCTAGTCTAGTCTAGTCTAGTCTAGTCTAGTCTAGTCTAGTCTAGTCTAGTCTAGTCTAGTCTAGTCTAGTCTAGTCTAGTCTAGTCTAGTCTAGTCTAGTCTAGTCTAGTCTAGTCTAGTCTAGTCTAGTCTAGTCTAGTCTAGTCTAGTCTAGTCTAGTCTAGTCTAGTCTAGTCTAGTCTAGTCTAGTCTAGTCTAGTCTAGTCTAGTCTAGTCTAGTCTAGTCTAGTCTAGTCTAGTCTAGTCTAGTCTAGTCTAGTCTAGTCTAGTCTAGTCTAGTCTAGTCTAGTCTAGTCTAGTCTAGTCTAGTCTAGTCTAGTCTAGTCTAGTCTAGTCTAGTCTAGTCTAGTCTAGTCTAGTCTAGTCTAGTCTAGTCTAGTCTAGTCTAGTCTAGTCTAGTCTAGTCTAGTCTAGTCTAGTCTAGTCTAGTCTAGTCTAGTCTAGTCTAGTCTAGTCTAGTCTAGTCTAGTCTAGTCTAGTCTAGTCTAGTCTAGTCTAGTCTAGTCTAGTCTAGTCTAGTCTACACACTAAACGCTTTCAGCAATATTTTGCTGAATTTTGCCGAGCTGAAGGGTCCAGCAAAATTTTTTTGCTGAACTTTCAGCAAAGTTTGCTGAATTTCAGCAAAACGTTACTGATGATCAGCAGAGTTTACTGAACAAATCAGCAAAATTTTGCTGAATTTCAGCAAAATTTTTGCTGAAGCCTTCAGCTCGGCAAATTTCAGCAAAATTTTGCTGAAACCCTCAATCGATTTTTGGTGTGTAGTCTAGTCTAGTCTAGTCTAGTCTAGTCTAGCCTAGTCTAGTCTAGTCTAGTCTAGTCTAGTCTAGTCTAGACTACAAATAAACATTTATCTGAGATAGTACCATTTGCACCGATATCCAACTGAATAAGGGGCTGGAACACTCCACTTATTCTCAAAGTACAATTTAAGCAACTCATTCATTTTTGATCAAAAACGGCGCCGGCCAAGTCCATATAGTCAGCAGAAAAGGGAAACGAATGTGCTGGTTGTTGCTACTAGAGACCAAGAGTACCTCTGCGTCCCCACAACCCGCACGGACTGGAGTATTTGTTAGACGGAAAGGACGGGAGATCTGGAAGTCTTCGTTGGGTCGGTGATGCGATCCATGGATAGGGGATATTTATAGTGTTCGTTAGGTGATAGATTGTGTGGTGATTACTATGAAGGTCAAGCGGCACAGTTATACATGTAGAGAACAGAGAGAGAGAGAAATTAGACAGAAAAATACAAAGTAAGAGAAAAGGGATCGACCAGGGATTGAACCCATGACCTTCTCATACGAATCAGAAGCGGTAGCCACTAGACCACCAAGCACCATTTTGAAACATAAAAAAAAGGTAAACTTCCGAGGAATGATGACCTCTGGATCGAAAACTCCCCACTCTTCATTCGCTCGCTGCTTATTGTACAACAATAACAGGAACTATGCTTTTCTTTTTTACCATTATAACTTCAGTTTTAAAATCTTTAAAAAGAGGCACACATCCGGCAGTTTCTGGACGATAAAATACAAGCGAATGCTAATTTTTAGTTTTGTTTAACTTCCACTTCTTGAACACTAATTTGGCACAAGCATCCGTTGTCATCTGTGGCACACTACGACCTTCCACTATAACTGTTGACAGAATCTTTGAAAAAAATTCTGAAGCATCACTGAAAAAAATCTGAATCCCTTGGAAAGAAACCTTGGAGCATTACCTGAAGGAACTCCTGAAAAAATGTCATCAATAGTTTATGAGAAAGTACATGTAATATTTTCCGATTTTTAAGGAAACCCCTAGACAAAAAATCTGAATGAATCATTTAAAGAATAGTCTCATCACTGTGAAAAAAATTCTCCTGGAGCAGCATCTTTTGAAGAAATCTTTGGTGGATTATTTGGAGAAATCCTAGAAGAATTTATTGGAAGATTTTCTTGATAAGTTTCTAGATGAATTCCTGGAGAAATCCTAACGAACAATTCCTGGATGCATTCCTTTAGCAATGTTTAAAGAAATACATGAAGGAGCTTCTGTAGAAATCTTTGAGAGAATCCATGAAGGAATCCCGGGAACTACTAGAACCACTTAACCCAGTGTACCACCCTAGAACATTTTCAAGAATTCACATCACCTCCCCCAAATTGCTTATAAAGACATAATCTGTGGTTCATAAAATACGCTATTACCCCACCTAATGGTTCCCCGACTGCGTGTCCAAAACCCGTATAAAAGTAATGGTCTAACAAGCGTTTCCGTATCCTCTTGCCGCACGCCATTCACACCTCCGTCGAAAAAAAAAACCTCCAGCAATGAGCAGATAATCGCTAGTTAAACCCTAACGAACTACCGGCGGCGGCAGCGGCGGCGTGCTCCTCAATGATCTTGTGTTTAGCTGCGTGTATTTTTTTTTTCAGGACTTCCTAGCCTAACACCGCTGACTGGCTCAGCTCAGTGGTCGACGCACAGCTACTTGAATGAAGCATTTTTATTGCTTCCAAAAAAAACCGCGTTGCCTCCAACTCACCTGGGCTTGCGTGTGCCGATTGGAGGTGACGCCGGCCGGCCACCTTCGAGCTACTGGAGTTCCCATTCGGGAGGTGGTACATCGTGTACCGCGCGCGCAGTCGGTCAGTGTCTATTTGGGCAATTTGAGTGCCAATAAAGCGGCGAAACTTCACGTGAGTCCATAAAACTGCGGCTGCTCGCGATGACGACACGACGGCCTTTTGGACCCTCCAGGTGACACGGACACGGACGGGCAAGCTGCCCGTGCCCAGTCAGTCGTTGTTGGGGCGATTATCTTTCCATCCGTGGGTACGAATTGAAGGCCGTAGAAAACTGCGCTCAACGACCAATCGCTTAGAAGATAATTAAATAATTGGGCAGTTAATTGATAAACATAACACCTTTGATTCTACTGTGTGTTCGCGGTGGCTCCACTTTGGAAGCACTGTGCGGAGTCGTTGAATAGACCGTCATCGTCGACATCGTATGTGAATGAGCGAGCGGTTGGCGCTCGTTGTGGCAGCAAGTTTCGCAGACGGGTCAAACGATATGAGATAGAGTCGCCGATCTTCAGAAAGGTTAATGAGTGTGTGAGGATGTAGTAGCCAAAGGAACAGAGGCAGCAGCTGTGTCTCCGTAGATTAATATGGGAGCGGTGTGCTTTTGTACTAAGCCGCGAGTCGTAAAAATGGCGTGAAATTACTTGTTCTCTTTGGGATAATAACCGAGTAATTTCTTCTGGCTTGATTTTATTGTTTGCATAATCTTATGGCTCAAGAACAGTTCGTTCTTAGGGCATCGTGTAAACAATTTTACATTTCTTTCAAATTTAACCATTTATCTTCCAGGCAATTTTTCAGATATTTGAGTGGGATTTTCCCAGAGTCCCACCCAGCACTCTTGATAGAGTTACAATATGATTGTTCTGAATGGTTCTTCGATGATTTCTCTTGGAGTTGCACACATGATTTCTACAGGAATATCTCCTGAATCTTTTAGGAGTTTTTCTTGTAGAAACCACGTATGGAACGTATGGAACCCATAAGACCACAGCTGTGGAAGCGTTGGTACTCAGCATTACCATGTTGAGGGTGACGGGTTCGATTCCCGATCGGTCCAGGAACTGTTCGTATATAATAACAAAAAAATCTTAGACTTCCTTTGGTATTGTTGGGTGCACTACACTCCCGTGCAAAAGTTTGGGGTCACCCCCTCAAAAACTTGTGGATGCTATCGACTGGTAATTTTGTACTTGGGGGGTTTTCGGCCTTGCAGTCTCCGGTGCAATCAAAACGATATATATTTTCGATGCCCGACGTTTCGATGGACTATGCCATCTTTTTCAAGGGTTCTATTTAAACAAATTGGACGTAATACATATTAAAGACAAACAGAAAAACTACAAAGGTGAACACAACTTACAGAAATATCGTTCTTCGTCTGGTGGTATGAATTGCACATGAATTTTAGTCAAATTTTGGACGGACTTCATCAATTTCCTACAATTTTACAAACAATGATAGAAATAAACAATTTTACATAACATTTAAGACATTACTAACTATTTTTGTCAGGAAAAACAGGGAAGTTTTGTATGGCGGGTCACTACTCTGATCGTCACTATGTTATTCTAATTTTAAACCGTCAATTTGATTCCAGTCAGAAATTTGTTTGAATGTTGCGTACAAGTTCTGTGGGTTTTAGTTTCCTATTGGGTGTCATTGTCGTTAGTGTTAGTGATGTCAGTTGTTTGCCTATCTACGTGGTTTGTTTTGGTTCTTGTCTTTAGTGTGTGTAGTATTCCTGCATATATCATACTTAAGCTGTCGCAGTCGCTTCGTTTGTTTACCGTCCTGTCTGTGTTAATAATGTGGCACACTTCTAGAACGGGGAGAGCAGAGAAACGTCGATGGCAGTCGAGTATCTCCGTTCTGTCCAAATCGAAACGATGTTTGTTGTCGGCCGAATGCAGCAAGAGAGCTGTTCTCTCTTTTAGTCGGCCGAGTTCATAGCTGTTGTACAACAGCTATGAACTCGGCCGACTAAAAGAGAGAACAGCTCTCTTGCTGCATTCGGCCGACAACAAACATCGTTTCGATTTGGACAGAACGGAGATACTCGACTGCCATCGACGTTTCTCTGCTCTCCCCGTTCTAGAAGTGTGCCACATTATTAACACAGACAGGACGGTAAACAAACGAAGCGACTGCGACAGCTTAAGTATGATATATGCAGGAATACTACACACACTAAAGACAAGAACCAAAACAAACCACGTAGATAGGCAAACAACTGACATCACTAACACTAACGACAATGACACCCAATAGGAAACTAAAACCCACAGAACTTGTACGCAACATTCAAACAAATTTCTGACTGGAATCAAATTGACGGTTTAAAATTAGAATAACATAGTGACGATCAGAGTAGTGACCCGCCATACAAAACTTCCCTGTTTTTCCTGACAAAAATAGTTAGTAATGTCTTAAATGTTATGTAAAATTGTTTATTTCTATCATTGTTTGTAAAATTGTAGGAAATTGATGAAGTCCGTCCAAAATTTGACTAAAATTCATGTGCAATTCATACCACCAGACGAAGAACGATATTTCTGTAAGTTGTGTTCACCTTTGTAGTTTTTCTGTTTGTCTTTAATATGTATTACGTCCAATTTGTTTAAATAGAACCCTTGAAAAAGATGGCATAGTCCATCGAAACGTCGGGCATCGAAAATATATATCGTTTTGATTGCACCGGAGACTGCAAGGCCGAAAACCCCCCAAGTACCCCTCAAAAACATGGAAATGTTTTTCGGTCATATCTCAGTCATCTTTCATTTTATCCAGTCGTTCTCAGACTCGATCGAGCGATAAAGAGTTAGATTTGATTCGTAGGTACTTTTCACAAATTTTATATGAAATTTTTAGTATAAAAAGTTTACCTAAACTTACATGTTTTTCCAAAATCTGTACGAAAAATTGTTTTGCGTGTAATTCAAAATGGGGTCGACCAAATTTTGAAATTAAAGTTGCATCAGAACCCTATTTCTATCCTCTTTGAGAGCCGTTCACTAGATTTTAGCGGAAAAAATCATAACATAAATTAAATTATCGAGTTAGGTATACAAGTCACCGTCCAAAAGTTTGGGGTCACCTGAAGTCTGAGTCAGATTTTTGTTCAAATCGTCATTTCTTTTTGGTGCAACTTCAATTCTAGCTTTGATAGTTGAATGGCAAGACACAGAAATGGTTATGAAATGTTCATGAATTAAGTTTTCGACTAAGTTAAGGTAGAAAATGGTATACAAAATCCATACTAAATTAGCTAAGTACGTTATATAAAAAGCCAAAGAGGATGGAAGTGAGATAAAAATGAATGATTCGCGAATTGTACCCTAATAACAGTAAGTGTTATAACCACACACATACCATTACCCCAAAATCCATAAGCTCAAGGAATGTTACATATTTTAATTTGAATGGCATTTTCATCAAAAAGTTATCTCTTTGCTTTGCACCAAAACACTAAATCTCGAATGTAATAGTACATTCGGAGAAATTACATTCATTGTAATGTTTTTTTGGGAAAATTCTGTATTTGTGGTTTTAACACTTACAGTTATATAGGGTAGAATTCGCGAATTAGTCATTTTTATCTCACTTCTATCCTCTTTCGCACTTTATATAACGGACTTAGCTGCTTTAGTATGGATTTTATATACTATTTTCTACCTTAACTTAGTCTAGCACCTAGTTTATGAACATTACATTTATGTGTCTTGCCATTCAACTATCATAGAAGGAATTGAAGTTGCACCAAAAAAATGACGATTTGAATAAAAATCCGACTCAGACTTCATTTGAAAGGTGACCCCAAACTTTTGCACGATGACTTGTATACCTAACTCGATAATTTAAATTATGCTATCAATTTTTTCGCTAAAATCAAATGGATGGCTCTCAAAGAGGATAGAAATAGGGTTCTGATGCAACTTCAATTTCCAAATTTGGACGACCCATTTTCGAATTACACGGAAAACAATTTTTCGTACAGATTTAGGAAAAACATGTAAGTTTAGGTAAATTTTTCATACTAAAAATTTCATATAAAATTTGTGAAAAGTACCTACGAATCAAATCTAACTCTTTATCTTTCGATAGAGTCTAAGAACGAGTAAATTGAATGAAAGATGACTGAGATATGCCCGAAAAAAAATTTCCATGTTTTTGAGGGGGTGACCCCAAACTTTTGCACGGGAGTGTACGTCAGAGCCCTTTCTACCCCGTGTGCCCTATGTAGGCAAAGCTAAATGTCCATTCTCACCATGCCTGTCAAGGGGAATATCTGCGAGCCGTATGAGGAGAAGAGAAGTGCCAACTAAATAATGCATGCCTTCGAAAGTTTTGATTGATGCAGTGCAATTAGTTACTACGAAAATTTCGGCTTGTAAAAAATATTAAATACCAGTGCAAATTAGCACGGTAAAGGCTGAATATGCTGCGCCTGAACCGACCACCTCATGGTACCAGCCGGAAACTACAAGCAACCTTAGGGAAGATCGGGTAACCAACCCCGGTGGGAACTTTGGTCGTAGGCTGATAGGAAAGGGGGGGGGGGGGGATGGGGTCTCTTCGGCAAACCTGAACGTCTGTTCTCCAGGAGGAACGGCTCACAACAGCGTCTGATATCCATGTTAGGGGTAGCTGATAAACGTCCGAGTGCCAGGGAAGGACTCTAAGCTCAACTGTGCACTATGGTCCTCGGAAAGTAGGGGGTTGGTGCCAGGCCCTATGAGCCAGCAGTAAAAAAAACACTGTAACTGAAAATCAGCAAACTGAATAATACGAACCGATACCAATGGCAACGACCGCAGCGAATAAGAAGGAATCGCGATTGGAAACTCCGTACATCGAACTACTGACCTCTGGACTTCATTGGAAGCACCCGCATACTCGCCGATCTACTGAAGGACCGCGGGTTCGGTATCGTAGCAGCTTTCATCGTAATGGGTGACATGCAGAGGCGCATGATCGGTTGATGGCCGATCGACGAAAGAATGTGCAGGTTAAAGATCAAGGGCCGATTCTTCAACTTCAGCATAATAAACGTGGACAGCCCACACTCCGGAAGCACTGATGATGGCAAAGACGCATTTTACGCGCAACTCGAACGCGAGTACGATCGCTGCCCAAGCCACGACGTCAAGATCATCATAGAAGATTTAAACGCTCAGGTAGGCCAGGAGGAGGAATTCAGACCGACGATTGATAAGTTCAGCGCCAACCAGCAGACGAATTGAAACGACATACAACTCATTGTTTTCGCCGCCTCCAAAAACATGGCCATACGTAGCACCTTTTTCCAACACAGCCTCCCTCATCGTTACATCTGGAGATCACCACAGCAGACGGAATCTCAAATCGACCACGTTCTGATTGACGGATGGCACTTCTCCGATATTATCGAAGTCAGGACCTATCGTGGCGCCAACATAGACTCCGATTACTATCTGGCGATGGTCAAACTACGCCCAAAGCTCTCCGTCACCAACAATGTATGGTACAGGCAACCACCACGGTACAACCTAGAGCGACTAAAACATCCGGTTGTTGTCTCAGCATACGCGCAGAATCTCGAGGCCGCGTTGCCAGACGAGGGCGAGCTCGATGAGGTTTTCTAGAGGACTGCTGGAGTACAGTGAAAGCAGCCATCAATGACGCAGTTGAGAGCACTATCGGGTACGTGAAACGGAATCGACGGAACGAATGGCTCGACGAAGAGTGCAGAACGGTTTTGGAGGAGAAGAACGCAGCGAGGGCGGTAATGCTGCAGCAAGGGACTCGACAGAACGTGAAACGTTACAAACAAATGCGGAAATATTAGACCCGCCTCTTTCGGGAGAAAAGTGCCGCCTGGAAGAAGCGGAGTGCGAAGAGATGGAACTGCTGCGCCGTTCCCAAGAAATACGGAAGGTCTATCATAAGCTCAACGCATCCCGCAACAATTTTGTGTCGTGAGCCGAAATATGCCGGGATAAAAACGGAGGCCTCTTGACGGAAGGACGTGAGATAATCGAAAGGTGGGAGCAGCACTTCGATCAGCATCTGAATGACGTGCAAAACGTAGGCACGGGAGACCACGGCAATGTAGGAAACGACGACGCCAAGCGGAGGACGGACATGAACCAACTCCCATGCTGAGGAAAGTTAAGGATGTACATTCAATTTTTATAATCTGCTAGTTCAGACATAGCGTGTGCCATTGACCAGATCAAAATCAACAAAGCAGCTGATAAGGATGGTATCGCAGCTGAACTCATCAAGATGGGTCCAGAAAAGTGGGCCATCTGTCTGCACCGGTTGATAGTGAGGAAACAGCTACCGGAGGAGTGGAAGAAAGGGGTAATCTGCCCCATTCACAAGAAAGGCGACCATTTGGAATGTGAGGACTTCAGGGCGATCACTATTTTGAATGCTGCCTACAAAGTGCTATCCAAGATCATCTTCCGTCGTCTGTCACCTAAAACGACTGAGCTTGTGGGAAGTTATCAAGTCGGCTTGATCGACGGCCGGTCGACAACGGACCAGATCTTCACCGTACGGTACGGCAAATCCTCCAGAAATGCCGTGAATACCAGGTGTCAACGTATCACCTGTTCATCGACTTCAAAGTGACAGTATCGAACGCACAGAGCTACGGAAAATCATGGACGAAAACGGCTTTCCTGGGAAGTTGACTAGACTGATTACAGCAACGATGGAAAGTGTGCGAAACTGCGTAAGAGTTTCGGGTGAACTTCCAGTTCATTCTAATCTTGTCGGGGACTGCGACAAGGTGATGGACTCTCATGCCTACTCTTCAACATCGCTGTGGAAGGTGCGATGTGACGTCTCAACAGCCGGCGAACGATTTTCACAAAATCCGGTCAATTTGTGTGCTTTGCGGACGACGTGGACATTATCGTCAGAACATTTGGAACAGTTGCAGAGTTGTACACCCGCCTAAAACGCGAAGCAGCAAATGTCAGACTGATGGTCAATGCCTCAAAAACAAAGTACATGCTGGTAGGCGGAACCGAACACGACCGAATCCGTCTGGGTAGTAATGTAACGATAGACGGGGATACTTTCGAGGTGGTGGAGGAATTCGTCTACCTCGGATCCTTACTGACGGCTGACAATAACGTGAGCCATGAAATTTGGAGGCGCATCATCAGCGAAAGTCGGGCCTACTACGGGCTCCAGAAGAAGCTGCGGTCTAAAAATATTCACCCGAGCATCAAATGCACCATGTACAAAACGCTAATAAGACCGATGATCCTCTACAGACACGAGACATGGACTATGCTCGAGAGGACCTGCAAGCACTCGGAGTTTTCGAGCGACGCGTGATAAGGACAATCTTCGGCGGTGTGCAGGAGAACGGTGTGTGGCGGAGAAGGATGAACCACGAGCTCGCTGCACTTACGGCGAACCCAGCATTCAGAAGGTGGCCAATGCCGGATAGATACGATTTCTGGTAGGGAATCGTGCCACTTGGGCGGTGGCTTCTACATTCGTCTGTTTTCCACAATAACTCAGTCAAATTTGAACCAATTGACACAACTTTTGGAATGTGGTGAGATAGGTATAGTATCTACCCGTGTACAACATTTCAAGATAATTGGTTCAAAATTGACCACCTTCCATGTGTCGCGATACCCTTTAGGTACATACAAATTTAGCATATATGCCAATTTGGTAATGTAAACTTAGTGTTATGATGGTTTACATGATGTATAATGTAAATTTACGTTATATGTCATGTAAAAACTCAGAGTGATGCTGAATTACATGACATATAATGGAAGTTTACATGATATTTCATTAATTTTACATGATATGTCATGTAAACTTCTGTGATATCCCACGCTCCAATTCTGTGCATCATATGTCATATAATTTTACACTCTTTTTTCGATCTGTGTACCAAATACATATTGTAGAACGCTTACATTGTCGACCACAGTAAACGAAGTTCGAACACCGGTAATGTTTGAAACCATGCAAGTTACACAAAAAAACTCACAAAACCATCCATTATATCCCTGACGATGAAATTCACCTCGACTAGATAGAGTTGTACTGCATCACGTCATAGCGATCAATCAAGCGTAATCACGCCACTAAATCCATGACTAATAGTCGAACAAGCTGCGAATCTGCCAGGGAATCGCTCATCTCAACGTCGTCCGTCATACGTATACCTAGGACGTCCCCGCTCAAATCATAGTCTTGATCAGACTGCATCTCGTTTAGGTTCCCGAAGCCACACATCATTCCCTCGGTCGGTCGGTCGGGTCGGACCAGAACCGGAGAGGAATTGCGTTCCGGTAAATACTAGAAGCGCCATGTGTCTTTGGTGCAATCAAGCAGCAAACCACTGCGCACTGCACCACGCACATTTGCCTCCTGCCTGGACTGCTCTGGCTGGGAGCCCACTATAATCTTGAGTTTCTCGGGGCCGGGCGGGTAATTCAATATCTCGTTGGCGTTTGTTGGTGCTCCCTGGGTAGAACGACATGTCATATTGATGTAAATTGATTAATAAAGCCCAAAGAAGACAACAGAGAAGCGCAAAATCTGCAATCTCGTCGTCATCATCATCATCATCCAGGGTCCACCCAAGTTAGATGGGTGAGACTTGAACCCATAGCATAGTGGGACACAATTCATGTAATTGAGGTTAAAAGTTTGGCGTGTTTCAAGCACGGTCTATACATACAAACTGAATACTTATAGTGCGCGAAGAATCAGCAACCATCGGTGCTGAATACGGTGGGCAAGGTATGTTACGAAAATTACGTTCACAGTTCACAGAGATAGTATTCGTAACTGATCCTGATGATACAAACAAGGCGTACAGACTATTGCAGTACAGCGTTATTATAGATTATTTTTACAAACTTTTCAATTTTCTCCCACTGTGCAGTGTACGGTTGCGAGACAGGTTCTCGCACCCTTTTTCCTAGTTTCAAAATGCGATACGAAACTACTAGCTGCAGCAGTAGTTAATCCTTTCCTTTTTCATAGATGGTAATCTGTTAAGGTACGTCTGGTTCGATCCAGGAGCCAGCCACCAGTGCAGTGCAGTGGTTCGATCCATCTCTGGCTAGATGTCGACGATCGTGTCATATTTGCCAGCGCATATTAGTCACTTCAACAATGGCGATGACACGGTAATCAATCATTTGCCAGAAAAACTCCTTGATGCAAAACTGCGGTTTTCTTTGGAAGGGCTGTAATCATTTAGCAAGCGGATTTGGCGTACCTTGGAATTCGTGTGGGCGAGAGATGCATACCGATTGATAGTTCGGCTTCGAATGCAATCGCGAAAACATTCACCGCAAGCGAATGCAAGGCGTGCGATGATTGACAGATGTACTTTTTTTCGGAAAAAGGTCCGTCATGATGAAATGCTTTCATTCATTACGATTAAAGCATATAAGCCGCGCTCGCCAAAAATGGCCAACCGAACGCAAAATGACTTGCTCATGCTCACACGGATTGCACTTAACAGAGAATAAACGCGTTTTGGCTGGGATAAAAAGAGAACTGTAACGAAAAAATCATTTAAAAGGGCGTTGCCACGGCATCGGGCTGATTTTGCATATCAGGCGCGATTGATGTTTTAACGGTGCAAGTGTGGAATGCAATCCACAGACCACGAAGAGATGGAGTGCTAAGGAGGAAGTGAAAATGAGAGATGTTTCAGCTGTTTCAGCTTACCTGACTCTTTCTCTTACTCTTTCTTGTTAAAAATCTTACACTAGTTGAATTGGTTCAAATTTTTAAATAAGGATTTTTACAGCAGTATCCAAACTTACAATTGAACAGCTAATGATAATGGAAGATTTTATATTTCGGCTTTCAGTCAAAGAAAATCAACGCTTTTCTTTGACTGAAAGCCGAAATCCCTGAGAATTAAGTCAATTTCCCAGTCGAACCACTACAAGGAAGATTTTATAGCTTGCACATTTTTAATGTTGTTAAATCATGATTTCAGATGTTAAATTCTATAACACTGTGGTGGGCTGTTCGGGCTCGTTTGGAAGTTAACCATAACTTCTTTTCCCGATCAGCCTAAAAGGCGGTGTAGTGTCGGTAGCGGTTGTCTCAATTGGCTAAGAATAACATTACGGATCGCCTGATCCAGTGGTAAGAGTTCACTAACCGGGTGACCCCTAATTCATGGTGTTAGGCGGCTTTATGCTTACCGTGCCCAGGAATGAATGGTTAGGGGGGTCTAATAAAAACCTAACCACAAACGGAGCCTGTGGAGAATTAGGGCGTCCTCCACAGTATTACGCCCTTACTGCGCTAACCGGAGCAATAGTGCAGTGGACCTTGCGTTTCTCCGAGATAATCAGTTGCCCTCCTTAAGTCTCAAATTTGAGGCTAAATAAGAGCGGGATAATTTAAATGTTGTAAATTAGCTTACATTACTACCTTTATGGGTTCGCTTGAAGCGTTTTCGCCATTGGCGTTTTTCATTTGACACCGATTTGGTTTGTCGTTGATGTTTCCTTTTTGTGCTGTGATTGTGAAGAGTGTAATCCTGTCTAGTTTGGGTAGTGGCTACGGCTAGGAAACCTCGAGATCTATTTTCAGCGTAAAAAACGTCTCTCTTGAAGTGCAAATTTTCGGTAATACCAATCCGTGTGGTCAAATTATGAAATTCAAATAACTCAACGTACATATGTACAGATGGGTAAATTATTGGTTAAATTGGGAAAAAATCCACAGCTCAGGTGAGATTTGAACTCACGACCCTTATTCGCTAGACAAGTGCTTTACCAACTAAGCTACCGAGCCAATTAATGACCCGGCAACTTAGTTGTCATAAGGTTCAATTCTAATCTCATCGATCTATATCATCTTCCCCTAAACCGCAAATATAACCATCTCTGTTGTACATATATACGAAGAGCGAAAGCGATTTATTTATTGTTTGCCCAAGGGGCTCTACTTCGAAATGTTCATTTTCGTTGGGTAACTTCTGTATAGGTTACCTTGTGAACCCAGTTTGCTTGTTTCATTATAAATGAAGTGTCGTGCCTCGAGCATGCTATATCTTAGAATAACGTTAACAGTATGTTTCAACATTCCCTTATGGGTGCCTTCAAGCAAGCTCTTGTATTCAGCATCTTTTCGCTGGTATTTGGCAGTATTGCTACGATGATTACTTCAGTTGGATGGATTACTTAGGCAGTACAGTTTATGGATAACTTAACATAAAATTGCACCTAACCCAACTCATGAAATGACTGATTGGCATGTGTCAGATGAGGAGGCTCCATTTGACCTTCTTTGCACTTTTGAGTGTTCCTTCGCAAAATTTGCGTATTCAGGCGATCCTGCTCAACAAACTAGGGAACCTGTACTAATTGGTTGCGACCACATTCTATGGATAACTCGCTTCCATAGCTACTCCAAGAGAGTTTCATTGTGGTTTTGTACCAACAACGCCCTCCATCATTGTGGTATACCATAACTATTGCTTTGAAAGAAGCTTGTCCTCTGCGTTCTGTGCGGACCGTAAGAGGTATTCCTGAATGGAACTCTGATCTGTTCAAGTACAAAATATCTTCAGATAAACAATTCTTTTGTATAGTTACGAATCTCTAGCTTCCGCTTGAGAATTATAGCAATTATGCAACCACTAAGCATTTAAACAAGCCGTATTTCAGCATTATATCTTCATTCCACCTGCTTTCTGCTCTATCATAGCAATTCAACTGCTAAACTGCACTAAATTAGCAACTGAACTGCTACTGCAAATGTGACAGCTGTTGCGTAGCATTTCAAATGCACGATCTTTTGGGATCTTCTAGCAAAAAATACTGTCCAGCACATTCAATATTGCATGAATTACTTCTTTTTGAAGCGCAAAGTGAAGAAGATAAAAATGGGAGAGAGATAGAAAAGTTGGCGAGATAAGAAGTGTGGAACTATACACATATTTTCGTTTTCATTTTCGATAATCTGAGAGATAAGCATTAAAACAGCCGTATATTGGGCCAAAACCTGCATTTAAGCAGCACTTATGGCGCATATACGGCTTATTTTCATTTTTTGACCTGCTGTAAAGGCGCATTCCAACTGCTTACTGGTTACCTGGGTATATAATCGACGGGCCCTCAAAAGCTCTGCATTCTTCAAATCTTCAGGTGCGAATGGGGGTTTGTCCTATTTTTCTCCAAAGGGATTTGAGTATTTCAAACATCTTTTGAACTCTTGTGGTTTGCTATTGGGTATTTTCATGGCGTGAAATTACTTTATAGTTTTATCCCGAAAGGATGCATGCGTTGTATAAAGAAGGAATGAGTTCCAGATTCATCTGGTTACCTCGGTTTTTCTGAAATGCTATAGAATTTTCTATAGAAATTCTATAGAAACGCATTGTCGATTATCACATCTGTGATGTTCGTCTGACTGACACGCCTTTTCATGTGAACTCACATGCTTTCAAATTTGGGATGTCCACAGTGACTCTTTTACACAAAGTTGTATGCGTTTTCAAGAAAGTATTCGCTCAAACGTGGTTTTGCTTGGGTGATTTCTTGAATATTGAGGATGCTTTCGATGACGTGCCTTTCAATGTCATATTGAAAGAGGCATGACGTCACAAGCTACCTCCAATGAGCTATAGGCTCTCTTTACGCTTATGCGTTTTACAATGTCCTTTTCAGGGTACTGATTAAACCCGTTGTGGTATGGGCTATGAGCTCTCATTGCGCTTATGCGTTCATTCCCTCTTCTTGGGCACCCCTTCCTATTTTACCACCTTTCCCTTTCCTAATCCCATTCCATCCCTTGTCCCATTCCCTTAGGTAAATGATGAAATAGGCTTATATGTATGGCGATGGCACAAATGTCCCAAATGGAGGATAACGTGCCTCTGGAGCCGGCCTTCTGATACCTGATACACTAGTTGAATTGGTTCAAATTTGAAATAAGGATTTTTTACAGCGGTATCCAAACTTATAATTGAACAGCTAATGATAATGGAAGATTTTATAGCTTGCACATTTTTAATGCTGTTAAATCATGATTTTAGATGCTTAATTATATAACTCCCCAACAAATAATCATCTCAACATTATCGATAACCACAAAACGCCATTTTACCAAAGGAGAATAGGCATTGGGCACATTCGGTGCATCTTGTGTACACTAATTACTTATACCTCATCTGAAAAATTTCATCAAATTAAAATAAAATCACTTTTGGACAAAAACTCTATAAACTGTGTTAAAAGAACATGATTTTTCATACACCTGATAAGACTATTAAAACAAACAGATCATATAATAAACAATCCCAAGGATTATCCCATACAAAATCCCAAAACGGTGTTACCTTTATTTTTTCCCAGTACATAGAGTTTTATATAGACAGTTTCATGGTTCGCACAATCATTTCAGAAAAACCCAAATTAATCCACCTAGAGGTGATAGTGCCTTTCTCGTCGTATATGTTCTCACGATCTTTTCGTCGACGTAAGTCAAAGTGTTTCTGAATCCTGATGTTTTTTAAGAAAAGCAAGTATTTTATCAAAGCCATCATTGAATTGACTTAAAACTTATTGATGGCACATACTCCGACGTTGTGTTCAGCGTAGAAGCAGAGCTGAATAATATCAAATTTATCAGTTGACTGCTTGAGTACCTTCACTAACATTAGGAGCTGATCAATATCAAGACGATACTAACAAGCTAAGATATAACTTTTTACACATTCACAGATCACTTTGCGGTCTTCGATAAAGTTTTTTCTGCACATTCTAGGTTATATTTTATTGACTGTTAAAAACAAGAGCGTAGTGAGAATCGTGAGACGTCTGTTTGTATCTGGGTTTAATATGTCAAGATTTTGTTCTCTTACACATATGTATCGCTTGCATTGATTTTATTTACTTTCGTAGTTCCGGCGAAGCATCAAACGCTGGTTGTGCAACCCTACCAGTAGTCTCTAATGTGGTATGAGCCTATTTTCTAGTTAACCGTTCCTCAGGTTATTAAAAAAGCCGTGATGTGATGTGTCGCATGGTACATTTGATTACTTTCCGGAACAGGTTCCGGAGCACCACCGGGTCTCCCAAATATAGTCTGAGGCAATACCATTGCTAACGTACATTAGGTTACCTAAAAAAACCACGATTTGATTTATCTTATGCATGGGTACAGATCACTTCTACATTTCACCACTTCCAGTGGGACACCTAGAACTAGTTTCGGGACACTACCGGTTGTCTAAAATATGGTCTGAGGCTATGTTCTTACGAATCGATCATCGTGTTATCAAAAAAGGGTCTCCAGTTGGCCTAGTGGTTAGGCTATGAATCTCCAATCCGGAAACGGCGGGTTTGATTCCCGTTCCGGTCGGGAACATTTTCTCGACTTCCTGAGCATAGTGTATCATTGAACTTGCCTCACAATATACAAATTCATGCAATGGCGGGCAAAAAAAACCCTTCAATTATTAACTGTGGAAGTGCTCTAAAGAACACTAAGTAGAAGAAAGGCAGGCCAAGTTCCAATGCGAACGTCGAGCTATAAAGAAGAAGAAGAAGTTATCAAAAAAGCTGCTATTTGATGTACTGCCAAACCCCGCGTATTCATCACTCTTTAATAAGACATTTTTTAACTTGTACCCCGCTCATTCGAAATTTGTTGAGTTAAAAAAATGATCAAATGTCACAGTGTAATACACTGTAAATACGAATGATACGATATTGTGATGTTACTTACACCCGCAGCGGCTCCTCGTGCAGCTGCAACTTCCGAAAGTTCTAATTTGGTGCATTCCGACACTTGATCCGTTTGGTGATCAACCGCAGTGAACCTCGGAAGCCAACAATCGTAAAATGTAAAAGCTATCAATTCGTACCACCACAATATCTGTAAGATTTGTGTTCAAAAACAAATCATACAATCTAAACAAAACTAAAATAGAGTTAGTTTATCGAATTGAAAGTTTACACAGGTAATTTGACAGCAATCATTGTCGAATTAGCGTGGTTTTATGGTACGACACGCATGAATTTGATTCAATTTCACATTTACAACTTTCGGTTCACATTTTACCACTTACCGATTGTCCCTGATGTGGTTTTAGACTAGTTTCATGCAAATTATTAATCAGTTCTCCTAAAAAGTCGCAAATTGATGTAATGCATGTATGGGTTTGGTTCATTCGTGCATTTCGCCAGTTCCGGCGAGGCACTCGAATCTGGTACCGGAACACTACTGACCTGAGACTATTTTCTTGCTGACCGTTCTTCGCGTTATCGAAGAAGCCGTTATTTAGTGTGCTGCGTGTATGCGTTTGGTTTTTTTTTTCTACATTTGACCACTTCCGTCGGGGCACCTGGAACCGGTTTCGGCACACTATTGGTTTTCCAAAGTATGGTCTACGATTTTTTTTTTGTTAACCGTTCATCAGCTTACCTAAAAAGTCATTAAATGTGTCGAATTTATGGGTTTGGTTCTCCTTTACATTTGACCACTTCCGATGGGGCAACCGTAATCGGTTGTGGAACACTACCGGTTGTCCCCAATATGACCGGAAACTTTTTTTTTTGTCAAATCAAGCCTCAAAATCCGCGATTTGATGTGTCGCTTGCATGGGTTTGGTTCCCTTTTATATTTGGCCATTTCCGGCAGGACACCCGGAACCGGTTCTGGATCACAACCGATTCAAATATGTTCTGAACATATTTTCCTGCTTACTGTTCATCAGGATATCAAAAAAGCCACGATTTGATATGTCCCTTGGATGGGTTTAATTAGCTTTTATACTTTGCCACCTCCGGCGGAACATCTGGAACCGGTTCCAATATGGTCTGAGAATGCTTTCCTGCTTACTGTTCATCAGATTATCGAAAAAGCTGTGGTTTGATATGTCACATGCATGGTTTTATTTCAATTTTATATTTGGCCACTTCCGACGGTACACCCGGAACCGGTTCAGGGACACAACCGGTTCAAATATGGTCTGAGAATATTATCCTGCTTTGAACGATTGGTTCTAACGGCAAAACTTACAATATAGCTACATATAAAATGTTGAAGCTTTTTAATGTCTACATGGGTTGCTTGGGTAACAAATGTTGGTATTGATATAGTTACAAATGTAACTCGAGAATTAATGCCGCATTATTTCAAGCTACATTCCATGATTCAGATCACCAAGGATATTTGTGTCTTCAACAAAGTTGTGCAGAGTTTATGGCTCTCAAATTGAGCATAGTGTAGTAAACAATTTCACTAGTACGTGGCACTATGAGATGTACGTAACTAAATGAGGTCGGAGATGAACCAGCCTCGGGCTGAAAGTCTCCTTAATACTTAAAACTAATAATAATAATAACTAAATGAGAGTATTTTGAAATATTTTTTTCCGTTATTATCTCATGATCCGGGTCACCAAGGAAGTATACACCTTCTTCATAGTTGACTTGAAGTAATTTTTACTCAAACGGTGCACATTTTGGGGTTCCACCGCTAGGTATCGCTGGTGTACTTTTTATTTTTTTCAATTACTTGGTGCTCGACAGATCTGTTGTTCTGCAAAGTCTCTGCGATTCTGAACATAAGAAGATACCCAGACAACCAATTTACACGTTTAATGAAGTTAATGTCCATGTTATACGTACTTTTATGCGGTAAAGTTACATTGCATAAGATGCAGTAAAAGTGTCTTATGCGTACAATAGTGGAGGCGATATACATGCATTGACGGAAAAATAATAACGCTATATGACTTGAAGTGATATCTTGTACGATACATGATGTATACTATTGCGATGTAATGTAGCATCTTATGCGGCTTAATAAGACAAAAAAAACAATTCTTGTCACCTCAGTATCAAACTAATAACCTATGGATAATCGATCCAAACTTCACACTTAACACCAAACCGTAATTATAAATCGCACTGATTAACTGTCATGACATTCTAACCCACCTCGGTGTTCGTTGGAATGCACAGTTCAAAATGACGAGGCGTGATTTCCCGCATAATTATCACTACACCTCTCTGGATAGCATCAATAATTGTTGTGTATCCGGTAAACAAAACAAACATGATGTCTTTGTAACTTGTTTTGTAACCATAATGATTGCTGTTCACTTTCTTGTAGCTACTTGGCACTCCAACAGCATGTATTTTATTGTTATCACATATCACATTACAATACGTCAACGTAAACTATTCTGGCTTAAGCGAGTTTGTATGCACATTTTAACGAGTTTATTTTTACTTTTATGCGATTTAGTTAGTACACCAATGCGAGTTAAACTGGCATAATTAGAAAAGTACCAAGCGAAGTCGTATTAATCATCGTAGTACGCAATTATGCGAATTCGATTGACACTTTGTGCTTCTACTGGGCTCCAGGGATCTGAGGGTATATTAAGACGTCTTATGAGAGTTACAGTGGGTCTCAATGGGGATGCAGGAGGCCTCTGGGGCATTTTAGAGGTTTCCAGAGAGAGTTGCTGTAGATGTCAGAAACGGGAGTATCCCTTAAAACCCCCTGCAAAATATGGTAGGATTCCGTTGTGATTTTGAAAATGGTCAAAATATTGATTTTAAATAGTTTGTTGTCAATAACTCAAAAACGAAAAGAAATATCACAATTCTGAGCACATTTTCGGTCCTAAAATTGTGAATTTTAATAGAAAAGATTTTTTTTCGTGTAAAATATTGTTTTTTCGTGACCCCATACGATATTTGAGAAATATAGGCACCGTCAGGGGACAACTTAGCCTTGAGATACGGACTTAAAATTTTAGATTATTCACAAATTTATCTTTCTGACCTGATACACAGCTCGGTCCAAGCTGATTTTGTCCAACATATAACGAAGAAGAAGAAAGTAGGGTTCAAAGATTACGAGTTACAGTAACTGACGGGAAACCCAATATTTATTAATCTATTCTTGAACAAATATTGTGCTAACCACATCATAACAGTTCCATCATCACGCACCACTATGTCATCTCAAGCCAAGCCTGACCTACACGGTGTGAGAGCAATCAAAGATGTGAAGCAGCCACAATTGAAATGTTTATTGAGAGTTGACCTGAACCATGGCGACCATAATGATGCCGGTTGATGCCGCTTGCTGCCTTTGCGTCGTCGTCGGAAAACGCTGCGTACTTATTAACATTGTTGGGTCGTCATCGCCAGATATATGGGTTACATACGCACCATCATCGTTATCCAACAAGACGCGCGCGCGTTTCCGCAACTCACCGTGCTCTTCTATTAATCTGGCATCTGAGCTGGAGAAAAGTGCTGTTCGCAGTGGACCTGTTTAGTGGGTAAATACGTGTACACAGGCATACTTTCCTCGTGCCGACTTATCATCACAGTTTAACTCTAGATTCGTGACGAGAGGTGCACTCTTCCTCGCACAATGAGACTCTTTGTTTATTTTACTGTCATTTCCTAAGCACTTCAGTGGGCAGGGGTTTTGCGAATGAGTGCTACGGAGCACTACGAAGTTAATTAATAAGCAGCGATCAGGAATAACATTCTACATCACGGCTGTGATACATCAATAAATCAATAACTACATAGAAGAAAACTTTTAATTGCTGATTAAGAACCTGATCGTGTATGTAAGTGGAAAGCCTGTAAGTTAAGGACAATAGAGTCAAATACTGTTCATTTTAATTCCAATTCATCAGTGTCTCGCACTTAAACCATATCCGCCCAGCGTCCTATTTATAGAACAGATGCCCCGAACGCCCAGCGTCCTTTAAATAGGACAGTGTTTTTGATGTGAATATCTCAAGAATTATGCAAAATTTTAGAATACTTTCTTCAGAGAAGATGTTCTCCACATCCATACCTTGCTCATAGTGGACAATATAGTTTGTGACTGGTTCACTAGGTGGCGCAAACAATGCTGCAAAGAATACATATTGTCACGATCTATGAGCTTCATTTCCAATTTTATTTCCCTGGACTCTTGACTCTTGGCATACACAGTCCTTAGAATGTGGAGGTCGTAGTATGGGTATTGGAATTCAAAAGGCTTAGGTTCCAAGATGGCGGTCAAAACTCCAGAATATATGCTTTTCAACGGTAATGCTGCTTCGGGTACTATGCAATATGGGTATCTTCATAAAACAGTGGTTACGGTAGAGGATAGGGTAGAGAGTAGGGCTGATGGCAAGGTTGAAGGTTAGGATAGAGCATACGATAGAGGGTTGGAATAGAGGGCAAAGAAGACAGTAAGGTAGAGGCTAGAGAGTAGGGTGAAGAATTGAGATGAGGTTAGATGAGCTAAGGTTTTTTTTTGAGATACCTTCAGGAATTTTTCCAGGATTTCTTCAGGAATTGCTTCCGAGAATCTTTCCAGGTTTATTCCCGGGATTTCTTCAGATATTGCTTCCGAGATTTCTGTACGGATTGCTCCGGTGTTCTCTTCACGGATTTTTGCAGGGGTTGCTCTGGAAAATCCTGAAACGATTCTTTTAGTTATTCTTTTCTGCATTCCTTCAGGGATTTGTGCTAGAATTCCTTCAAAGATACCTTCCAGGATTCTTGCTGTGATTCCTTGAGGGATTTCTTCCGTAAATAAAAAAAACCCAGATTAATCCACCTAGTGGTGATAGTGCCTTTCTCGTCGAATATGTACTCAACATTTTTTCCGGTCATAAGCCGAAGTGTTCCTGAATCCTGAGAATACTCTAGAACGGAATAAATCTCATTTTCTTCTTTTGTCACAGTGCTCGTTGACTCGTCAAGGAAGGGGGGAAGGGGTGGAGTTGATAAATAATAAATGTATTTATTTAATAAAATTCTTAAAAAATTTAGTAAAACCACTTAACTCATCGGTTTTGATAAAAAAAAACTTCAGGATGACTCTAATTTCACTTTAAAATTGAAAAAAATATTGGTTTATTTGTGCCCTTCTTCAAAATGTAGAATTCCGACCAAAATTTCCAAGGAGGGTCCCCTCTGGACTTAAGAGAAAATCGAAATTTGTGTCAGCCTTATTCAGAAAAGCAAGAATTTTATCAAAGCCATAACTGAATTTGGAAACTTATTGATGGCTCATATTCCGAAGCTATGTCAAACGTATAGGCCGAGCTGAAAAATATCAAATCTCTCAGTTGACTGCTTGACCACCTTCACTAGCACTGGATGCCGATCATTATCAAGACATTTCGGCATTTTTTTTCTGCGCACTTTAGCCTATATTTTATTATCATGAGTTATAAGATTCATGTAAAATTTGACAAAAAAGTGCAAGCAAGCGAAATTTCCCATATTAAAGCCCATTCAAATTTCAACCGTGTTACAGAGCGCGTGGGCTCAACCAGTTGCATCAAAATTGTTCGCAGTAATTTTAGACGCAAAAGGGGATTGGTGCTATAAAACTTGAATTTTTCCATACAACGTTGATCCTCAGGAATCTAAAATGGTGTTATTTGACAAGATCGCTTAAATTTTTATCTAGATTTCGTTCTTCTACACATTAATCGCTTGCATCGATTTTGTTCACCTGCGTAATTCCAGCAATGGATTCAATCCTGATTCTGCAACACTGCCGGTAATCTTAAGTGTGGTCAGAGATTATGTTCTTGCTGCCCGTTTATCTGGTTAACAAACATTTTTGATGATTTGATGTTTCGCATGCATGGGTTTGGTTTAGTTTTTTAATTGGTCACTCCCGACGGGACACCTGGAACCGGTTCCAGAACACAACCGGTTTAGATACGATATGAAACTATTTTCCTGCTTACCGTTCATCTGGTTATCGAAAAAGCCGCTCTTCGATGTGTCACATGCCTGGGTTTGGTTCACCTTTTTAATTGGCCTCTTCTGGCAGGGCATCCGAAACCGGTTCCGGAATACAATTAGTTCAGATATGGTCTGAAACTATTTTCTTGCTTACCGTTCATCTGGTTAACGAAAAAGCTGCTCTTTGATGTGTCGCATGTCTGGGTTTGGTTCACTTTTTTAATTGGCCTCTTCCGGCAGGACATCCGGAGCCGGTTTCGGAATACAATTAGTTCATATATGGTCTGAAACTATTTTCTTGCTCACCGTTCATCTGGTTATCGAAAAAGCCGCTCTTTGATGTGTCGCATGCATGGGTTTGGTTCACTTTTTTAATTGACCACTTTCAGCGGAACAGCTGGAACCGGTTCCGGAACACATCCGGTTCAGATATAGTCTGAAACTATTTTCCTGCTTACGGTTCATCTGATTATCGAAAAAGCCGCTTTTTGATGTGTCGCATGCTTAGGTTTGGTACACTTTTTTAATTGGCCACTTCCCGCAGGACATCCGGAACCGGTTCCGGAGCACTACCGCATCAAACATGGTCTGAAACTATTTTCCTGCTTACCGTTTATATAGTTATCGAAAAAGCCGCTCTTTGATGTGTTGCATGCCTGGGTTTGGTACACTTTTTTAATTGGCGACTTCCGGCAGGACATCCGGAACCGGTTCCGGAACACTACCTGTTCAAAAGGGGTTTGAAACTATTTTCCTGCTTACCGTTCATCTGGTTGTCGAAAAAGCCGCTCTTTGATATGTCGCATGCCTGGGTTTGGCTCATTTTTTTATTTGGCCACTTCCGACAGGACATCCGGAACCGGTTCCGGAACACTACCGGTTCAAACATGGTCTGAAACTATTTTCCTGCTTACCATTCAACTGGTTATCGAAAAAGCCGCTATTTGACGTGTCGCATGCATGGGTTATGTTCACTTTCTTATTTGGCCACTTCCGGCGTGACACCCGGAACCGGTTCCGGAACATTACCGGTTCAGATATAGTCTGAGACTATTTTGCTGCTTACCGTTTATCAGGTTATCGAAAATGCCGCGGTTTGATGGGTCGCATGCATGGGTTTGTTGCATTTTCATATCTGGCCCCTTCCTGGGGTACCGGTCCGGAACACCTAAATGGCCATAACTCCGGAACGGCTGGACCGATCTGAACCATTTTCAATAGGAAACAATGGGACAATGTACCCCGTCGAATGAACCATCGGTCATTGAAATCGGTTCATATTTACTATCTAAAAATGAGGTGACCTTTTTGTACACATACACACACACACACACACACATACATACACACACACACACACACACACATACATACACACAGACATCATCTCAACTCGTCGAGCTGAGTCGATTGGTATATAACACTTGACCCCTCCGGGGGCTCTATCAAATTTTCGTTTTTGGAGTGAACATATAGCCTTTCGGTACACCTTGGTGTACGAGAAAGGCAAAAATGAAAAATATAGAGTTCTTCCGATTTTTTTTTAAACAATCCTAGATCATTGAGACATCTTCTATGGTTCTTGTAGGAAAACCTGCTCAGCTCCTGGCCAGCATTCCTCTTTTATGTCTTTATTAGAGAGACTTTCAGTCCAGCATTCCTATCATGATCTCACTAAGAATTCCATCAGGTATACTTTACGGGATTCCTTCAGGAATAACCTCAGGGATTTCTGCCAGAATTGCTTTAGAAAATCCTGAAAGGATTATCTCAGAAATTTTAACCACCATTCTTCCATGGATTTCTGTTGGAATTACTTCACAGATTTATTTTAGTATACTTTCAAAGTGTTCTGTCGAAATATATTCAGAGAGTCCTAATGAAATTCTTTCTACGAGCCGAGATCCTTACTCGAGATTTATACAGCAAATCCTCCCAGTATTTTTTCTATGATTATTTCAGAGATTCCTACCGAGCATTCAGCTGAGATTCTCTCAGAATTCTACCAGATTTGCCTCTCAGAGTTCCTTCAGTAAATCCTCCCGGGATTCCTTCAGTGATTTCTACCGGGAATGTTCTTCCCCCCGACGTTATGTTTTTCAGACTTTTTTACGTAATTCTGAATTTCAATTCGTAGATCGAATAAAATTGAATTTTTGTGTAGTTTATCATTTTTCATGTAGCCGAAAGACACATTATCTTTTCGATATAACTTTAATAGTGTCCAGAATAACACCATAAAACCCACATATTGTTCACGAATAAAAAATCATGAAGTAGTACAAACATAAGTAGAGAAGCCGTTTAGAGTATATCTGGTTGAAATTTTATATCAAAACATGGAATGATGATAAACCTGCCTGGACGTGTTAGTGGAATACCTGTAAGTACGAGACACTGAAGACAACCTTATAGTTGAGGTCGAAACACGTATCTGTCAAAGGATACGAATTAAAAGGAACAGTACTTCACACGCTTTTCTATTTGAAACATTCAACATTTCTGAAAATTACGCATGGTGAGTACGTAAAAAGAGTGTGTGGGGTACTGAAGGAAAAACTCAATTACTTTTATTAGAAATCATTATCTGGGTAATAGTTATTTATGTAACGAGTTGCAAAAAGTCGTTTTTTTCAGCACGAGTCGTACATTTATCCAACGAGGCTTGCCGAGTTGGATAAATACGAAGAGTGCTGAAAAAATCGAGTTTTGCAACGAGTTCCATACAAAATTTTATGCAATGATTTTTTTCATTATACAACTCATTTGAGTTGCATAATATTCATAATGCAACCCAAATGAGTTGCATTATGAACATTATGCAACTATTTTTCATTATGCAACTCATTTCAGTTGCATAATGAACCAGTTCGGAAAAATTGACCATTATGGTATCAAAATAAGTTATATAAAATAGAAATTATGATACTGAATTGCATAAAATCTTTTACAATATTTTAACGTTTGGTTATGCTACACATAGTGAGCACTTTTCATTTGATTTATTTAAAAAATAATAATTTCAGAAATGTTAAGCACTGCAGTCGAAACTACATGAAATGACAAGGACCATGCATTGCATACTTTTAGGCGTTTATCGGGTTATATTTCTGTCCAAATTTATGACTCCTTTTTCTACTCTTTTTAAGTTGTTGTTATCATCTCTCTCATTTGTTTAGAGCTGTGTTGTATCTATACGTATTAGAATATAACGATAGCGTAGAAGTTGAGCTGAAATGTTTTGGAGGTTTTGGCTTTCTCAGTCTAGGGAATCCAAACGAAGTGAGTTGATGAATGTACAAAGGCAGTGTCTACATCCCTTTCAAAATTATTGCAAAAATTCGCCTAAAATCCATATGTGAAAAATGCTACAAGAAGCTCGAAAAGAAACTGTGACACAAGTTATAAAACATAACAAAAAACTATAGACAGCTTCACCCTTGAGAAAGGCAAAATAAATTAAGCCGAAACGTCGGGCAATGCCTATTTAATCGTTTGGATTCCCTAGAGTGAGAAAGCCAAAACCTCCAAAACATTGAACTTCCAGTCGAAAATCTTACGCAAACGTTGTGCTGAAATAGAACTCAAGAAAATTATTAGATATTGAGGACTTACAATGCACAATTTTTTTTGAACTACACCCTAGACTTCCCTTTTTTTCCGTCTAATCATGTTTATTTTATTGGAACTTGACCTTTGATAACAAATTTATTTAAAAATTTAAATTGTAAGACACCTTGGGCGTAAACGGGTTAACTTAAAATGCTGAAATAAATGCATAATTGGGGGATTTAAGAATTACGCATTCCTAGATCTACGATCGAGCTGACGTGCAGAGCTGCGTGCAGACGTCAGTTCAAACCAACCGATTTTTCAGTTTACTATAGCGACAAACTGATTTATAGTTTAAACTAAACTGTTCTATTGTTTGATAATAAAAATATTTTCATTTTTCGAAATTTTTGACAGTTTGTTGAAACAAACAGAGATATGGTAATTTCAACAAAAATAATGGATTGATTCAAACGACTGCACTTTTGCAACTAAAAAACCCGGAATGTGATTGTGTTGGTGACGGCAGCAACTGCGGCAGCTCGGAAATCTATTTTTAGACCGTCGGTAAGCGGATGTGGAGAACGACTAAAAAAGACAAAAAAGGCGAAACCGATCAACTTTTTGTGGATGTTGTCGTGAGTACCTGCGCGTTATCCATCACGGCCAAAGCTGCACTTGGAAGTTGGCGTGATGGATTTGCTACACCTTCTTCGTTGTGGCGATGTTGGGGTAACCATTTTATAGATGTGTGAGCGCTTTCGGACCTTGTTTATGGTTTTTATTTTGTTGAAACGAATGAAATGTTTGACATTATATGAAATGATGGTAATCGGTTGTTTTTAATGATAAACTCTAAATGAAAACAATTAAATATAACTTTGGAATAAGTTAATTCTCAGTTTGAAAATCAACCAGGCGTTTTATTGTTTTAAACAAGCGCCATTTTTCTGCGTGTGGGATCAAGTTATGCTCATAACTCAATCGCTTTTTTAATTTCCAGCACCAAGACAATCAGACTTAACTATATCACTGATGATATAAATTCCATCTTAATTACAGAAGGAAATTACTTTATCGCTGAATGAATACTGACCTGAAATGTCCCAAGAATGTTTGACAAATAAACTGGAATTGTAGTGGCATTTTCATCTGATATTTTCAGTAATTTGTTCTTTTTGTCTGTGACTTTGCCATAAAATTTCATCCAATGCTATATGTTTCAGTTGGAATTCATGCATCTAATCTCATCATCGTAAAAGGACCGCATCATCCCACCAGCAAAAAGCTTCTTTGTGTCAAATTTTTATGGATATAGGTAAATCTCATTTACCTTTGTCGCACGGTGAGTCCGGATTGCTAAAATATCCGTAAAAATCAACCGCTTAAAAAAACGATCTTTTCAAAACTATACCACCCTACCAAAGACACCGTAGTCAATGCTCAACCATTTAATGACTGGGCGAATAGCCAAAAACCTATAAAGCACTCGATCCGACCGAGGAGAATTAAAAATACACATAAAACCACCAGAAATTTTAACGGCCTTTCGTTTCGTTCAATATTCATTCTGAGCGGTGGGGCATTTTCTTTGTCCGCAGAGCGCGGGACCTACCGTAGTTATCTCGGGTGGATCTGGCGATCGATCGCCAGATTGATTCGGCCCCTCAATAATTCGATTCCGTCAGCGGGCGGCGGGTGAGTGTCAAATTTTACGACGTTTCGGTGCTTTGCCGATTAAATAGGCAGGGTTAGATCAAAGTTCACGGTTTCGGTTTGACAGATTTGTGTGTATCTGCCTAAGTGGTCATCGGGATACCTTGGGTAGGTTATTTTCCGGTTCGCAAGGGGATTTTAGAAAGTGATGCTTACTTTCACTTGGCAGAAGAGCTGTTTTGTATTGATCAAAGTTTGAGAAAAAAATCCTGTATACTCAATAATTGAGACATAGAAATACTGCTACAACTCTGCAATGGAGCGGTAAAATTAGCCAAGAAACTAGCTGAGAAGTCTTTGCTTATTCGAATCATCCGTGATGCAAATCGGCAAAAATATTCAAACGTTATGAATATGCAAGCAATTTTCTAACCGAGGGTTTCGGATTTTTGAAAAAGACTGCACATCATGACAGTTGAGTCAAGACTGACTTTATTTTCACAGAAAATGTATATAGGTCACACGATCGGTTCTACATAGCAACTACCTTTGGACCTATGTACACACTATTTCTGCTAACCTAAGTACTCAACGTTCGCGACTCGGTGCACTGACCGGTGTGCTGCCCGGGTCGCGTTTCCTTTATGGTGGAGGACCGTGGTTTGGTGCTAACTTGCATACATCACACATGAACACGAGAACAATATTCAAAAATACTCGCTCATACCAGTACGGATAGTTTTACATTTGCCTTCGAGACAGACCAAGAGTAAAACTTCCAAGCAACACACATGCCACAGAAGAGTTGCGCCAGCGCAGGTTTTGGTTACACAGAAGCCACTGTGACTTTTTGCTAACCAGGCCCGTGCACAGGATAAGGAGAAGTTATTCCTAATTTTGACAAAGGGCGAAGAAGCGCCTCGTGTATGGAACATCGGCAATGGGAGGAGTTTAACTCTCTAAACCCCTCCCTTGTAAATACACGGGCTTGCACATTAAGTTCTTGGGACTAGTGAATTTCAAAGCAGTTGGCAAATCATTTTATTGTTAATAATATAGTACAATAGTATAATCCTGTATCTGAAACCCTTAAAATACCATTGCTTTCTACTGCACCGTCCATCGTCATTGGTGATCGCAAAAATGACGCCACACACAAAAACGCCTCACCCGGCGGGGTCCTCCATCTGCCCTCACAAGAGGTCATCGTCAAATACACTCCTGTTATGATTGAAATAATCTTCCCCTTCTCGATAAATATTTACTTTAATCTACACACACCTTCAGCACCTTCAAGCCCTGATCGTAATTTACGTCGTCCGTTGACCCATCTACCGCACCGCCGCGACAGCTCGAGAAAAGATCGCACTTGAAGTTCAGTGTTCAAAGGCCTCAACGGACGGAGTGTGTGGCACTCCGCACTACTATTGGTGGCACTCGCCATTTCGACGCCCTCTTTCAACCAGGAGGGCCTGATCAGAACTGTCTCGCTTCCTTCATACACGCACATGTGCGATATAAAATTACACAACGAACGATAGGCAGGCGGCTGCTTGATTCCGACCTTATGGACAATGGACAATCAAGCTGGTCGCTGCGGTAGTGACTTGAGTGGGCGATTCAGGCATTTGCCTTCTCTGGCTAGCTGGCTGGCTGGCTGGCTGACTGTGATTCCCTTTGAACCCGGTTGGTCGTCTTGACCTGGGCCAGCCAGCGCGTGCGCTAAGCCGTACATAAATTGGGTTCGAATTAGTGCGACACCAACCTTCAGGGTGCGCAGAGCGAGCGTTTCGGTAAGGTTCCTTCTTTTCTTGGCGTCGATGACTGGACTGACGCGAGTTGGAAGTTCATTTTAATGTGACATTCTCCTGATCATGACCCCGATTTGGGGGACGCGTCGTAAAAAAATGGATTCAACTCGCTCTCTGCAGCGCGCTAGTGCGTGTCTCATTGAAAAAGAAACGTATAAACTCTTGTATAAACTGATTCCAATAGGGAACAAGCCCATTTAACAGGAGCCTCATTTTGAGTAATTTCTTATGTACCTAGCAGTGAATTTTCGGATTTCAGTCTCTGTGCTATCATAAACGGATATTGGTCCAACATTTGATCGAAACGTCAGGCGTTGAATATAATAATAATGTTAATAATGTTAATCACAGTCGATCGCCTTGACCTGTGGCCAGGTCAAATTTCAGTCGAGTTGCTTGATTTCGTTATTGAGGCTGCGCCGCCATGAGCATCCGGGTCTGCCTCTGCTGCAATGTCCTGCTGGGTTCCAGTCTAACGCTAGTTTGCAGATTTCGTTTCCGCTCCTGCGTAGAGTGTGGCCGACCCACCTCCACTTTCGCTCCCGAATTTCTGTCGCTATCGGCTTATGATGACATCGACGATGGAGCTCTACGTTGGAGATCCATTTGTGAGGCCATCTGCACGAATTGTATACTGTAAGCATCTATTGATAAAGAACTGCAGCCGTTGAGTGTTCTCCACTGATACACACCAGGCTTCACTGGCGTACAGCAGCAGAGATTTCACGTTCGAGTTAAAAATTCGGATTTTAGTGCGTCGACTGATCTGGTTGTTTTTCCATACATTTCTTAAACTCGCAAAAGCTGTCCTCGCCTTCTTTATCCGGGCAGCTATGTCGATCTTGGTGCCGCCATCGGCCCCCAGCTAAAGCTGGAAGGGTTGACTGTGTTTACATCCAACGATTTGGTCTTGTTGACGTTGATGGGAAGTTATCAAGCCGGCTTCATCGACGGCCGGTCGACAACGGACCAGATCTTTACCGTACGGCAAATCCTCCAGAAATGCCGTGAATACCAGGTCCCAACGCATCATCTGTTCATCGACTTCAAAGCGGCATACGAAAGTATCGACCGCGCAGAGCTATGGAGAATCATGGACGAAAACGGCTTTCCTGGGAAGCTGACTAGATTGATTAAAGCAGTGCTTCCCAAACTGTGCGCCGCGGCGCCCTGGTGCGCCGCGAACCTTTCGCAGGTGCGCCGCAGGATTTTGGCTTTTGTGACGAAACAAAAAAAACTATTTGTATTGCGGAAAACCTCTATTTTTTTGTTAGTAAAACTAGTGTCGCTCACATTTTTTTTTAATCTTTCTTGACTCTTCAATTGTTCCAAAGGATTTCTGGTTTTCTTTTTTAAACATATAAATTGAATCCACATTTTAAAATTTCAAGTTTTTAAATTGTTTGTGGAATTCTCAAGCTTCAGCATAGCTTTTGATTTTACTATAACTTGTCCAAAGTTTTTAATTTCAAGAACATTATTTACGTTCTTTTCAGAATAATTACAAGGTTTTCGGAACAGCTAAGCGGCATGCAGGTTTGCCGATCTGGTAGTGTGAAGAGCTAGATTTGACCTTTTTGAACCGGTCTGTTTCATCAGTACTGCCGCAACCTCGCTGAACTCGAATAAGTTTGTTATGCTCGGTTTCATCAATGGGGTTATATATGGCCAATCCTGGCCCAAAGGGTTAAGTTTACCTGGCAGGTCTTTACAATCTCTTTATGCGTAAAAGTGTTGCTTTGCAATTTCCGCAAAAAGTTTAAGCTTTGGCCAAGTTCTGTGTATTCATTTTCATTCAATAAGAATTATTTAACTATTGCAAACGCTTTAGAATTTTAGGCTGAATTGTTGAAATTCAGTAGCTTGTTTTATCTTTACATCTGAGTTTCGTCTTATTTTTAAAACTTCTATGATGAAATCAACATGATTTTTGAAATCTTACAAATATTTAAACTATCTCTGATAAATTAATTTAAAAAATAGTTAGTTTTCCAAATATTGAATTCTGAAAACATGATATTAGAGAAGTGTTTCAAGATTTTGTCTTGCACACTGTAAAGTGAAAAATGCTCAAAATAAAATAAAAAACTTTGGTGCGCCGCGACATTTTTGGAAATGTCAAAGGGCGCCGCGATAGCAAAAAGTTTGGGAACCTCTGGATTAAAGCAACGATGGACGGTGTGCAAAACTGCGTAAGGGTTTCGGGTGAACTATCCAGTTCATTCGTATCTCGCCGGGGACTGCAACAAGGTGACGGACTCTCATGTCTACTCTTTAACATCGCGCTGGAAGGTGTGATGCGACGAGCCGGGCTCAACAGCCGGGGAACGATTTTCACAAAATCCGGTCAATTTGTGTGCTTTGCGGACGACATGGACATTATCGCTAGAACATTTGGAACGGTGGCAGAACTGTACACCCGCCTGAAACGCGAAGCAGCAAAGGTCGGACTGGTGGTGAATGCCTCAAAAACAAAGTACAAGCTGGTAGGCGGAACCGAAAACGACCGGATCCGTCTGGGTAGTAATATTACGATAGACGGGGAAACTTTCGAGGTGGTGGAGGAATTCGTCTACCTCGGATCCTTACTGACGGCTGACAACAACGTGAGCCGTGAAATTCGGAGGCGCATCATCAGCGGAAGTCGGGCCTACTACGGGCTCCAGAAGAAACTGCGGTCGAAAAAGATTCACCCACGCACCAAATGCACCATGTACAAAACGCTAATAAGACCGGTGATCCTCTATGGGCACGAGACATGGACCTACTGCTCGAGGAGGACCTACAAGCACTCGGAGTTTTCGAGCGACGAAACGAATCTTCGGCGGTGTGCAGGAGAACGGTGTGTGGCGGAGAAGGATGAACCACGAGCTCGCTGCACTTTACGGCGAACCCAGCATCCAGAAGGTGGCCAGAGCCGGAAGGATACGGTGGGCAGGGCATGTTGCAAGAATGCCGGACAACAACCCTGCAAAGCTGGTGTTTGCAACTGATCCGGTTGGCACAAGAAGGCGTGGAGCGCAGAGAGCACGATGGGCGGACCAGGTGGAGCGTGACTTGGCGAGCATTGGGCGCGACCGAGGATGGAGAGCGGCAGCCACAAACCGAGTATTGTGGCGTACTATTGTTGATTATGTCTTGTCTTAATGATGTTGAACAAATAAATGTATGTATGTATGTATGACGTTGATGGTAAGACCTGCCGCTGAGGAGTGATCGGCAAGATCATCGAGCTAGCTCTGCATGTCAGAGCGCCGTTGAGCCAGGAGAGCAACGTTATCAGCCAGTTCGAAGTCATTTAGGTGCTCCATGGTAATGGACTGCCACAGCATTCCACGATTTGGTTCACTATCAATCGCACCAAACATGATCTCGTCGATTAAAAGATTATAGATTACATCTGAGAAAATACATAGAGCAATATCCGGCTGAATTTCTGTAGAAATCTTTGGATGTGTTTGTGAACAAAATAAAAGGTTTCCCTCAAGGAATCCCTGGTAGAATTTCTTAAGAAACCGCTGGGGTAATTTCCAAAACATTTGAAAAATCTCTTTATGAGTCCCTAGAAAAAAATCCGAAGGAACCCCTGGAGGATTTTCCTTGAAGGAATCAATAAAACAATTTCTCAAAAAGAAACTGATTGAGAAAAATATTCTAAGGAATCCCTGCCTGGAACAATTTCTAAAAATATCTCTGGAAGAATTTCAAATGGAATTGCAGTAGGAATTCCTAAATAAAAAAAGAGAATTACACCGTCTTCGACCTTGCGGCCTCTACAGACTGATCATTACTAATATTCGACAACGGTCAACACAGGTAACACCCAGTGGCCCAGTGGAAAGTTTTCCGTTTGACGAAAAGTTTTTCTTTGAGAATTCTTGTAGAAATTTTCGGAAAAATCTCTTGAAGAATGTCTTAAGGAATCCCTTAAATAGTTTATTAAGGAAACTTTGGAGGAATTTTTGAAAAAAAACTTAAATTTCTGATTCTCTGAAGAAATTGTCGAAGATTTCCCGAAATCATCCCCGGACGTATTTCCATAAAATCTGAATTTAAGGGATAGTTCATGGGAAATGTTCCAAACGAATTATATGACAAATATCTGGTAGAACCTCTAGAGTACTCAGTTATAACTTCTGAGCAGAGATGCCAGATATACTCGAAACGTCAGGCAAGTGTTGTGTTTGTTTTCGCAAGCCACGTCCCCGCTGTTGCTCCCGTCTCTGATTGAAGATTCTACAGGATTTTTACGTTATTGTGACGATCTACACGGCATTATCAACACAATTAGGTCACAAGTTTTCGTATACCGGACTATATGTTGTGCCCGTGTCCAAACTTCAACGAAATCTAAGAATTTGTTTTGGAATTGTATTGCGAAGATTATCCCGATTCAAAATGGATGAAGTGAAGGCATGTAGTAAGTGCTCCCTATGTATCGATTTCAAAGCCGAACTGTTTACAGTATGCGAAGGAGACTGTGCTGGTTCTTTCCATGCCAACTGCGTCAGTTCAACTTTATCTGGATGTGTGATGAGTGCCTGTATAATTTTCGGAAGAAGCGAGACGGCATTCGCTCCGAACTTAGAGGCTGTCCATAAACCACGTGGTCATGAGGGGGGTTCGGCCTATGAGCATTTTGTATGGACGAATAATAAAATTTGTATGGACAAATGACCACGCGGGGGGGGGGGTTGAGAAGTCCCAAAAAAATGACCACGTGGTTTATGGACAGCCCCTTACGATCAGCCATGATACGAATGACGACATCGACGTTCGAAAGGTGAATGATGAATTGGAACTCCTGAAACTAGCTGTGACTGATATTCAAAATACGCTATCGAAGATCGTACCGGGTAACTCTACAAGCGACGCAGCAACGATACTGCATTCAACTCCTATCCCGACGTCGTCAACGTCTGGCAAGCTTTTTTATGGCACCGATGGAACCCGCACACGAAGAGTAATGAGAGGCGCATCACTTCAGATGAGAATGAGTTTTCGTTATTTTTAACGAACATCGATGAAAGTGCTACTGAGAGAGATATTCAATTGCTGGTCTCTCGCGTGCTTGATTCTTCTGAACCCGAACAAATGGATATTTCAAAACTAGTGTCGAAATGGAATTGTCGTAGATCATTAGAGTATGTTTCTTTCAAGGTAGTTTTAAATGAAAAATGGAAAGCCCGAGCATTGGATCCATCAACATGGCCGAGAAACATAAAATTCGGGAATTTATCAGTAGACGAAACGAGACATGGAAACCTGTATAAGCTGCTAAAATTTGTTCGATGTTGATTTTGTTGTTTAATGATTGATTGTATGTTACCGATTGATTTGAAATTATGAAAGCTGGGTAAGACGGAGTTTGGTTGTATGTGTTGATTGTCGATTGTTTCATTTTTTTTTTGTATTTTGCTGTTTCGAAGTATTGTAATTTCCATAGTAGTAAGTCATTCAATAAGACGTTAAAGTCAGTTGAATTATAAGCAAATAAATAAATAAATAAATACTGATTTTTTACCTTCTATGCAGACAAGATACAGAGTACAGAAAAATACAGATTGTTTAAATGTGATACAGATTTCTCCAGAAAGCATAAAATGTGAAGTTATTTCCAATAAATTTATTGATTTTTTTTAATTGCTGTATGTGTATGTATGTGTATGTATGTAGTTGCTGTAATGTGTACTTTTTCACACATGTTTTAGATAAATATATACCAGTAACAATTAAAAATCGTCTCAATGTAGCACATTTTTTAGTATTTTTTATTGAAATTTAGGCGTCTTGGTGTCTGCTTTGCCCTCAAGTAAGAGTATACAGAAAAATCTGTATTGATACAGATTTTTGTTAAAATAATCTGGCATCTCTGCTTCTTAGAGATCTGAACATTTTTTGAAGAAGTTGATGTTGGGATTTTAAGAGTAGTTTGCGCAAGATTTGATTTAAAAAAAAAAATAAATACTCCGTGAAAAACTTTCTGAAAGAGATACTTAAAGAATTTTATAAGAATTTCAAATTTTATAAAAAATTCTATGGGAAATTTTTGATGAGAATCTTCTTAATTTACCTCAAAAATCATTAAAACGACTCGTAAAGAAGTTCTTGGGGGAATCCTGGGAGAAATTTTCGTGAGTTCCTACGAAAATGAAATGTTTGAAGGATCTTCTGAGAAACCTCCGAAAAAATTCTCAAGGCTTTCCTACAGAAAACTGATTAAATTTTTGGAAAGAAATCTTGGGATATTTCCACAGCAATAGATGAAAAACTTTCATCAAATAATAGTTAAATTTCTGAAGGAATTTCTACAGCAATTTCCAAAAAAAAATCCCTAAAGATCCAATGAATCCTTGAAAAAAATTTGACATGCTTGCCATTTTTTTGATTCTCTCACCAGAGAATGTTTTAAATGTTTTGGAAAATTATTAAATGTGCCCTAGGGAAGAATATTCCTAGCGAAGGTCCAAAATTTATATCCATAAAACCAAAAGAAACCATGGATGAGTTTCAGATAACCTAACAGAAAAAATATGAGAATATCGAACATCGCTAAAAATCTATGAAGGGATAAATGTCTCTTGGTATTCCGTGTGGATCTTTTCCATGTGTTACATGTGTAAACCATTTGAATTTACTCTGAAAATGCTTTCATAAATCGGTTTGTTAAAATATCTAACAAGGAATTAAATCTAGTCCGATTATGAATATTTCCTCATATGAAATTTTCTTAAACTCCCAAAAACAATGATATTCTTATTTTTTTTGGCGACCATACAACCCGAAAGCTTAGACAATTAATTATCTATGCCGAAAGTCATCTCGCATCAGGTATCTCTGAGCCCCTACAGAAAATTATCTTAGCTGTGCTTATGAGATACTCGGAGTTTGTCCAGAGATTATTTAAGCCATCTTTCAAAAGGGCATTTTTTATTACCGTACGGGATTGGGCCGAAGGGTCTCAGATTTTCATGAAACTTTTTCCACAGACAGGGCTCATGAATAATGAACAAAAAAAATTGAGAAAAATTCAGGGTCGCCTTTTGTTCCGGAAAACTCAGGTGGAATTGATTTGTTTTCCCCTGACACTACTTTCTTTAAAAATCATAACATCATAGAAACAAAGTTTTGTTTAGAAAATGAAAGCAAATTTTCTCAGAAATGCAAAAAAATATGAACTGGAAAAAGTTTTTCACAAAATTTTTCAGAGTTGAGAAAATTCGTAAAGAAAAACCGGAAAAACAATGCTCGAACTCGTAAAAAAATATCAAAAAATATTTTTGAGAAGGTTAATCGCTTTAATCGCTGAAATTTTTGGAATGCATTTTTTTTTTTAGTTATGGCCAATTTTTTTGAAAAATGTCCAAATATGTCTTATAAGCCTTTTCTCTGAAAAATCATAACTCAAGAACGAAGCATCATAGAAACAAAGTTTTTTTTACGAAAATGATAGCAAATTTTCTCAGGAATTAAAAAAAAAATATGGTAGGAAAAAGTTTTTCACCGTTGAGGAACTTAGTAGAAAAGCCGGAAAAACTATGCCCGAACTCGCGGGAAATTTTCAAAATAATATTTTTGAGACGGAAGTTTCATAAGTTTTCATGGCTGAAATTTTTGGAATGCACTTGTTTTTTGTTCTTGAGTTATGGCCAATTAGGGGGATTAGGGGCATAATGGACACCCTAAGCAAATGAGTATGTTAGGCCTGTATAACAGTCAAAAACTTAACATATTATCAGTTGGCTTACAACTTTAACTTGTTTCCTACGTGTTTCGATCATTTACAGCTGGTAGAATGCCATTATTGTAAAGAAATAATGAATTGAAAACCGTGTGTTTTTTGGGGCTGGCAGGAAAGGTACGGGGCGAAATGGACGCTCATCGGGGCATAATGGACACCCCTGTATATTTTATGCTGTATCTTTGAGAATATCGACCAGTTAAGTAATTTGCCAACGGAGATCAATACCACAGATATAATACTCCATCTTAGACGAGTTTACATAACTTCAAAGTTAATTAAATACATTTTAGGCTAAAATAATCGGATTGATTTTTTTCAAACTCTCTAAAACGCCTAACAGTATGCAACGCGCGTACATCCATTCATAATTGCCAGTGTTCATTTCGCCCCGAATAGACTTCAACATTGAAATTGCTATTTTCAGTATGTTCTGATCAAAAATATAATACTTCATACATTGCTAAATCTACGTATACATGTAGATAAGCTAACAATTCACTTGTTTGTATGGTAGACACACTCAATCACTCGTAATACCTTATTTGCTGCTGCTTCGAAATTATAAGAATTTCACCATATGAAAAACATATTTCAATTTCAATGATATTTTGATTATTTTGAAGGAATATAAATAGTACTTTTGAAAAATAGAACAATGAATTGTTCCTTTACACTTATGCATTGAAAGTTTTACATAAAAGCCAACGGTTTCGGCAAAAACAGGGGTGTCCATTTCGCCCCGGGTGTCCATTATGCCCCTAATCCCCCTATGTGAAAAATTATCATATAATATATGCGTACATGGTTATTTTTCACAAAATTGAACATAACAAAAGAAAGAAAAAAAAGTCCATTCCAAAAATTTCAGCGATCAATGCTTATAAAATTACGTTCTTAAAAATATTTTTTTGAAAATTTTCCGCGAGTTCGGAAATAGCTTTTCTGGCTTTTCTTTTTGAATTCTTAACGGTGGCAAAATTTGGTGGAAAACCTTTTCCACTTTTTATTTTTTTTTTTTGATTTCTGAGAAAATTTGCTTTCATTTTCATTGAAAAACTTTGTTTCTACGATGCTTCGTTCTTGAGTTATGATTTTTCAAAGACAAGGCTTATATGATACATTTGGACATTTTTTAACAAAATTGGTTATAACCCAAAACCCAGTGGCTTAGCAAGGGGGGGTGCGGGAGTGCGGTCCGCACCGGGCCCCCGAACTCAGGGGGCCTCCAAATCAGAGAAGGGTTGAATAGAGTTCTTTAAATAGTGAAAGTTTGCTACAAGTATTGAACTTATATACTTGCAGATCTGTTTATAGAAATGTCGAGGCCCCTTCGTGATTATCAAAAGATTTTGGAATTCGCACACAAATGACTAATTTGAAATCCTATTATTAACAATTATAATTATGTACACTTTATTCAAGTAATTTAGTTAGTTTAGTTTTGATCAATTCGATGATTGCTATTTGTGGTACCTACAGGGGCCCCAAAGTACATGAAATAATGTGCTAGAAATCAAAATATAAATTTACTAAATTCAGTACCGATATGGAAGCAACATTCATGTGCATTATAAAATGTTCCTGGCATCCTAAACAAAGGACCAAACATAGCTGTTGGCTTAGCTTAAGGTAGCAGCTGAAATTCAGGGGTCCCATTTAAGAAAATTGAGATCTGAACACATGTCACGTCAAAACTGTAATAGCAATAGTTAGTCAATTATTTTTGCTTTCGTATAAAAAATTAGTGCAATCAACGAATTCCAACTATTGCATCAAGTATTTCTATCCAAGTATTTTTGAATGGTTTCTGCGGGAATTTCTTCGGGTAAGGTAAATACTTACATTGCCTTCGGGGATACCTTTTACGATTTATCAGGAGTTACTTCAAAAACTTCTACAAAAATTCTTCTAAGATTAACTTAAAACTTTTTTTCCAGAGATTACTTTAAAAATTCTTCTAAGCATTGATTAAGGAATGCTTACTATGATTCCTTCAGGAACTTCTCCAAGCATTTCTGCAGGAACTATTCAAGAAATCCTTCAGGAATTCTTGCAAGGTTTTTTTTTTTTGAAATTTCTTCAACCATTTGTTCCGGAATACCTCTTCGGATTCCTTCATTAAATCCTACAAGGATTATCTCATGAAGTCCTTCAAGGAATCCCTCAGATGGACCTTAAGGAATTTCTCCTAAGATTTCTTTGGAGATGTATCCAAGACATAATCTTGCAGGAGTTCCTCATGGAAAATATTTTTAATGAATTTCGGAGATCATGCTTGAAGCCATACCTGAATGGATCTTTGGAAAATTTTCTAAAGGAATAGTGGAGGAATTCTCGGAGGAATTCTTGTAGAAATGTTTGCAAGAATTTTTGGTGTAATTTCTAAAGGAATCTTTGTAGAATCGTCTTGATGAATCCTAAGATGTATTCGGAAAGAGCCATTGGGTTGATTTTGAAGGTATCTTTGATGACATTCTTGAAGGATTACTACAGTACTATGAAGCTAGCACTACAAGGAATACATTGGGGATTTAGGTAAAAAAATCCTAAAGAAATTTTGAAAACAAAGACATTTTTGGAAGAGCTAATGATGAATTGCATAATTTATTTCTCAAAGAATTCCCCTCAAAATCTTTGGAGCAAATCGAAAAAAAATCTTTAAAAGAATACCTATATGGAAAGAAAATCTGAAGGAAAACTTTTAGAAATCCCTGAACAAATCTTTGTAATGTAGCTTGAAAAAAAAATCTTGAAGAAAAAGATTTAATCTTCACTGAACTTTCTTAAAGGCATTGCAAAAAGAAAATCTTGGAGAAATTTCTTTAAAAAATCATGAAGGAATTCCAAAAGGATTCTTCTGGAAAGTTGCTGAAGTGATTATGTGAGGTAGCCCCAAAAGAATCATTAGTGAAAATCTGTAAGATACTTTTTATGGAATTCTTGGGAATACATATAATTGAAGAAATTGCTTCAGAAACACATTGAGGAGTTTCCGAAGCAATCACTGTTGCGCGCTGTAGACACTTTCGAAGGAAATCGTGGAGGAATTTGTAGAGAAGCCCTTGAAGTAATTCCTAGATAAGTCGTAAGAGATATCCAATAAAGAGTTCTTGGGGTTTCTCACTTGAAACAAATGCTTGATGAAATCGTAAGAAACATTTTTAGAAGTTTCGCGAAGTGAATCCGGACGAAACAGGTGTTATCGTTTAAAAAATATTTAAAGGTATCAATAGAAAAAATTCCAAATGGAAACCTTGTAAGAATTCCTAAAGGATTCATTGAAAGAATATCAGTAGAATTTCCTGGAGGAATTTTTGTCAAAATTTTAGAAGGATGTTTTATTTTTTTAGAATTTCTGAAATATTTCATCGGTTTATTTTATATTTTTTCAGATATCACTTTGGAAATCAGTGCAGCAATTAATTAAAGAATATCTAATCCTGAAATTACTCAGAAAATTTTATTCGGAAATTCCTTTGGGAATTCCCAGAGCATTTTTTCTGATTTCATTCTGCATTATTTTTAGAAAATTTCTGCGGCAATTCCTTTAAAAACTGTCTCAGCTATTATGTTGAAAATTGAGTTCGCTATTCCTTTGGTAAAAAATCTCAAATTTTTTAGGATCCCCGTCAGAAGTATAAATGAAAATTTATGCAGCAATTATTTTGCGAAATTGTTAGACAATTCCTTTGGGAAATCTTCAATGAATTCTCGAAAATGCTTCAGAAATTACTTTACGAATTTCAGATTTTTAGTTCTTCGAAATTTCTTTAGAAATTTTGTATGCAACCTTTCACTAGTTTTACAATTCGTTTGAAAAATCCTTGGGTAATTACTTTGGGAAATGTCAATACTCTCCTGGATACATCTTTACTAATTCCTAAAGGAATTGATTGGTTTTGGTTAATTCATTTGGCATTTGCTTTAGAAATTGTTTTAAAAACTCTTTCGGAAATTCCTTCGGAGTTTGCTTTGGTAACTCTTTTGAAATTTCTCGGCAATATGTAATATTCGAAATTGATTTTGGTTATTAGTTTTGAAAATCATTACTTTTCGAAATTGTTTGGGAAATTGCTTTGAGAATTTATCAAGAAACTTCTACGGGGTTTCACCGGCATTCTTTTTGCTTATATATTCAAAATTTCCTTTGGTTTATCTTTCAATAGTTCCTTGAGAAATTCATTCGACAGATACTTGGAAAACTCCGTAGATTTAAGAGGCAATGTTTTGAAAACATCTCCGGTCATTCCTCAGAAAATTCCTTTGGTAATTCCTCTGGATTTGTTTTTATTACTTTTGGAATTCCGTATGTTATGCAGTTTCCGTCTGGTTTTGCAGTTCTATGAGATACACTATTGTTATTAAAAAAAATCCAAGAATTTGAAACCGAATGGCCGAAGAAAATCTCAAAGGAATTACCTAAGGAAGTTACAAAAAATAAGGTGATTACCAGGGATGTTCACAAACAATTTCCTAAAAAAAAATCACAAAGCTAATTCCAAAAAAGTTTTTTTTATTTCTTAAAAAAAAAATCTTATATTTTTTTTTTAATTTCTGAGAAGGAATTCCTGAATCCTTGAATAAATAATTGGAGGAATTTCTTAAGCATTTCTAGAAAAAAAAAACCCGATTTAATCCACCTATGGTGAACAGAACCCTTCTTACACTTATTAAAAATATTGTTGTATTATGCGTATTAAGCAAATTTATTTTGTGTGATTGACCAAAAGTTCTAGAAAATATTGTGGATTTGACATCTAGTGAATTGGTTCCCAAAATAGCATCAGACCATGGACTTACCAGAAATGCCAGACACCTCCTAGAATCTTATATGGAATGTTAAAAAAATAGCTTTCATATTCTGGAATATTGTATCTTTTGTTAACTGCCAAATAATCTTGAATCGATTAACAAATGGATAAGAAAATCAGCGAGATGCACTTTGTCTACACACTAAGATCAGCTCGGTATTTTCCCCATCTTTTTACTGAGTTCTCAACAGCAGATTTAACTCGGTACGCTCGGTTATCCCTTTTGCTGAATACTCTGTAAATAAATTAACGAGATCTGCAAATGAACTGTCAAAAATTACAGATGAACGGTAAATATCGTTACTGATGAACGGTAAATATTGATTACCGAGTGTACCGAGTTAAATCTGCTGTTGAAAACTCAGTAAAAAGATGAAAAAATTACAGAACTCAGCGAAAATTTTACTGAGCTGGAAAATCAGAATCTTAGTGTGTAATATCTCTTAATCAGTCGAATAAATCAGCTCCGAAGTACTTGATATTCATGGTTATATGGTGTAAAAAGGACAAAAATGACATATCTACTAAGTTAATCAGTTTTGGCATTAACTAGTTACTTTGGCTGTCCGGTTCTTGCATTTTTCCCACAATATATAAATTCAAAGCTTTCATTTAACATATTGTTAGTTTTCATAAAATTCCTGTGTATTTGTAATTTGTTAATTATAATTTTGTTGAAAACAAATACCCTGCTAGAATACACTTTGTATGAGATCAGCATTATTTATTGAAAAATAATTTCCCATAGACTAATGGGAAAACTAATGCAAGATAACAAGTGAATATAATAATAAAAACCCGATTTAATGAAATACTCTTCGTGAGATATCTCAGTAATCAAATGTCGATTCGAAATAAAATTTCAGGGCCTTATACAAGGATATTGTAGCTTTCATTTGGTGCTTAGAGAACCCAAATCGGTTGACAGATGGCTGAGATATTTATTATGGTACCCTTGGTCCAAAATCTTTCAAAAAGTTAACCTGTATTACTCCCAAGTACTCTTTGAAAGATATCTCGGTAATCAAATGTCCAATCCTAATGAAATTGTATAGGGTTCTACTAGAATGTTGTAGCTTTCATTTGGTGCCAGGGTAACCGAAATCGGTTGACAGACGGCTAAGATATTTATTATTACATATTTGGTCAAAAATCTCAAAAAGTTTAGTTGTATAAATCCTAAGTACTCTTCGAAAGATATCTCTGTAACCAAATGTCCAATCGAAATAAAATTTCTGGGTGATCTACTAGGATGCTGTAGCTTTCATTTGGTGCCAAGAGAACTTAAATCGATTGACAAACGGCCGAAATATTTATTATGATATACTTGGTCAAAAATCTTAAAAAGTTTAGAAGTATGACTCATAAGTACTCTTCGAGAGATATCTCGGTAACCAAACGTCCAATCGAAAAAAAATTCAATAGCGTTCTACTAGGATGTAGTAGCTTTCATTTGCTTCCAAGAGAACTCAAATCGGTTGACAGACGGCTGAGAAACGTGCGTGACTTTTTTTTGTAACGCACATACACACACACACATACACACATACACACACACACACATACAGACATTTGCTCAGTTCGTCGAGCTGAGTTCATTGGTATATGAGACTCGGCCCTCCGAGCCTCGGATCGAAAGTCGGTTTTTCGAGCGATATTTATACCCTTCTTATGGGTGTAAGAAGGGTAAAAACACTTAAATACTCTGCAGGAATGCCTATAGATTTTTTTTAGAGGAATTTGTTTTAAAAAACTTCGAAAAAATCTTGCAGAAGTAATTACACAAATACATGGAGAAATCCTTGCATGAATGAAATCCCAAAAGATATCTTGTACAAAATCATTTGTAAAATACTTAGGGAAATCAGTTTAACACTTCAGGGCGCGCGCCGTTGTAAAAAAGTACAACATTGCCAAAAACCTCGCTCGTCGTATACAGCGCGAGCACAATGTATTTTTAGGCTCAAACAGGCACGCGTCCTGAAAGTTTAATAATGAATGGATGAAATCAATTTAAGAAATTCTGAGAGAATACTTTAATAAATTTTGAACGAATCTTTGGAGAAATCGCAAGAGCATGATGAACCACTAAAGAAATCTTTAGAAAAAATTTCTAAAGGCCTTTGAAGGAATTTCTTTAAAATTTTGACTAAAACGATGGAAAAATTCCTAAAGTGAGCCCTGGAAAAATCTCAAAAGTAATCCTCGGTTGAATCCCTAGAAAATTTATTGAATAAATTAAACAAGGAATGCTTTATTCGATAGATGAAACCTTTGCATTAGTTTATTACAAGATCCTTGAAGGAATTCTGAAAGAATCTTTTGATAATTGAGGGGCCCAGAATCGAAAGGGTGTAAGTGACCATTTTGACGATTTTGAGTTGAGCATACCAAAACAATTTCCCGGTTTCAAGCTTTCAGCAACTTTTTTAAGATTATTTTTACGATGATTAGAAAAATAACAATAAATTGTAAAAAAATGGGTCGATTTTTTTTGAAAAATATTTAAGAAATTCTTGGAAAACATCCCGTAGGAATTCTTGAAGCGATTCCTGAAGAATTACGTAATCATCGGTTCCGTAATCGCTTTTTTTCGAATAGTAATAATTTGGGATTGTAAGATTACTAAAAGCATTTTGATCCTACCAGGAATTCTCAGAGATTTTTTTAAACGATTATTTCGGAGAAATTTTTAGGAGAATGATTAATAAAACCTGAAATTCTTGACTGAGATGCTTGATGGAAACTTAGAATGATTTTTAGAAGAATTCCAGAGAAATGCTAGCTAAAATTCCTGAAGGAATCCTTGGGAAATGTCCTAGAGTTGATGAATAGTAAAATAACTCCTACAGGTTCTTCTGACAATTTTGTTAGAGGAACTTATGTAGGAAGCCTTGGAGGTAAAAAATATTATCCAATGGATTCTTTGGCGCTGTCCATAAACTACGTAGACTCCCTCTCCCCTCATAGACTTTTGTCCATACAATTTTTTTGAAATTTGTATGGAGCGGAGACTTTTGCCAAACCCTAGCCCCTCCATCTCCCCCTCAACAGCCTACATATTTTATGTACAGGCCCTTTGGAAATGTCCTGGACGAATTCTATAATGGATTTCTTAGTAAAACCTTAGAGAAACTCCTTGAAGAATCCTAGCAGATTTTTTTTTTCGAAAAAAAAAACGCTGCAGTATTTTTTAAGGAATCATTGGAGGAAATTCTGAAGGAATCCTTGGAAACAAATCTTTAAGGAAAAGGTATTTGGAGTACATAGCTCCAATTTTCTCGAGCATAAATCTAGAGATCCGTCAAACGTATCTGGATGAAATTGTAACTTGATTACTTGATCCATTGAACATTGAGTTACATTTTAAGCCGGATACGTTTAGGTACCGGGAAACTTCAAACACTTTGTCCTCAAAAGAATGCCAAGAATGCTTGAGCAGATGCCACGACAAAATCTCGGAGAAATCTCGGAAAGAGTTATGTGAGGTAATAATTGAGAAAACCTTTAAGAATCTGTGGAGAAATACTTAACTTCTGTGGAAAAATCATCAAAGGAATTTTGCAGGATCTCCTGAATAAATCATGGAGGAATGTTTGAAGAAATTTTAGAAGGACTTCTCCAGCTGGAGGAATTCAGATGTAATTTCTTGGTAGTATATTTGCTTCTAAAGGAATCATTGAAGATTTTTTTGTGGTATTTTTTTCTGGAATTTCTCAAGAGTTCTATGAATTGTCAGAGATATTATTGATAGAATCCCTGGTGGACTTCCTGAACAAATGTTTCGAGAAACACTCGATGAAGCTTACTCAAGAATCTTTTGAAGTACTCTGAAGTACTTTTGAAAACATCCTCAGACACAACACTGTAGGAATTCCTGTAGGAATGGTTAGAGAAATACTTAATGACATTCATGCATTAATCAATTAAAATATTCATGAAGACAAAGTATTCTTCAAGAAAGAAAAAACAATTTAAAGAAAACGGTAAAGTAATTTCTATTTAATTCCTGAACGATTGATGTAATTCTTTGAAAAATGTTAAAACAAAAAAATCGACATAATTCTCCGGGATGTATCCTTGCAGAATTCCCCGAAGAAATACATAAAGGAATACAGAAAATATTTTTTTACCTTTCGTCAGTTAGTTGATCACCACTGTCAGTATTACGCTAATACTGAGTACGAAAATCGCGATTTTTTCAACGTGTTGTACAAAATATAACAGAGCGATCACTCGAGAGTTAAGTGTATAGAATTATCATTGTAAAATATGTACATCTGTAATTTTCATGAGCGCCCTCAAATTTGCTCCCGCACCGGGCCCCCAAATTCCTAGCTACGCCACTGCCAAAACCCAAAAAAATACTGCATTCCAAAAATTTCAGCGATTAAAGCTTATTAAATAACCTTCTCAAAAATATTTTTTTTTTTTTAATTTCCACGAATTTGGGCATTGTTTTTCCGGCTTTTCTTTACGAATTTTCTCAACTGTGGAAAATGTTGAGGAAACTTTATCCAGTTCATATTTTTTTCTTGACTTCTGAAAAAAAATTGCTTTCATTTTCTAAACAAAATTTAGTTTCTTGAATTATGATTATGAAATTGCCCAAAAGAAGCATTTGAAATATTTGAAAAAAAAAATAGTTTTTATTCTCGATTTTTTAGGTGATTTCCCAGAAATTCTTCGACATATCTATAGATATCCTCTTTGGAATTTCGTGAGTGGTGCTTTCATAAATTTTTGGAAATATCTTGAAAGGTTTTTTTTTTTAAATATTAGACTGATGCAAATATTTTATTACTTTTTTTTTCAATAGTGCAATTTCTCAAGCGAAATCCTGGAGAGCTCTTGAGGAGATTTCTCCCAAGACGACATTAAGGGTTTTTAGAAACATCTACTGAGTAGTTTGATGAATATTTTGCGGTGGAAGCTTGGGCAAACTTGGGTGGCCATGATAAAACATCAACCCCAGCAATGACTAGCTCTTGAATATGCATATTTGAAGGAAATTCTTATGCAGACCTCGTAGCTTGCATGTAGATTTGCCCACTTACTTGGGGTAGTGGGTTGATCTCATGTCCCGCGAGCCTGCCATTTGTAATCGTCGGTTCCAAGGTTAGATTGATATCTTCGACCCAAAGCCAATTTTCATTACCGTCAAACGGGGTTACTTGCAATAGCGGTGTAACTTGCAACATGATGACATACATTAAATGTGAATTATTTTCTCATAATGATGAAAGCTAGTTTGCTCCATCATTTCGGTTAATAAAATTATGTGCACCAAAGATCGTTTTAGTGGAAATATCAGTTTTGTTTTTTTGTTTCTTGTTTGGTTACACTGTTAAAACGGTTTGCTCATTGTATGCCATAAAAACAAGCATGAAAATCGTGCTTTACCTCTCTTCTATGGTAAGTGCGATAAGTCTGATGACCTTGCTTGCAGTTAGGGTACCTAATAGTAAGCTAAGCTGAACGATAAAAGTTTGATGAAATCATCGACTAGGTAATGTAAAAAATCATAATCATATTCGACAACCACTATGGGGTAATTTGCAACAGCTGAAATTAACAAAACTTTTCATAATTTATTTTCATTTCTCGATATTTCGGATAGGAACAATCGAAATTAATTATTTATTTATAACGTGTCGTGCTAATTTTCAAATGTCGACTCATTTTGTCCATTTTTTTGCACGTGACTTTTAAGGACAAGGTATTTGGAGTACATTGCTAAAAATTTCTAGAGCACCGTTTTTTAGAACCGTTGAACGGATTTGGATTAAAATGCATCACGCTGTTGACAACCACTGAACAATTAGCGTGATGCATTTACATCCAAATCCGTTCAAAGGTTCTAAAAAACGGTGCTGTAGAAATTTTGAGCTATGTACTCCAAATACCTTGTCCTTAAACATTGTTAAAGAATTCCATATTTTGAAACTTCATTCATGTTTCACCTTGATGAAAGCTTAATTCCGTTTATGATCGTTCTAAACACCAACATCTACTCTGAACCTAGATGAAGTAAATCATTTTAATAGAACCAAATTGACTGCTTTAAACTTTGTAAATAGTTGTATGTGTGTTTAAATCACGATATTTTAGTTAAAGTAGTCAAACAATTCATACTGAAAATTGCCTAAAGATGACTCACTTTACCTTTTCAACAAATTACATTAATCATTGATGACATTTTGTAACTAGTACTGAGTCATGAGATCCCTAAATATGCTATATTTGAGGGACGTAAGACCTGCTGTGAAACGCTGTACTCTCGCTTATACTAACTACCAACCCTTAAAGGGAAACTCATATTTCAATCGGTTAGTGTACATCTTTTCAAAACATTTTTCATCCATTACATCAAAAACTTATAATATGACCAAGAACCAGAATGTTAGTGCAGTTTCGTGGTAGCTAACTTAGCTTCATGTCATGTGTTGCAAGTTACCCCACAGATGGGGTAACTTGCAACAAGCATGTATTTCACACCTCCTGATCAGGTGGCAACGTATTTCATTAAATGAAGTCCTGTACAATAATCTACTAATGGTAATTAGGGTACACGATGCTTTACAGTATGTTTCAAATGTTTACATTTTCAATGATATTGCTTCAAAGTCGAAAAGTGTTGCAAGTTACCCCATTTGACGGTACTTTAAAGACACTGATCCTCTGTGAACCCTGAGCCTTTCCAGCGATTCTTTGCCTTGCTACTTTCTATACGACGAGCTGGGATCCAATCTAGTACTAAAGTAGATGCCAATGACGATGAACTTCCAGGAAATCTTACGCTACCTGTCTGATAGAAGAGTCAAATCGAGATGCCACCGGTATGACAAACATAGCGGAATCCAAGTCCCGGAACCACATATTGCTTGCAACTCACCTAGCCGCTCCAAAAGTCTACGCTCCACCTCTTCTGAAGTTTCGAGACTTTGTAACGTTTTCCCCGGCAACAAGATCAACAAGACACAATTTTTGATTGACTCTGGCTTAAAAGTTCCGCTTTAGCGCCAATCAGACCACAGCCTGATACGGAACTTCGAGTTCGCAGAATTGGGTGCCCGGATTTAGCCAGCGGCAGTCGTGGAGTCATGTAACTAATAAAGCCAAACGAAATACAAAAACTGACACTAAAACACCAATCAAATATGCTTGACACTATATTTAAAACAATTTTCGTCTTCTTGCAAAAGGAATAATTAAATTTTTTGGACCAGCCTAATCTTCCTATCATAACACAATTTGTTGTGCGCACAACCGTATTCTTCGGCCTACACACTAAGATCAGCTCGGTATTTTTCCCATCTTTTTACCGAGTTCTCAACAGCAGATTTAACTCGGTACGCTCGGTTATCCCTTTTGCTGAATACTCTGTAAATAAGTTAACGAGCTCTGCAAATGAACTGTCAACAATTACAGATGTACGGTAAATATCGTTACTGGTGAACGGTAAATATGATTACCGAGTGTACCGAGTTAAATCTGCTGTTGAGAACTCAGTAAAAAGATGGAAAAAATACTGAATTCAGTGAAAAAATTACTGAGCTGGAAAATCTGAATCTTAGTGTGTAAGCCTTTTTCTGCCCGTATCGCTGCCTTTGCTGCGTGGAGTCGTTCATGCAGGTACATCTCTCCGTAAAAACCGATCACCAGTTGGTGGTGCTGTTGTGGTAAGCACACTATCACAACAGGTTCAAAATATCACTTCACTCTACTTACATCGGTTCTGCTAATGTCCCCATGCGGATGATTTCTGTTCTATTCACACTACTGTTGCAGAGGAGGAGAGGGTTTGAGGGTTTGATAACGGAGGGGTTATAACTCTTTATAACATTGTTTGCGGCATTTAGAAATGCTGTGCGGATTGTTGTTCGCAATGATAATTGCGGTTTTGTGCCTCAGCAGAGCTCTCGCAATAGCCAACATCCAATAGGTCTGTGTGACGACATCGTGGCCCACGCACCTCTGAACAGAGGCTGGGATGATTTGTACTGGAGCTCGCTTGGCTTAACCAGGGTATAGCTGCGGATGTGTCGGGCTTTGCACTGGCTCGCTCGGCAGATGAGGGAATGGTAGGTAGGGATCCTCGCTCTCTGCTGATTAAACTTCACTGCTTGGTTTGCGAAGAGATACTGTTCCACGATCGTTTGTTGGGCCCTGATTTTTATACTATTGGGGATGGCAAAGTATTACAGAATTCTTCTTCTTAGTGGCAATCAAATTTGATTGGTTGGTAGAAAATGAGAAGCAGTAGTTCGTTTCTAGAAAATGGGCATGTGCAAACGTTACAACTTTATGGGCGATAGCCGGGAGAAAGGCAAAAGTGTTTGCCACTTAGAACATCTCTGGACAAGATTATCTGGATTCGTGTCCCTTTGACGTGGTTGTGAGTAAATATTTGAAGTATTCGAGAGACGAATGCTAACCATATACTTTTGGAAGTCAACGACGAAGTCAGAACTTACTTACAGGTTAATTTTAATTTGTTACGATATAATTCACAACTTCATCTTGTCATAAATTTGATGTTAGACGCAATAAAAGAAACAAAATTAAGACAAAACATCTATTAGTTTAAAAAATGAACATAGAACAAGTCCTGAAGGATTCAGGATTGTTCTCATTACGCCTGAATACAAGAGAAACAAAACTAATGATGAAAAAATACACACAAAAATAATACTTGTCCATCCGGTGGTTAAAGTCCAGGAATTACCAAGAGCCGTCAATCGAATCGCCCGATCGCAAAACGATTCAATTGAGCAGCAATTTGTCACTTTACTCCTACCGATGCAGCCGGGGCTCGACAGTTCTGCAGTGACATGCGGGACCCACCACGACCGTCGCCACTTAACATACCAACCCCCATGTAGTCACGACTTTAATCACCTTGTGTCTCCGCGCGCAGCCCCGAAGCAGACCTCTCAACCCAAGGCGCACAGTCCAAATCCGAGCACAACAACCGCCGAAATCTACCCCATCAATCTTCAATTTGCTCACTACTGTGACAGTGGTCGGTTTTGTCGCGCGCGCAGTCTCTCTCTGGATCGCTTCGTAGCTGGCCCCTTGCATGTGTCTCAAATTACATCACGATGACGGCGTCCACGCCACAGATCGGTTCAATACGTTCCACATCCCGGTCGATCGCTTGGACTTGGATTGGGACTCGAGGGAAACAAACGAATAAACCGAAATAATAAAAACAAAACTCGCGACAAGTGACAAAAGACGAATACATACGACGGCCATTAGCAGTAGGAACCGACGGAACCGACCGATACGAAGAAGGAAAAGAGACGAGTTCATACAAAGAATACAGGGACAGGCACAAAAGGGGGAGAAAGTGAGTTCCGCAGTTCAGACAGGCGACAACTCCTTCGCATTGAACCCCTTACTCTGGGGTCCAGTTCAGCGAAGTTCCCCGCGCACGCCTCCATCGTCAACCGCCTTCGCTCGCTCGAATGACACGTAACACGAAACTCTCCTCGTTGAACACAAAAAACACTCGAACTGACAAAAAGCATCCAGCACGGACCTCCTCGGCGGACGGACATCGATAGCGATTTACAACAAGACAGGCCTCCGAGAGCGCACCTGCCAGGCCTTCTCTTCGCCAGCTGGAGGACCAGCGCAATCGTCGTCGGATCCGGTGACAAATTATTATGTCAGGAAAGATTTTTAATTTAAATGTTACAAGTGAAACAAAAGAGACAAATAGAATGCTAATGTAACACCAACACCAGCCAGTTGCCACCGTAGCTTGCACCACCTCCGCCATTGCTTAATATATCATTCGAGGAGATTGATTTTGTATACAAGAATTTATTTGAATATCTTCATTCTTAATCTCTGGGCCACTCGGTGGTGGCGGTTCTTGGTCGGTGCAGTTCTTCCCTGTTCGGGGTCTGGTAAGACAACCATTGCCCGTGTCGTCTACCAGCTTGCGCCAATCGATTGCAACGTTATGCAGGGGATCATCTGCTCTGCTACTACTGGCGATGCAGCGGCGTAGGTAGAATCATTTCTTGTTGTCGACCGGCCACCGATGAAGCTGGATTGATAACTTTCCAAGAACACATTTACTCTTGGTGAAAGACGATCAAATGTTTAGTGTGAAGATCAATCAAAAACCTCTCAATTCTACACTTCCAACCCTTAATACCTAACAACGCTCCTGAAAAGCCTAACCTATGGAATGCTTCTACGAAAATGGAACCACAAGAGAGAAACAAAGTGAAGCCAAATTGTGCATTCCGACCTGCCTGAATTACAACATCCTTGCCTGGCCTCCCCAGTCTCCACTCAAACCCCCTCGCTGCTTGCTCCAATCCCGATCGGGATCGGGATGCACCAGTGACACTTGTTATGCACCAATCTGCTTCTGTTCCCGAGCTTCCGAACAAATGATGATCGTCACCGGTCTCGTTCGTTGGTCGACCGGTGAGGACCCCAGCGATTCAGCTCAGCGTTGTCGCGCGCGGGCAAACAAGACCAGCTACCTAGTGAGGCAAGGTTTTGTTTGACTTGTATTTAAATCAGACACATGCATCATTCGAGTTCGTCGTCGTATGCTTCCCTGTCTGTCCCAGCAAACCGAACTGACTGAAGGTGGAACGAATTGCAATCAATGGGGGTATTGTCAAATGCCAATCAGGCGTTGGACAAATCAATTCGACTTCGCACCTTGCTCGATCGATACATCGATCGATCGCCAACAAGATAACCGCAAATAATCGGATCTTGAAATCGGTTTCCTCCCTAACGATCACTAATATACTCATTAGAGCTCCGTATGATTGCCGTGTAATTTATTTATTTCACGTAAATATTGAGCTTCCGATCCTCGCGAATCGTCGAAAGCATGAACGGCGGCGGCGGCGGCCCGAGAGGTCGCAACAAGAGTATGTGAAGTTCAACACCGTTCGGTAGCTCATCCTGTGGATTGACCCTGCCGATCGGCGTGGTATGGTGGTTGCAGGGCTGCCAGATTTGTTGAATTTCTCCTTATTAAATGTGTGCGCCAAAGCACATTCCGCTGGAAATTAAAAACATCAGATAATACATAAAATATGGCTGCCACAATGGCCGACTTGATCCACTACTTATGTTGGGGGCGAGATGGAGTGTTCAGATTGTTCGGACTACTTTTAAGCGAACTCGTGGTTAATGTATAACGGAAATTGCTAAAAACCTCTAAAAACTAAAATTTCTTATTGGTTTTATACATTATTAGCATATTGAATCAAATACTCACATCGAGTCTAACCTAACTCTACAAGTCTTCTAAAAAAAGACAGTTTTTGCATGTATTCTCGTCCTACAACCTTCAGAGCATTAAATTAATAAAAATTCTAGTACGACGCGGTAGCGATCATCATTAGGTGGACGATCGTGGTAACTCAGTCGAGGGGCGTTAGGCAGTGGCTCCCAAATCGGCAACATTCCCCGACCCGTAGCTTGGACCGGCACTGCTCTGGCCAGTGTTACCATCAGTATTCAATCGCGCTAGCTTCGCAACCGGCCGACGAATTACTCCAGTCGACGACTGGACGATTGCTTGCCGAGCTCTTCCATCACTTCCTCGAATCACCTCCAGAACCTTACCTCTTGTCCATTCATTCCGAGTTCCCTCGCTTACGATGGTCACCAGATCTCCAACTTGTATCGGCTTCACCTCCTGAAACCATCTAGTTTTACGGGAAATCGTGGGTAGGTACTCTCGTACACAACGTCGCCAAAACGAGTCCACCATGACCCGACATAAATTCCAGCTGCTCCTGCATGCATGAGTGACCTCCTCCAAGATTTTTGTGGGCTGTGTTACTCCGCTTGAACTCATCAATAAAAAATGATTTGGCGTTAGAGTCTCTTGCTGAAGGTTAGTGGACGAGAGTTTACAACGGCTTCAGCTTCGATGATCAGGGTTGCGAAGGTTTCTTCATCCGGATTCCTTGTCGTGTACATTGCATCCAAAGCCACCTTGACTTGTTAGACGGCACAAATCTCTCCCACGATCCGCCCATGTGGGGCACCGCAGGCGGGATGAAACACCATACCATTACATCCTTGGGAAGTATTATGGGACACCTGGTGTCATATGACGCAAAACACGCCTTCTGAATGCGGCTCTCTGAGCGCAATACTCCCGCAACATCCAGGAAAGGCGATAGCTGACGTAGCTTACTGTTCCATTCCAATCTTGCTCGTACACTATTTCGCTTCGCAGTCTCCAGTACTCGAAGTTCTTCTCCGTAGGCTGCCTTTTGTACCTGCCGACAAATGCAGGTTTCTGAAGCAATCAGCTCCTCTTGCGTCAACGTGCCGTACTGTAGAGGTTCGCCACGTACTTTCTTCCGCAGGTTGCTCAGGAATTTTTGCACGTACGCCACAGCCGCTACCAGTTTGAAAAAGGATTCCATTCAATCGTTTCCGCATTACTGTCTTCCCGATGAACCAGGCATGCCCAAATTTCCTCCGATGTCTCATGTTTGACTTGGTTGTCTACAGGCCATTCTTTATCCGACCGGTACAGGAATTCTGGTCCTCGGAGCCGCCGGCAAGCTGGCGAAAAGCAGGGTCTATTTCCCCAATTCATAGCATCATCCGCAACGTTTTCCATCGTCCAGATCCAGCGCCATTCTCTCTCATTTGACTCGATCAGTATCTCCCCGATCCTGACAGCCACGTACTGTCGATAGTTTCGGTGATCCGAGTTTATCCAGGCTTATACATTCTTGGAGTCCGTGTGGTAGAATCATTCGTCGATTGGTGAACTGTGCACTTGGCGAATCATCTTCTTCATCCGTACACTCAGTATTGCGGCCTGCAATTCCATACGAGGGATGGACAGGGACTTCAACGGTGACACCTTGGTTTTGCCGCAACCAGCACACATTCCACTTTTCCGCTAAACACAGCCCTAAAGTACGCTATGCAGGCGTAGGCTTCTTCACTCGCGTCTACAAAAACGTGAAGTTGTGCGATACTAATTGTAATTCTTCAGGACCGCAATCCGGAATTTCCTCTGAATTGGTCATCCAATTCCTAATATGGAAACCACCTCTGGAATGAACGATTCGCTCTTCCTCAGCCTGCCGCACTGCTTTATCGATAGTATCCGCGCTGTCCAGGTAATCGTCGACATGATGTTTTTTGATAACAGCCTCCGCTGCCGCCGCAAACGCCACAACAGTAGCTGAGCGTGCCGACCGGTCATCTTTCTTGATTCGGATCTGATGGAACACCTTCTTGATGTCAGCACAGAGGACGTAGCGTCTCTATCGGAACCCAAATAGAACGGCGGACAGAGAGCTCAAGAGATCTTGCCCCTTCAAAAGCATGGAGTTCAAAGATACTCCATCTACTATTGCCGCAGCATCACATAATATCCGGATTTTCTCCAGTTTCTTGGGATAAAGGGCTACTCCTAAAGGGAGATATCAAGTCCTCCTTGGATCCGCTTCCTTCAATTCCGCTTCTGTCGTCCGGTGGATGTATCCTTCTTCCTGGTATGCGACCATCTGCTTCCTCACGCTTTCACCTATAGTCGCATTCTTCGCCATGCGCCGTTCAAGACACACCATTCGTTTTACTACCATCTGATATAGCTATCCGGAAACTTAAACATGTCGAACTTCCACAGCAAGCCGGTCTCGTAGTGTTGCCCGATCCGCTTCGTTGAACTCTCCAGTATGCGATTTGCCCTCTGGACTCTAGTGACTGTGGACCGTCGACAATCTTCAGTCCGAAGCTTTCCACAGAAAAATATTGCTTGAATCCGTTTCGCAGCTGCAGATGTGGAAGCTCAGCGCGTTCTCACTGCAGCCTGGCATCGATCCGTTGATGGTACACCCCAGACGTGTTTTTGCGTCGTTTTGGTTCTTAAGGATTGCCTTCGCGAATCTTCAACAGGGCTGCAAGATGTGCATTATCGTTACCCCTGAGGAAGACACTATCCCCGTGTCGAAACGTCGGGTGAATAACAAAACCTGTTTTTATTTTAAGCCTAAGACTGCGTAGCCGCTAATCTATAGAGTCAAGATTACAGCCAACCTCCAACAGCAATTATCGTTACCGATTAGGATTTTAGGAAAAGCGTCTTCATAATCCTTGATTGGTAGTCCGCCCAAATAAGGGTACTTCTTCACCATTTCCGTGTAGCGGATTGACTGTCGAGGCAGACATACGAAATGCCTGAAGTTCATAGGCACAATATTCAACACATATTGTGCCTATGAACTTCAGGCATTACGTATGTCTAACATACCATTTCGGTTGGTTATCCGAAAAACAACAACATTCGTGTTGTCGAGGAAGGTCTAGGTTCACTGGTAGAAATGCTTCTTCTGTTCTGCGGCTGTCCATTAATTACGTAAGGGTTTATAGGGGGAGGGGGGGGGAGTTCGAGAAATCTTACGCGCCATACAAAAATATTTGGCTTTCCATACAAACAATCTTACAATGTGTCGAAAAATCGCAAAAATTCCCTTACGTAATTAATGGACAGCCCCTCTCCGGAAATCTCCAGGCTAACCTTCATCGATTTTTTCTCGATTCTCTTAACATTCGCCACCCACTGCAAGCACAGTGGATTTACATCCTTTTCGTTTCCCAGGCACTGCATGACATCCTCTTCAATTGGCTTCTTTAACGATGTTGAGATAATTCGATATTCTAAATCTGCATGTCAAACTGAGGTGAAATCCAAATTTTCATAAATATTGGAGCGCGGGAACCTATTCAAAAATCGATTTGAAGTTTGTATGGAAGCAATTTGTCGGATCACCCCTTGTCGCAGTTTGAACTGGGCGGAGCTGTCAAACAGTTGTCCAGCTGTCAAAAGATGATTTCAAAAAATCTCTTTGAAACTGATTGAAGGTACCAAAATAAGGTACCAAAAATATGAAAAAAATCAAAGTGGCTCAGAAAAAGGTACTCTTCGTATAAAATAAAAAAATCAATACATTTTTAATAACTTAAAAACCCAATTAGGGTTCTCGACGATTCGGTCACCGGTAGAATTCGGAAAAGACTCGAACGGTCAATGAAGTGGTGATTGGTGATTCCGTGTGTAGTCTTTGGTACACCTTGGTTACCGGGAGAATGAAGGAGAGAGTGATGTATCGCTTGACACCCATCCACGTCACACAGTTTCTTGGGCTTGCATGGTCGTTTACCGTGCGCGCCAATGCATGTTCGGCAAAGTGAATATTTTTCAACAGCTTACACCAGGCACGTAACGAAATTCTCCGACCGAGTTGACTGCCCTACAGGAACATCAGACTTCGTAAGATACTCCGTTCTTCTCTATCCGCTGTGTGACCCCAAAAAAATCTTCTTCTTGGATTTCTCCGGCTTTCCACGCTGCGTCTTTCTCGGATCCGTGTGGAGCGCAACATCTGCCGTAGCAATTACCAGCCTCGACATAAACTGCGCAAACGTTCGCAAGTTGGAGATCGGAGCTTGCTGCTTGAACATCGCCCAATCCAGCTGAGTTATTAAGGGGTGCCACTTGTTGTCCCACGTGATCGCACAGGTTTTTACACTACCATTCCGAAGCCGATAAAGGGTCTCCAGCTTGTCCCGTCTCGGTGCTGGAACTTCTCGAACCTTTTTGAGTATAGCATGAAAATACAGTGTCTCCAAAGTAGCGATTACATGGGCTTCTCAGTAGTTCCTCAAATATTCGTCCACGGATTACACCATTAACTTTTCTTGGGATTCATTGGGATCTCTCCAGGGATTCTTTCAGAAAATTTTCCGGGGACTCTTCAGGAATCCCTCCAGAGATGTCAGAAACCACTCCTGGAATTATTTATTGGTGTTTCTCCAGGAATATCTTTAGAAATTCTTTTTTGGAATTACTACAGAGCATTCTCCAGGTTCGCAGGCATTTTTAAGAGATGCCTCCTCAAAACCCAATTTCCTTAGAAATATATTCTAGTAATTCCAGATTTATTTAAAAAAAAAAAAACAGATTAGAGTAGTGTGCGGTAGTTCGGCAGCAGCAAAGCTTCGCGCGCTCGCTTTGCTAGATTTTTGCGATTTTCTTTCCCCTTCTCTCTGAGGGGCTCCGACGACGGGACGCCAAGCAGTCAGTAGTGTGCGGTAGTTCGGCAGCAGCAAAGTTTCGCGCGCTCGCTTTGCTAGATTTTTGCAAGAGTGAGTTTTTGGAGGCAAAGTGTACAGGCCGCGTTTTCATTCGGTCGTCGTCGTCTATTTGACTGCTCATCTTCGTACGGGGCGATTTATGATACGATAAATGCAACAAACAACATTTTTTGCGATTTTAGTCAACAGACATTGAAATGTTCGTCACGTCAAGTGTCGGCCCAAGTTCCAAAGCCACGTTGGTTCAAATCACTTTATTTTCTCTTTCGTTAATTTTCGCACTTCGAAAACTATATGAATGGTTCGTCATCTTCGATGTCGGCATGTGTTTTGTTTTAGTCCAAATGAAAATAAGTGGTTTGATATTAATAGGGTTGCATGAATCACTCCACTTACCAAAGTGAACTCATATCATGCGCCCATTCCCCTCCCCACTAACAAAAAGTCCTTCCCATGACAGACGTGGAGACGCAGAGGTGATCTCGGTCTTTAGTAAGCAACGCACGTCATAATAACATTCCTTTCCTTCCTCGATGACCGTAAGGACGTGGCCGGCGCCGTTATTGACCTAATAAAGTTTGGAATTCTCGAAGATGCACAATGAGGACGGTAAGCTACTCCCAAGCTCCGTCTGTTGGTTCCTTGTGCAACTTCGATTGTTCTGGTCAATCACGGAGTAGCAGCTACGAATAGTACGGTCATCTATGCTCATGCTCATGCTCATTTATTTAAAAAAAAAACAGATTAATCCACCTAGTGGTAATAGTGATATCTGTACACTTTAGGATACATTTTATTATAATTGGTTACAAGATTCATGTAAAATTTGACAAAAATGCAATCAAGTGGAATTTATCATAATGAATCCCATTAAAATTTCAACAAAATTACAGGGCGCGAGGGCGCCATCAGTCGCACTAAAATTTTGCTCAGTAGTTTTGGACACAAAAGGGGATTTGAAGAACTTTGTTCTTGATGCGATGAAATTATAATTTTCCCATAAAACATCGACATCAGGAATCTGAATGGTGGGATATGATGAGATCACTTTAATTTTGTCAAGATTTTCTTCTCTTAGGGGCTGTCCATAAACCACGTGGTCATTTTTTCCTGGATTTCAGAGAATTTAGGTACTGACTGGAAACTATGAGCAACTTTAAGAAAGCTTTAATCGTAGGCTGGCAGAGAAGGGGAGGGGTTTGCATCTGCAAACCTTAGCGTCTGTTCTCCGGAAGGAGCGGCTCACAACATACTCGCCGAACTACTGAAGAACCGAGGCACGGGTTCGGCATCGTAGCGCTGCATGTAGTGTGTTGGACAGGATCGATGGAGCGAACTTTTAGAGGTAATCATACCATCTATCAAAGCTGCGGCAACACACGCGAGCTGGCAACAGCTGATGGGTGATATGCAGAGGCGCGTGATCGATTGATGGCCGATCGACAAAAGAATGTGCAGGTTGCGGATCAAGGGCCGATTTTTCAACTTCAGCATAATCAACGTGCACAGCCCACACTCCGGAAGCACTGATGATGACAAGGACGCATTTTACGCGCAGCTCGAACGACAGTACAACCACTGCCCAAGCCACGACATCAAGATCATCATAGAAGACCTAAACGCTCAGGTAGGCCAGGAGGAGGAATTCAGCCTCCCTCATCGTTACACCTGGAGATCACCACAGCAGACGGAATCTCAAATCGACCACGTTCTGATTGACGGACGGCACTTCTCCGACATTATCAATGTCAGGACCTATCGTGGCGCCAACATCGACTCCGACCACTACCTAGTGATGGTCTAACTGCTCCCAAAACTCTACATAATCAATAATGTACGGTACCGGCGACCTCCACGGTACAACCTAGAACGACTAAAACAATCGGATGTCGCCTCAGCCGCGCAGAATCTCATAGCCGCGTTGCCGCGAGGGCGAGCTCGATGGACTGCTGGAGAACAGTAAATGCAGCCATAAACGACGCAGCCGAGAGCACCATCGGGTACGTGGAAAGAAATCGACGAAAAGAATGGTTCGACGAGAAGTGTAGAGCGATTTTTGAGGAAAGAAGTGCAGCACAGGCGGTAATGCTGCAGCAAGGATCCAGTACGTGGAACGTTACAAACAGAAGTGGAAACAGCAGACCCGCCTCTTGTGGGAGAAAAAGCGCCATCTGGAAGAAGCGGAGTGCCAAGAAATGGAACTGCTGTGCCGTTCCCAAGAAACACGGAAGTTCTACCAGAAGGTCAACACTTCCCGCAATGGCTTCGTGCAGCGAGCGGAGTCACTTGACGGACGAACGTAATGCGATGGAAAGGTGGAAGCAGTACTTCGATGAGCACCTACGCCATTCAGGTAGGCACGGGAGACAACGATAGCGAAGGCAGCGACTACGCTGCCACGCCGAAGGATTACATTCACCCCAAGTAACAGTTCCATTGCTGGTTGGTTTTGTTTGATTTTTATTAGGGATTTATTACAGCAATAACTAAAACTCACAGTTTTATGACTGATTTTATGAAAACCATTGATAAAATGTTTTATAGTATACTTGAAGATATCCATAAAGACAGATTTTAAGAGTAAACAAAACTTTCCGATACGTAAACCTTCTGGTAATCATTATTACCATAATGAAACTGTTAAAACTCTCAACAGATGGCGATCCGTTCGATAAGTAACGACATCTGTTGGTGGAAAAGCAGAAACTACGACACTGCTAGGTTTATTGCGGTCATCATAAAAGTAAACTTGCTTTGGTTTTATTTTCGCTGATTATGGTCGTCGCCATATTGAAGAATTGGCTAACGTGAATGGAAAATAGTTAATTTTGCTGAAATTAGCAATGAATTGATAGTTTGCCACCATTTCCATTACATGCTCACATAAATAAACTCTCTCTGCTGGGTTTTCTTGTGATTCGAGATAGTTTTACTAAAACAACAAATTGATTTATTTCATTCCAAGATGATAATAGGGTATCGCGCCACTTGGGCGGTGGCTTCTATATTCGTCTGTTTTCCACTACAACTGAGTCAATTTTGAACCAATTGACTTGAAATGTTGTACACGGGTAGATACTATACCTATCTCACCACATTCCAAAAGTTGTGTCAATTGGTTCAAATTTGACTGAGTTATAGTGGAAAACAGACGAATATAGAAGTCACCGCCCAAGTGGCGTGATTCCCTATTCACTATGTTCGAAGCGCATTAATTTTATGACTCTGCAACCCCAATATTCACGGTAAAATTGAATGCGCATAAGCCTACCAACACAATAACTACTAAAATATTACTTTGAAATGATCGCTTTCTACTTACGAATGATGTATCCTCCCGAACTTTACGTGCCATCGAAAAAGCTTCTCTGCATCTTGAGCTGTCATAGTTTTTGTTAAAAAAAAAACAACAACAATCATCATAACCTCTTTTCGAGAATTTAAAACAGTTTTATTGCTACTCTCAATGTGGTTTGCAAACCCTCTCCGAGAGTGGTCCACTTAGCCGGAAGATGCTCTTATAGAGGTTACCAAGAGGTTTTGATGTATGATTCAGTTTTATTGCAAGTTTTATAAAATTGGTCATTAAGATCTCTTATAGAGCCGAACAAAACTTAGAATGTTACTTGGGACCAGTCATAACCAAGAAAGCAACTGAAAAGGGTGGTATCGAAGAAATGCCATCTCAGATAATCTTTCGTCGTCAGTCAGCTAGAACGAACGAGTTGGTGGGAAGTTATCAACCCGGTTTCATCGATGGCCGGTCGACAATTGACTAGATCTTCACCGTAAGGCAAATCCTCCAGATATGCCGCGAATACCAGGTGAAAACACATCACCTGTTCATCAACAGGTGGAAGTCGTGCCGGGCTCCAGAAGAAACTGCGGTCAATAAAGATTCACCCCGCACCAAAAGCACCATGTACAAGTACGCTAATAAGACCGGTGGTCCGCTACGGACACGAGACATGAACTATGCTCGAGGAAGACCTGCAAGCACTCGGAGTTCTCGAGCACCGCGTGCTGAGGACGATCTTGCGTGGTGCAGTAGAACGGTGTGTGGCGGATAGGGATCCCGGTCAAAGCCGGGAAGGTACGGTGGGCAGGGCATGTAGCAAGAATGCCAGCTAACAACCTTGCAAAGCTGGTGTTCGCAACTGATAAGGTTGGCACAAGAAGGCGTGGAGTGCAGAATGCACGATGGGATGTCTTTTAATATTGGAATCATCCTCATTTCTTGAGACAGTTTTGTTCATGATACATTTGTTTGATTTTGTATTGTAGAAATTTCAATAAAAAAATAAACTGCAATTACATTTTAACCAGAAAAGACCTTCTAACAGCCCAAACATCTGGCACCCCTGAGAAGCAGCAAAAACGACTGTAACGAAACATCAATAAGTGAGAGAAGATGATGCCATAATTGATTTTTTGTTCGCACTGCTGTTCCTTTCGATGATCAACAACCTTCGCTCGATGAGTCCTCACCCCGCCATAAGGAGGGCCAACAAAAAAAACACCAAGCGAGAACGTGTATTAAAAATATAGTGATTAGACCGTTTATGATTGCTTGGCTTTATTATCGCTGTTTCCTCGAAAGTTTTCGTTCGGATCGATCTTCAATTTTCGCGTGCCACGCGGATCCAACAACAAGAGAACCCACTTCATCCGGTGTTCTTGACGGGGTGTTGAACCACACGAGGAGAGTTCACCATTCAGAGGTACACCAATCGCGGCGGAGTGGATCATAAACGACCCCATTATCGCTTCCGACACTTGGCGCGCGGGTCGGATCGGCCGATGGCCGCCGCCCGCACCTCTTTACTCTTCAGCCAGAACAAATCGAACTCACTTTCCCACAAAGGACGCGGGCGGCTGTCGATAGTACGTAGTGTGGCGGCAGCGGTGCGTAGGTCGATTAAAAGCCGACGATGGGATCCTGTGTGTGTGTGTACGTACAAGTGTGAAATTATTTCCAGAATCCAGCTGTTCAATTAAGCGTCCCATTTAGTAACGCTGTCGATCCTTTTTCACTGTTCACTGACTGACTGGACGATCGAAATCGGGATAGGTGGAATCTAGTCAGGGTCCACTTCCACTAATGAGCAGTTCATAGGCTAGAGGTGCACTGTGGGATTTAGGTTGCATCAAGGCTAGCGATTATTAGATCTTTGAAGCAGTAATAGGCTTGTACAATTGTTCAAGTATTCTGTGGAAGATTTACAGTACGTTAAAAAAAATAAGAAGAGTTCTGGTGTTCTTTATTAAAATGCTTTAGCTTTGAGAACAAAAGTGCTGGTCTGATAAATTGGAAGTCGTGGGTTCGATTCTCACAGGAGCATATGAATTGTTTCTAACGCAATTCTTACTCTTATTTTTTAATCCAGCGTGTATTCTATTGTACCCAATGAAGTCAATGGACATGTTTTGAGATTAAGTGAGACGTTATCAAAATACTATTTTAACTTAGATTTCCATTTTCGTCCCACTATGCCGTCGGCACACTAGAATTTCCATCCAAACAGAACGAAACGAATCAAGCATATGTGCAGGATCATCGTCCAACTGGAATCTCCCGTATGTATTAAAACTAGATCTACACGAAGCATGCTCACTCGCGCTGCCTCGCTGATTCTATCGACACCCGCCCATGGCCTATGAATGGGAACCAGGATCGCGATGCGGCTTGTTTGGTTTAATTGACTTCATTAGGACCGGTGTGCGGTGGTGGCATGCCATGGTGGTCGGCAACCGCTTCAAAGAAGCCTTCGTAGACCTGGAGTAGGGCTAGGGCGGCGATGGTATCAAAACAATTTCTTTATAGGTGAATGCAGGCGTTTGCTCCATACTCGTTTCTCTTTCACCATGGTTTGAGCTAGAACGAAGGTACTCGTACTGCTGCGGCAATGCCAAGGACGAATGCATTCCAATTTAATTTCTAGAAATAAATTGTGAGAACGATTACCGCTATACGAGATTCTTCGTAAACAATTTTTTTTGGATGGATAGATGTATGCATATGTGGGTATTTATTGTATGGCATACATCCTGCTCAGTGAAACATGAGTTCACACCAAGGTTCACACCAGTGCTGTCATGATAAAATCAGAATTGGTTACTCAAGGTTTTTAAATTTCGGCATCCCTATTTATATATATATACATATTGGTACGCTTTCATGGAAACTATTTCGGTATTACGCTTATGAACATTATTTGAATATTTTTCCTAATCAGGATGTAGTAAAAAATATATACACCGTCAAGTGCTTTTGATCCAAGGATGCAATATTTAAAGAATCTCAGCGGGAATATCAGATCTAAGGAAAATTGATTAAATGTAAACTATCTCGTAAACACCCGGGACGTTTTTTTTTTGGTATAAATTCAATTTATTCTTTGTTAAAAACATTATACCCTGAAGTCTTTTTTATAAGAGTTGTGCTAAGAAATGCATGCCGATAGCTGTAAATACGTGTTTTTTTTATTTTTATAAATTCTACATATTTTGCTCAAATTTTATTGTTTTGTTAATCATAAATAGTTTCCACTGACCCTTGATATACAATGTATTACTACTCATCATAGTCTGTTGAAGTTTTGATCCCAGAGCTATTTTAAGGCCTCCATAGGACTCCGAATTATACACGATGAACCATCACAAAACATTGTCTACGTTACTAAAAAATCATTAAATCACTCTTAAAAAATCATGGTCATCCACACTACTCTGGAATTTATTTTCTTGAGATCTACAACATCTACCATCATTACCCTACTAACAAAAGTAGCTGCATAAGAGCTTATGGAGTAAACGCATTCGAGAGAAAGCTCTTTTAAGCTCTTATCCAGCAAAAATCTTAGTTGGGTAGTGGCACAAATTTCCCGAATGGAGGAGAACGTGCCTCTAGAGCCGACCTACTGGGTAGTGTTCACTCTTCCCGAGCAGAAGAAAATAACAAGTGAATAACATATCCAGGTATGTATCTTAAATACTAACATACCTTGATATGCCCTTCATTAGGTGGTAATAAGAGGCAAAATAACAAAAACAAATATCAAATTTTTGTATAAATAAAGCTAGAAAATAACAAGTATTGTTATTTAAATAATGAATGCATACCTAAAACTTCAACTGCTGTATTGTGGAGCGGACCTGGTGTGATGGTTAGAACACTTGACCATCACGCCGAGGACCTGGGATCGAATCCCACTCCCGACAAACTCACAAAATGTGGGTTCTTCCTTCGGAAGGGAAGTGAAGCGTGGGTCCCGAGATGAACTAGCCTAGGGCTAAAAATCTCGTTAATACAGATAAAAAAAAAAACTGCTGTATTTGTTATGCCAAAGTTATTGAATAACAAACTAATAACATTTCTTGTTATTAAAAGTTTCATTTGTTCGATGACTTCATGGTGTAATAGCAAATCTTGTTCTTCGGTTATTTTCACTGCTAAACCAACAAATACCACATCAATACCAAACTCTGTTTAATTACCTCCACCAGTTATTGTGATGTACTCATACATTTCGTAGAATAACGCAGCAATAATTATTTCAGGTATTAGAGCACATGTTGCTCTTCGCATGGTATTTGTAAGGTATGCCCTTCTGCTCGGGTTTTCAAGAAATTTTGACATGAACATAAAATTAGACCTCGCAATGATACGAGCAACTCTATATTGTAGAAGTTAGACATTCCATGAAATACAAATGGCCTCCAATGCCCTTTGGATCCAATACACCTACAGAAAACCTTTAAAAATTCCTTAAGGAAATACATCTGGGATTACTCTAATAATTTGTCCATGATTTTTTTAAAGATTTTTCTCTGAAATTCCTCCAAAAGTTAGAAAAGTACTACATAAAATCCTTCTGAGTTGACTCCAGGAACTCCTTCAAAATATCTTTTTAAATTCTTCTTGGAATTCCTTCAGGAAGTCCTCCAGAAATTTCCCCAGAAATTACTCCGGAAATCCCTCTTATAATATCTTCAGGAATTCCGCCTACAATTCCTCCAGGAATTTTACCAAGAGTTTCTCAAGGTATTTCTCGAAGAATCCATCCAGGAGTTCCTTCAAGACATCTGCCTAGAATTCTTCCAAAAATCCCTCCAGGAATCCGTCCAGATATTCCTATAGTAAATTCTTCAAGAATTTCACCAGGGGTCTCAGCGAAAAATCCCTTCAGGAATTTCACCAAAAATAACTCCAGCTATTTTGTTTTCAAGAAGTTATATCAAGAACTCATCCAAAAAACCTCCAGAAATTCCTTCATGAAAACCTCCAAGATTCTTCAGGAAACATCCAGAAATTGCTCAAGAAAATATTTCTGAGACAACTCCAGAGATTCCTCCGAGAATTCCTTCAGGGATTTCTCCAGGCACTGCTCCGAGATTACTCTCAAGGATTCTTTCAGAAATATCTCGAAGAATTTTTCCAGAAATTTCTCCAAGAGTTCCTCAAAAAAATTCTCTAAATATTCTCCTCCAGGAATTTTTCCAATAATTTCTCCAGATATTTCTTCAAAATTTCTACTGAGAATTTCTCCAGCAATTCCTTCAAGGATTCCAACAGGAACTCTTATATGAATTTCTCCAAGACCTGCTAAAAAACTTCTGCTGCTGAAGAATGCTCCAAGAATCTCTCCAGGAATTTGGTGAGGGATTCCTTTATAAATTCCTCTATGAATACCTCCTGGGATTTTTCAATTAATACCTTCAAGAATTCTTTCAGGAAGTAGCCCCCCCCCCCGGTTGAGCTTCGTGGCCGTGTGGTTGGATTCGTCAGTCATCTAGGAGTTTTGTAAGCCTCGGAGTGTGGGTTTGATTCCCGCTCTAGTCGAGCGGGGTATTATCAATTGTCTAATGTTAAGACTTGTCAGGTCTGTACAACCTTTGGTAGAAAACGGTGTATTGTCTTTTTTAGGTCCTTCAAAAATTCCTCCAGTGATGCCTACAGGAATCCCTCCCCCAGAAATTCTATTTTCTGGAGGAATTCCTTGAGGGTTTGGTTAAGTATTTCCAGTTAGAATTTAGGGAGTGTTTCACACGAGGAACTTCTAAAGTATTTTTCGGAACAATTTCTGGAGTAATTTCTGGATGATTTCCTGGAATAATTCTTTGATGAATTTTTAGAGTATTTTCTGGATTTTTTTTAAAGAAATTCCTGGAGTATTTTCCGGAACAGAACAATTCCTAGAGAAATTCTTGTAGTAATTCCAGTAGGAATCCGTATAGTAATTCCTGGTGAAATTTCTAGTGAAATTCATTGAGGAATTCTTGAAGGAATCCCTGCAGGAATTCCTGGACGAATTCATGCAGTAATTCCTATAGAAGTTTCTGGAGGAATTTTTGGAGGAATTTTTAGAGGAATTAATTGAGAAATTCCTGAAGGCATCCCTGGCCTTCAGAGGAATCCTCGGGGAAGTTCCATGGAATCCTCAAAGAACTCTCGGAGGAATTCCTGAGGAACTCCCGGAAGAACTCCCGTGAAACTACTGCAGGGTTTTTCGAACGGTTCTTCAAGTAATTTCTGAGGATCTCCTGGATGAATTCTAGAATAGCTCCTGAAGAAATTTCCGAGAAACTGCCGGGAAACTCGTGCAGGATTTCACGAGAAGTACTGGAGGCATTTCCTAGGATCTCGTAGATGTAATCTTGGAGAATGTTTGAGGAACTCCTGGAGGAGTTCTTGGGTATCTTCTTAAACTTCAAAATGCCGTAAACATTTTTTGTATGTCAGTGGATGCAAAACAATATGAGATACAACAGAATTAGGACTTTCTGAAAATATTCATGGAAGAACATCTGAATAAACTTATTGGGAAATCCTGGACGGATTCCCATGAGACTTGAGTATTTTTTACAAAGAATTCCTGGAAAAATGCCTTAATGAATAACTGGAGAATCAAAACTTGTTTACTACTTTCACTCCATTTCTCATTAACTGCCTGTACCAATTTTTCTAGCATAACCAATAGATGCTGTTTGTAAACAAAAATAACAATTGTTATTAATGTTGTTAATATTTTGCTTATACATTTTTCTAGCACACTTTGAAAAAAGTACATTTTTTAAATGTAAACGTTAGATAAACATTTGCAAATTTCTTGAGAAATTTTTAAATGAGTTCCTGAAAGAATCCAAGGAGAACTTCCTAAAGGTGTCATTAAATATAATCCTGGATGAATTTCCGACAAAATACATAGAGGAACACCACGAGAAATTCAAGAGGGAATCTCTGTATGAGAACTAAAAAAAAATCATGCAAGATTTTCTGGAGGTATCACTGAAGAAATTTTTGCATACGTTCCTTCGGCTTCGGGTATTTACAATAGAGCCTTTGGATTTCTGGAAGAGTTTCTGGAGGAGTTCGTGATAGAAAAATCTTTGAAAGAATCTCTAAAAATGTGTAAAAAGATTTCCTAAAAGAATCAGTTAAGGACTTTCTCAACGAATTTCTTCAAGAACCCCATGAAGAATTTCTAAAGTTACTACTAGAGAAATTTCTGGAAGAATCCTTGGAAGATTTCATTATTGAATTTCTGAAGAAATCTTTGAAGTTTTTATCTGGAAATATTTGGAAGATTTACTAAAGTAGTTCCTGGAAGCAGTTATGATAAAAACTTTAAGAAATTTCTTAAAACTTACTGATTTTCTGACTTTCTGAAGTAATCGCTGAAACAATTTCTGAAGGATCCGAAGCAGATTATCCGTGGCATTCGTTGAACAGACAAGTTCTGGAGCAACCCGTACAAGATTTCCTCAAAGATGTTCTGTAGAAATTTTTGAAAGAACCCATAACATTTTTTTTTTCAAAAGTACACAGTCAGAAAATTCACTCATTTTTGAGCTACGGTGGGACAACACAAAAAAAAAGAAAATCGTACTCCCAGCGCTAGCGATGGCCCAAGTGTGAAACTCGTATCTGTTTAATCCGTATAATATTCTTAATAATGTCAAGAATATTATACGGCCTAACCTGATTGGATTTTTTGGGTCAGCGCTATCGCTGGAAATGCAATTTACTCATGTTTTGCGTTGTTCGATTTTAGCTCAGTTTTGTGTGATCTTGCTCATTCTAGAGTAATTTTATCTTAGCGTGTAGCTCGTAGAGGATTTTGTATAAACACTAATCCATGCAGTAGCTTTAAAATTAATCCACGAATGATTTTCTGAAGGAATACTTGAAGAAATTTCAGGAGGAATCTCTTGAAGAATTTATTAAGGAATCCCTGGAGAAATTCGTAGAAGATTATGGTGGAGAATCACTGGAAGCATATCTGAAGGAATAACGGAAAAAAAATTATCAAGAACGAGTCCCTCGATCAATTTCTAGCGTTGTTTTTTTTTTGGAAGGTATCCTAAAGAAATTACTGGGAAAATCTGTACAAGATTTTCTCATGGAATCCCTGTAATTTTTAGGAAATCTCCAAAAGAATTTCGGAAGGAAAACTCTAAAAACAAATTCTGGAGAAATTTTCAGAGGAATTTTTGAAGCAACCAATGGATGATTTCCTAAAAAAAAATCCTCGAGAAATGTCTAAAGTAATTCCTGGAAGAATATCTGAAGAAATCTCTAGGCAAACATTTCTGAATGAATCCCTGAACGCTTTTTTGAAAGAATACCTGGCGAAATTTCTAAAATGGTCCCTGAAAGATTTTCTGTAAGCATCCACGGGGATGTTTTCAAGGAGTGGGGATATTTTGAGAAATTTCTGGGGGAATCTGTAGACTTATTTTGAAGAAGTGCTTGGAAAACATTATGAAAGCTATATTTTAAGAATTTCTGAAAAAAATCCCTGTTGGATTTTCTTAGAAAATCCCGGATGTTCTTTCTAAAACAAATCCATAGAAAATTTTCACTATTTGAACGACTGTAGATGTTTTTTGAGGTTATGATTTGTTGGTGATTCAATCCTCAAATGGATTGAAAACGATGATAAAATTTTCATCGAACGTTTCACTTCTTGTTTTTTTTTGTCTTTATTATAGAGACTTTCAGCCTGGGGCTGATTCGTCTCTACTTATTATGGAAGCTTCTTCCAGGACTCAATTTGCATCGTTTTTCCGTCTTGTCAGATCTGTCAAACGCTGAAATTTCAGTATTTGTTGAGTACTTACTTTTGGGTAGCATTGCGAAAAGCGCTAATTTGATAGGGTCTTTTTTGCATGGATTATCTAGTTTTGCTTATTGATTTCAGTGGATTGGCTCTTCTCGGTGACGTTACCGAGCCAATCCACTGAAATCAATAAGATTCCGCGGTGATTAATCCTTATCAGTATCTAGTTTTGCGTCAATAATTTTATTATTATTACTGACATTTCAACATTTAACAGAGCTGACTAGACGAAAAAAAGATACAAATTGAGTCCCTGAAGAAGCTTTCATATGAGGCGAAACGTTGGTTGAAAATTCAATCATTGTTTTCAACCTATTTGATGACTGAATCGCCAACAATTTATCACCTTGTAGATTTTTACAGGCATCCTTCGAGAAGTTTCTGCAATCCATGCAAGGTTTTCCTAATGATGTTTTTCTTTTTTTTTTTTTAGAAAAGTCGGAAGGCTTTTTGATAGAATTCGTGAAAGCGAAATTTCTTTGGTTTTCTGAAAAAATCGTTAGATAAATTTTCTAAGGTATTTTGAAAGATTAAAAAAAATGGAAAAGATTCAGAGGAGAAATGGTTGAATAAGTATCTTGAGCAGTTTATGAAGAAGTCCCTGCATGATTTTTTTTCAAATCTTAAAGAATGTTTATCTAAATTTCAGGATGAATATCTATTCTTCTGAAGCAATGCATGCAAGAATCTCTGACAAATATTAGAACATTCCCATAGGGTTTTCTAAAGAAATCCTTAGACGAATTTTCTAATGAATTTTTGTAGGAATTTCCGAAAAAAAAATTTGAAAGTTTTTGCGAAAAAAAACCCCTGGAAACATTTCTGAACAAATCTTTGAAGGAATTTTCTAAACCTTAAGGCATCCTAAGAGATATTTCTGAATGTTTATCTGGATGAATTTGTAAAGAAATTCATGGGCGAATTTCTGAAAATTCTTGTTGTCATTTCTAAAGAAATTCTTGTGGAATTGTCTGAAGAAATCTTTGCATACAGTTTTGTTTGAAAATTTTTGAGAAGAATAATGTATGCTAGAATTTCTGAAGAAAATCGTGAAGAAATCTCTAGAGCTATCCCTGATGAAAATACCAGAATGAACCACAAGAAGATTTTTTGAAAGAATGCCTGGAAGAATGCTCTAGGTACCAATTCTTGAAAGAATCTTTCATGAATTAAAAAAAAAACAGACGTAACGCCCTTTAAAAGCTCTTGAATTCCCCGAAACAACACCTTGAAACACCTCTGAAGTCCCTTGTCACCCCCTTCTTCTGGGTTTTCAGGAAACTTCCGGGAAATCCCCCTGTCCCCATCCCAAACGCCCAGGAGCAGGACCTGTTCTCGCGAACAAAGTTTCCTCATTCATTCCTTAGATCCTTATGCGCCTATTTTTCTTAAGCAATTTATGAAAGAACTTCCTAAAAAATTTCTAGAGGAATTTCTGATGAAATGTTTGAAGAAATCTCCGAAGGATTTTCTAAAGCTGGAGGCACCCCAGGAGGTATTTCTGAATGTTTATCTAAACGAGTTTCCAAAGAAATTCATGGGCAAATTTCTGAAAATTCCTGTAGTAATTTCTGAAGAAATTCTTGAAGAATTGTCTGAAGCAATTTTTGCACAGATTGTTTTTGTTAAATTTCTGGAAGAATCATATCTGGTGGAGTTTCTAATGAAATTCATGAAGGAATCTCTAGAACAATCCCTGATGAAAATGTCCGAATGCGTTTTTGAAAGAATTCCTGGAAGAATGCTCTACCAATTCTCGAAAGAATCTTTTCATGATTTTTTATAAGAATGTACTTTTAAAGGAATCACCAAATAAAAAATGCTCAAAGCGAAAGAAATGGAAATGCCTCTGTTTGTGCAAACAAAATGAAATATCATTGAATTGAAAGATCATACAGTTGATTTTATTATGGTCAGAAGGAGAAGTTTCTAATATCATAGAGGAGATTGTTTTTACATTTACGGTGGTAAAAATCATTTTAATATTTACAAGGTTTACTTTTTGTAAATGGGCTAGGACAACCGAAGAAAAATAAAGTTATTCAAAAGGATTGAATAAAAATTTACCATTGAAAAGAATTATATTCAAAAATCAGAAAGGCACAAATTTTCAACAGATATTTTTTTTTCAATATTCATGACGCCACTTAAACTCTCGAAAACTCGCGCCAGCCTAAAAGACAAAGTTCCAAATTTCGAACCTCTTCCACAAGGCGATTTTTCTACAAGTGAGAGAGCGCAAAATTTAGAAATATTCACACGTGTATTCTTCTTAGATGACTCTCAAAATTTCTCTGTTTTTTTCAGAAATAACTAATGGAATTCTTCCTGTGATTGCTGCAAATGTTTATCCTTTAGAGTCAGATATCCTTCAGACATTTATCCAAAGATTCAGCCAGGAATTCCTCCTGAAATCCTTCCAAGAATGCCTGCTGGGATTCCTCAAGAAAATCCTCTTGTGGTTTACCCAGTAGTTTCTGTAAGGGTTACTTCAGGAATACAACTCCTGCAGTGATTCATTCAGCAATTCTTGATGAGCCTTTTCATACTGTTTCCGATGTAATTATTTTCAGGAATTCATCCAGAAATTTTTCAAGAAATTCTTCTCGGGTACATTTCAAGAATTCCTATTAATATTCCTGGAGGACATCTTTTTTAAATTCCTTCTGGAATTCGTGCTGAAATTTCCCCAGAAAGTCATGATTTGTTTGTTCGGTAGTTCTTACTGGAATTTCTCAGACAATTCCTGCTGGGAAACCTCTAGGTTTCCCACGAGCTATTGCTTGACAAATTCCAGCTGGATATGCCTGGAAATTTCTTGACAGAGTTCCTAGAGGAATCCTTGTGGGTATACCTCGTGGCATCCTAGCAGGTAAAGCATTGTCCAGTTAGAATCCGGACGCAAAGGATAATTTATTGTGACGCTCCAAATGATCATAATCATATTTTTCTTACTGCAGTCAGATCATAAACAAGTCCTCTATTGACGGTGAAAATTTCATCGATTTTCTTGCTACGAGTGAAAAGTTATTTCAGATTGAAGACATGCGAAGGAAAAAAATCTTGCACAAACACGCTGAAAATTTAGGGTGGTCAGGTACGACAGTCGCGAAAAATGTTAATATCTCCAAAACCATTATGAGTGATGTGCTCAGATGTTGTTAACCATGCCATGAGAAAGTGTCCAAGGAAGATTAAAGTTGGAATTCCAAGATTTGCCAGGAAGCTCGAGCTCTGGACATCGTTTTCTCACATCACAATTTTGACACCAAATGTGTACAAAGATGATAACCTCAAGAATCGCGAAATGCCCACAAGGGATCTGAAGAGGTTTGAGTTACTTTGGTGAGCTATCACGACAGCTTGAGATGTGCAGTGTTGTCATCACTGTTGGATAGTGTTTATTAACGAAAAAACACTCAAAATTCGCTTCTGATAAGCCCGTAATTTCGCAAGAAAAGAAATATTTGGTAAAGTTTCTTTGGATTCCTAATCAGACTGGTAGAGGGTCTCAGGACACTACAGAGATGATCCGATTGTTAAACAAATACGCCGAAGGGGTTGATGTTAAAATTTACTACCATTGTGCAGATTTTTAAGGAAGTTATCACGGAAAAAATGAAAAAATGTATTAAAAATCAAATTTAATAATTATAATGATATTTTTCCATGAAGCTACTGTAAATTATCTTTGTTTTGAGGGCTTAACCTTTTATGTTTGTTATTCCACCTCTGAGATATAAGTGATTATCTTCGTCCGGATTCTAACTGGACAATGCCTTATTTCCGAATCTAAAAAAAGAAATCGTAGGAAAACCCTGAAAGGCATTCCTTTTAGAATTCTCTGATAATTTCAAGAGAATTTCTCCAATGATTTCCCTAGGAATGGAGTACTGACAAATACAAATAATGCAGCATCCGCAAGGAGCTGTTCATGAATCACGTAGACTACATTTTGGTTATCTCAGGCATCTTTCTCCCTAAAAAAAATTACATGGTTTAGAACATCTGGAACGACAGGAGTTCACATGTTACAACTGTAACCTATTTCCACGTAATGAATCCCCTATGTCATCCTTCCCAATCTATTGTCTCCCAGCTCTCGCATTCCACATAAATTCCACCAAGCTGACTAATCAGCTGTTAAACTCATGTGTAAATCCATCAATAATTAATGAAATTTATTCCATCATCCATCAAACCCCTTTGCGCTATTCCGGGGCGCAAGTCTATAAAAGTCCACGCATCGTATCCCGATTCCTTCCCAGGTTCAACGCTGTAGGTTCAACGTAAATGAGTCGGTTAAAAGAGTTATTAATATTCATACACTTTTCTCACTCATAAATCACACATTCATCCTCGGCGGAGGTACCCGGTCTTTTCTTTTCCCGTTTTTTTTTATTTCGGAAGACTAGCGGTTTCTTTAGAGAAACCTAAAGAGCTTGCACTGCTGCCGGGGCTCACACTTGTGGGCATTGTGTGTACACGACCGAAAAACAACAGAAAACATCATATATATGCATATTTACGTGAATAAATGTATATCGTATTACACACCACCGTGTGCGTCAGGCAGGTCGGATTGGACGAGGCCTGAAGATGGGATTTGACCGGGCAGCAGAGACGGGGAACCTTTTATCACACCCTACCATCATTACACATTCCCCGAGTTCCCCACGCCAGCCAGGTTCGAAACCTGTCACCACCTACCATCCGAAACCAAAGCATCCGAACTGACCGACGACCGACCGACCGACTGAAGCCGATATGAGTAAGTAAGCTGCTGGTGATGGCGGTGCAGTGGCGGCATTCTGTACATTACCAGGGCTGGTTGGAGTATACTTTTTAGAATATCATTCACTTTGTCATTCACAGTTTTCGACTCGACTACTGAAGTACCGAGATTTTCAATGGGAATGTCTACATACATGTCTACATATCGAAGAACATTCCGACGCAATTCGTTAAGACTTTCAAAAGGGTTACAAAGCTTTCTAAAGTGGCTCAACTCTCCTGTAATCGTCTAAGGTATGCTTGAAACTCGTTTGAAGCTCTTCAAGCATCCTTGGATCCATATGGAAATACTTCCGTGTAACCCACCAAAACCTTCTGAAAAACTTCTGAAAGCTTTTATATGAAAACCTTCGAAAACCTCCTTGAAAACCATAATTTCGCATGTCTTTGTGTAGCCTCCCACCAAACTGTCGTCTAGCTCTTCCTAGCTGATAGATGGCTACGATAATCCTATGGGTACATAGCATTTAAAGTTTCTGGGAAGCTCGTCTTATGAGCTGCATGTGTGCTCGTAAGTGGGAATCAACTTCATGGACGGAGGGCATTCGTGAATGAATCGGTGGATGAGCTCGTAAAGTATTTCTTGGAGAAAGTAATAAAAAAATCCTAGTTAAACTCTTGGAGAATTTCCTCGCTCCTGAATGCGTCCCTGTGAAATAACCCGAAAAAATCTAAGACAAAATGCTCAAGGAAACCTCCAGACATCTTTGAAGTAATCCAAATCTGCGGATACACAGTTACAAAAATTCACCGACTTCGGTAATGTTTTACCGAAATCTCATCCGTTAAGTTTGTTTTTCGGGAAAAAATCGGTTAAGGTAACAACTTTTACCGAAGTTCGTTTGACAGATAAGATAAACGATAACATTTTGCCGAAATTTGTTAGTTTTTTACAGAATTTTGTTAAAAATCCATTACCGAACGCTCAGCGGTTGAGATTTCGGTAAAAATTACCGAACCTGATTAGCTGTGTATATCAGAAGGCATCCCTGGAGGAATTCTTGGGTACATCCCACGACGACGGAATTATTTCTAAAATTTCCGAAGGTTCTCCTGACTAATTTTCTGGTGGAACCACAGTAGAAATTCCTGGAAGAATCCCTGATAAAAATCTTGAAGGAATCCCTAGAGGAATTTCTTAAGGAACACTTAAACGAATCCCTGGAGAAATTACTCTAAATTTTCAGGAGAAATCCGTGAAGAAACCTTAGAAGAACCTTTGGAGGAATTCCCAAAAGAATTCTTGGAGGAATTCCTGGAGAAATACTTTGAAGTATACCCGAAGAAATCCATGGAGGAATTTCATGAGAAATCCCCAGGGTCATTCCAGAAGGTATTTCTAGAGGAATTTATGGAACAATTTCTGGATGAATTCCTGGGGAAATCTTTTAATGCACTACTGGAGAATCTTAGGAGGAATTCCTGAAGGAAACTCTGGGGAAATCCCAAGAGGAATGCCAAGAAGAGTTCCTGAGAGAATTCCTGAAGGAGTTCTTGGAGGATTCTCTCAGGAATTCCTGGAGGAATCCATTGAAGAATCCCTAAAGGATTATCTGTGGGAATTCCTGGAGAAATCCTTGGAGTCATTCCTGAAGTTATCCCTGAAAGAATCCCTGGAGGAATTCCTAGAGAAGCTCCCGGTGAAATTCCTGGAATCATGCCTGAAGTAATCCCTGAATAAATTCCTGAAGGAATTCGTGGAGGTATTTCTTGAGCAATTCCTGGAGAGTTCCCTGGAGTAATACCTGACGAAGTTCCTGGGTGAATTTCTAGAGGAATTCCTGCAGAAATGTCTGAAAGAATTCCTGGAGAGATTTTTGAAGGAATTCCTGGAGAAATCTCTGAAGTCCAGGAGGAATTCCTAGAAGAATCGCTGGAGAAATTCCTGGAGGAGCTTTAGAGGAATTCCTGAAAAAATCTCTGAAGGAATCTGTGAGACATAGGTTTGTTTCTGCTCGGCGCTGTGGTTATAAGATTAACTACATTAGACGATCTAAACTTTTTATCAGTGCTATGAGCAGTCAAGTTGTCAATTATGGTATCCTTGAGGAATTCCTAGGAGAATCTCTGGAGAAATCCCTGATGGATTCCAGGAAATATTCCTGGAAGAGACCTTGGAGGATTTTCTGGAGAAATCGCAGGTGGAATTCTTGGCAGGATCCCTGAAGGAATCCCTGAAAAATCCTGGAGGGATCTCTGGAGGAATCTTATGAAGAATCCGTCAAGGAATTGTTGGAGTAGTCCCTGGAGGAATTCCTGAAGAAATCCTTAGAGAAATTCCTGAAGTAATCCCCGGAGTAATTCCTGGAAGCATCTCTGGAGGATTTTCTAGAGAAATCCCAGAAGGAGCTTATGGTGGCATCCCTGGAGAAATTCCTGGAGGGATCCTTGGAGAAATTTCTGGAGGAATCCCTAGAGAAATGTTTTTAAACGAATTTCTGGAGAAAATCCTGGGGAGATTTCAAGAGGAATATCTGGAGGAATTCTCGAAAGAATCTCTGGAGGAATTCCTTAAAGAATGCCTGGAGAAATCCCTGGAGAAGTTTTACAAGAATATTTGCAGGAATTCCTAGAAGAATCTCTGGAGAAAGCCCTGAAGGATTCCAGGGAGGAATTCCTGGAAGAGACCTTAAAGGATTTTCTGGAGAAATCCCAGGAGGAATTCTTGGCAGAATCCCTGGAGGAATCCCTGAAAAAAATCCTGAAGGGATCCCTGGCAGAATCTTATGAAGAATCCCTCGAGGAATTGTTGGAGGAGTCCTTGGAGGAATTCCTGGAGAAGACCTTGGAAGAGTCCTAGATTCTTAAGGACTCCCAGGAGGAACGCTTGGCGGAATCCCCGGAGAAGTTTTTGGTGGAATTTCAGAAAATATCCCTGGAGAATCCCTGGCAAAATTCTTGGACGAATTCCTGGAAGGATCCCTAGAGGAATTCCTAGAGGAATCACTGGAACAATTTCGGAGAAATCCTTGAAAGAATTCCTGAAAGAATCCCTGGAGTTTTACAAACATATTTGCATTAATTCCTGGAAGAATTTCTGGAAGAATCTCTGAAGAAATCCATGAAGGATTGCTTGAGGATTTTTTTAAAGGAATTTCTGGAGGATTCCCTGGAGATATTCCGGAAGGAATCGCTAAGTAATCCCTTGAGGAGTTCCTGGAGGAATCCCCGAAGGAGTTTCTAGAAGAATCTTAAGGAATACCTGAAGGAACTGCTGGATGAATTGCTGGAGCACTTCCAATAAGAACTCCCTGGAGGAATTCCATGAGGAATGTCTGGAGGAATTCCTGGAGGAACCCCTAGAGCAATTGTTAAAGGAATTTCTGGAGGAAAATCTCTGGAGGAATCCTTGGAGCAATTCCTGGAGAAATTTCTAGAGGAATACCTGAAGGAATTCTTTGAGAAATCCCTGGATGAGCTCCTGGAAAAATATCTGGAGGAATTCCTGGAGGAATCCCTGGAGAAGTTTTGCAAGAATACCTGCATAAATTCCTAGAAGAATCTCTGGAGAAATCCCTGGAGAAATTCCCGGTAGAAGATATCGCTAAAAAATTCCTGGAGGAATCGCTGGAGCAGTCTTGTAGCAATACCTTGAAGAATTTCTGGAAGAATATCTGAAGACATCGCTGAAGGATTCCTTGAAGGATTTCTGAAGAAGTGTTTGGAGAAATTGCTAGAGAAATCCGTGAAGCATTTCTTGAAGGAAACCCTGGAGATATTTTGGAAGAATTTCTGGAGAAATCCCTGAAGGATTCCTTGAGAAAATTTTGAAGGAATGCCTTGAGGAATTTCTAGAGAGATTCCCAGGAGGAATTTCCAGAGGAATCCTGGAGAAATCCCTAGAAAAAAAAAAACCCTGGAGGAATCTCTTGACGAATTGCTGTAGGACTTCCTGGAGGATGTCCTGGAGGTATGTCTGGAGGAATCCCTGGAGGAATTCTCAATGGAATCCTTGAAGGAATTCTCGGAGGAATCCCTTGAGGAATTCTTGGAGGAATTCCTGGAAAACTCCCTGGAGGATTTCTTGCGGAAGTTTTGCATCAATACCTGGAAGAATCCCTAGAGAAGTTTTGCAAGAATACCTGGAACAATTTCTGGAAGAATTCCTGGTGGAATCCCTGGAAAGGTTTTTGTAGGAATCCCTGTAAGAGCTAGTTCTGGAACAAAATTACTTCAATCTCCATAAATTGCGGGATTTTGGAGGCATTTCAGGAAGTTTCAGAAGATTTTCAGAAACCTCATCACAAAATCTTTTGTGACGCCCTTGAAATGCCTTTCGATTTAAGGGTGTCCCTGACCTCAACTGCCTCGAAACGTCCCTGAAACCTTCGTAATTCCATTGAAACGCCCTTGCAAACCCCTTGAAATGCACCTCTAAAACTTTAGGAACGACCTTAAACTTTCAGGACGTGTGCCTGTTGGATATTAAAACTGCACCGCGCTCGCACTGTATACGACGAGCGAGGTTTTTTGGCAGTGTTGTACTTTTTATAACGGCGCGAGTCCTGAAGGGTTAAAATGTTCCTGAAACCTTGAAACTCTCTAAAATGACTAATATCAATAATAATTCCTCTCTTCTTCTTATTCTTCTTCTTCTTCTTCTTCTTCTTCTTCTTCTTCTTCTTCTTCTTCTTCTTCTTCTTCTTCTTCTTCTTCTATGTGGCTCGACTTCGCATTGGAACTTGGCCTGCCTCTCTTCAACTTCGTGTTCTTAGAGCATTTGCACAGTTATTAACCCACCATCAGTCGCTTGCGTGTACTGAGTACACGCGTCTCAGAAAAATGCAAAATAATAATCGAAATTCGCGCCAAATTGAACCGGGTGTTCGTCCTATTCTAAGATCCACTCTTCTTCTTGTTAGTAAGGCAGAAAAAAAAATGAAAAAATGCACGGAAAGTACTCGAAAAATACGTAACTCTAACCTCACATTTTAAATGTGTACTCAGTACACCGGCGCGACCGCTGGTGTAACTTTTTTTGAACCTGACCGTTACACGAGCGGTCGCGTCGTGTACTCAGTACACGGCAAACGTTTTCAATTATGGTTTATATGCTTTACTAGATACAATGTTGGTGTCTTCGGCAAAAATGTCCAACTGGATAATGCGCGTCTGATAGTGGACATATGGAACCGGTCAACACGATCTGGTCCTGTCCCGGGTGTCGGAATGGCCCTCGCGATAACCTGTTTCGTGGACATTTCAATTATGGCTCCAAAACTAGGCATGCGACGGCTCTACTCCATGATTTTTCATGTACGTCATCTTAGTAACCATGAAAATGACCAGTGACCTCTCTGGCTAACCCGTGGCAACCGGAATGTGCCCTGGAGGAACCTGTTTCGAGGACATTTTGACCATGACACCAAAACTAGGCTTGCGACGGCTCTATCTTTATGATTTTTCAAATCAATTATTTTACTAACTATGAAAATGACCAGTGACCTCCCTGGCCAACCCGTGGCCACCGGAATGTGCCCTGGAGGACCCTGTTTCGAGGGCATTATGACCATGACACTGAAACTGGGCATGCGACGGCTCTATCTTCATGATTTTCCATATCCATTATTTTAGTAACCATGAAAATGACCAGTGACCTCCCTGGCCAACGGAATGTGCCCTGGAGGAACCTATTTCGAGGACATTTTGACCATGACACCAAAACTAGGCATGCGACGGCTCTATCTTCATAATTTTTCATATCCATAATCTTAGTAAACATGAAAATGATCAGTGACCTCCCTGGCCAAACCGTGGCCACCGGAATGTGCCGTGAAGGAACCTGTTTCGTGGACATTTTGGCTTTGACGCCAAAACTAGGCTTGCGACCGCTCTATCTTCCTGATTTTCCATATCCATCATCTTAGTAACCATGAAAAGGACCAGTGACCTCCCTGGCCATCCTGTGGCTACTGGACTTTGCCTTGAAGCAACCTGTTTTGAGAACAATTTTGACCAAGGCGCCAAAACTAGGCATGCAATTGCTCTATCTTTTTGATGTTATATATCCATCATCTAGGGTAAATCGCCAATTGTTACACACCTTATAAACTCGTCAATTGTTGCACATCTCATAAGTAATTTTTTTCCAAGGATTTCACCGGAAATTCTTCCGAAAACTCATGCTAGGATTTCGGCAAAAACCACCAGGAATTTCTTCAGAGATTCAATCAAAGATTGCTGGTTCCACGAAACCCTGCTAAATTACTCCAGGGATGCCTCATTTCTTTTAAAGCACTTCTTTTAATGATTCCTTCAGGAATTTCGCCTTTTCCATAGATTCTCGCTGTGATTCCTCTAGAAGTTTGCTTTGAATCCCTCCAGAAATTCCCGCTGGTTTTCTACATAAATTCTTCATGTGATTATTCCATGAATTCCTTCAGGAATTATACCAAGAATACCTTTGCATATTTCGGTGGAAATTCATCCGGGGGATATACCACGAAATTTCACCAGAAATTTATCAAGAAATTTCTCTAGGGATTTATCAAAGAATTTCTTAAGCGATTTTCTGCAGAATTCTTCTAAGACAAGGCGGGTTTGCCCCGGCGTTATAACTCGCAGTATCGCATGAAACCGAATTTGCTTCCACTGCTGTCTACTGTCATGTCTTTTGGAGTTTGAAGGCTATGTTTCAGTAGGAATGATATGTCAAGAATAAGTACAGTAGACGTTCGGTCGGTGCAAACGGTTTAACTGCAATGATTCTTACCTGTAAATCCGGTAAGTTCAACAAATTTGGAGTTATCGCACCGCCAAACGTCAAAATGATGTGCCATGTTTGCCCTAATAGGCTGGAGGAATTGAATGAATGTGGATGAATTAAACGTAGAGAAAAAGCAGGATCTTCATATTACAAAATACAAAAGTAACTGATGCTTTATCCTCATTCACGCTAGGTGAATAAGTTTCTCTGGCCTATGAACAGTCACATGAAGTTCACGTTCATTTTACGTCAATTGATGGCTTGATGACATCTGTCAGGCGTTACAGTTACTCAACTTCATTCGTAAAGTGAAACATAAACATGTTGCAGTTAGCAGCTAAACAAAATTGCTGACACCGAAAACTATCATATAACTGCGAAATTGTTCGTATAACGCTAAACTGGCTAGCAGACTTGGTTTCAGGAGGAGCGTTATATCATAAAGTCTATTCCGTGAATCACGCTTATTATTCAAATAGCAAAACATTGGAACCATAAAAAAGTTACGTTATATCGAGGTAAAAGTTACGTTATATTGAGTTACGTAATATCGAGGCTACGTTATACCGCGGTATGACTGTATAAAAATCAGTTGGTAACCAAAACTACAAAACAAAAAATTTCGGCTCCGTGAAGCAAACAAAAAATATTTTTCATTTCTTTCTATTCGAAAGTTACAAAACAAGATTGAACATATTTTTATACAATACAATAAACGCTTTTGGGTGGGAAATAGGTATCAAATTAACGGATTCAAGCTATAAGCGAAAATTATATGCATGGCCACCCCCATATAGAGTAGGAACCATAAGCGCTGGTCTTTTTCGCGGTTACTTAGGGTGAATCGTCAATTATTGCACACCTTGAAAACTTGCTAATTGTTGCAGACTCCATGCTTTGCTTATGAGATGTACAACAATTGGCGAGTTTTTAAGGTGTGTAACAATTGGCGATTTACCCTCTAGATGATGGATATATAACATCAAAAAGATAGAGCAGTTGCATGCCTAGTTTTGGCGCCTTGGTCAAAATTGTTCTCAAAACAGGTTCTTTCAAGGCAAAGTCCAGTGGCCACGGGATGGCCAGGGAGGTCACTGGTCCTTTTCATGGTTACTAAGATGATGGATATGGAAAATCAGGAAGAAAGAGCCGTCGCATGCCTAGTTTTGGCGTCAAAGCAAAAATGTCCACGAAACTGGTTCTTCCAGGGCACATTCCGGTTGCCACGGTTTGGCCAGGGAGGTCACTGATCATTTTCATGTTTACTAAGATTATGGATATGAAAAATTATGAAGATAGAGCCGTCGCATGCCTAGTTTTGGTGTCATGGTCAAAATGTCCTCGAAACAGGTTCCTCCAGGGCACATTCCGTTAACCACGGGTTGGCCAGGGAGGTCACTGGTCATTTTCATGGTTACTAAAATAATGGATATGGAAAATCATGAAGATAGAGCCGTCGCAAGCCTTGTTTTGGTGTCATGGTCAAAATGTCCTCGAAACAGGTTCCTCCAGGGCACATTCCGGTGGCCACGGGTTGGCCAGGCAGGTCACTGGTCATTTTTATGGTTACTAAAATAATGGATATGGAAAATCATGAAGATAGAGCCGTCGCAAGCCTAGTTTTGGTGTCACGGTCAAAATGTCCTCGAAACAGGTTCCTCCAGGTCACATTCCGTTAACCACGGGTTGGCCAGGCAGGTCACTGGGCATTTTTATGGTTACTAAATTAATGGATATGAAAAATCATGAAGATAGAGCCGTCGCATGCCTTGTTTTGGTGTCATGGTCAAAATGGCCTCGAAACAGGTTCCTCCAGGGCACATTCCGTTGGCCACGGGTTGGTCAGGGAGGTCACTGGTCATTTTCATGGTTACTAAAATAATGGATATGGAAAATCATGAGGATAGAGCCGTCGCATGCCTTGTTTTTTGTGTCATGGTCAAAATGTCCTCGAAACAGGTTCCTCCAAGGCACATTCCGTTGGCCACGGGTTGGCCAGGCAGGTCACTGGTCATTTTCATAGTTAGTAAAATAATTGATTTGGAAAATCATAAAGATAGAGCCGTCGCAAGCCTAGTTTTGGTGTCATGGTCAAAATGTCCTCGTAACAGGTTCCTCCAGGGCACATTCCGGTGGCCACGGGTTAGCCAGGGAGGTCACTGGTCATTTTCATAGTTACTAAGATGATGGATATGAAAAATCATGAAGATAGAGCCGTCGCATGCCTAGTTTTGGTGTCATGGTCAAAATGTCCTCGAAACAGGTTCCTCCAGGGCACATTCCGGTGGCCACGGGTTGGCCAAGGAGGTCACTGGTCATTTTCATGGTTACTTAGATGATGGATATGAAAAATCATGAAGATAGAGCCGTCGCATGCCTTGTTTTGGTGTCATGGTCGAAATGTCCTCGAAACAGGTTCCTCCGGGGCACATTCCGGTGGCCACGGGTTGGCCAGGGAGGTCACTGGTCATTTTCATGGTTACTAAAATAATGGATTTAGAAAATCATGAAGATAGAGCCGTCGCAAGCCTAGTTTTGGTGTCATGGTCACAATGTCCTCGAAACAGGTTCCTCCAGGGCACATTCCGGTGGCCACGGGTTATCCAGGGAGGTCACTGGTCATTTTCATGGTTACTAAGATGATGTACATGAAAAATCATGGAGATAGAGCCGTCGCATGCCTAGTTTTGGTGCCATAACTGAAATGTCCACGAAACAGGTTCCCGCGAGGGCCATTCCGACACCCGGGACAGGACCAGATCGTGTTGACCGGTTCCACATGTCCACTATCAGACGCGCATTATCCAGTTGGACATTTTTGCCGAAGACACCAACATTGTATCTAGTAAAGCATATAAACCATAATTGAAAGCGTTTGTCGTGTACTGAGTACGCGACCGCTCGTGTAACTTTTTTTGATGCGACTGATGGAGGGTTAATTGAAGGGTTTTCCTTGCCTGCCATTGCATGAATTTGTACATTGTGTGGCAAGTACAATGATACTCTATGCCCAGGGAGTTGATAACATTTTCTCGACCGGAACTGGCATCGAACCCGCCGTCTCCTGGCGATCCATAGCCTTAACCACTAGGCTGTCTGGAGACTCCAATAATTCCCCTCATGTCCTTTGAAACGTCCCTGAAACCCTCTTAATACTTTTATGCAATTCAGTATCATAATTTCTACTTTTCTGTACCGATGCATTACGCAACTGAAATGAGTTGCACAAAGAAAAATAATTGTATAATGTTCATTATGCAACTTATTTGAGTTGCATTATGAACTTAATGCAACTCAAATGAGTTGTCTATGTAGTTTATGGACAGGTCCTTACCAATTCACTCATTCGTTGTGTTACTTTTTTAATTCCTCAAACCATTTTTGAAACACAATTGCTAACATTAGGAAAATTTGCAGTCATTAAACCCAATATCATTCTCCACATTGACCGCCACCAGCCCTGCTCCAAAAGGAAGTCTTATTTGAGGTGAGATTTAAGAACTCTGTGCCCAAAGGATCGGACCGGCCAGCAGGGGCGGGAAGCAGCCAGCGGTTTCCTTCTTGGTTTCGCTCAAGTGATGCACTTGCTTTCCACAGAGCGTAATAAAATTTAAAACAAAAAATTACTCACAACCGAAAGGATCTCCGAAAGCTCGGAAGGCTTTAAAGAGGTTTATCGTTTGAACGCCGACCCCATCAGACGGCGGAGAATCGAGAACCAGGGATTTGTTCGCACTTATGAAATTCACCGCACGTACCGTGCGAGATATAGCATTTAAATGTGATTAAAAAAGCGGATTCCCAGCCGCAAAGAAGGACCGACCGACCCCCGCCCGACGACGCGACAAGGAGAGGATGCTCGGCTCCGGAGTCCGTATGGGATGCGATAAATCATTTCGACTTGGTAGCTGTTGCCTCCTTCGCCTCCGCCGCTTTTTTTTTTTGCTTTTTGTGGATGGAAATGAGATAATTTGTTGAATAAATGAGACAGGTTAAGTGCTGGAAGTTGGCGACACCACCCGAATACGAATGCGACGGTTGACCTTCGCGGTGTCCGAAAGAATTATTGCTGTGTGCCAATTTTCGAATTTGTTTCGCGGTTCTATCTCGATTGATGTAATTGAAATGCTCTTCACCTGGCTAAATATGTTTTAATACATAGCTGTTCCAAGCAAATACTTTCTCACCGCAGCGATAACGCGAGCAACTCTCACCATCATCTCCTGCCACTATTCCCTGAAGTAATCTAATTTACGCCGGTGTCATCGCTAATTATTTCCTGCATCACTCGCCGAGCAACAACAGTAGTTTCGCTGCACTCCAACTTGTCTAGCTTCCAGATCATCACCGTCGCACCACTGAGTTGCACCAATTCCCAGGGCGCGCGTGCAATCATCATCGATGGCAAAAGAACTGGGCAACTTCGAAGCGCACCAATTTTAACACCTCTCAACAACTATCGCTCTCTTCCGTGGCAAAATCCCCAGCTAGACACCCAGCCAGCATGACAAGTGTTCGTTGCAATTGCACTTCATTTCCATTGACGGCTGCTGCTGGTGTAAAGAAACCAATTACACTTGCACCTTCGTTTCCACTCTGTCTCTCATTCGTACTCTCGGTTTCCGGGACTATCAGGGAATGCTTTCTTTCTGAGAGCCAACGATCTAGCTGTGAAAAATTCTAATTATCGGCGGATTTTCTATAATTTAACAACATAATTTGCAAATTTTTCTCTAGCTCTCAATCGTCGTCGTCATGCAGATGGAAGAAGTAGTACCTACTTACAAACCACTACCGCTTGGCATAGGTTCGATTGTGGCTGAGCAGAGAGGTATGCAGGAGAACTCTTATATTGTTTATGGATTTGTAGTTTATTAAAATTAAATTATTAATTAAGCTCTATTGGCCAACAACTATACGGCATGCAACTCGATTGCATGCAACCCGTTGCGTGTTCTCCACTGATACACACCAGGTTTCACTGGCGTATAGCAGCACGGATGTCACGTTCGAGATAAAAATCGGATTTTGGTGCGTCGCAAATCTGGTTGTTTTTCCATACATTTCTTAAACTCGCAAAAGCAGCCCTCGCCTTCTTGATCCGTGCACCTATGTCGACTTGATGCCGCCATCTGGCTACCAAGATATTGGAAGCTTTCAACATTCTCCACTGATTGCCCAGCTACCGTGAAGCTGGAAGGGTCTTGTTGACGTTGATGGTAAGACCTGCCGTCAAGGAGCGATTGGCAAGATCATCGAGCTTGCTCTGCATATCAAAGCGCCGTTGAGCTAGGAGAGCAACGTCATCAGCCAATTCGAAGTCATTTAGGTGCTCCATGTTAATGGGCTGCCACAGCAATCCACGATTTGGTTCACGGTTAATTGCACTTACCAGGATCTCGTCGATTACGATGAGAAACAGTAGCTGTGTATTGTATACTATCACTTGCGGGAAGCGATCCTTGCCTCATCCAGCAAAACCCCGGATGGGATCGGACAAAACACCGTTGTGCAGTACTCTGCACGAAGGTGCTCTGTACTGTGCTTCAATGGGGCCGATGATTTTCTCAGGGACACCCTTGCGCCTGAGGGCTTCCCACATGTTTCCGTGATTGAGACGGTCGTAATCAATGAACACCTGGTAGAGAGACTCTTGGAATTCATTGATTTGCTCCAGAATGATACGGAGCGTGACAATATGGTCCACACAAGATCGTCCAGCAAGGAATCCTGCTTGCTTCCGTCGGAAAGTTGCGTCAATTCGAATCGCCTGTATCCGGTTTAGGATAACTTTGATTCGGATATGCAATCTCGGAAACATCCAACACTCACCGGGTCTCCAGCCCAGTGGATGGACACGATCGATTCGATTCTCGTTCCGGTCGGGAATTTTCTGCAACACACTATATAAGAGTTCATGCCAAAGCAGACAAATTGTTAATTGATTACAGGTTTTACTATCAGTGTAGTTGCAGAAGAAATGAAAACAAGATTATCCGGGGACATAGAAAGAAACAATTAACGCCTTATAACTGAATCACATTTTTCATCATTTTTTTTTTCATTTCCTTCTGGTTTTTTTAAAAGCAACTTTACTGTTGTTTCTTCTGAGGATTCCTTCAGAAACTGTATCAATGGATTGCTCCAGGAAATCCTACTATGAATTCCTGCAGATTACTTCATGGATTGCATCTGGGGATTTTCTCCAGGAGTTCCAGCAGAAGTTTTTCTTCTCTTCAGGAGATTTTAAAGGAGTTTGTTCTGAAAACCCTCGGAGAATTCTTTCTAAGAAGTAATGAACCGATTCTATACAGGGATTGCTTCAGACTATTGAAAAGATTCTAAGTTTGTACTTCCTTAAGGATTCCCAGGAGGGACAACTGGAGGATTGTTACAAGAATCGCCCCGAGCATTGTCAGAAGCAGACAGGAGTGTTGGCGTAGGCCCAATAAGCCACCCGTAAAAATCCCCATTGCGAATAACATAGGAGAAAATACGACTCGATACAATCGGCAAAGACCCACGCGACGAAATAAGGACTACGATTGGAAACTTGGAACATGGAATTGCAAGTCACTAGGTTTCGCAGGATGTGACAGGATAATCTACGACGAACTACATCCCCGCAACTTCGACATCGTGGCGTTGCAGGAACTTTGTTGGACTGGACAGAAAGTGTGGAAAAGCGGGCATCGAGCGGCTACCTTCTACCAAAGCTGTGGCACCACCAATGAACTGGGAACAGGATTTATAGTGTTGGGCAAGATGCGACAACGTGTGATCGGGTGGCAGCCGATCAACGCAAGGATGTGCATGTTGAGAGTTAAGGGCCGTTTCTTCAACTACAGCATCATCAACGTCCACTGCCCACACGAAGGGAGACCCGATGACGAGAAAGAAGCGTTCTACGCGCAGTTAGAGCAAACATACGATGGTTGCTCGCCGCGTGACGTGAAAATCGTTGTCGGCGACATGAACGCGCAGGTAGGAAGGGAGGAAATGTACAGACCGGTAATCGGGCGAAACAGCCTGCACGCCGTATCGAATGATAACGGCCAGCGATGCGTAAACTTTGCAGCCTCCCGTGGTATGGTAGTCCGAAGCACCTTCTTCCCCCGCAAAGATATCCACAAAGCCACCTGGAGATCACCCGACCAACAAACAGAAAACCAAATCGACCACGTTCTAATCGACGGTAAATTCTTCTCGGATATAACCAATGTCCGCACATACCGCAGTGCGAATATAGATTCGGATCACTACTTAGTCGCTGTATGCATGCGCTCAAAACTTTCGACAGTTATCACCACACGTCGAAGTCGAACGCCGCGACTCAACATCGAGCAGCTGCGTAACGTAGAAGTGGCTCAAGACTACGCGCAGCAGTTAGCAGTGGCCCTACCAACGGAAGAGCAGCTTGGCGCAGCTACACTTGAAGATGGCTGGAGGGACATCCGATCCGCCATAGGTAGTACCTCGGCTACAGCACTAGGCTTCGCGACTCCGAATCACAGAAACGACTGGTACGACGGCGAATGTGAACAGTTGAAAAACGAGAAGAATGCAGCATGGGCGAGAATGCTGCAACACCGTACGAGAGCGAATGAGGCACGTTACAAACAGGCGCGGAACAGGCAGAACTCAATCTTCCGGATGAAGAAGCGCCAGCAGGAGGAACGAGATCGCGAAGCGATGGAAGATCTGTACCGCGCTAAGGACACACGAAAGTTCTACGAGAAGCTGAACCGCTCGCGCAGAGGCTTTGTGCCACAAGCCGACATGTGCCGAGATAATCACGGGAATATTCTCACGAGCGAGCGTGAGGTGGTCGAGAGGTGGCGGCAGCATTACGATGAGCACCTCAATGGCGACGTTGCAAGTACCGAAGGTGGCGTGGTAACAGATCTAGGAGTATGTGCACCGGACGAAAGACTTCCGGCCCCTGACCTTCAAGAGATTGAGGAGGAGGTTGGCCTGTTGAAAAACAACAAAGCCGCTGGAGCAGATCAACTACCAAGCGAGCTTCTAAAATACGGTGGAGAAGCACTGGTGAGAGCACTACACTGGGTCATTACCAAGATTTGGGAGGAGGAAGAATTACCGGAGGAATGGATGGAAGGTATCGTGTGTCCCATCTACAAAAAGGGCGACAAGTTGGATTGCGGGAACTATCGCGCGATCACACTACTGAGCGCTGCCTACAAGGTACTCTCCCAAATTTTATGCCGCCGTCTATCACCGATTGCAAGAGAGTTCGTGGGGCAATTTCAGGCTGGATTCATGGGTGAACGCGCTACAACGGACCAGATGTTCGCCATCCGCCAGGTGTTGCAGAAATGCCGCGAATACAACGTGCCCACACATCACTTGTTCATCGATTTCAAATCGGCGTATGATACAATCGATCGAGAACAGCTATGGCAGATTATGCACGAATACGGATTCCCGGATAAACTGATACGGTTGATCAAGGCGACGATGGATCGAGTGATGTGCGTAGTTCGAGTATCAGGGACACTCTCGAGTCCCTTCGAAACTCGCAGAGGATTGCGGCAAGGTGATGGTCTTTCGTGCTTGCTGTTTAACATTGCTTTGGAGGGTGTAACAAGAAGAGCGGGGATAAACACGAGTGGGACGATTTTCACGAAGTCCGTTCAGCTGCTTGGTTTCGCCGATGATATTGATATTATTGCTCGTAAATTTGAGACGATGGCGGAAACGTACATCCGACTAAAGAGTGAAGCCAGGCGAATCGGATTAGTCATTAATGTGTCGAAGACAAAGTACATGATGGCAAAGGGCTCCAGAGAGGAATCACCGCGCCCGCCACCCCGAATTCATATCGACGGTGATGAAATCGAGGCGGTTGAAGAATTCGTGTACTTGGGCTCACTGGTGACCGACGACAACGACACCAGCAGAGAAATTCAGAGGCGCATTGTGGCAGGAAATCGTGCCTACTTTGGACTCCGCAGAACTCTACGATCGAATAAAGTTCGCCGTAACACGAAGTTAACCATCTACAAAACGTTGATTAGACCGGTCGTCCTCTATGGGCACGAAACATGGACCCTACGTGCAGAGGACCAACGCGCCCTTGGAGTTTTCGAACGGAAGGTGTTGCGTACCATCTACGGCGGAGTGCAGATGGAAGACGGGACTTGGAGAAGGCGAATGAACCACGAGCTGCATCAGCTGCTGGGAGAACCAACCATCGTCCATACCGCGAAAATCGGGAGGCTACGGTGGGCGGGTCACGTCATCAGGATGTCGGATAGCAACCCGACTAAAATGGTTCTCGAGAGTCATCCGACCGGTACAAGAAGACGTGGAGCGCAGCGAGCTAGGTGGGTCGACCAAGTGGAGGACGATCTGCGGACCCTACGCAGAGTGCGGAACTGGAGACTTACAGCCATGGACCGAGTGGAATGGAGGCGGCTACTAGTACAGCAGAGGCCACCCCGGCCTTAGCCTGACCGGTAAGGTAAGGTATTGTCAGAAGCATCAAAACATTCCTATAAAAAAAACTTTCGGAAGATTACTGTACTAGAATAAACCCCTAAGGGTTCTCCAAAACTTCTTGGAGATTCCCACAAGGAACTCCTGGAGACTCCCGAAATGAACTCATGAAAAACAAACTCAGTTGAAAATTTTGTTCTTCTGAAATTCTAAACTCCTTGGAATTTCTATTCCAGAAAAAAAAACTCCTGTGTAATCCCAAAACAAAAAAGTTTTAGAGAAATCCCAGAAAGAAGCTCTGAAAGAAACCACAAATAAATAAGTTGTGGAATCTCATACGCAATTCCCGGAGAAGTTTTAAAAAAAATCTTAAACTGTTGCCTTCTCGAATAATTCTGTAGTGAAAAAAAAAATTGAAATTTATTCCGAATTAAGCGCTCTTGAGGTCGAGTTCTGGGCTTCGTATATCGTCGTCGTCGTTGTCGCACTGTATCTTGCTGGCCGTGTGTTTTCCGTATAGTTTTCGCCGTATTTTGTGTTTGGAAATTTTTGTTCTCCTGACAAATAGTTGCATGAAGTGATGCGCTACTGAACGAACTAGAAATCATTGATTGTAGTGTAAAAGCCGGTAAACTAACGCAGTTTATATTTCCGAAATCGCACAAGAATTCGCCTTCAAAACGTAAACAACACATCCATTGTCGTCATTCCATCGTCTTCGCCGTGCTAGTTTTGCTACCTACTTCTATCGCATCATCTACCACACCACCGAGCGCGACGCGGTACGGCATTATGACCAGCTGTGAGAGTTGCAAAATTGAAATTGTTGCAGAAGATGTGGTTGTGTTCTGTGAAGGGCTGTGCGAGGAGCTTCGATATTTTCATGCAAAATGTGTAGGATAATCCTACGACGATGGGTGCGCTTGTTTGAACGAAAATATTTTCTGGATGTGTGACACCTGCAGGGATTCCATCAAACGCGGTCGTTTCCGGAATAGTTTCGTTGAGAAACAAAATTATGAAACAAAGCTACAAGAATATGCGACGAAGAACAAAGTTGATTGCCTCAAGACCGAAGTGAACCGAATCAATGCAGTTGTATCGCAAATGATGGACAACTTTACCTCAACGCCGAAAATTCCGGCTGATCAGCGTCCCGTCGAACCAATTCATTCGTGTAGTACTCCGCTGTCTTCGACGAAGCGTAATGTTAGCAGTCCCGCAATGCAATCCTACAGTCCCAACCTACAATTGTATGTTTCCAATATTGCACCGGATGTTAGTGAGAACGAAGTAAAGGAAATGGTACACCAGTCTATTGGAGCTTCGGAAGTTCATGTAAAGCGCTTAACATCCTCATGGATGGACATATCTACGCTCAGCTACGTGTCGTTTAAAGTGATCGTCGATGCAAAGTACCGTGGTTCCGCCTTCAGAGTCTCGAACTGGCCAAGTGGAGTGCGTTGTCGTGAGTTTCGAGATGTAACCAACCCGGTATGGCGACCTTCCACCCGCACACTTCAACTTCAACCATAGTTATCAGCCGTTTCAAACGATGTTTTGTCTTCCTGTTCACCAGTTTTCCTGTAACTCAAATCTGTATATTATGTTTGTCAATGCGTGTGATAAGTTTGTTAAATTAATTGAAGTAACAATCTGTGCGACCAGTCGAAGATGAAGTTAAATAAATAAATATCGGATGACTCAGAAGTTTCTTCGAGGGATGACTGCTGATCAGACAACAAGGCCGATCGACTCACTTCACCGGAGCTCTGTTGCTTCATCTGCGGAAAGGCTGAAATCTTCGATCAAGATAGACAGCGGTACTGGTTCAGCAGGAACGGCTTCTTTCATGCACGAGCGGAGTTGGTAGGTGTGAGTGAAGAACCTTGCGTGTCGACTCACTTGACAATCCAACTGGACATTGTACATAGCTCACACTCCCACTTTGTCCAGGAAATTCCTCCGTGATTCTTCCAGGAATTTATTCATAGTTTCCTCTAATCCTCCAAGATTTTTTTTTCAGGGATTCCTCCAGAATTTTTTTTATATATTCCACTAAGAGTTCCTTTAGGAATTCCTCCAGAAACTCTATATTGGATTCTCCAGGAAGTTCATCCAGCATTTGCTTAGGGGATTTGTCAGGATTTCTTTTAGAAGATTCTTAAGAGATTTCTGGAATTCCCTGAAAAAATTCTCTTCTAGGATTTATTTGTACTGCAACTCCATGAGGTATTTTTCCAGGAGCTTCTCCGGGGATTCGTCCAGAAACTTGTTTAGAGATTTCTCCCAGGACTCTTCCAGGGATTTCTGCAGGATTTTCGTTAAGAATATTCTCTAGAACTGTTTGTGGATTTTTTTTCCGGAAGAAAGAATTTCTTCGTTAACTCCTTCATGGATTTCTCCAGAAACTTCTTCAGGTAATTCTTAAAAATTCTTCGGGAATTCTCCATCCTTCATGGATTTGTCCAGGGACTTCTCCACGAACTTTCCAGTTATTTCTGTTCAAATTATTTGTGGGATTTTTTTCTATAATTTCTTGAGGGATTTCCTCGTAAACTTCTTCATGTATTCCTCCAGGAACTCTTGATTTCTTCACGGATTCTTCGATGATTTCTCTCGGAATTCTTGAATTCCCCTACGGATGTTTTCAGGAATATTCCTAGAAATCTTTTAGGGATTTCTTTTAGAGAAATATTTCTTCAGGAATTACATACAAGGATTTCTACTTCAAAGATTCTTTCAGTACTTCGGGGATTAGTCCTGCAATTTCTTCAGAAAAATTGCTTGAAATTGCTCAAGAGATTCCTCCAGGAACACTTTCACTTTCTCCAAGAAATCCTTCAGGATTTTTTCACGGAACTTCTTCGAGGATTTCTTCAGAAAATTTCTTCGGGTAGTCCTTCAGGATCTCCTACAGGTATTTCTACAGAAATTCGTTGAACAACATCTCCAGGAATTTCTCCTAGGATTGCTGGAGAGATTTTACCAGGATCTCTTTTAAGATCTCCGTCAGGGAGTCCTTCAGAAACGCCGTTTGGGATTCATTCAAAAGTTTTTTTTTTCAGAAATTCCTTCAGAAAATCTATTAGAGGTTTTTTTCATGTAGTTCATTCAAGGATTGTCGTGGAATGACTGTCTACAAGATAGGATATTTTCTAAAAACTATCATGGTAAGGTCGATTACCTTTCACTAACAGCTAATTTTTCATTGTTGCACAATTTGGTGGGAAAATAGGGTATGTGTGCCACCAGTAATCTCACGCTCCCATATTCATCCTATTCGAAAACAAGCGATTACTGCATCGATTGATTCCGTTTTTTTTTTGTTTTCATGAGTTACCCACTTCTAACAAAAATACAAAAATTAGAAACAAAACAAACAGCGCTTCAATCTTTTGTTTCTCGTAGGATAAAAATGGTGAGAGTCACATGTTTAATAAGGGAATCAATACCCTACTACAAGTTTAGCGAGAGCGTGAGTGCTACTCATTTGAATGCAATTTCGTTATGGATACATTACAGTCTAGTTCTAGTAGATGTAATTCGGACTTATCGTTTCGAACTACAAATATGCGTGATAAGATTCCGTTAGAAGTTTCTATAAATAATTCCAACGGAAATACCTCCAGTGAAATATCTCTCGAAATTGCTGGAGTGATAACACTCTTTTTATGCATTTTTCCATCATCAGCTCCTGCAAATATTTCTCCGGGAACTCATTCCAAGAACTCCATCAGGGGTTCTTTCAGGAATTCTTCCTGAAGTTTCTTCCACCCAAGCTTCTACCTGATGTTTTTGGTGATTTCTCTACATTTTTCATTAGGGTTTGCTCCAGGAGTTCTTGTGTGATTTTTCTTGAAGTTCCTTCGGTGATTCCTCCAGGAGTTCCTCTTGGCTCTAGGAATATTTTTCTGAAACTCTTGCAGGAAATCCTCCAGGGATTCCTTCAAGGATTCCTTATGCTCACCCAGGGATTCAACTAGGAGTCCCTTGAGGGTATTTACCAGCAGTTTCTTCGGATATTTCTCTAGGGTAAGCCTAGCTAGTCTGTAGCATACGGCTTTCTTCACAAAAAATAATGAGTCCAGAAAGAATTCCTCTGAAGGTTCCTCTACAGATTGCTCTATAAATTCCTGTTCATGTTTTTCTGTGAAAGTTTCTCCAGGGATTCCTCCAGTGATTCCTTCAGAAATTCCTCCAGGCATTTCCTTTAGGTTTCCATCAGGAGGTTTGGAGCTGTCTATTTATTACGTAAGGGTTGATGGGGAGAGGGGGGGGGGGTTCACGAAATCTTACGCGCCATACAAAAATATTTGGGATCTCATACAAAAAATCAAAAGCTTCATCTTGATACTTTTCCACGTGCTTCTTTAGAAATTCCTCCTGTGATTCCTTTAAAAGTTTGTTTAAGGTTGTGCCGCATAAGTTTGTACATGTTTTTTCTCGAATATTTCTTCAAAAAAATCTAAAGGCTCCTGAAGGATAATCATCAGAATTTCCACCAGGAGTTTTTCTTTGGAGTTTCTCCAGATTTTTTTTACAATTTCTGCAATGATTATTCTAAGAATATGCCGTTCCAGAAGATTATTTTCTTCAAAATTCTAAAATTCTTTCAAAGATTCTGTCTTGCTGGAATTCCTCAAGAGGTTCCTTCAGATATGGCTCCATATACATCCCGGGATTCTTTTAGGTACCTGTTATGATTTTTTTTTCTAGAAAATGCTAAAGAACTTCTTTTTGAGATTTCTTCGAGGGTTTCTCCAGCATTTCTTACAGGTATTTCTCCAGGGATCTCCTAGGATGTTTTCAGATCTTTGTTTAGCAATTCTTTCAGAGAATTTTCTGGAGATGTTACAGAAATTTCTAAAAAAAACAATCCTTGCCGAAATCAACAATCTATTGCTTGCATTTTTTTTCAAGAAACTCTTCAATTGATTATTTAATGTTTACCTGTAAAAGGTTCCCTATTTCTCCCGATTATTTTTTCAAGTTCATAAAAAATAGAATTTTTCCAGGATTACTTTTAGGTCTTTCAAAAATTTATTTTTTGTGTATTAATACCTTCAGAAATTGTATAAAAAAAATCTTTTAAGAATTCCGCCAAAGGTATTACCAGTATTTTTCCAAGGATTCCTTCACAATATCCTCCAGGGATTCCTTAGAAACTTATTGATGGATTTCTTCAAGAGCTCCAACAGCACCTTTGTCTGCAACTTCTGCAGGCAACTTTTAAGAGATACCCTCATATGTTTTTTTACGGATTTCTCCAGGAATCCTTCTAGAAAATAATCAAGCATTTCTTTCTTAGAGTTACTTCTATAGTTTCCCTAGAAATTTCTCATGATTTTTGGAAATAAATTATGTTGGAGAATCTGAAGAAAGTTCCTTCAAAGATAATTCAGAAATTGATTAAGGATTTTTTGTCCAGTAATCCTTTCAGAATATTTTCAAAAACATCTTCAAGAAATCCCCAAGCAGTTTTTTTAGGGATTCCTTCAATCAATTCTCAAGAATCCTCCATAAGAGATTTCTTTAGGAATCTTTCAGAATTTCTGTTTTTTGCGCAAATTCTGGAAAAAAATCTTTAAAAAATACCCTAGAAAAATATTTATAGATAATTACAAATCAATTCCTGTAGAAATATTCAAAAAATCCCAGGAGATATTTTTAATTTTCAAAAAATCTCAGTAGGATATATAAACAAACTTTTAGAGGAATCCCAAGAGGAGCTTCTGTAGAACTTCCCACAGCAACAGCTGCACAAACTCTTTGGAAAACCCTAAGTAGAATCCCTAAAAACGCTTATTTCGGAATTTTGGGAATGTTTTTGGAAGGATTGGGAGATTCTCCCGGAGCAATCTGTTAACGTACTTCTGCAAGGAATTCCTGTGGAAATACTTGGGGAAACGCATTTCTGAACTCAAAACTGCTTAAACTAGGGAATGTTTTTAAATTTGCTAAAGTATCCATGAAGAAATGCTTAGATTTAGAAGAACAACCGGGGAAATTTCTTCAGAAATACACAAAGAAATCTTGAAAGAATCTCTGTATGAACTCCTACTAGAATCTCTACAAGAATTGCTTTCTGAATCACTGAAAGTAGTAATGCAAGAATCTCCGGCAATAATAAAATGACTTTCTGGATGAATACCAGAATTTTCTGAAAAATTCAGAAGGAATCTTTAAGGAAACCAATGGTCGATGAAAAAAGCTATAAAAGAATATCTGCAGTAATCCCTGTAGAAACATTTGAAGGAATACGTAGAGAAACTTTCCAAGGACTATCTAACCAGATTTTTTCCCTAAGATAAATTTATAACGTAATCTTAGGTGAAGTTTCAGAAGGAAAATATACCCAAGCAACACACATGTTATATAAGAGTTACGACAGCGCAAGTTTTGGTTGTATAGAAGTTAATTCGACGTTATTTCAACATTGCGTTAGAATTACGTAAAATAAACTTCTATACAACCAAAACATGCGCTGCCGTAAGTGTTATATAACATGTGTGTTGCTTGGGTAGAAATCCACCTAGAAGAATTCTTGGAGGAATATGTGGAGATATTTTTGGCAGCATATCTGAAGGCATCCCTTGTAAAACTTCTTAAAAAATCCTTGACAATTTTTAAGACCGAACACCCAGAATAATTCCTGAAAGAAACCAAGAAGGAACTGATAGAAGATTTCTCAAACAAAAATAATTTCTGAAGGCTTCTCCAAGGAAATGTCTGTAGGAATCCCTGGAAGAATATCTAAAGGAAACTTTGGACAACAATCTGTAGGAGTCTGTGGATCATTTTCTAAAGAAATTTTTGAAAAAAATCAGAAGGAATCTCTGAAAGCAGACACCCATGGATAGTTTCTTGAAGAAATTTATTGAGGAAGTTCTGAGGAAACTCATGGAAGTTTGAAAAACTCTTGGAATAAATACTGCAGGATGCTTTGAAGGAAAAAAATCTGAAGCATTTTATGCAAGATGTTCTGAAAGTGTCCATGCAGCAATTTTGAAAGAAATACTAGGAAAGTTTTTTTAAAGCAGTACTTACTTTTATTTCTTTGGCAATCTCTAGAACACTTTGCAAAAAAAAACTGAAAGGACCTATGAATTTCCTAAAAAAATCCCTGGAAGAATTTTTCAATGAGTTCTAAGAGAAACTCATTACGACCTATTTGAAAACGACAGAATAAGCCTCTTAAGGTGAAACTGGAAGCATTTCCTCATTTTTTGATTCTTGATTTTTTATTAAATAACGAAGCAATATTTTCAAAATCGGTTTTCGTGCACATGTAGAGTATGTATCAGGGTATCTTTTGAATTTTTTACGCGGTAGAAAATGTTTTTCGTTTTTGCACAAACCATTTTTGAACAAAATTTCACTAAAAAATAGTTTCTGCAAAAACGAAAAACATTTTCTACCGCGTAAAAAATTCAGAAGATACCCTGATCCATACTCTACATGTGCACGAAAACCGATTTTGAAAATATTGCTTCGTTATTTAATAAAAAATCAAAAACCAAAAAAATGAGGAAATGCTTCCAGTTTCGCCTTAAGGACTGTCAAAGGATTTTTCAAAATAATTCCAAAAAATCACCTGGACAGTCTCCAAAAAAGCCTAGAGAACTTGTACTCCTGTATAAAGAAAACAAAACATTACTCAATGAAATATTGGGAGGGATATCAGAAAGATCTACACGAAGAATCTAAAAAAAACTTCTAAGGGAACTATTAGATGTTCTGCCAGAAATATTGTTGATTTAAATATTGTATAATAGTGAAACATGATACTGCTGAATAACTGAGCGTTTACAGCTTCGGCTATAATAGCCCTGCCTATCATAGCCAAACTAACGCAAACATGGTTCTGAATTTTTACCCTTTATACATCACTGCAGATGCTTCTGAGCATCGGCCGCAACAAGCAACACCTCAAACCACACCAGAACTCGCCAAGATTCCTATCCGCGCATCACTAGCATCTTTTGCATGTATCTTCATCCCATCTGCATCTTGAGCCTCCGTCCCACCGCCACTCTCTCTGGTGTATGACAGTGCATGCCAATGTTCTCTATTTAACTCAATTACAATTCCACCTCCAGCACCTGGCTATGGGACGCATTGCATTCTCGCCAAGATACCACCGCAGCTCAGCGCAACGCAAACGAGAGGCCCATCTGGTCCGGCAAAGAACCTCAGCGATCATCGCCGGCCGACCGGCGCAATTGTTTCATTAAATTAAAATATATACATATTTATAAACAAACGTAAACACTGCGCTACAAGATGTTGAAGCAGGCACCAGGAATTGAATAATTTAATGCCTAATAAAATAGCAAACAAATTGAATGAATTGTATTCGCCCGGACGGACGGCTTGAGGTCGTGTCTGGGTCTGGGCTTGGGTCTGGCCGGGGTGTCTGGGCCTGAATAGGGCTGCGCTGCTGCGACCGACCAACCAACCGATCGACCAACCGTCCAGCGGCTCTCACAGCGTGAGGAGCGCCCCTGTGGGTGAAATAGAACTACTTATAGCAATCCCAGCGAATGGGTATATGCTAGAGTGGGCCAATATAGGCTTAATCTGAGTTTTTGAAGGTTACATCCTGCAGTGAAGATTTACTGGTATGTCTTCTTATTCTTTGAGAGTAAGATGAACCGCATTTTCCAGTTTGGTGTTCAATGAACACTTTCACAGATGTTAGGTAAGAGAATTCTAATTGATGGAATCGATGAAATCCATTTCCATTACAAAAAGGGCCTGGATCAAACGGAAATGGAATCCTGTAACATCTGACGTAATTACGTGAATTATGAAAAAAGACCATAAGCAGTGGCAAATTTTCAAATCTCAGCGTCCCCTTAACTAGTAAGCTCTCAATAAAATGACTTCAAAATTACGTTTCATTAGTTCTGGGGAAGCCACTCCACGAATTATTTGTTCACGATTTGCTTTCTGTTTATCGCAAAATAGACATCCTTAGAATGGGTTCAATAAGGATTCTTCTATAGGTTTCTTCGAAAATACTTTTAGCATCTATTTCTCCCATGTATTTTTCAAGAATTTTCTTCATGATCACCTCCAGGGACATCGCCAGGAATTCCTTTAGGGTTTTTTTTTTTCAGGATTTATCAAAATGTATCCGGAATTTTTATAAAAAAGTAGATTTTTTCAGGATTTTCTTGATTGATTTCAGCAAAAACTCTTCGAAAGATTGCTTCAGGCATCCCTTTAAAATGCATTCCTGCCCATATAATTCCTTGAAAATTTCTCCAGGGATTTTCCTTGGATCTTTTTCAGGAGTTTCTCACGAAATTTCTCATAAGATTCTCCTTGGAACTAGTTCACGAGCTCCTTCATAAATTCGTTCAGAATATTTTCCTGTAGTTCCCTCAGAGATGATTTAGGAAAATACTACAAGGATTGCTACGAAAGTTACAAAAAAATACACCGTCGTCGACCTTGCGGCCTCCACAGACAGAACATTACAAACAAACATTCGACAACGAACAATACAATGCCCAGTCAACACACGATCGCATATGATGTTGTATAGGATGCAAAAGTGGTGGCGATATACGCACACTTTACACGCGGTTAAATGGAAGCACGTAGGCATATGGGCTCCACTTTATCATCCTCTTCAACATCATTTTAAACTTTGTGTTAACTGGGAGAACACTCACTGACCCAATGGAGAATTTTTCGTTTGACGAAAAGTTTTCCCTAATTGCAGCGGGAATCGATCCCACACTCCGAGGCTTGCGATACCTAAACGACTGACGCCGCTAACGCCACAAAGCTCACAAGTTTGTGTATGTATTCCTTCATGTATCCTTTCAAACATTTCCGTAGGAATTTCCCCAGAAATGTTATCCAAGTAACCTCCAAGAATTTTTCTTAAGGATCTCTCGAGGAGCTCGTCTAGAAATTTCTCAAGAAATTTTTCAATGAATTTCTTCAAGGGTTTCTCAAGGAGTTCCTCCAAAGATTTAATCAAAAGAGTTCACGAATAGTTGTTGGAATTTCGTCGAAGGTTCTTTCAGGTATTATTCTCCAAATCATATTCAGAGATTCTTTCAGACATTTATTTAGAAATTTCTCCAGCGCATAGTTAAGAAATTATTCCGTCCTTTCAGCAGGAATTTTCCATATTTTTTTCTGACCATACTTAAAAAAATTCTCCATAGATTATTCAAGGATTTTTTCAACGGAAACCTTCAGCGGGTTCTCCTGTTTTTCACATTTTCTTGAAAGAACAAACTGATCGAAAGTTCTAAGAAATGCCTTTGTTTTCAAAAGTTGTGTAAAAACCCTTCTATCAATTCCACTAGAGGTATCTCCAGAAATTCTTCCAAGGATTCTTTCGGAAAATCCTTCCCTCAGAAATTTATTGAGAGGTTTATTCAAGAATTCCATCAGTACTTTTGCCTACGATTTTTGCAAAGATTCGGTAGACATTTTTAATAAATTGCCACAAAAGTTCCTCTAAGGATATCTATAGGAATCGCTATATGAATTTTGAATAAATTTTTCCTCAGAAATCAAGTAGATATCTAGTAGATAAGAGTTTCTTAAGGTACTTTCTCAAGCATTCAGCACGTAATTCTTTCTGAAAAATAAGATTTTTTTCAGGAATTTTTGTCCAGCAATCGCTTTAGAAAATTTTCAAGAATTTCTTCTTGAAATCTCCAAAGGTATCATCAGGAGTTTTTTTATGAAGGGAATCCTTGAAAAAATATGAGGTTCTGTCAAGATTCTTCCAGTTTTTTTTTCTGTAACTTCTGGAAGAACTGAAAAAAAAATAACCTTACCTGCGATTTTTTTTTGAAAAGACTCTCGAAGATTTTCGGAAGATAGTGCTTTGATATCTTCTGAACTGACTGCTTTGATAAATATGAATAAATTCGTGGCGGGATCTCTCAAAGAATTTCTGAAGGAATCACTAAAAGATTTCTGAAACAAGATTTTCTAGAATAATCTTTTGATAAATTACGAAGGAATAGCTAGTGAAATATCCGAATAAACCTCTAAGAAACTGTAAAAATCCCCGCAGAAAATTTCTGTATGAATCCTTGACAGATTTTTATAAAGAGCCCATAAAGTTATTTCTAGGAAAATATGTGCAGTTAACCTTGAATGAATTTCTTAAAGAATACTGGTCGAACTTCTGGAAGAGTCCCAATACAGTTATACCTCGATTTAGTGGACATTTTGTTTTCCAAAATGTCAATTCTATAATGTCGAACTTTACATAAAATCGAAGCAATTTTTTAAATTTTACTTGTATTAAAATTTTATATCAATAATGAGCATGAGCATGAGCATGAGCATAGATGACCGCACAATTCGTAGTTGCTACTCCGTGATTGACCAGAGCAATCGAAATTGCACAAGGAACCAATGAATAGGGCTTGGGACTGGCTTACTATTCTCAATGTACACAGGTCGAGAGCTCTCAACTTTAATAAGGTCAATAACGGCGCCGGCCACGTCCTTACGGTCATCGAGGATGGAAGGGAATGTTAGTAAGACAAACGTTGTTAAAAAGACCGCGAATCGCTGCATCTCCACGTTTGAATCAGGAAGGAATTTTTTGTTAGTAAGGTAAGGTACATTGTCAGTCCGGGAGTCACCTATGGTTGGTGATATGATTTGACAATGGATCAATATACACAAACCGCCGTTAACAACCGACCACTTTTCGACGCAAGAACTAGCCAAAACGAAAATTCTATCGCGCGTCTCCACTACACTAGGGAAGAAACCTTTAGTCTATTCCACACAGAAATACACTGAACGCGACTCACTTGTCGGCGCCCGGATTTTTTTCTCGACCAGCGAACCCGAAGTAACATTTTCACTCTTTTGTGTAAATGCAAAAAATGAAAGAAAATATTTATTATCAACTAAAAGTGTATTGGAAACTAGCGCCGAAGGGAAGCGAAAAATTCGGAACCGAGTCGAACCACGGCGCGCGCACACTCGTCCCGTCGTCGGAGCCCCGCAGAGAGAAGAGAAAAAAAAATCGCAAAAATCTAGCAAAGCCAGCGCGCGAAGCTTTGCTGCTGCCGAACTACCGCACACTACTGACTGCTTGGCGTCCCGTCGTCGGGGCCCCGCAGAGAGAAGAGAAAAAAAAATCGCAAAAATCTAGCAAAGCGAGCACGCGAAACTTTGCTGCTGCCGAACTACCGCACACTACTCTATTAAAACTTTATATCAATAAGAATAAAAATACATAAAAACTGCAAGAAAACTGAGTTTTCGCTAAAAATACTCGGAGTTTTTGGTGTATATTAGTAATTCTCGCTATAAACCACTCGAATAAACCACTATCCAGCAATCTAGCGCTACGATCGAAATCTTTTGCCCCCAAAAATATGTATAGTTGATACAAAAACCAATATTTTAAGCAATGGGCATACACAATAACGTTATTTGCATAGATGTCCCAAAAAATTCATAAAGTTCAAAAATTTATGCAGGGAACTCTTTAGAAATATGTCCAAGGGTTTACCCCGGAATTCCTTTACGAATTGTTTCTAAAATTTTCTCTTACGAATGGCTCCAGAAATTTCTCCAGGGGTTCCTCCGGAAATTTAGAGATTCATAACTACTTTCATAACTTGATATAACGTAGTTATGGTTGTGCTGTATTTGCCGAATGATGTTTTTGTATGAGTAATGTAGGTTAGAATCACTATCTACTCGGTCGCCCATTGTTTAAATCCGGAGTTGAATAAAAGTAAGTGAACCCAGAAGTTTCGGCTTTATTACGACGGTCACCGAAGAAAACTTCCTTTTGATTCACAGATTTTTTCAGAAAATCTTCCATGTGTTCCTCCAGAAATGTCACAAAAAAATCTTTTACTGAATCTGGCATGAATTGTTTCACCAATTTCTCCATGATTTTTCACAAATCATTTCAGATATTGTTTGAGAAATTCGCCCAGGGATTACATCAGAATTTCCTCTGAATATGTATTCAGAAATTCCTCTAGGCAATTCTCCAAATTTATTAGAGAATCTTTTAGAATATCTACCAACAATTCCTGCAGAAATTCTTCTAAAAAATTTTCTCAAAAGCTTTTTTTCAGAAAATTGTTCGAGTATTCGTCCAACAATTCACTCACGGATTTTTTTTAAATCTTCCATGGAATTCCAGGGTTGTTACAACAGCGCGGATTTCGCAAATTCCGCGGATTTCGCGATTTTCGCGGATTTGGCGCGGATTTACCCATGGAATTTGGCCCTCGCGCGGATTTGGCGCGGAAATGATTTTTGTAGTGTGTACCTATAGCGAAATATTTGAATGATTATCGGCACTTGAATTAGAAATTATGAAAAGTAAATATTTGTTTTACCCTCCTAAGATGTTAGAATTTTTGCACCACGATAGCGTAGTGTACGTTCAGCGTGCCTGACTGGGTCATGTTGACCTTAACATCCTACTAGTGAAGAATTTGAAGCAAGTTTTCGTTTTGGTTAACGGCAATCGTTTACGAATTTCATCAGCTCTTCAAAAAATTTCTTTGAAGAAATTGTGCAACGATTCTTCAAATTCCATTGCGGGTATGATGTGCATCTTTTTTCAACTTTCGAGTTTTCGTTTCTCAAAAAAAAAAAAATCAAATTTGACGTAACGTATCGGCGGTGTTCCTTTGAATGTAATATCCGAAAGATATCCGTTTATCGGAAGCCGAAAGGGTAATAGTAATCTGCCCGAGTTACTGGTACAATTTCGAAAGGCACCAGCTATACACTCCCGTTCAAAAGTTTGGGGTCACCCACTCAAAAACATGTCATTTTTTTAGGCCCATATCTCCGCCAATTTGCGTCCGATTTCAAAACCCTAGGTTTCATTCAAAAGATAACAAGTCAAAGAAACTTTGAACATGATTTAAAAGAAACTTTTTCAAAAAAAAATTTGTATGTAAACTCAACCCAAAGTTGCCAAATTTTCTAAAAAATGAATATAAACTTACGGCAGTGTCGCTGGAAATTGGGTCGACCAAATTTTAAGATGAGAGCGGTAATATGACCCATTTTCTATTAGCTTTCAACTGCTTTTTACAGAACTTAGCTAAAAAATCTAGAAAAAAAGTTATTAAGTGAATTAATCCTTGATGTCATCGACCAAAAGTTTGGGGTCACCCCTCAATATGATGTATCGGCCAAAAGTTTGGGGTCACTTTCGTAAAACATGGAAAAGTGATTCGGTGATATCTTCGTCATCTATAGTTCAATTTTAATAATTTTTGGCTCATTTCAAAGACAATTAACTAAATTTACGTTTACGTCTTCAACTTAACGTATTTAACGATTTTTGTATATAAAAATGTTATGTAAAGTTAGCACATTTTACCATGCTTAAAAAAATGAGGCAACTTTACGTTAAGTTTTAGTATGTAAATTTCAACAAATATGTGTGGTTCAATGTCGATGCAGTAAGTATCATTCATTTTGTTTCAAATAAGCCAAGAAGAATTAAAATTGAATGAAAGATGACAAAGATATCAACAAATCACTTTTCCATGTTTTACGATAGTGACCCCAAACTTTTGGCCGATACATCATATGGAGGGGTGACCCCAAACTTTTGGTCGATGACATCAAGGAATAATTTACTTAATAACTTTTTTTCTAGATTTTTTAGATAAGTTCTGTAAAAAGCAGTTGAAAGCTAATAGAAAATGGGTCATATTACCGCTCTTATCTTGAAATTTGGTCGACCCAACTTCCAGCGACACTGCCGTTAGTTTATATTCATTTTTTAGAAAATTCGGCAACTTTGGGTTGAGTTTACATACAAAATTTTTTGAAAAAGTTTCTTTTAAATCATGTTCAAAGTTTCTTTGACTTATTATCTTTTGAATGAAACCTAGGGCTTTGAAAGCGGACGCAAATTGGCGGAGATATGGGCCTAAAAAAATGACATGTTTTTGAGGGGGTGACCCCAAACTTTTGAACGGGAGTGTATATATTTTGAAGAGATTTCTAGATAAAACCCTAGATTATTTCGGGAAAAAATCTTGTGAAGGGTATCCTAGAGGAAACTGCTAGTAAAAACTTTGGCGAAAAATTCTGGGGGATCTCTGTCGGCATTCCTGGATATATTACTGCAGGAATTCTTGGAGAAACTCCTAAAAAATCCAGGAAAACCCTGTAGGAATTTCAAAGGACTCCATCAAGTAAATTTTGAAAATTGTCAACATTGTCCTTCTAGGATTTTTCCAGTGATTATCCATTTTAAGGGACGTTTTCCTCTGGGCAGAGGCACAACCTTGTGATCAGCTTGATTGCTGTCAGGGGGCTTAAATGTATCTTTACTCTACAGAGAAAGATGCACACTCGTGGTGCCAAAAAGAACCGATACTTTTCGTGATCAAACGAAGAAGCGTCACGGCTCTTTTTTTGTTGTTTTTGATATAGGTATTTGATTTCTATTTCCATAAGGAAGGAGGTTGTTACACAATTTATCTTTCTATTTTTTAAAATTATTATTAACCAAGCTTCCAATATTGAAGACACAAGATCAAGAACCACAAGAAGAGCTGTTTATGCTAGTTCACTGAACTTGGTGCTTGATCGTCAAATTTGTTCATTTTGTGTGAAAATACGCAAAGGTAAATAACGTTGACAATTTAATTAACAACACATTCTTTCACAGCTCAATTCGCAAAATCAATCTCCCACCTTTCCTCATCCTTAAGGCCACGCAAAACTTTAAAGCCACATGGCTAAATAGGTTGCAATACCTACTCCCGAATTCCACGGTGTATTATGGATGATGTGAGTTCTTGGAATTGCATTGGAGACTTGGCCCCATGATCCCCTTGTGCATCAATAAAATAAAATGAGATTACTCATTTTAAGGGACGTTTTCTCAGGTTTTGCCAAGTATTCTCCTTGGAAAATTTCTCCCTGAAGATTCATTCAAGAACTACCAAGACATTACTCAAAAAATGTTCGAAGTGATCTTATGAGAATGTTTAATGAGTATCCTTCTCAAACTCATACTGGTTTCCAAAAATTCTTTAAAAAAAATGTTCGGGTTACTGTCTCCAAAAATATTCAGTAATACTTAAAGAAAGCCAAGAAAGTTCCATTTTGTTTATTTCAAAGATTTTTTTTCAGTTTCTTATAAAATTTCTTCATTTTTTTTTAGTATTTTTTCCACGAATGCACTACCTAGTTCTTGGGATGTTTCTCCTGAGATTTTGTCTAGAAAATTCTTTTCAAAAATTGCCCAATGGATCTTTAAGAAATGTTTTTGAAAAAAAAATAACGAAAGTTTTGCCGAAACGTCTTTAAACTCACTTTCAGAAAGCATGAGTTGTGTTGATTTACGAATCAAAAGTTTATTCTTCATCCAGCAGTCCATTCCAGTTTAATGGATTTAATGGATTTCTTCAATAACGTGAAGAAATAAAAAATAGATTCACGCTCTCGCGGATTTGGCGTGAATTCATTTCTAGTATCGCGCGGATTTGGCGCGGATTCAAATTAAGCTCGCGCGGATTTGGCGCGGATTTTTTTCCATCCTTCTCGTAACAACCCTGGAATTCTCACAGCAAATTCCAAATTCTCCAGAAATGCCATTAAGGATTCCTCCAGAAGTTTCACAAAGTGTTAGGTAAGAAAGTTGTGAACGAGATTTTGCAGAAATTATTGCAGGGCTTTCTTTAGAAAATCCTTTTGATATTTACCGTGTTTTTTTCTGGACCATTCTAGATTTTTTTTTCAAAATATCATTCGGAAATTCTTTTAAGCTTTCTCACAAACAGTTTTCCAAGGATTTATTTCAAAACTTTCTCCGGGTTTTTTTTCTGAAATTGCTCCAGGGTTTTTTGTTTTATAAAAATCAATTTTTTTGTCGGAAAAATTTCTTTGAATTTCTTTAGAAACCTTCAGGAACCATTTTTTTTATTTGAAATCTTTTCGGAAATATTCTGCAGGGATTCCTATAGAAACTGCCTTAGGGGTTATTCCACAAATTTTTCGAGGGATTCTTTCAGAAAATCTCCTATGTTTTTTTTTTATAAATTCGACAAATAGTTAAGAATATCTCCAGATTTTCCACCAAAGATTATTTTTTTACAAATTTCTCCCAGGATTACTTTGAAAAAAACTTCCACAGATTTTTCTTTAATGTTTTCCTAAACCTTTGCTAAAATCTTTCCATGGAAATTAACATTTAAAACATCTTTCACGAGTTCCTGAAAAAATCTCCCAGGGATTGTTAAAGAAATTATTTCAGAGACTTTTTTGTACATTCCTCGTAGATTTACTTTAAAATAATATCTAGGAAATCCTAAACAAATTCTGTCAGAAAATCTTTCGCAAAATCTTCCAGGGTTTCCTTAAGACCTTAGAAAGTCCTCCAGAATTTTCTCCAAGAAATCCTTAAGCCTTTCACGGATAGCTTCCAAAAATGTTACATTGATTCCTTTAGAAAAAAAAAATTCTAGAATTCCAATCAAAAAATCTTTCATAGATTGTTGCAGAACTTCATCTACGAATTTCTCCAGATTATTTTTTCATAGAGAAATCCATAATTTTTTCAAACCATTCGTCCAGAAAACTTTCCATGATCTTTCTCAAAAATACTGCATGGCTTAATTTTTTAGAAAATTATTTACGGATGCACTGCCCCATTTCGCATATGAGCCACAGCTATACTTGTTTGCTACAACTTCTCCGAACAACGTGTTCCAATAAAATTAAAGGAAACATGCGTAATTATCACATTTGTAATCAGAAAAACCTTAAAAAGTTAATTTTTTTGATAGATTTCGTTTTGGAACACCCTAATATACGTAATAAGTTTGATATTTTAAATCGGCATCATATTCTCTCATGTTTTTTGGTTATTTGCTTCTTTGACACCAATGCTGTAGGAGTTGAGCAAAAAATATTTAAATTCGTGAAAGCCAAATGTGGCCTAAAAACTAGCTCTTTGGTGGCAATCAGAACTTGTAGAAAACAAGTATTGCTTTCAATTTTTACCGAAAGAATGAATTTTTGAAAAGTTTTAGTGTAGGTATGATTTTTGAAGTTGTAAAATAGTCGAAAAACACAAAATTGATTTGATGCACCTCTTAAATTCAATGGATTTGTCTGGAATTTTGATCAGTTACTTCTTTTAGGATGCCAATCAAAATATGGGGGTGGACTAGAGAAGCAGAGATCAGAGATCATTTTTGAAGAGGTGGACAAGCCTATTGCACATATTGCTTTGCATCTCAATACAAAACTGCGAAAAGTATTATGTTTACGGCAAAATTGTTTAATTTTATATTATAGAGTACACAAATTTATGATGGAACTAATATGCGGACTGTCATCACGCTCATGATTTGGTATTTTTTTACACATTGTCATAAAAATCCGCAATTTTTAGTATGGATTTTGGAAATGCATTGAAAGTAATCACTATTCACAATTTTAACTCATAATTAATGATCAGTCGAGTGGGACTATTTTGCGAGTGGGGGCAGTATATCAAGAATCAGAGATTCAGAACTCCTTCAAAATTTTCTAAGGAGCTTCCTCAGAAATTATTTCCAAGGATTGTTTGAGAAAATCTTCAAGTGATTATTAAAGAAATTCCCATAATTTCTGTACATTCCTTTGGATATTTCTTCAAGACATTTCTTTTCCAGAAATTATTCCAAAGATTTCTTAAGAAAGTGTTCAGAAATTTTTCTACAGATTCTTCAGAGATCCTTATAAGGATTCTAATAGGATTTTTACGGAAAGGTTGGAAGACATTCTAGCGGTGATTCCTGCAGAAATTCACACAAAGATTTCATTATAAATTCCGCCGGGTATTTCTCTAGGCACTTTCTGCAGAATTTCTCCAGGATTTCCCGCAAGCGTACCACTAGGAATTTCTCTATGGATTCCCTCAGGAATTCATTAAAAATAATGATTATTTATAAGGGGATTTCTCCAGGGTTTGTTTCCGAAAATATCTCAAGAAGTTTTGTTTGGTATTCCACCAGGGGTTTCCAGATGTTTTTTTTAGGTATTCATCATCCTGGCATTGCTTCAAAAAGTCCATCTGCTGGTTTTCTAAATATTCCTGTATTTACAGAAACTCTTTCAGAAATTAATTTGGAATTTTCATCTGTTTTTTTTTTAATTCCTTCTGAAATGTCTTCAGCGATATTTTCGGAAATTTCTAAAGAGACTTCTTCAATATTCCTTCAGGATTTCCTCCTGGAATTCGTACATGAGAATCATGAGAGTATACCAGTAAAGGGGCGCTGAAATCTGGATACCATGCTCTGATTTTGCCATGGCAATAATTTTTTTTTGTTATCCTCATTAATATCGCAAAAATATCGAAAAATCACAAAGCCGATTTTTTTATATACAGTAGAGCGGAAAGAATTCATCATTTCACTGAGAAGCTAATTTCTCTCCTGTATGGAATCGCAAAAAAAGTAAAAACAATACATAGGTTTCGTTCTTAAATAGTGGCTTTGAGTATTTTCGGTGCTTTTGTTGTTTTCGTCATGAGGGATTCAAATTTCCTGAAACTCGACCTTATAATTAAGTTTGGTAAAGAAAGTTTTTAAAGCGAATTTTGCTGTAATATGAAACACCCCATAATGAAGCGACCAAAGCTGCCGAAAATTCTCTAAGTATCCTATTTGCAAGGGTGCCCATACTGAGAGAGAGTTGATTTTTTTTCTTGATTTCAAGAGCTGGTTACTTAGCCTATTTATGATACTGATTTCATAAGATTAACATATTTTAAGATTTTATAATTGTTAAAATATTTTTTTTAAATTTTATTTTTCGTTTAATTTCAAAGCAGGTAATTCTAGAGTCTATTCAGATCCCCTAATTTTTTTTACAATAATGGATTGTGGAAAAAATTAAAATATGTTAATTGTTGCGTTTCAACAAAAAAAAACAATGATATCTGAAAGGTGGCCAAAACATTAATTTATCAATGACTTTTATGCAATGTAAATATGTTTTAAAATAAACTGAAAACTATTTTGAGATATACAAAACAGTCCCAAAAATATAAAGGTTTTGATTGCCTAGGAAGAAAAATACCAAAATGCTCAAACTTTACTTCGTCTAAAGGCGGGGTTGGGTATTACGGGTTAAAACCAAATATGCAAAATGCAAAAATGCAGTACGGAACCTTTTGAACAGGGGGTCCTTTTCGCTTATAGCTTAGTCATCTTGTTATCTTCAGTAAACACCAGGTTGAACCTATTTTGGGCCACCCTATGCAGTGGCCGGATGGGGAGCAGAACGGAAGAAATTGCACACGATCTTCGACGGGCTCGGGCTGCTGCTGCTGATGCTGCCGTGGCTGCAGAATAGACAAAGATCACGATCTGCCACGGCAACAAGCCCATCGGAACGGTGAAGTGGCGTGGCGCGTGAGCCGCAGTGGACTTATACACGACCAGGGGTGCCCGGTCGTGTGGGAATCATGTGCATTGTCGAGCGAAAACAGTCAGCCCAGGGTCCGAACCGGATGGTGTGTTTGGGTTCGGTCGTGATTTAGCAGTCGATTTATTGGCAGCCGGCGACCGATCAGGCTTCAGCAGAGCAGCAGCGCCATCAGCATTGTGTCGGTCAAAGTGTGCGCAGTCGTTTAAGGAAAATCGATTCGGAATCATGTCGCGATCGTGGTAACATGTGGAACGGACATAATTGTTCAATTCTGGTGCGAGGGGAATTGGTGAACCGCGGAGGTTGCATTTTTAAATACCATTTTATATTCTGAGATCCGGGTAGTATCATTTGAGTGTAATAATATGGTTGAACAACAGTTGCTGAAGCTATAATACCATCTCTAGACTTTTACCAGTTATGATCCTAGCCATTTTGATAACTTGCTCTTCGATGCAATCAAAATATCAGAGCTATGACAAGCTTTGAGGCCCCACTGAAGCTCATTTTGGAACGTTACCAACAATCGAACCGTCATTAAAACACAACAATAAAAACCACACACGAGGGCAAGAACCTCGAATCGCCTAATCCTGAATGATCCCAGTCCATCATATGCTCGAGCTCACGACAAACATCCTCATGGACTTGTAGGTACAATTGGTTGTTATTTCCCTTCCCTACCATCAATTCTCACGACTAGGTACAAATCCCCACGCAGCCCAAAGGAGCAGTAAATTCAAATTTTCTAGTTTAATGCCTATCATAAAATCAACAAATTTGTATACTTTAATTGTGTCGTATTGGAATCGGACCGCCGTGCTGAGCCATCTTCTAGGAACAACGCGCGCGCTTCCTAGGACTTTCGTTTGATCTCTTCCATGTGTATTGCTGGCTGGAACCGGAACGCTATTGCTGCTTCTGGGAGAGCGTGGATGTTTGGTCGTTAAATACTTTCCTTTTTGGGATCGATTGCCGCCGCCGTCTTGCTGGCACGATTTAATTCTCCCACCCACAACGACGATGACGATAACCGCGGAAGAGACCCTAAACGCCGCTGCCGCCGATCAATTACACAGTTGAAAACTTATTTCGGGCCGTGTGCTTTTCGAAATGTTATGATCAATGGTAAAATGAGCATACTAGAGTATTTAAAATAAATAAATAAAACTGGAACTACTTTTGAACACATATGAAAGATCCCAAGTAACAATGACAGCTGAATAACAGCTTATTCAGCCAAAATTTTCAAAATCAAGCTTAACAGCGGCTTATTCATCTGTTGTCCAGCTATAATGCAATTTTATTGTCAAAGTTCAATCTATCTGTAAGTTTTGTAACAATAGTTATCATTACTGGAAAAACTTTTAATTAGAAGGCACGACATGTTGCTAATTGAAAAAAAAAATACATGTTCTGGTGGGATTTGAACCCACGACTCTGTATTCACTGGACCAGCGCTTAAACCAACTAAGTCACAGAAAAAGTTATGATTCTGCGGAACCGTGAACACTCCTTTTTAACAAACTCATCTCTCTTTCGGCTTAGCTTAGTTATCACTGTTCCTTTTTTATAGTTTTTGAAATTTGATTTTTTTTATTTCGTCACAGAAAAATAAAAACAATCGGTTGAGAAATAACTGAGATATGGCAATTTAAAGTTGACTAGATTGTATGGGAAAACTGCTTTGGTGCATTTTTATAATCCGGTACTGTATCCGTAATTCTTTTGAAAATTCCTTGCGGAAGCAATTTACAAAATATTTTTGTGGATTCCTTCTGCAATTCCAAGGAATTCATAAATTTTTTGATGATTTCGTCGTGAATTTTCATTATTGCTTTCTGCTACAGTTTTTTAGAATGCCTTTAGAAATGTCTGTGAAATTTTCTTTGAAACTTTCTTTATGAATTTCATTGACAATTCCATCAAGTAAGACAAATATCCTTGTGTTTTTTGGAAATTTCTTTGAAAAATACTTTAGCGAGTCTTTCAGATTTCCTTTGACAATGTCTTCGGAAATAGCTTTCAAAATTCATTCGCTTACTCTTCTGTAAATTCCCTCAATAGGGGAGACTGGGTACGCATGACCTCTTTATGTTATTTTGCCTGTAACATTGAGGAAACCACGAAACAAGTTCCGATTTTTTTCCACAGAATGGCAGCAAACATCTACTGTACTACGATCTATAAGATTAAGTAACTAAGTTAATATCTAAACACAAAAAAAATCCTCAAAAAGAAAACTGTTATACACCAAGGTTGCGACCATTCATTTGCAAAGGTTTACATTCATTTGCTATTATCTCAGTTCAGAAGCATGCTATCGAAAAACAATGTATGGATGAATTTAACCTTGTAGTTTTATCTGAAAGTTTGCCGAATAACATTGGGGTCGCAAACGTATACCAAAGTCGAGAGCGAGCTGTGAAGGCAACTCTCCACGCGGTGAATGTAAGTTACATTCACGCTATGGAAAGTTGCCTTCACAGCTCGCTCACGACTTTGGTATACGTTTGCGACCCCAATGTTATTCGGCAAACTTTCAGATGAAACAACAAGGTTCAATTCATCCATGCATTGTTTTTCAAAAGCATGCTTCTGAACTGAGAGCAAATGAATGTTGATCTTTGCAAATTAATGGTCACAACCTTGTTATACACATTCACAAACAGAACTGAACATCCCTAAATTGTACAAACACACATGAAAAGTCTTCTAAGAATTCAGCCAGAAATTCCTTCGAAGATTTTTCCGAGAATTTCTTTAGCAGTTCTTCCATTGATTCAATTAGAAAATTCTTTCATTTAAAATTTTCCTTGAGTTTTATCAGACATTAACGCAGTAATCAATTTAAGAACATTTTTATAAAACCTTCTCTGAATTTCTTCCGATATTGCTGCAAGGATTCTTTTGTAAAATTTTCCTGAAATTTCTTTGGGAAATAGTCTTTCACGAATATGAAGAATATCGGTTAGGGGATCCCCCAAAAATCCAGAATTCCTCTAAAAATACTTTTTTTCAGAAATTCTTACGAGTTTTTTTTCAGGTAATCATTCAGGTATTATTTCAGAAATGTTTTCAGTGATTTTATAGGAAAATCAAAAGTTCCTCCAAAAGTTTTTTTTTTAGAAATTCTTCCAGGGATTCTTTAAGATTATTTTCAAAAGCGTTCATAAGATGTACCCTTATGAATGTCTCCAGAAATTTCGTCAGGAGTTCTTTTTGGTAGATTTGTATGAACTCCTTACAAAGGCCACGTGGAATTACTTAAGACATTCTTCTAGGCTTTCGTTATAACAAATTTTCAGAAATCTCTACCAGGATTCCTTCAAAAAATCCAACAGGGATTGCTTTAGACATTCTTTCAAAAAATCTTCAATAATGTCTTGCAGTGGATTTTAAAAATAATCCAAAGATTTCTCCAGAACGTCATTCAGGTCTTGGTGGACTTCAGAAAGTTCAACATATTTGTTCCACAATTACTTTAGGGATTTTATTGAAGATTTCCGCACGAATGTGTTCAGGAACAAATGCGCTAGAGATTCATCTAAAAAGCTCCTACAGAGAAGTTTGCGTTATTACTTTCAGTGAGTCAGACAGGAATTCCTGCAAAGATTCCTGCAGTTCAAACATAAATTCTTTCAGAGTGTTCTCCAGAAATTCATCCAGCATTTCCTTTAAAAATAAATCTTGAAAAATATCCATGGAATCTTTAAGAAATTTATGCAGTTATGTGTTATGCGTTTAGAAATATCTCAAAAGTTTTTTTTAGAGAACCTTTAACAAGATTTTGTTTGTATGCGCTATCTACAGGTTTCTTCAGCCATTCCTACGTATTTTTTTTCAGAAATTCGTCCACAGATTGATAAACGAATAAATTTTCCAGGATTTTTCCTTAAAATTCTATAAAAAAAATCTAAGAATTCCACAAAGCGTTTATCGAGAAGTTTATCCAGATATTTCTGTATGATGTTCTTCAGAAGTTCATCCAGATCCAGTTTATCCAGATATTTCTGCATGATGTTCTTCAGAATTCGCTCCTGGGATTGCTAGAAGAATTCCCCTGAGATTTGTGCAGATAATCTTTCATAGTTTTTTTTGAAAGTATTTTAACTTTCACCCCTGAAGATTTCTTCTGAAATTCCTTTATGGAGATATTTTGATGTTCAACGACTTCTTCAAATTTTTTTGGATTTTTTCGGGGATTTCAGCAAGGGGTTTCTTTGAAAGTTATACAAGGGGCTTTTCAGAAATTCTTTTAAAAATCTTTGAAAAGCTTTCTTTGCAAATTCTTTGAGAAATTGCTACCATAATCCCTGCAGAAATTTATCACACGATTTTTTTTATTTGAAATTGCTGCTGCGATTCCATTAGAGCCATTCATCTTGGGATTTCTTCAGAACATGTACAAATATTCCTCCAAGGATTTTCAGGAGTTCTTCCAAAAATTGCGCAAGGAAAAAAAAATCATGCGATATCCATGGAGAAATTTCTGAAGGAATCTTTAGAAAAATGTTTGCAGAAATTGCAGACAAAAGTACCGGTGGTATTGTTATAAAAAAAAACCCTTTAATAAATTTCTAAGGATTCCTGGTGGATTTTCTAAAGAAATCCTGGAGATACCTGTGCAGAAATCCCTAGAAATATGTCTTATACAACTTCTGAAAGAATTTGCACACCATAAACACTGAAATCTGGAGAAACTTTGGAGTAACAACAAAAACCTTGGAGGAATTCTCCAGAGAACCACTGGAAAAATCTGCAGACATTTATAGGAAAACATGTTTCTCGAAAAATTCATTGAACAATTCCATGAACAATGCTAAGAAATCAATTCTGGAGTAGTTTTTGCAAGAGTTAAAAAACTTTTTGGAAAAACAAATTCTTAAACAATCCCTGGAGGATGGTTTGAATAAATACAAAGCAATCCCTGGATGAACTACCCAAGTAACACACATGTTATATAAAAGTTACCGCAGCGCAAGTTTTAGTTGTATAGAAGTTTATTTTACGTTATTTCAACACAATGTTAGAATTACGTAAAATAAACTTCTATACAACCAAAACTTGCGCTGTCGTAACTTTATTATAACATGTGTGTTGCTTGGGTATTGGAGAAACCCCTGGATAATCTTTCTGAAGAATCTCTTGAGAATTATCCAGTGGAGTTTCTTAATAAATGATTACGTAAGTGCAGTAATGTTCAAAAGAACTTTTAGAGCAATTCCAACAATTACACAGCACAACATTTTTTTGTCGCAAGAGCAAACTTATGTGTCTCTGGCACATAAAAAAATATTTTCATGCTTAATGGCTGGTAGTTAGAAAAGCCTAAAATCGCATATTTTGCCCTATAAATTGGGGTATAGCTCAAAATTGTGACGATCTGGAGCAAATCTGAGCCCAGATTTGGATTCAGCGGCCCAAAATCTGTCAGAGACACATAAGATTGCTCTTGAGACAGACCAAAAGTTAATTTTTGTTACGCTGTGTTATTTGTGAGAAAGTTTCTGATTTTTTTCTTAATTTCTAAAGGATAAATTTCTAGAAGAATCTCTGACAAAATCTTCCAATCTTCGTGAAAGAATTCCCTTGAAATTGCTTATCTTGAATAAATGTTTCGAAGAATTCTTAAAGAAACCTCTGATGAAACTTCTAGAAGAATTTCTTGCGAAATTTCAAGTACAACTTTTGTAAAAAAAACGAAGTTTCTGGAGAAATTAACAAACAGCTTTTTGAGAGCTTTTCTTGAGAACATACAGGAAGGAATACAAGCATGAACATATGAAGCAATCCTTGAAGGATTTTCTGAGGAAATCCGTGGACAAGTTTAAGGAATAAACAACAGAGAAATTTATTAAGAAACTCCTGAAGATATCACCAGGAACATTCCAAAAGAATATTTGGAGAAATTTGTGGAAAAAAAATTAAAAGAAATGCATAGACATGATTACATACTAAAGGGATACCTTGAGAAATCTTTTGAGGAATTCTTGCTCAAATGTTTTTAAGAATATATATATTGTATATATATATATATATATATATATATATATATATATATATATATATATATATACAATATATATACACAATATATATATATATATATATATATATATATATATATATATATATATATATATATATATATATATATATATATATATATATATATATATATACGCATATATACGCAAAAAGCCGTTCGTTGGATCACTAATCGGTAATAAATCCATAACTTTTCCCACAAGCATCCAATTGTTTTGCGGTCTTCGAAAGAAAGTTTTATAAATGATTTTACTACAAGGAGCAATGATCGTTTTGAATTATGGAGACAAAGGGCGACCTCTGGGATTTTTTATCTGAAAGTGTAACTTTTCCAATAGTAAAACGTATGAAAACTTTGAACCGCTTGCGCTAAATTATAGTTTCACCGATTGCGCTGAAATATTGCACAGTTCATATGGGACCTAAATGGAATCAAAAAAGTCGACTGGAGCGAGAATTTGATATTTGTCCCATACAAATATATATGTATATATATATATATTATAAAAAGTCGAACAGAAAAATCATAAAAAACATCGACGAGTAAGGAAAATGGAAATTATATGACATTCAACATAGAACCGTGATGAATGATGCTCTCAGTGTATTTTTTCCTTAAATTCATTCAAATATTTTCGAACATCTTCAAAGACATTATTATCCAACAAACCGTTTTCAGCTATAATTTTTTGAAGAAGTTTTTTTTTTGTTTTTTTTTTATAAACACTTTTTAAATGTTAGGGGAGCATAAATGGTTGATACAAAAGTGAATGATTCATGAAATCCAGCGCACGAATTTAGAAGTATTGAGTCAAAAATGGCAAATGTTTTCGTGTTTTGGGCTGAAAATTTTAAGGTGCCCTTAAATGAGAGCTTCTGAGTGACTGGCAAAAAAATATATAAAGAAACCACTTGTTGTTAAAAATTTTCATCAATGCGGATATATCCACGTAGGGGTTTGTTGTCCAAGGTGCCCATATCAACACTTAAAGTAGTATTTATCAGGCTGCATATTAGACAGAAACGCTCCAACGCGAATGCCAGTGAACTTTCGGTCGACCACCTCCACGTCGTCGTCGTCGTCGTCGTCAGCGGTACCAGGGCATAAAAATTAATTAGATTTGTACGAACGGTGGGGAGACCCCAGCCAGCAATCGTCTCAACAAACAAAACGATACGCCAATATCGGTTTCCGACCTCGGGTGAGGTCCCCTGGCTGAAGAAAAAAGAGGACATCCACAACGACGATGCCAGCTGCAAACGAAAGCGGCGTTTGAGTGTGCAATACCATTTTTGAAATTTGAGAATCTATCAAATCCGTGAAGTGTGTGATCTCTTGAAGAGATCACGCGTTTAAGTTGATGTCCCGGGATTGAATCTCTCCGTTGCAAAGGCACTGACTGCGGAGTCACTCGGTCGGTCGGGGGGGAAACGAAATGTTACCGATGCTCAACAAGACATTATATTGACGTTGGATCATAAATTTCCCAAATCATAAAATCAATATTTATACACATCAAGCATTTCAAGCTCTCCGTCCGTCTGTGTCATTCGGATGGGCCTTGAGAAGGGGGTTCGAGGGGGTGATTCGGATCGATCGTGTCATGTTCAAATTTGGCTTTGACGCGAGTGGCTCCGATTCTCTGTATTCGGGAGAAGAATGCGGCGACGGACGACGACGGCTCCAATCCCAAAGTCAGTATCGACTCGACTATTTATGTTTTCTTAAGTCTGTGGTGCTATCCTCGGCCGAGGTGATATTGATGGGATTTGTGACCGAGCCGTGTACGACTATACGAGGTGTTTTGCGACGGTGGTTGTTTTCCGTTGATTCGATTAAGCGTTTAGAAATCTGCGTTTCTCTTCTATCACATCTTGAAAAAATAGGGAGTATGAATCAAATTGCTGCCTGGTGACTGAGACTCAGATTAGCTTTCCGAACGGTGTGAAAGATTCGATGTTTCTGGGAAACTTTATTGCTCAGAATTATAAATCTACACGACGGTCCATTCCCAGCGATGGACACATTTCAGAAGAAGCAGCCCACCAAAGATGATTCGATTCCCATCAGAACAAGCTGAAGAAGAGGAATGAGGGACCTTCTTGATCGTCTCATTGAACAAATTCGGAATTTTTAGAATGTGGTATGCTATCCGCGAATATATGATAAAAGGTAAGGAGACAAAACAATGAAAGGTCGGAAGATCGAAGCCTAGTTCACATTCCAAATATTTTCAATGATTTTTCATTTTCTGCACAATTAATTTTCTTATTAAGTACCATCATTCGGGGCTTCTGTTTTACACTTTTACATGATTTTCCATCTTAATGACAATATGACTCCCAGAGCATTTTCACAATTTTTACACATAATAACTGTGAGTATGAATGTAGGCGTATGCAAAATTTGAACTTAAGGTGTCATGATGCATCACTAAGCTTTCAAACGAATCATTGACTTTTTGTTTTTCAATGATTGTTTGCCTCGCGTTTTTGAAGTGATAATAAACTGTCAATACCGCAGCAACGCAAAAGAAAAAGTATCATCCCAATCACTGCGAGTGAGCATGTAGGATGATACTTTTTCATACGAATATTTGCTTTGTTTTTTATGTTTATTTTAACTTGAAATTTTGAAAGAGGGAAAAACCAATATTTGCTTTGGTAGCAGAGAATAATCACTTTGAAATTTCGAGCCAAATATCCAACATGGCTGCCGATGCTGATGATGCCGTAAAACGCCTTAATGGGGTATTGGGATGCTTCGTTGGCATATAGTCCCTTCGTTCGGCCTAGCTATGCATCAACCAATTGTAACATTTTGTTTCAATTTTAGCACTTTAGAGCACAAAAATGAAATAAAAATGACACTTTGTTTGGTTTTAGACGCCATGATTCTGCTGGCTTAGTGTGTAGATTATACCCATGATCATATATGACATGATCCTGGGATATATCGAATTTACTTATCGATAACTAATTATTTGATGTGACGGTCAAAGACGTAATTTTAAAGTTGTATATATGTTTTCAACGAAAAATAACTATTTTACAAATTAAATGTGGGCCGAACATTGGAGACATTTTTTTCACTATGAACCCAAATGCTCATTAGTAAAGTGACATTAACAACATCGATAAAGTGACGCCAACAACATTGCTTGCGTATGAACCAGAAGAAACAAACAGGAAGAAAGATTTTGTATGCGGTGACTATAAAAATATAACACAATAATCTGGTTGCGTTGTTTTCGTTACTAAATTAAGAAAGAACTCAAATTAAGTGATTTATTTGAAGTGTGTAGAATTTTTTCCCCGAAAATGTAAGTTGAAAGTAGGATTAGTAAACAAACTGTAATAGTACTTCAGCAGAGATATTGAAAAATTTGTGAGAACAAATTGTTTTAGAGCTCAGAAACCAATAGACCAACGTTGTATCCACTAATAGGCCATTTTTTTGTACCGTAGACCAACGTTGCATACCATCGTATCGAATCGTTTCAACGTAATTAATTAAGTAAGTTTTAGAATATTTACGTTAGTTTACTTTCAATTGGCGAAAAATGCATTACCTAGTATGCGTAATAGGGTTAACATATCATTTCTAGTGCTATTAATTATTTGTTATGTGTTATGGACAAAATTGTCAAGCGGGTTGCATATTAGGCCATCGTATGGTACACATAACCTACATCAATAAATAAAAAAATGTTCATATATCAATTGGACACATCTCATATAGAACCGGATAGGGGCTACTTTGGACACGTCCAATACCAATAAAAATATCAACTAAATGATCAGCTATTCATATATTTTCAACAGTTGTATCAATTTATTGAAGCAATTAATGTAATAAATATTTTTAATTCTTAGAAGCCGGCAAATGGCTTTTATAACAGCGTACCGCCGTTATAGATTATCGTGTTAGATAATAATAAGGGCATTAAGGTCGTTTTCAGCGGTGGTCCATTTTTTGGTCCAAATTTATAACAGTTTTAAAAAATTGGAACGTTAAAATTAGACCAAATGCCGCTCAGTTCCACCGGTAATTGTTTTAAATTCTAAATTTTACATATCTCGTCAACGATGTTTTGATAAAGTTTGTCCTCTGAATTAAATCCAATTCACGAAGACGCCGAGTTTCCTGAAAACAACTAATGATTACGAAGAAAATAATGCGATTCCGGGAAAAATCTATCAGTTCCAGGTGAATGATAATATTTACAAGATTCAAGAAAACGTTAGTGATTCAAGGAAAAAAAACATCCAGAATGCTTCCAAATTTCCAACGGAGATTCTTTTGGAATTAGACTGAAAACTTTTCTAGGAGTTCCTCTGTGAATTACTCTTGGAGTTTTCCGGGAATCGCTCCAGGAGTTCCTCCGGGAGTTCGTCCGGTAATACCTCCAGGAGTTCCTCCGAAAATCCCGCCAAGAGTTCCTCGGGCAAATACTCCAGGAGTTCCTTCGGGATATTCCCCAGGAGGTCTTCCGGTACTTGCTTCAGAAGTTCCTCAGCGAGTTCCTCCGAGAATTCCTCCAACAGTTCATCCTGGAATTGCTCCAGACAATCCACTGAAAATGCTCCATGAGTTCCTCCGGGAAGTCCTGTGAGAATTTCTTCAAGAGTTCTTCCAGAAATTGCTACAAGAGTTCCTCTGGAAATTCTTCTGAGAATTCCTCCAGATGGTGTTGCGGGAATCTCTCCAGGACACGGTGTCAAAATTTCGATTATTATCGAACATTCATGTACCTCGGATTTTTCTTCGAAAATGATTAGTATTTGGGCTGTATATTCATAATCGGAAAACTAGAAAATATTTCATCGGCGAAAATTTTTCCATACATTTTGTATGGGACGTTTTTTGGGCTAAAATAGTAATTATTGATTTTTAGTATGGAAAATAGCTAAAAACTTATCTAACTCAAATTTTCCCCGATAGAATATTTTCAAATTTTGCATTTATAAATGAGGGGGTTAGATGCAAAGGGGTGTAAGTGACAAAAACCCACTTTCGAGTAAATGAGGTTTAAAGTTTTTGACCATTTTTTCTCCCCATACAAAATGTATGGAGTTTCAAAATCAACCCAATTTTCTCTGATTTATTGTAATTTTTCCAATCATCGTAGAAACAATCTTAAAAAAGTTCCTGAAAGCTTGAAATCTGAAGAATTTTATTATATGCTCAGCTCAAAATTGACAAAATGGTCACTTACACCCCTTTGATTCTGGGCCCCTCAAATTATAGCCGAAATTCTAACATTCTATGAAGAAAAATCAGAGGTACATGAAAGTTCGATAATAATCAAAATTTTGACACCGTGAGGAGCTCCCCCAGGAACTCGTCTGAGAATTCCTCCAGGAGTTTTTCCGGAAATTGCTCGTGAAGTTCCTCCGGTAATTCCATCAAGTGTTCCAGTAAGAACTCCGGGAATGCCTCTAAGAGTTTTTTTTTTCAGGAATAGCTCCAGGCATCCTTTCGGGATTGCTCAAGGAATTCCTCGGGGAATTGCTTCAGCAATATTTTTTTTTTTTGAGTTCCCCCGAGAATTCGTTCCAAAACTTCTCCAGGAGTTTCAACGGGATTGCTCCGGATTGCTTGAGGAGCTCCTCCAGGAACTACTCCAGGAGTTCCTCCGGGAATTGCTGTAGGAGTTCCTCATGGGATTGCTCTAGGAGTTCCTCCGGGAATTGATCTAGGAGTTTCTCCGGGAGTTTCTCCAGCAGTTCCTGCAAGAATTGCTTCAGAAGCTCTTCAGGGAATCGCTGTAGGAGTTCTTCCGACAATTTCTTCTGGAGTTCTTCTGTGAATTGCTTTAGGAGTTTCTCCGAGAGTTCCTTCGTTAAAAGCTTTAGGATTTCCTCTAAAAAAATGTTTCAGGAGATTTTCCGGCACTTGCTCCAGGAGTTCTTCCTGGAATTCCTCCAGAAGTTCTTCCGGGAATTGTCCCTGGAGTTTCTTCGAGAACCATGAGGGCAATAAAACAAACATCGCTTGCCGTGCGTGTGCCGATATTCCGGTTTTCTGCTGAAATTTCCGACCCATATCATCGAATTCATAAGCATTTGGACGAATTAAGACTCTTGAAACCCTCAGAGTCGAGTTTTAGTTGAGAAACAATGCGAAAATCACGATGTGCATAGAACGAGACAAATATTCCTACCGTTTTTGTTGTGAACAAGCTCGGGAGCGATTTTGTCATTTTCTGCTAACGAAAGAACGAAGCGTTGTTGCCGTGCCTTCTTTGTTGCCTATTTTTCGCTTGCGGTGCCAAATTCTGCGTACACTGCCTCCGGGAATCGCTCTAGAAGTTTCTCCGAGAATTACTCTAGGAGTTCCTCCGGGGATTGTTCCAGGGTTTTTTTCCTGGAATCGCCCCAGAAATTGATGAGGGCAGCACACGAAATACCCAGTGATCCAGTTTTCAACGACTCCGAGGCTCACGACACGCCTAGATAACTGACGTCACTAATTGCATGGCCACGAAGCCCACATGAGATCTAGGAATTCAAGGAGCTCCTTTGGAGGTTCCTCTGAAAATCTTCGTCCCTCTCTTGGTGTTCCACCTGGGATTCCTCTGGAAACTCTTCTAGAAGTTCCTGCAGAAATTCTTCTGGGAGTTCCTCTGGGGATTGCGGGAGTTGCCTCCAGAAATTCATCAGGAATTTCCTCCGCAAATTCCTCTTAATGATCCCCCGAAAACTACACTAGGAAATCTTCTAGGAATTCCTCTGAAGATTCTTCTAGGAGTGCCTTCGGAGATTCCTCTAGACGTTCCTTCAGGAATTTCTTCCTTTATGAGCTCCTCCAAGAATTTCTCAAGGATATTTTTCGGGAATTACTATAAAAGTTCATCCAATAATTCCTCTAAGAGTTCCTACGGCAATTTCTCTGGATATTCCTCGCAGAATACCTCCACGAATTCCTCTCGGAGTTCTTAAAAAAAATCCTCGGAGGTCTTCCGGGAATTCCAATTGGAGTTCCATCGGAAATTTCTCCGGGAAATTCTCTTCAAATTCCACCGGGAAATATTCTTGAGGTGCTGCTGATAACTGCTGGAATTTCCCCTAAAAATATCTCTAAGCGTTTCTCTGAAAAGTCTTCCAAAAGTATCTTTGGGAATACCAGAAGTATTCCTTCTTAATACTTCCTCTAAAAGTTCCTCCTGGAGTTCCTCTCGGAGTTTCACTGGGAGGAGATCCACTGTGAACTACTCCAGGAGTTTATCTTGAATTTTCTTCAGGAAGATCATCCAGGAATTCAATCCATTTGCTCCTCCAGGAATTCCTTCAACAAATCCTCAAGAAGTTCCTCCGGGAATTCTTATACATAGTAGTTCTACTGGGAGTTCCTAAATGAGTTTCACTGACGGAATTCCTAGAGGCACTTCCAGAGAAATTTGAGGAGAAACGGATACAAAATTTTCGTAGACATTCCCGAAGGAACTCCTGGACGAATCCCTGAAATAACTCCTAGAGGAGCTCCAGGAGGAACTCTTGGAGGGATTCTTGGGGTAGCTCATAGAGGAATTCCTCCAAGATAACTTCTTGGAAAAATCCCAGAAGACTTTCTAGAGGAATTTCCAAAGAACTCCTAGAGGAACTCCCGAGACAGTTTCTGTAGAAATTATCAGATGCGGAGAAGAAACTTTCATCGGCCGCAGTGGGAATCGAACCCTCACCCCATAGCATGGTGCGATTAGAAGCTAGATGACCAAGTGAATAAGACTGATGCAGCTTTAGCTCACCAGAATAAACGCCAGAACCTGCTCGACCTTCGAGAAGAGAGCCATCAATGAAATATACGATGCCGTCTGAGAGAAGTATCTTCAGATAACCAGAAGTCCACTCTGCCCAGGAAGGGAATTTCGTGGAAAATGTCCTATATGGGAAATTACAAGCAATTGGCGACAAACATATCTAAAGGTCCAATCTGCAAAAGAGAGGCTCTATTTGTTCCGATTCTCTTTGCATTATTACGATGTCACAGTGGACATTTTGACAATGTGTGATGTGTAGTTCGGAAAAGGATTGTTTAATTTACTTTCCGACGTAAGAAGTTAAATAAAATTTATAAATACAAGCACGTTATAATTGAAAGAGAGGAGACTTAAAGAGAGCCTCTCATCTGCACTGAGGACCTATTGAATTGTTCGGCCTGAATTATAAGATCACTTGGAGCAATGACAATTTTGTCCAAATTCACCAAAAGTAGAAACAACGAGGTGTGTGTTGATGTGCGGTTCACAGGAGCTTCCTCTACTAAACCGAGTACCCGTAGGCGATAAGTACAAGAAAGTGCTTCTTGTTTGAGATGAATGTGTAGTGGGGCAAGTTTCATTTCAACAGAATTATGTTTTCAATTTTACCATGGACCTGATTTACAATCAAAAAATGTATTCAAACCAAAAACCTTGAGATCACCAGGCTCGCACTCTACCACTCGGCTATCAACGCGGTTGATGTGACAGGAAGCAAAACGCACACAAGATGCGTTGGTGGGTCGCTAATCACGTTTTGACATAGCAATTTTGAAAACATTTTTATGTTGATCATTACTACTGCATCATAACGCTTTGCATCAGGTCGAAAAGAGTGCTGATGCACATACCAACTAACAGTGCTAGGTAGTCGTCGGCAAATACATAAGTAGGAAAACCGCTATTATTGAGTTGCCTCAATAGCGTATCTGCTACGAGATTCCACAAAAGCGATGACAAGACTCAATTTTCCGATCGTTCCTAGACGCAATATCGAGAAGAGAAATCGGTTTTTAAGCATTTAGTGAATCCAATTGAATATCATTGGAGATATATCATAACTCCGTTCGGCTTCCAATATCCATCGAAAGGCACGTTGTCAAAGGTACCCTCGATATGCCCTCGATAAGAAAAACCCAAACAAGATTGCTTTTTAGCAAATACCTTCTGGATATCGTGAACAACTTTGTGTAAAAGAGTCACAGTGGATTTTCCAGATTGGTAAGCATGTTGGTTCACATGAAGAGGCACATTGACCTGATGAACATCACGGATGTGATGATCGACAGTGCGTTCTAGGTATTTCAGAAAAAAAGAGGTCAAACTTATAGGTCTGAGACTCTTTGCTTCTTCATACGACGTACGACCCCCTTTCTGAATGAACTTTACAGTCATATCCCGCCAGGACTTGGGAATATATCCTGCAGCAAAACTGCAAACAGGTAGTTTGTTTTTCAAAATATGTTTGAAATAATCAAATCCCTTCTGAAGCAAAATTGGATAAATCCCATCTGCTCCAGAAGATTTGAAAGGAGCAAAGCTATTAAGTGCCCATTCAATCGATTCTAAAGTTATGATACTCCGAGCCGAAGGTAAAGAATCATAACTACAAGAAACGACATCAGGTTCATCCGAAGATGTAATATCCACACATCCGGGGAAGTGTGTACTGAATCAACATTCCAAAACTTCCTCATCAGAGGAGGTGAACGAAGTTTGTTCTCTTGAAAATCCTTAGATTTTGCAAGGATTTTATTCAATCGACTGGCTTCACTCAGACTGGAAATATTCGCACAAAGGTTTCTCCAGCCCGATCGTTCAGCAGAACGGAGAGCTTTTATGTAGGCCTTGCGAGCCGACCTGAAAGCCTCCGAACCAGCCGAACGTCGTCTGTTCCAACTCTTTCTACATTGTTTCCTGAGTTTCGCCAGATCAGAGATCCACAAAGGGGTTTCTCTTATGGTCTTCACAGACCGTAGAGGACAAGATTCTTCAAAAGCTTCCATGATGAATGTCATAGTGGTATCAACGGCATCGTCTAAATCACTAGAAGTGTCAATGGATGGTGAGTATCCATGAAATTTGGACGCAACCAGATCAGTAAAAAGATCCCAGTTGCTTGACCGGGGATTCCTGAAACGCAAAGTTTGTAAAACAATATTCACATGTTCAAAAAAGATGTAGCGATTGACAGATAAAGATTCTTCATCTGAAACATGCCACTTCAGAAATTGTAATAGCACATATATCTCTGGTGGTTAGTTCAGAGATGAGTGTTGCAACGATTGCGTTGTTAACAAGCACATATGCTCGAGGCATGACACGCGAGTTTACCATTTCCTTTTTACTGAAAGTAGCAAACACCGGATTCACAAGGATTCCTAGATAGAAATTCTCCTTACGAAAGTAAGCTTCTTGGACTAACGCCACTTGGGCTGTAACATTTTGCATAAGTCTGCAAAGATTGATCATTGCTGATCTCTTATGCTGAAGATTTATCAAATGTTTCGTCCAGCCGTTGATAAGACTCCTACGTTGTGTGATTTATGCCCCGGGACAAGACGAAGACGAACTACTCTTGATGAATGACGTTTATTTCCAGCCACAGAGAAGCAGTGCTCTTGCTCGTTGTGCTACTGTGGTGGTAAAACCCATGAGTCGTTGGCTGTTTCCGTTCGTCTGCTGGTGAGTCTAATAGTTGACCTTACACCGTGAAATCAAGGGAGTTTCAAGAACGAAAAGTTCATGGAGCGCAGAGTATTGATCCTGCAAACACTCTTTGCATGCTTCCTGGGAACTTCACAAAATTTGTGGTCACTGGTCAACGTATTGCTTACGATGAAATTAACGAAAACTTTTTGTATATTCTGTTTTAAATCTACCATGTTCATACCCATGAGTAACACTCACTCGTTTCAAACTGACCCTTCGAGGACAACTGAAGCAAAATGAGTCAGCAAGTCTCGGAAACCTAAACCTCCTTAATGGTGATCGCCGCTTACCGATTTCCTTCCCTGCTGCAACCGCGCTCTAAAGCTCTTAATGCATTTCATTTGTCAGATGTGTTTTCCGTTTTGCGTCCGTTACATCCTGACACCTTTTCAGCTCAGTCAGCCCGAAATAATCCATTTCGTCGCACTACAATTCATTTCGGCGCGTAGGTTTTCTATTGTGCTGCTCTCGTTTCAACTTCAACCGCCTGCGCCGAAACAAAAACAGATCTATCAAATTGAGGAGAACTAACTGTGTGCTGGGTAATGCGAGGGAAGGACATACATCGAGCGATCTCACTATATCCCTCTCGTCATTCAGTCCCATTTTGTGCATCCTGTGCATTACATGCAGTGTCATGTTTACCTCCAAGAAATTTGGATTCTATTTGGCCCTGGTCGGGGATTAACATTCTTCCTTCACACCTTCTAGCTCCTGTCTGAATAAATAGGAGAAGGTGGGGTGAAATACTTCTCTGAAACTTCAGACTAGGTTACTTTGAACGGCATAGCAAGAACACTCCTCAAAGTCACCTATAACCCCCTCGACTGCCACATAAAGTCTCCTAAGGGACCGTAGCTACGTCTTCCGATGTGGGATGATCCTTAAACTCTGGAGTGGGAGTCTTTGACCCCGCTCTTCTCTACATGTTTCCAGCTGCTGTTGTGTCGCCTCTCCGGCTACCTGGTTTTTGTAATCGATCCTTCCAAACCCAACCAACGCAAATGTTAGAAACATAAGCTCCCGAGCTGACGACAATTCAATGTGCTTCTGCACGGGTCCTCCGAGCAAATATTTAATCACGCTCGAACGCGCCTTGCATTGCGTTGGCATGGGAATCTTTCGGTACAAATATTTGAACTGAAATCGGATTTATTTGCGTGAGTCCAATTTAACAGCTTGGGTGCATGTCGCTCCGGGATCGAATCGCAATTCTCGCTTTTGATTTATAAACTCCGCGCGGTTTGTGGTCCTTTTGCTTCGGTTTAAGTCGCGCGCGCAAACTGTAAGAGTCGAGATTGCCCACGAGAAAGCATCTGCTTTCACACTTGCCGACTACGCGGTAGTTAGCAACCACGACTACCAACTGACCCACATTCCCCACGCATTTGGACATACTTAATTAAATTCTGACATGAACATTCCCACCAGTACCCTCCACTGGATGTTGGTCATTGCTGAAGATTGGCTTCGAATTCAGCAAAAAAAAAATCAGAGGAAAGGAAATGAGATATCGGAGAGCGGAAGAAAGCAAAACACATTAAAAGTCTATTTCGGATAAAGGCGCGAGTGCGCGAAGCCTTCGGGTAAGTCGAAGACCCTGGCAGCGACCCCAACCAACCGACCAGACAGCGAGATGATTGAGTTGATAATGTAGTGCAAATATTTATTTTCCGAAAATCATTCGCTGATTACGGCTGCCAGATATGGAGCGAGAAATCAGAAAAGAGTGTGACCCTCCGAATGTACTGCGAAGGTCTTACGCGCGCAGAGGAAGAGCACGGGGCTAACTGTGCGCGCTCAACCCGCTCAACAACGAGGAGCCATCATAAATAAGTTGGCGAATAGGGTAGGAAAAAATCCTACTTTACTGCACTCTTTGCTAATCTAGCTCTTCTCTTGATCTATCTACCCCAGGTGTATTCTACCTCATCCCTAGCACTACTCTAACTCTATTCTTGCGCTATTCTAGCGCTATTTTAGCTGTGCTCAAGCTATACCCTAGTTCTACTGTAGCTGTTCTCTTGTGATACTCATGCTCTGCGCAGACTCTACTCTGTCTCCACTTTAGCACTGTTCTAACTGTACTCTAGCTCTACTCTTATGATAAGTCTACTCTAGCTCTGTTCTAGCGTTACTTTATCGTATCTTTACTCTTGCTCTACTATTGCGCTACTCTAGCGATACACTAGCTCTGTTATGGCTCTACTCCAGCTCTTTTTTGGCAGTACTCTAGAGTCTGGCTCAACTATTTTCATTTTCGTTGTGGGGAACATTAAGCCACTGCGTCTAATAAGCTGATTTTTTGTGGCAAGCTCTAGCCCAATTAACACACTCGTCACACAAGTCATTGTGACTTATTTTCTAACAAACAAATACTTACTTGCTAGAAGTCACAGTGACTTCTGCGCAACCAAAACCTACACTGCCGTTACTTTTCTGTGATAATGACAAATGTGTTACTTGGTACTTTTCCTCTACTCTGGTTCTATCCAAGCTCTACTCTAACTATACTCTTGCTCTCCTATTACGCTATTCTAGCTTCACACTAACTTTATTATGACTCTACTCTAGCTCTTTTCTACTAGTACTCTGGCTGTACTCTAGCTGTAGTCTAGCTCTGCTCCAGCTATACTTCAGGTCTCCTATAGCTCTACCCTATATCTGTTCTTGAGATACATGCTCATACATTGAGATACATTGAGATACATACATTGAGGAACTCTTGGAGGAACTCCTGGAGGAACTCCTGGTGGTTCTTCTGGAGAAATCCATGAAGCAACTTCTTTAGAAATCTCTGGAAGATGCTCTGGAAAAATGCTTGGAGGAATCTCTAGAGAAAATTCTGGAGAAATCCTTACAGGAATCCTCTGAGGCATCTCTGGAGAAGTTTTTGGAGGAATCACTGCAAGATTTCAGAGGAACCCCTGCAGAAATTCCCAAAGGAATCGCTGCAGGTATTTACAGAGGAATTCGAGGAAAAAGTCTTGAAGGAATTCCAGGGAATTCCAGGAGGAATCTCTTTTAATAACTCCTGGAGGAAATGTCTGGAGTTTACGGAGGAATCCTTTCAGAAATTCCAGATGAAATCTCTGAAGGAATGTTTGGAGGAATCCCTGAAGAAGTTCTTGGAGAAATTCCTTGAGAATTTCCTGAAGGAATCTCAATAGCATTTTATGGAGAAATCTGAGGAACGCGTACTGGAGTAATCGTAGAGGAATTTCAAAAGATTTTTAAAATGAGGTCGTGAGGTAGAAATCCTAGTAGCATTCCTGGAAGAATTCCTGGAAGAATTCCCGAAGGAATTCCTGAAGGAATCTTAAGAATAGTTTCTGGAAGATTTCTTCGAGAATTCATCAAGGGATGTCATCAAACATTCCTCCGAGAATTTCTCCTGAGACATCTTTAGAGATACCTCCAGGGGTTGTTCGAGAATTGATTCTAATATCAATTATTATATTATTTTCCAGTGTCACAGAAGGACAGAAGATCTGGAGCTGCTTTTGAGTTTTTCATGGGATTACTGTACTTCCACGTGCAGCATAGTTATCTCAAGTTAATTCATGGCGTTTCCGACTTTTTTTATTGGACTTTCGGACAAATGGTCTTTCGAACTTGCCCTTTTTAAATTTTGTCATCATAAGTTGTACCATGTTCGATTTTCAGTAAAAGTTGTTTTTTTTTTCAAAAATTGTCACATGTTCAATTTATACACTTTAAAAGCTTACCCACAAATGATAAGGAGGGGGGAGTATGCAATTAGGAGTCAGGAGTGAGCAATGTGAAGTGAAGAGTGAACAGTGTAGACTGTGGAACGAAAAGTTTTAATAAGCTGTGAGAAGTTACCTAATTGTGGGCAGTGAGGAGTGTGAAGTGAACAGAGTGAAGTGATAAGCGAGAATTTTGATGTGATAAGTGAGAAGTGAGTTGTGGTTAGTGAGGAGCCATCAGTTAAAAGAGAAGATTGTGAAGTGAAGACAATAAAGCAGTAAATGACTGAAGAGTGAGCAGTGATGAGTTAAAAGTGAGTAGAAGAAGTGAACAGTGATAACTGAATTTTAATAATGAAAAATAAGGAGTGAGATTTGAGCAATGCGGAGTGAAGAATGAGATGTAAGTGGCAAATGAGCAGTGAAAAGTGAGGAGTGACAACTTAGCGGTGTAAAGTGAGAAGTAAGAAGTGAGCAGTGAGGAATACACAGTAAAGAGAGTGAAGCAGTGAGAAGTGAACAGCGAAGATTAAGTAGTGTGCAGCGAAGAGTGAGGAGTACGTAGCGAAGAGTTAGGAGTAAGCTGTGAAGTGTTAGAAGTGGAGAGTGAGCAGTGAAGAGTGAACATTAAGCTGTATGTAATGATCAGTTGAGTAACGATGAGTAAATGAGGAATGAATGAAAAGTAAGCAAAAGTGAACATTGAAAATGGAGTGCCTAAAATAGTGATGAGCGAGGAGTGTAAATCAATGAAGAGTGTAAAGTGAGCAGTAATCAGTTAGCAGTGAGGAATGAAAAATTAAGATGAAGAGCGAGGAGTATGAAGGTTTGGGGGAGTAAAAAGTTAGAAGTGAAAAGTGAGCAACTAATAACTCAGAGGGTGTTCATGAGTCGCAATGTGTACGAAGTGCAGAAACAACTCTGACACTGTTTGTGTTTTGTAAATTCAAGTTGAGATTCTTGTGTGTTTCCAACCAACATGGGTTTAAGAATGGCGTCGGACATTGATTTTTGATATCTTTGACTAGAAGAAAATAGTAGAGAAAACGCGTTCCGAAAACACTCATATTGCATAAGTTTCCATGAGTTTTCTAAAACTAGAAGTCACATTCTTGGATTTGAAAATTTCGTCAGACGTCAATTTTCGACATCTACTTGTCGAGCGCGTGCCAAAAACACACACGAATTTTCAAAACATTTTAGCAATGTTATGCTGGTTCAATTGTGGTTGGAGATCAGATATAGTTTCGGCTTTGCAGTCTTGTTTTATTGGAATAAACTATTTAGTTTTGTCCACCGTTTCGACACCCTGGTGTCTTCTCCAGGGAAAAAAATACAAAGAAAAACGAGTATTTTTTTCTTCTAAAAAAAAGCCGAATCCGATTTCGAAACGTCTGACAAAATTAAATAGTTGTACCAAAAAAACAATTATACTGCAAAGCCGAAACTATCTCTGATCTTTAAAGCAATTTTATGAAACGGCACGTTCCAAGTCTCTCTTCCTCATTCCTATCATATTCTTCATATATCCTAACGATGCTTCATGATTTCTTCAAATTCTCCAGCAGTGGCGAGAATTTCTTTGTGAATCGTGGAAGTTCTCTCCACTGATTTTTTTTTTGCTGACGCTTCTTTCAAATATTTCCAAAGTTTCCAAAATATTTTCAAAGATAGATCCCGGGAGAATCTACAAGATAAATCACATGGGATGTGCACGAGTACTTTAAAGAAATATACCTGGAAAAACTCGTGTGAACATCTTGGGAGAAACTCTAGAACAAAGCTCACGAAAAAATCTTGTGGAAACAACATGAGGTGTTCCAGTAGAAATGTGGTTGGGGTCTCGGAAAGAATAAACAATTGAAACCTCTGAGAGAAATGGCAAGAAAAACTCCCGTAAAAAACCCGTGATAAAATACTGATGAAATTGCGAGAAGAGCTTTTTTTCTTCTCACTCACATGAATCTCCTGCAAAAACACCAGGTTTAATCCCGCGAATCTCTGGAAGAAATCGTGGAAAGAACTTAATCGGAAAGCATCGCTAAAAGTCATTCTCAAATAACTCCAAAAGAAACTTCACAGCTAGCTTGGACAAATATTGTAGGATAAACTACTGTAAGAGTTCCGGGAAAACCCTGGGAGAAATCCCAAGAATAATTTTGACAGGAGCTTCATGAGCAATTCTAAAAAACACCTGGAAGAAATCCTGCAGAATCCCCGTGAAAAACTATCAAAGAAATTCTGGAAGGAATGTTGTTCGGAATTCAGCAATCCTGGAAGATTATTTATCAGAAATGCGGCAAAAAATTGCAATTTTTTTGGAAAAATAACGCTTGGAAATTGAAAGAACCCTTGAAAAGATTGATATAGTTATCAATGATACTTAGTCAAGTTCTTCGACTAAATTTCGTCCAAACTGCAACAAATTTCTCCCGTCCTAACCGCGGGCAGTTTGCCCACCGCACTCGCGCGTGCTCTCCGCGCTGCGGCGACATACAACTTCTCAAGTGCCAAAGGTAAACAACCGGGGTATGACGATCGTAAAATTTAAAAAGACATGATTATTTGATTGTATCTAGATTTGATCAACAAAACCGCTTCCTCTTCGTGGCAGTTTCGTTCCAGCCAGCAGCGTGATGTCTTTCACATTTATTGTGTGTAGTACCTCTATGGTCTTGGTCTTGCTCTTGGGGGCCAGCAACTATCATAGATCCAAACCTGATGGTGTCGTCGTCATCATCGTGGTCCAAGCTGAGTTGTACCGACAAACGGATTGCGATCCAGCAGTGTCCCCGCTCACATACGCGGGGCGGCGGGCTTGTCGCCTAGACTTTATCGTAGATTGCTTTTGATTTGCTGCTACAGAGGTAATCGTACGCGCATGCGCAAAATGATCGCCGTCGCACACTCTTTCTTGCGCAAGACATAAATTCACTTCAACTCTTTTTTTTTGCTCGGGATCACTCGAGCACAATGAGCAAGACAGGTGACATAATCTTGGGGGACCATTCTTCGGGGCTGTCCGACCGGATGGGTCGTAGGTACACTGTATTATGGAATTATGTGACCCTTATGCTTGTCACGCTGTCTAGAAATTCACGAAATAATCAGCCTGCTTGGGGGTCCTCTATAAATGACGTAGCTTTTTTAGGGGGAGTCTCGGATTATGCGACGAGCCATGTATTAGGTATAGGAAAATAGGCTACGAAGGGGGAGGGGGATGTCAAAAATCGTCAAAAAAGCTACCTCATTTATGGACGACCCCTTGTGGAGTCTCATAGTCGTGGGCCTCATTCTTCATCTTCTTGGCGTAACGTCACCACTGAGGTAAAGTTTGCTTATCAGCTTCCACAGTTATTAACGCAGAGCTTCCTCTGCCTATGAACATTATGCATTTGTTTGCGCAGGAAATTTCCTTAAACAAAGTTTCTGGACCGACCGGGAGTTGAACCCGTCATCCTGAGCATGGTCATTGGTCATGCTGATACCCACGCCTTTACAGCTGTGGCTATACGGGCCTGAGTCTTTTTTTAAAAACTGTGAAATTCACGATAAGAACACCCTTCTAAATTTAAAAATAAAGTTCAATATGGAACATAAAATGTTGAGCTGATAGAACAAGAACATATGAAGGTGTTTCAATGTGTTATTCTATTTGGGTTATGTAGCCGTTCATAAAAATCTGAAAAGCATTGTGCAATTAAAGACTTCAAGGAGTAAAGACACGCCTAAGAAGAAGCACAAGAAGCCATAACTGCTCTGCTCTGCAAAAAAGCCGATGTCCCAGAAGGTGAGTGGATAATAATTCCTAGGCGTGTAGCTTACATGTGTATGCAAAATAACAATTTTATAATCAGGCAACGGTCCTCTTGGTTAACCTGCAAAGTGGAGTGCAATGATGGCGATGATGATGATTATGATACTATCCATGATGGCGCACACTGAACTAGTCTCTGCTCGGTGAAGACTTGAAGGGGAGATGTCGCAAGGGGACTGGTTCTTTTGATCAATTAACGAACAAACAGCAGGTCTATCAGAAGCAATTTTAAGGTGATTGTGACTAGACTCCAGAGGGTTGCACCGGTGGTTCACTTGCAGTAGGATGGGTTAGTCATGATTGGTAGAATAGTCGTTACATTTTAACCCGTTTTTTGTACAAGACAGTACCTTGTCAATGGTGGCTTCCCGCAGATATGCAAATAGAACAGTATAGAAGACAGGACGTCCTGTTCTTTTGAATTGCTTTGAACTGATCAATAGGCCTGTCCAGTTTTTTTAATTTTTACTCTGATTTTCAAGTCGACTTCCATATTTTGATTGGCATCAAAAAAGTAGAAACTGGGTAATTCTCGCTGAAACCAGGCCGCCATTTACATAAAGTCTGTGATATTAACCCTTGTGTGGCCGACAGCGTACCCGGGTACTCAGCAGTCAGCACCCTTAAAAAATTACGGTGCAGAAAAAAAGCAAAAAGTTTGTCGGACACAAAACGGTTAATTTTTTCTTGCTTATTCGCTAGGATAGGTTTAGAAACCACCTTGGTTGGGTTAAATTGATGGACCCCTTGCTTGAAAAGGAGCTTACAAGGTGACAAATATTAAGTTTTTCATTAAATTGCACATAATTTATCACATAATATCCCGAAAATTCATGTTGTAACATGTACAAAACTTTACATTTCTATGAAGAGAAAGTATACCTAGAGCTTTCATTTGAGATTGAATATTTTATGGCAGCCATCTTGGATTTGGCAGCTATTTTGTATTTTATAGTTAAATCGCGATTTTTGCCATGTTAGCAACCACCTATTCCAAATCTGAGCTCATGATTAGGAAGCTCAGAGTCTAACCTTTTCAAAAAATTGCTGAGCTAGTCAACAGTTACAAGTGAAAGAATGAGTTTCCTTAAAAGAACTCTCTATTTTCTTAGATAAGGCGCTGTCCATAAACTACGTAGACCCCTCCCCCTCGCAGACTTTCGTCCATACAAAATTTTCGTAATGTGTATGGACCGTAGACTTTGGCCAGACCCACCACCCGTCCCCTCTCCGAGTCTACGTAGTTTATGGACAGGCCCATACACGTTTTCGACGTTTTTTCCTTTCGACGTTTTGTCCTTTTCGACGACGTTTTATCCCTAAGCCAAATGATACACCCTAATCAGGAGAACTGGTTTACATACTCAATTATTTTTTTCAAACTGTCGATGTTTCGATAAGTTATGATGGCAAATAAAAACAGTGGGGGCGTCCATAAAAGACGTAGCTTTTTTAAGCGATTTTTAATACCCCCTCCCCTCTTTTTAATAGCTTGTTAAACACCCCCCCCCCCCCCAAACAATAAAATTTTCATGTCAAAAAGCATATTAAACGAAACTTAGTTCTGATTTCAATAATGTATAATGAATAACATTCACCACGACATTTAAAGGACCCTGAAGGAGTTTCTACTAAAATTCATCCAGCTGTTCATTCTGGAATTCCTCAAGGAGTTTCTTTTGGGATTCCCATTTTTGAGAATTTCCCCCTTTTTAATTTCTCCGGCACTTCTGGGAGAAATCCCAGACTCCAAGAATTTCCATTGGCATTCCATTTGAGATTTCCTTCTTTTTGTATTCCTTCAGGGGTTCCTTCAGAGATCCTTTCAAGAACTCTTTCCGGAGTTCCTCTTTGATTCCACTAAAAGTTACTTCTGAGATTTCTCCGAGAGTTTTTTTTTTCTAAGGTTGTTTTAAAAGTGTATCCATGGTTCCCTTCGAAAGTTCTTTTAAAGTTTTCTTCTCCTCTGTTTCACCAGCAGATTCTTCGAACATCTCTTCGGTGTTTTCAAACAGAATTTCTTTTGAGATTCCATCAGAATTTTTATTCTGGATTTCCCTCGGGATTTCCTGAAGAAGTCCCTTTCGGGATTCCTCCAGGACTTCCTTCTTGGTTTCCTTCAGGAATTCCAAGATCTCTGTAGGAAATCCCTCTGGCATTCTTTCAAAACCCCTCTAGGAGTTGCTTCTGGGATTCCTCCAAGAGTTCTTTTTCGGATTCCTTCAGGAATTCATTCCTAGATTCTTCTAGGAGTTTCTTCTGGGATTCCTCGAAGACTTCCCTCTAGGTTTTATCCTGGATTTTTTCCCAGGGCTCCTCCAGGAAATTTTTCCTGCATCCATCCACTCACTCATACTGGAATTCCTTCAGGATATTCTTTCTAAGGTTTCATCAGGGGTTCTATCTGGATATCTTCTGGGATTCCCCAAAAATTATTTTCGGGATTGTGGAGCGGACCTGGTGTGATGGTTAGAACACTTGACTATCACGCCGAGGACCTTGGATCGAATCCCACTCCCGACAAACTCGCAAATTGTGAGTTCTTCCTTCGGAAGGGAAGTAAAGCGTGGGTCCCGAGATGAACTAGCCTAGGGCTAAAAATCTCGTTAATACAGATGAAAAAAAAAATCGGGATTTCTTCAATAATTTCTTTCGCGATTTCCTTTGACTTTAGACTCTACAAATAGCTCCTTCTGAGATTCTTCCAGGAGTTTATTCAGGATTTCTTTAAAAGTTCCATCTAGAAATGCTCCAGGAACTCCTCACGGGATTTCTTTCGATACACATTATTCTTTCATTATTCATTATTCTTTACGCAGGACTTCAAAAAAATTTTCAAAGATACAGTTGTTGCGTCCGATAGCTGCATGCATATCTTACGAAAGGAAGCCTGCATTTATGTTCATTATTTGTTATTTACATTAATGTGATGAAAAAAAAAACAGATCATGCAATATATATTTTTTTATTTACTGGATAGTGATTGAAGTATTTAAGTAAAAAAAATAATAAGCTTAGTAGAAAGCTACATAGCATATCATGAACCCTACCCCCCTATCGTCACAAAATCACAAACACCCCCCTCCCCCCCCTAAAAAGCTACGTCATTTATGGACGACCCCTAGAACTCATTTAGGGTCCTAATAGGTTTCATAGGGGTATATGGAAGTCTCAGGGGTTTCAGGGGATGTCAAAAGGCCTTCAAGGAAGTGAAATGAGGTTTAGAGGGCTTTTCAGGAGGTCCAAAGGGGTTCCAGGTTGCTTCTGAGGTGCTTCAAGGCATCTCAGGGGTTTCCAGAGTGCTTCAGGGGTGTTTAAGGGCTATTTCAGAGAGTTTCAAGGGGAACCAGATCTCAGGTGCGTTTTAAACACCCCTGAAACCCTCTGAGACAACCCTAAGGTCCTCTGAAAGGGTTCTGAAACCTCATTATTCCTCCTTCTGAAACACCTTGGGAACCTTTTTAAACATCTCTGATATTACGTGGTAGCTCATGAAACTCCCTGAAACTCCCGTCCATTGGGAATATTCCTGAAACTTCCTGAATCTCTTTGAAGTGTTCCAGAGGACCCCTGGAGTCCCTCTAAGACCCTTGAAGTCCTCCTGAGACCTCCAGGCACCTCTTGAAACCTCATGAGACCACCATGACAAGCTTCCAATTGGGACCTTTTCGAAACGCCCCTGAGAATTTCTGGTACTCCTATAACCCACTGAACTGCCCCTGAGACCCTCTGGAACTTTTCTAGAACCCCCTGAGATCGTTTGAAGCGGCCGAAGGCCCCCCGGAATCCCCTGAGAACCTCGAGGTACCTCGAGCCCTCTCCTTGAAACCTTCTGAAATGCTCCAGAGGCCCCCTGAAGCCCCTGAAACGCCCATGACATACCCTGAAGCGCCTCAGAGGCGTCCTGGTACCCCGCCCAAGTCATATAAGAGTTACGGCAGCGCAGATTGTCGTTGTTTAGTAGTAAATTTGACGTTATTCTAGCGTAATGTTAGAATAACGTCAACTTAACGTCTATAGAACCAAAACTTGCACTGCCGTAACTCTTATATGACAAGCGTGTTACTTGGGTACCCCAGATAACCCTGGTAATCGCTTTAAGGCCCCTGAGACGTCTTGGTACGGCTCTTGAAACCCCATGTGACCCTCTTGAAACGGTCATGAGATCTCCTGGTACCACCCAAAAAACTCCTCCTCCAAAGGAACATCCCTGGGGCCACCCGGAAGCCTCCTGAAACGCTCTCAAAACACCCTGTAGCACCCTAGACATCACAGGTTACCCCCTGAGACGCCTTTAAACATACCCCTGGAGTCCCATCGGATTCAGGTATCAGTAGGTCGGTTTCAGAGACACGCTCTCCTCCATTTGGAAATTTATGTTATCGCCATGAACACGAGCCTAATCATCATTTACCTGAGGGAGAAGGGAAGGAAAAAATAATGGAACAGGGAAAAGGACAGGTAAAGGAATAGGATTGTCATACACGCATAAGCGCCCTGAAAAGGGCACTGTAATAACGCATAAAGCGAAAAGAGAGCCGATAGCTTTTTACAACAGCGGGTCAAGAACAACAGAACATTCTGAAGGTTCAGGTTTCTGAAGTCAGTTTCATTTAAAAAGTTGCGCAGTTGCGCAAAAAATGGACAGTCACATATCAAATCCATAATCGGATTCACAGCTGTATATTCCTTTCGAGACGGAGCGCAAAAAAGTGAAATTTCCATACAAGTTGCTCAACTTTGGTTCTCCAGAACTTTTAGATTCCCCAAAGTGCAACAATTATTTTCGTCATTTGAAAAAACTACTCTTTATCTTTCGATTTCTAGCTTTGACTAGATAAATCGGAAATAAAAAATAGGCGACAGATAAAACTTTTTCATGTTTTACGGTTTTTGCCCGCTTTTTGTTTACCTAGTTGTGGTAAATTTCACAGGCAATGTAAACAAAAGTTTGTTTACACACAAACAAGTATAAGTAATGGCTGAAATATTGAAACAGTTTACATCACATAAAACAAGGTATAAACAGATGAAAAAATATGAAAAACTGTTACCGCTCAACAGCACAATTGTGCTGGTTCATCACGAAAGGGATTTGATAGCTGATAAATGGATCAACTTGCTGAATATTCACCATGTGATAGCTGAGTCGGCAGTGACCCGTCAATGCTTTGACGAGCATGCTGCAATTCTGTTTGCACAGCTTTGTTATATACTTCGCCACCCCTGGAGATGGCTTAGTACAATAAAATTAAGTTTGACGACATGACTCCAAACTATTCCAATATTGTTTGTGCTGAGTGGCAGCCCAGGTGTCCGTCTGAAGCTTCATCCAACACTTCGATATCGGAATAGCTGGCTCAGAGTTGATGGAATCATGTGATGCTCCAGTGCGAGATTACTCATCAGCCATTTCATTTCCAGTGATGGAAGAATGGCCAGGTACCCATACACAGCGAACAGCATTTGCCGAATTCAGCTCCTCGATTTGGGTTAGACAAGCGATAACTAATTCTGACCAAGAGTTGGCCGAAGCAAGTGCTTTAATAGCAACCTGGCTATCTGAACAGATGTATATGACTTCGCCCATTACGTGCTGCTGAAGTGCTGATTGCACTCTGCACATAAGAACAAAGATTTCGGCCTGAAAAACGATGCAGTGTCTACCTAGTGAGTGAGACTGATGTAGTCTTAGCTCACGAGAGTGAACACCAGTACCTTCTCGACTTTCGAGAAGTGAGCCATCAGTGTAGCCTACGATGCCTTCTGAAATACTTCTCTCCAGATAATCAGATGTCCTCTCTTCCCGGGAAGGGAATTTCGTGGAAAATTACAAGCAATTGTATGATCTTTTGGAGCAAGGACAACTTCATCCCAATCCACCAAAAGTAGAAACAATGAGGTGTGTGTTGATAAGACTCCCCCTTGGGGGCATCCACAAACACTCAATTTCCTAATCCCTGCTAGACGCAATGCCAAGAAGAGATATCGGTTTTTAAGCATTTGATGAATCCAATTGGAAAGCATCGAAGATATACTAAGACTCCGTGCGGCTTCCAATATGGCATATAAACCACGTTGTCAAAAGTACCCTCGATATCTAAGAAAACACCCAAACAAGATTGCTTTTGAGTGAATGCTTTCTCAATATCGTCGTAAACAACACTGTGTAAAAGAAACATTTGTGCAAAGATTTTTCCAGCCGAATCGTTCAGCAGACCGGAGAGCTTTCCTGTATGCCTTGCGAGCCGATTTAAAAGCCTCCGAACCAGCCAAACGTCGTCTGTTCCAACTCTTTCTACATTGTTTCCTGAGCTTCGCCAGATCAGAGTTCCACCAAGGGGTTCCTCTTGTGGTCTTCGCAGACCGCAGAGGGTAAGCTTCTTCAAAAGCTTCCATGATGAAGGCCGTTGTAGTATTAAAGGCGTCATCTAAATCACTTGGGTTGTCAATGGATGGTGAGTATCCATGAAATTTGGCTGCAACCAAATCGGCAAAGAGGTCCCAGTTGGTTGACCGGGGATTCCTGAAACGCAAAGTTTGCGAAGTAACATTCACATGTTCAAAAAAGATGTAGCGATTGTCAGATAAAGATTCTGCATGTGACACATGTCAATTGGTCAGCTCGTGACTAATTCCGCTAGAACAAAGCGTTATGTCTAACACTTCTTCCCTAGCAGATACCATGAAGGTTGGGCGGTTGCCTATATATGTTAAGTAATCCAAGATCTGTACTACTTAAGTATTCCATCAAACTGGAGCCTCTCAGATTGATGTCTGAGCTGCCCCAGATTATATGGTGAGCATTGGCATTACTGTCAACAATTAGAGGAAGACCTTTTGAAGTGCAGTATGTGATGACTTGTGTGAGGGCATCCGTTGGGGCGGTTCATCATGCGGTAAATACACCGAACAATGGACGTATTTCCTGTTGAGATTTCCAACAGAGACATCAGTTGTGATAACACATACATCTCTGGTGGTTAGTTCAGAGATGAGTGTAGCAACTATTGCATTGTTGAGAAGCATACAGGCTCGAGGCATGACAAGCGAGTTTGCCATTTCATGTTTACTGAAAGTAGTAAACAACGGGTTCCCAAGGTTTCCTAGATAGAAATTCCCCTTACGGAAGTAAGGTTCTTGGACCAAGGCCACTTGGGCTGAACCATTATGCATAAGTCTGCAAAGATTGATTGTTGCTGTTTTTTTATGATGAAGATTTATCTGAGCTATCCTAACCGCAGCCACTACCCAAACTAGACAAGATTTAACTCTTCGCAACAACAGCACAACAAAGAACAGCAGCAACAAAACCAGATCAGTATCGATTGGAAAACGCCAAAGGCGAGGATACACAGAATACACTGTGTAAATCGCATAATGCGAAACCATATAGGTGAAAATTTAAACTAATTAACAATATCTTCCTAATCCCGCCCTTATTTAGCCTCAAGTGAGACTAAAGAAGGGCAGCTGATTGTCTCGGAGAAACACAAGATCCACTGCACCATTGCTCCGGTAAGCTCAGTAAGGCCAACATACTGTGGAGGGCGCCCTAGTACTCCACAGGCTCCGTTTGCGGTTAGGTTTTTACTAGACCCCCCTAGCCATTAATTCCTAGGCACGGTAAGCATGAAGCCACATCACACCATAAATTAGGGGTCACCTGTTGGTGGACTCTTACCACCGTAACAGGCGGTCCGTAGTGTTATTCTTAGCCAATTGAGACAATCGCTACCGACACTTCACAGCTATCTAGGCTGATCGAGAAAAGAAGTTAATATTGATGATCAACTTCATACGGGCCCGAACAGCCGCCAATGAGCCGCCTTGAGCCCTGCCTGTAAAAAAAGTTTCATGAAAATCTGAGACCGTTTGGCCCAAACCCGTACGGTAATACAAAAAATCCCCAACTGCCACGTGGTGATTGTTATGAGACTTTTCGTTCACCTCTTTTCCTTCAGCACCTCGCATCTAAGAAACCACTAAAATAAATTGCCGGCTCTGCCTCAGTAGGAATGTAATGCCAAAGAGGAAAAATATTTACACTCGTCTTTGTCTTCATAATTGAAACTTGACTCTGCAGTTCGGCCCCCTTCGCTCTGAGATATTGCAATCATGTCATAAATAGTCCAATTATCTTTCTCGGTCCCGGCTCTTCCCCGTATGGCGGTTTCGATTCGCGCATTGCTCAAACCACAACCCAATAATTACCCACATCGTGCTTCGCAGGTGGTGGACGACAACGACGATCGAAGCCAGATCGCACAAAACAGGGAATGACTGCAACAGCAGCAGCAGCAGTGCTGCGGTCCGATTAAAATCTCCGGCGCTAATCGATTTGGGTCCGCGCCTCTTAATTACTATAGCGGGCTGCGCTCTGATCAGGCGGGAAACTCTTGTCTTGTTAGTCGCTTATGTGGAGAGTCCCCTTTCATTTCTCCTGGCCAACAACAATCATCACACACAACACACAACACAAGACGCAAACTCAGTCTCTTTCACTCTTGAGTCGTCGTCGTCGTCGTCCCCAGCCAGATGCCAAAGTCGCACACCGTCGCGCGCCACCGCGATGATGAAGTGTTTGCGGTACCGACCGACGACGATCGACGACGCGGAGCTAAAACAAAATATAAGCCAACTTTATTGGCCCCGCCTCGGAAGGCGTTCTTTGGCGGCCGGCTACCGACCACCAGTTGGCAAAAAAAAAGTATCCGGGCGCGTCGTACGGTAGTCCCGCACCACTCCGGGAGGGGACCCGGACCAATAATGTGGGGTGTTCTTTATCCCATGGCCGGGTGGCGGCAATGCGATGGTGGCACTTGTCAGTCATCGTTCGTCATCGTCGTCATTATGATTGCTGGTTGGATGACGTTTTCTCATTCATCGCTCGCTGCTTGGTGCTTTCTCCCCGCCGTTATGCTCTTTGTTTCTGTTTTTTATTCATATCGGGATCCACGATACGTGGAGGAATTACATAGAATTAAGGGCCCTTAAAGCCAACGTGGTAAACGCGCGGGTATTCAGCAAGATCATACTGACGGTGATGGGTGCGTTTCCCGGTAGTTGTAGGATCTTTTCGTTATAGGAATATTCTTGACTGCATTGGGCGTAGAGTAATATTATGTCCCTCACACGATATACAAATGCAAGTTAGTGATTACTGTAAATAAAGCTATAATTATCAACCGTTTAAGTGCCCATGGAACAGCAAGCTAAAAGCAGGCTTTGTCCTGGATGGAACGTAGCATGAGAAAGAAGAAGAAAAAGGTTTTTTACTTGCAAGAGCTGCACCGCGCTAAGGACATATGGAAGTCCTTCGAGAACCGCTGAACCGCTCGCACAGAGGCTATGTGCCACAAGCGGGCATGAGTGACGTTGCAAGCACCGAACTGATCCATGAGTACGTGCAGAGGATGAAAGAATTCTGGCCCCTGATCTAAAATATATTTATATTATTTATTTATATAAAAATCTATAGGTTGAAGAGAATGTTGACCAGTTGAAAACAACAAATACTCAAGATCCCATCAACTACCAAGCGAGCTTCTGAAATATGGTGGGAAAGCGCTGGTGAAAGCACTGGATCATAAGCAAGATTTGGGAGGATGAATGGATGGAAGGTATCGTGTGACCCATTTACAAAAAGAGCGACAGGAACCACCGCGCGATCACACTATAGAATGCTGCCTACAAGGTACCCTCTAAAATTTTATGAAACTCCATAAGATACCGCCTAGAGTCCAAAAGTTCATGAGAAACTTCTGTAGATTCACAGAGATTCGGAGATTCTTTTCAAAAATCTTCTAGGGTTTTCCTTCGGTAGTTCATATTTGTTTTTCATTAGCCTTTTTTAAAAATAATTGTTGCAATTTCCAGAGAGGTTTCTTCAGTTAATGCTCCATATATGAAGGGACATTTCAGAAATTCCACTAAACAAATCTCCAAAGATTCTTTTGGAAATTTCTTTGATAGCATCTTCAGAAGTTCCTCCAGGTTTTGCTTTATTGGATTTATACAGACCTGTCTTCAGGGCTTCTTTCAGAAATTCTCCGGTAATGCTTCAGGAATTTCTCCAGAGATTGTCAAGTTCTTCAAGGTATTCTTTCAAAGGTTAAACAAACAATTATTTTGATTTTTGCCTTTCTCATGCACCAAGGTGTACCGAAATAATCTATGACAAAAAGTCGAAAGACATAAGGTTTTTCTGTCAAATTCGGATCACTTTTTCATGTATTCCAATTTTTCTTTGGTCTGTCCCCTTAAGCCGTACCGAAAGGCTAAATGTTCTTTCCATAAACGAAAATGGGATAGAGCCCCCGGAGGGGTCAAGTCTTATATACAAATCGACTTAGCTCGACGAGTTGAGATGATGTCTGTGTGTATGTATGTGTGTGTGTATGTGTACAAAAAGGTCACGATTTTTAGATAGTAAATATGAACCGATTTGGGTCTCCAGATAGCCTTGCAATGGCAGGCAAAGATAGCCCTTCAATTAATAACTGTGGATGTGCTCAAAGAACACTAAGTTGAAGCGAGGCAGGCCAAGTTTCAATGCGAACGTCGAGCCATAAAGAAGAAAAAGAATATATGAACCGATTTCAACGACCGATGATTCATTCGACGGGGTATATTGCCCCATTGTTTTCTATTAAAAATTGTTCCGATCGGTCCAGCTGTTCCGAAGTTATTGCCATTCAGGTGGTCCGGACCGGTACCTCAGGAAGGGGCCAGATATGAAAATGTAACAAACCCATACATGCGGCCCATTGAACCACGGCATTTTCGATTATCTGATGAACGGTAAACAGAAAAATAGTCTCAGGACTCAGACCATATCTGAACCGGTAGCATTTCGGAATTGGTTCCGGGTGTCCCGCCGGAAATGGACAAATATAAAAGTGAATCAAGCTCATACATGCAACTCATCGAATCGTGGCCTTTTCGATAACCTAATTGTACGGTTTAAAAGAAAATAGGCCAAGCCCACATTAGAAACAATTGGTAGTGTACAAAGTGTCCCGCCGAAAGTGGCCGAATGTAAAAGAGAACCAAACCAATATTCGCGACACATCAAATGGCTTTTAAGGTATCCTGATTAACAATTAACAAAAAAAAATATCTCAGATCATACTTGGGAAATCTAGTAGTTTCCCGGAATCGGTTCCGGGTGTCCCTTTGGAAGTGGTCAAATGTAGAAGGGAACGGAACCCCATGCATGCGACACATCAAATCACGGCTTTTCCGATAACCTGATGAACGGTTCTAAAACAAATCGCCTTGGATTACGTTAGAGATAACTGGTAGTGTTCCACAACCGGGTCTAATGTAAAAATGGACCATGTAAATGTTTCGGAACCGGATTAGGGTGTCCCACCAAAAGTGGACAAATATAAAAGTGAACCAAACCCATGTTTGCGGTACATCAATCGCTTTTTTGTCAGTAAACTGACAATAATAAGATAATAGGCACAGTCTACAGAAGTTACTGTAGTGTTCTGGATAACCTGATGAACAGTTAGCATTAACATAAGCAAAGATCACTTTTGAATATACCGGTAATGTTCCGGAATCTTTTCCGGGTGCCCTGTCGAAAGTGGCCAAATATAAAGTACATCAAACTCATGCATGAAACATATCAAATCGTGCCATTTCAATAAGCTTATGAAATGTTAGCAAGAAAATAGGCTCATACTACATAAGAGGCTACCGATGGTGTTGCAGAAGCAGCGTTGGGTGCTTCAGCGGAATTACGAGTGTGAACAAAATCAATGCAAGCGATAGGTATGTGTAAGAGAACCAAAAACCTAAAAAAAAAACTAAAGCGATCTCATCAAATCACGCTATTTTAGATTCCTGAGATGTAAATGTACAGTAGGGTGCGTCAACATTGTATGGAAAAATTCAAACTTAAGCACATGAACCCCGAACATTTTTTTTTTCAATTCCCTTTTACGTCCAAAATTACTGCGCAAAATTTTTATGTGACTGGAGAGTGAGCTCTGTAATGTGTTTGAGATTTGAATGGGATTTTGAATTGGCAGTACAAATTACTACATTACAAATTTTACATGAATCTTGTAACCAATGATAATAAAATATAGCCTAAAGTGTACAGAGCAAAATTTGTCGAAGACCTCAAAGTGATTTGTGAAAACAGTTATATCCTAGCTTGTAATTGTGATCTTGGTGTGAATCGGCCTCCAGTGAAGGTGGTCATGCAGTCAACTGAGAGGAGTGATATTTTCAGCTCTGCCTATGCGTTGAACATAAGGCCGAAATAAGTGCTCCAGTTCGATGATGACTTTGATAAAATTCTTTCTTTTCTAAATTAAGTATTCTCAGGATTCATAAATTCGTAGGTGGTACAGTCCCAGGTCGCTGTAATCAAAATTTCTTCTTTCTCGTCCGTTTCCAAAGCACAGAGATTTGCGGCCGATCTAAGGCAAGATTGATTGTGTCGACGGAATGACTGAATACATATTCGACGAGAAAGGTATTATCACCACTAGGTGAATTAATCTGTTTTTTTTTTTGGTTGCAGAAGATTTAAAAAAAAACCACAGACCAGGGATGTAAAATGTCATAAAGATGTCGTTTACTTGTTTGCCAATTTCACTGGCCTTAGTAAGACGTGTTAATCGATGATGTCGTTCTTATTCCAGAACTAACCTGCATTATTGCAGGTTTGTGTTCACGGGCAGAAATTTACACTGGAAATGATGGAACTAGAAAATGTCATGAAATTTTTTTCATGACATTTCCATGACATTGTACAGCATTGCTCCAGGCAATACTTTTTGGATTTTTGTGCACTAATATCTAAAGAAGTTGTATAAGAAATTCTTCCAAGAATGCCTCCACTGGTATCTCCAGGAGTTCTTCCAGGAATCCCTCAAAAATTTATTCAGCGGTTTGGTCAAAACTTCCACCAGTACCTTTTTCTGCAATTTCTGCATGGGTTTCTGCCAACACTTTTAAAAGATTACTACCGAAATTCCTTCACGCCTTTCTACGGGAATCCAATCCTTAAAGAAATTTCCTAAAGAATCCCTGAAGAAACTCTAGGAGGAATTTCTGAAAAAAGCTCGGGACTAGTTTCAGGGTTAACCTTACATTAAATTTATTGAGAAACTCCTTTAAAAGACCCTAGGCATATTCCGTGGAGGAATTCTTATAAGAATTTCAGGAGGAACAGCTGAAGAAATGTTCAAAGAAATACATGGGCAGAGATTCTTAAGGGATAACTGGAGGATTTTTTGGTAGAATTCTTCGTGGAATCATCCTTTAGAATCCTGCGAGAATATTTTTATATAAAAAATTAGGAAATATATTGTTATATTTTAAATAATTAAATAAAAAATCTGGTTGGTCGCCATCCGCAAGGTGTTGCAGAAATGCCGCGAATACAACGTGCCCACACTTCGCTTGTTCATCGATTTCAAATCGGCGTATGACACAATCAATCGTGATTGGCTATGGGAGATTATGCACGAATGCTAATTCCCGGATTAACTGATATGACCAATCACATGCGACGATGGATCGAGTGCACTATGGGCCAGAAATCAAAATTTCGCGACAAAAGTCAAAAAAGTTGTTTTTCTAAGATCAATCGATTTTCATATTTGTATGATTGTTTGGGCTATGTTTGATTATATACCGACAGATTTTTTCGATTTGTAACAAAATTGTAGCGTTTTTTGTATGGAGAAACTTCTTATGAGCGAAAATTCTCGATTTTAATCAATATTAAGAAAAATGTGATTTGTGGTGAAAAATGTGATTAAAAAATATAACGCATACATTTCCTAAAAGTAAATTTAGTATATTTTGCATATTTGATGCACAAGTTGCGATGCTTTTAGGTTTAAAAATAAATTTTACAATATTTACTCAAATTTTACGGTTAAATTAGCCAATGTGTTCAAAAAGTAGGAGTATTCGACCGTATTCGACATGCAACCGGTCCAGGATGCTAGTTTAGACTCTTCTTTTTCGAATGCTACCGGACTTTTTTGCGGGAATTTGCGGGAAGCCAAGTTAGAGTTATTTTAGTGCTTCCTTAAATTTTACAATATTTCACGCTGTGCTTCAATAATCATCCACTCTTGCCATTACAACGCTATGACTTTATGGCTTGCGAAACAATATACAAAGCAACAAACAACTTTCATTCTGGAAGGTTTTGTTTCAAATATAAATGTGATTATAAGCTTTTAAATCAAGACCACAGACTTACTCAATGTGCAAAGTTTCGGTATATCAATCAAAATAAGAATTTTAAATAAACTCAACGTACATACACACTTATTTCTGAATTGCCTGTTCGGTACTTTTTTGACGAGATTATAACAGCAGTACGATCTCGGTAGTTTCGGTAATCGATTTTACTGAGGTTCAGTAAAACAACTGTCAAAATCGTATGGAAAAGGTAAACAATGCATTTTTGCTGAACGAATTCGGTGCTCAGCAGTTTTAATCTCGTCAAAAAATTACCGAACTCGGTAATCAAAATTAAGTGTGTACATATGTACAGATGGATACATTATTAGTGAAATTAGGAACAAATTCACAGATCAAGTGAGATTTGAATTCACGACCCTTATATGCTACACAAGTGCTTTACCGACTTAGCTACCACGGCATTTGGAATAGGGAACCGAGCCACTTGGGAAGTAATCTCTATTTTGGGCTCCTTCTGCTACAACTCAGTCAATTGTGAACCAATTGACACAATTTTTGGAACGCGGTGAGATAGGTGTAGTATCTAGCCCTGTTTAAAATTCAAGTTAATTGGTTCGAAGTTTACTGAGTTGTAGCGGAAAAGTGCTCAAAAAACAAGCCACGCCCAAGTGGCTCGGCACCCTATTATAAGGAAAATCTAATCTTTTCCCTAATCACAAATATATCCATTACACTTGTACATATGATCGAAGAGCGAACACAATTTATTGTTCAAATACCGACTCCAAGTCATTTGGCCGAGTGTCATTTGGCTGAATGCCGTTTGGCTGAAGAAGAAACGATCGTACCACTGTTTTCCACGTCAGTATAACTCAAAATAATCCCCTTTGATTAAAAGGAGGAAAAATCTCTGATAAAATATTGACAGTTTTAACGCCAACTAATCCCTGAATTATAAAATAAGAAAGAATAGTCAATGATTGGAGGAAGGAAGAAGGAAAAATTAATGATGATCAAATTGGCAGTTATAATGTGAAAAGAGGTCTCTGCATTATTTTGAACATAATTCGGCCAAGTGGCATTCTGCCAAATGCCGGACATCTGAAACACCTGAGCAGCGAATTTTTTCACCAAAAACTATACATACATGACATCTATACATAAATTGAGATTATTAAAAATCATAATTGACCACACGAATTGATGTACCGAAACTTTGCACTTTGAGTAAGTGTGTGATATTGATTTCAACGTCTACAATTCACAGTCCTACCTGAAACGAAACCTTCCAGAATAATAGTAGTATGTTGCTATGTGTATTGTTTCGCAAGCTATAAAAAGATTGCGTCATAATGCCAAAAGTTTATCTAAGAATGGATGGTTATTAAATCACAGCGTAAAACATTGTAAAATCAACGCATGCGCTTAAATCATTCTATCTCGGTTTCTAGCAAATTCCCGCAAAAAAGTCCGTTAGCATCCGAAAAAGAAGAGTCTCAACTAGCTTCCTATATCGGTTGCATATCGAATTCGGTCGAATACTTTTACTTTTTGAAGAAATTGGTAAATAAACTGTACAATTTGAGTAAACATTGTAAAATTGTAATTTAAACTTAAAGAGAATATTCGCTTATAAGAAGTTTCTCCATACAAAAAACGATACAATTTTATTACAAATCAAAAAAATCAGTCGGTATACAATTAAACATAGCCCAAACAATCATACAAACATGAAAATTGATTGATCTTAAAAAAAAAACAACTTTCTTGAATTTTGTCGCGAAATTTTGATTTCTGGCCCATAGTGGAGTGATGTGCGTAGTTCGATTATTATCAGAGACACTCTCGAGTCCCTTCGAATCTCGCAGAGAGTTACGGCAATGTGATGGTCTTTCGTGTTTGCTATTTAACATTGCGTTATAGGGTGTAATAAGGAGAGTGGGGATAAACACGAGTGGAACGATTTTCATAAAGTCCGTTGAGTTGCTTGGTTTCGCTGATGATATTGAAATTTGAGACGATAGAGTAAACGTATATTCGACTGAAGAATGAAGCACGGCAAATCGGATTAGTCATTCCAATTCAGAGACGCAATGTGGCAGTAAATCGAGCTTACTTTGGACTCCGCAGAACTCTACGATCGAAAAGAACTGATTAGATCAGTAGTCCTCTATGTGCACTAAACTTGGCTTATATGTGTAGAGGATCAACGGCCTTTTGGAGTTTTGGAACGATAGGTGTTGGTTGCATCTCTAAGACGGGACTTGGAGAAGTAGAATGAACCAAGGCATCAGCTGCTGTGAGAACCGTCCATACCGTCATCAGGATGCCGGATAAAACCCAATCGAGAGCAATCCGATAGTGAAGGACGATTTGCAGACCCTTCGCAGAGTGCGTGACTGGAGACGCACATCCATGGTCCAAGTTCTACGTGCAGCAGAGGACACGCAGGTTTAATATGACCTCTAAGGTAAGGTAAGATACGGAGCATGACAATAGGGCACGGAATCCTGCTTGCTACCGTCGCCGAGGAGTTGTGTGTCAATTTTCTTCTGTATCTGGATAAGGATCACTTTGCATAGGGCTTAGAGAATGATACACAGTAACATGATGCCCCGCCAATTACAGTCAGCTCACCCTTTTTGAGTACCTTTACCAAGACGCCTTGTATCCAGTAAGGTTTCTAAAGTGCTCGAACCAGCGTTTCAACTGGTCAGCCGGGTCAGAGCTTTCATTTTTGTCCCACTAAGTATTTTTTGTCGCCAACCCCCCTCTCCCCGGTTTTTTTTTCTGTCCCGCCTACATGAGCGCTTCACTTCCTTTCCGAGAGCTGAATACCGCTGACGGGCTGCGTCTTTGGCTCCTCGTGTTTCCATTCGCTCTATCGCGGCTTTGGCGTTCCTTCGCTCCTCTATCTTCCTCCAGGTATCATCTGTAATCCACTGTTTTCTTTTCACTGAGTGCGTAGCTCATCCGAATTATTCAGTAGCTATGAAGGCGTTCTTGATGGCGCTCCATTGATTTTCTACGCTACCCCTTCTGGAATATCTGCAACACGGCTCTCCAGCTCCTCGACGAAAGACCTTTTCACCGCAGCATCTTCCAGTCAGCATGTGTTGAACCGGCTCCCGATTTTCACCTCCTGTCGATGATCCCTGGAAATGTGTAGCCGGTGACACATGCTTCTTGGATTTGCGGACGATATTAATCTCCTAGGCTTCAATCGTAGGGCAGTGAAGAATTCGACCAAGATAAAGTTTATGTTTGCGATTAGATAAAGTCGTGGTAAACTACATGACCAATAATGCTTGGAAAGAAATCCTGCTAAAGTTATTTAAGCATTATCGATCTAAGTTACTTTAAAGAGTTGTTGCTCTAAAGCCGCACACACCAACCTTAGAAAAGAACGGTGAGTGTGAAACCATCTGCTGTGAAATCCACTGTGAACACTTTGTTTGACTTGCCTTCTTCATCTCTTCTCTAATCTAATGTCATTCATTTAACATCATTATTCAAATGCAAACGCCTTCGCTTCGGAACCGTATGACGAGTATCACGCATCGCATTTATTCAAAATAGTTCCTTTATCTGATTATTTACATTTCCCTTTGGTGCGGATTAAATCGCCCCGAACCTGGCTGGGGACAAAGGATTGTTACGTTCCCTTTGGGAGGTCTCTGCCGCATTCTCTCCTTCTCCAGCCGCTAGTAGGTACCTGATGGCAACATTCTTAAATGCCACATCTCGATCTAGCTCTGACCCGAACCCTTAGAAAGACACTCGGAAGCGAAAGCACACCATTAATCTTGCGCTTTGCTTCTTTCTCCTTCGCCAGCAGCGTCAGTCAAAACTTTTTCTCGCTCGTATGCACCTGACCTGATGGTTCTAAAGCGATGAGCGCGATACAGTCAACCCAGCATGAGTCACTCACGCCTCAATCGAATTGGATCGTTTTATTTCCCGATTTTGGAAATGTGTTTAGTTTAGAACGTATTACATATTTAGTTACAATATTTGTCTAAGCAGATTTTCGATGTTGTTATAAAACCCGTCAACTTTGAAGAACTATACAGCCTAGTAATCAAGGACTTGTTTAGATAAAATTACAACAGGTTTTCAGGTGCATGTTTGTGCACGTGTTATGAATATAGCTGCTAAAACTGCATAAGTAAATCACAGGTAGTAATAATTATAATTATAATTATAATTCAGCTATTACAACGTTTACTCAACTTTTCTTACTGATGTTCTAAATTACGTAGCAAATTCCGCATATTTCTTCTCATTCGGGGTGGCAGTAAGCACAACCAGACTGGTACCAGGAGTACTGATCCCTTCCCCCTAGAGAACGCTGACGCTGCCCAGTCAAGGCGAAGCCAAATGCACCCAGCCAAGGTAGGGTACGGGCTCTGGGAGACATTAATTTATCTCGGACATTTATCAGCGCGCCCGTCATTCAATTCGTTCCTATTAAGAATCTATTTCACTTTCTAGCGCGGCACAGGAATTAGGTAAGTGGAAGGTAAAGAAGCCGTGGAGATGCGGCTCGGCTCTTCGTTGCCCTTATATTCTTCGTTGATTCGTTCCATTTTGGTCCTGGCCGGCCCGTGGGTTATCGTGACAATTCTGACAGAAAATAAATTTGTGTTTTTAATGCTGAGAAATGCAGTTCATTTAGGTACAGTGATGACTGGAATTTAGAATGTAGTGTATTGGTTCGGGGAAAGGTGAGGAAATGAAATGAGGAAATAAAGGACCCTGGCTCATGATAAAAGAATGGTGAAATTTATTTGAAGTTATCATAAACGATGGTTTTAGTGTCATTTCTTTCAAATGAATCAATATAAAAAAGATCAAAAAGAAAATTTACAATGCTTCATATCACTAGAACTTTTGCAATCAATTATATCACATGTTACTACATAGTGGTTATACAAACCACACAGTTCGAAAAAAACCTGTAAATTTATGACGAATCGAATGTAACAAAAGGACCCCGTCATATATGATGGAAATTTTTGTGCGATCTTAAAATTGCATTGAAGATATATCTGTTAGAAAACATAAAGAAAAATTGAGCTCCGAGCGAGAATTGAACTCAGATCCTTGGGGTGTGAGTACCACGCCCGAGCTCTCTCGGCTATCCCAGCTTGTTGAAAAGCAGACAGTCAAAGTTAAACTGCTTCTACCATACTGCACGCATTCTCGACATGCTCCGGCTGCTGCAGAGAGTACTGAGAGAGACAACGAGGAAACCGCCACAGCTGCGAGCAGCCGTTCATTTAGCTGATGACGAAGAGTGGCTGGCATGATTTATAGCAGATACATGTAAATTTAAAGCGAATATGCTTTAAAATCTGTAAACAAGCCGTCTGACCAGCAGCGGGCTGCTCGGCTGACGGTCAATGTTGGTGATTTACTTTTTTCTGCCGCAAATTTCAGTTGATCTTCAATTTACGTGCTGTTTAACTTTCATATTTTTTTGCTGTGCACTTGAATTGACATGCCCTTTTGGATTCCATACCAACGATTGCTTTTAGATTCTATTTCCGCCTCTGCTGAGAATGTGGCCGCCCACCTCTTTGCTTCTGAATTTCTATTATCATAGGTCACTACCAACTAACATTTTTAGCGATATAAGCTTCAGTCATTTGCTTTCTGTTGTATAACAATCGTATTGAAGCAGTCAATGCTGAATAAAAGGGAAGCTAATCAAATGTAAACCATAAGCTAATACACGGCTACAAAACGAGCACTATTCAACTACCAAACTCGATTTTCTGAAATCTATCATTTGTCACTGGGGCTGTCTTTACTGCATTCTATTCCGACTCCGGGAGATCTCTCGGAAGATGTGAAAACTTGAACAAATCGAACAGGAGTCCCCACTAACATAACAGCTGCTACTATACAGTACCATTCGTAATACTGACGAATCCAAAGTGCCTTGATGGCCATTATGCGATATTGTTACAGCTAGAAGCTGTATTAGAGAAACCAACACGGCTTGTCGGATGTAAACATTATTGTCAAAATAAACTTTAAGCGGGATATATAGCAACTACACAAATACTTGACAGCTATCCATCTCTTTGCTGTGAAATTATTTGGGTTGCTTTTATTGCATTTTAATCCAACTACGGAAGAAGTGCAAATCGAATAAGTTTCCCAACAAATAAAACAGCTGCTTTTATACACACAGCAAAAAAATATGAAAGTTAAACAGCACGTAAATTGAAGATCAACTGAAATTTGCGGCAGAAAAAAGTAAATCACCAACATTGACCGTCAGCCGAGCAGCCCGCTGCTGGTCAGACGGCTTGTTTACAGATTTTAAAGCATATTCGCTTTAAATTTACATGTATCTGCTATAAATCATGCCAGCCACTCTTCGTCATCAGCTAAATGAACGGCTGCTCGCAGCTGTGGCGGTTTCCTCGTTGTCTCTCTCAGTACTCTCTGCAGCAGCCGGAGCATGTCGAGAATGCGTGCAGTATGGTAGAAGCAGTTTAACTTTGACTGTCTGCTTTTCAACAAGCTGGGATAGCCGAGAGAGCTCGGGCGTGGTACTCACACCCCAAGGATCTGAGTTCAATTCTCGCTCGGAGCTCAATTTTTCTTTATGTTTTCTAACAGATATATCTGCAATGCAATTTTAAGATCGCACAAAAATTTCCATCATATATGACGGGGTCCTTTTGTTACATTCGATTCGTCATAAATTTACAGGTTTTTTTCGAACTGTGCAGTACGTTTTGTAATGTTGCCAAAAACACAAAACAGCAGCGCTTCGAAGCAGTTTAAAGAACATTCTTTCAGCTAGAAGCTGTGACGAAGAACCTATTGGCGCAATCACACAGCTTGTTCAATGTAAACATTATTGCGTTTGACGTTTCACAAGCTTTTGCAGCATGATGAAGTTGGGTAAGGTTTCTTGTGGCACAATTCTAAAGCCTTGTCTGGAGTAAAACAAAACGGGCTATTTTCTATGCTATTTATATATAGCAGTGTGGCAGCGAGGACATCATCGGGATTAGTGGATACGGAGATCGGGAGTTCGATTCCAAGTAATGGCAAGTACTTTAATTATTCAATTTTAAAAACGATAGTTCCAATTCCACATGTATTTCGTCACGGTATCCATATCCTAATTATATTTAATCGATTAATTTGGGGATGTCGTATAACTATTATTTAACAACTGTGAAAAGGCTAAAAAAGCGCCTTCTCAAGATGTTATTCAGTTAGTGGTTTCATAGGAGCCGAGAGAAGAGATATGACTTGGTGGCATAGAAGCTGCTTCCACAGCATATACATGTGGATTAAGTTCGCCAGATTCATTGGTATAGGGCTTGCATAGAAGCTTCGAGCCATATGTACAACACAGTAACTCAGCATCAAGCCGTATTGAAGAGATTTCGGCACCAACATTTCAAAAGGGCGTAACTGCTTTTGCAATCAATGCCTTCTCACATCCATTAATCGAAAGAGGAGGATTTTATCTTTCTATTTGTGCTAGTGGATTGCTCGAGAGGGATGGGATACGCTCCACAGCTTTGTGAGAAGACATTGGTTGTAAATGCAGTTACGCCCTTTTGAAATGTTGGTGCCGATTTGGAAGTTTCGAGTAGTAACTTCAAGTCGGTTAACATTTCATCGCTATTGAAGAGCCACCATTGAGGGACCGTTGATATACCACGTAGACTTCAAGGTGGGGAGTCTGGCCAAAGCATACACTCCATACAAATACAACAAATGTCGCTGTTGTTCCCTTTGTTCTCATTCGCAAACATGTCGGATATCTATCTGTGTAACTGCATACTTTTTCACTTTGACACTTATATCCCTGCATATCTCCTCAGTGAAAGTCTAATAAAGGTGTGGAAGAAGATACTTTGCGTGTGTAACATCCGTGGTTGGTGCAAACCATCTCAGTAATACAAGCAAAGCGAGCTCCCATAAGAACGCGTGTCAAATAGTGACGTCACTGTTTGTGTTTACATTTATCTCTCCCTACTAATTCATAGTCATCTCTTCTTCTTTCCCACCTGTAATATACTCTCATTTAGATCTCCTCCAGTAAGAGATGTAGCGGTAACAACGCCAGCGACATTTTCCCTCTATAGTTTATAACCTCTACTATTAACAACCTACTTTATAACCTCTACTATTAACTATCTTCAACATAATTTTATAGTTGTTTGAAAAGGTGTGTACTGGCTATTTCTTATCAGGTTCGATTCGATATTATTATTTTAAAAATCTGTCATTATTTTCAATTTTCAACGAAAACACTATTCGTAAGTTTTCTCATTATTTTCATTCAACATATAAAAATGAAAAGCATAAAGAAAACCATGTATTTTGCTTAGCAAAGTTACTAACTTTTATTTCATTTTTCATGTACTGAAGCTTGAATTTCCTTACATTTTCATATTTCACTGGAAATTCGCGACTCTTGCAAATTGTCAAGCAAACAACAATACACATAAAAAAGAATCAGCAAAGATATAGTTTATTCGATTGTTCCTTATACTAACATAATCTTCGAAAACTTGCTAAAAACTTCATTTTGGGCGAAGTTTAAAAAGTTTTATATTACAAGATTAAGATTTCAACGTGATAAAAACATAAAAAACGCCCTTAACGTATGCTTATTACATATCTAGGACATTTTATGTTTCGTAATATTTGATATATTAAATTAAATTCTAAAGAAAAACTTCCTGTAATGAAATGATTGAAAATTGAGGTCAAATGTGAAAAATATCTATAATTTAATGGGTTTGTATTATCAATAATTTTTATTACTTTATTCTCCATCTTGCATGAATGTATGAGGAAAAAAATATGTGGAGGAAAAATCTGTATCAAGATCATAAAATCTGTATTTTTTCTGTACTCTGTATCCTGTCTGTATCAACCTCTCAAAATCTGTATAATACAGAAAAATCTGTATATCTGGCATCTCTGCCGCGGGTTCCATGCTGCAGCGTAGCTAGGATTTTTTTTTGAGGGGGCTGTTTTGAGGAATCAAAATGACTGTTTAAGATTTGTTCCTAATTCCGTATACTATATGAGTATGAACAATTCCTCGTAGATTTTTTTCCAAAGTTTGCTGCAGTGATTCCATCATAGATTCCTCCAAAGATTCCTTCAAAAATTCATCCAGGGATTTCTCCAGAAATATATTTGGGGATTTGTCCTGGGATATCCTTAGAGGTTCCTTCAATGTTTGTTCCAGTGCTATTTTTTTCGAGGTTTCGTTCAGAAATTTCTCCAGATCCTTCATGGTATTTCTGCATGTATTCCTTCAGAGATTTGTACGGGAATTTCTCCTTATATTCCTCCCAGAATTCTCTGTAGTGCTCCAATAATTCCATCTAGAATGATTCAAAATATTTCTGCAGTAATGAATTCCAGAAAATTTCACTAGAGATTATTTAAAAATAATCCAGGAATTGCTTGAGAAATTTGTACCAAAAATCATTAAGACGTCCATATAAGTATTCCTACTATAATTCGTCCAGAAATTACTGCAGACATGGATTTCTTCAGTTTTTTCAAATCAGAGATTCCTACAGAAATTCTTTTATAAATTCGCTAAGAAAGCTCTTCTGAGATTCCCAAAGGAAATCCTGATGGGATTGCTTGCGGGATTCCTCATAGGGTTCCACGGAAATTCCTCAAATAATTCCTCCAGGGATTTATCCGGGAATTCCTTCTGTAATGCTTTCGCCAACAACTTTCAGGATAATTTCCAAAATCCCCACAAGAACTCTTCTTGTCTTCGAATGAGTGTAATCAGTTATTGTAACATTTAATTCCGCCCTCCATAGAGAGTGGAATTAAATGGTACAATAACTGATTGCACTCATTCGAAGAGGGTATTCTGCTTAGAGGGTTCGAAAAGTCGGTACAAGAACTTTTCTTGTATTTCCTCAGTACTTCCCCTGAGATTTCTTCAGAAACTCCTCCTGAAAATCCATCGTAAATTGAACTTTGCATTTCTTCTAGAATTCTTCCTCAAGGGATTCCTCCAGAAATTCATCCAGGAGTTCTTCCAGGATTCCTCTGCGAATTTCTGCTTGGATTCCTCTAAAAGTTCCCAAAGGGATTCGTTCAGGAATTCCTCTAGGAATCCCCTTTTGGAATTCCTCTAGAAAAACATTTAGAGATTCCTCTAGGAATTCCTCTAGCGATTTCTCCAGGGATTCCTCCTGAAAGTATTCCGGTGATTCTTTAAGGAAATTCTCCAGGAATTCCTCCAGGGATTCCTCATGGAATTTTTGCAGTCTTCCAAGAATCCCTCTAAAGATTTGTTAAAGATTTTTTCTAGAGATTCCTCCAGAAACTACTACAGGCATGTCTCCAGGAATTCCTCCCGGCATTCCTTCAGGAATTCATCAAGGGATTACTATAGGAATTCTCACAGGAATTCTTTTACGAATACCTTCAGGCATTCCTCCAGAAGCTCTTCAAGGGATTTCTATAGGGATTTCTCCAGGCATTTCTCAGGAAATCCTTAAGAAATTAATCCAGGAAATGATCCAGGAATTCCTTCTGAAGTTACTACCGCAACTTCTCCAGGAAATCATTCCGGAGCCAATCCAGGAGTTATTTCAAGAATTCCTCGGGGGATCCCTGCATGAATTCCTCCGGAGATTCCTCTAGAATTTCCTTCAAGAGTTTCTTCAGGAATCCTCCAGGAAATCATCCAGGGATTCGTCCAAAAATTTCACCAGAAATTCCTCCGGGAATCTATGCAGATTTTTTTTATTTATCTGTATTAACGAGATTTTTAGCCCTAGGCTAGTTTATCTCGGGACCCACGCTTTACTTCCCTTCCGAAGGAAGAACCCACATTTTTATGAGTTTGTCGGGAGTGGGATTCGATCTCAGGTCCTCGGCGTGATAGTCAAGTATTCTAACCATCACACCAGGTCCGCTCCACAATATCCAGATATTTTTCCAGGTATTCCTTCAGAAATTTCTCCAGGACTTCATCCAGGCATTTCACCGGGGCATGCCTTTGGCATTTCTCCTTCAGGAATTTCACCAAGAATTCCTCCAGGAATTAACTCAGGTAAGGATTTCCTCCAGGAGTTTCTTCAGGATTTCATCCAGGAATTTCTTCGGAAATTCCTACAGCAACTCCTTCAGGAATTTCTGCAGGAAATCCTCCAGGAATTCATTCGGTAATTCTCCCCAGAATTTCTCCCCGAGGGATTTCTTCTGGGATTCCTCTAGAGCTTCTTCCGGAAATTTTTTCACGAATTCCTCCAGAAAAGTTCACCAAGAACTTCTTCGGAGATTCCTCTAAGGATTCTTCCAGAGATTCCTCCAGTAATTCCTAAAATGATTCCTGCAGTATTTCCACCAGAATTTCTCCAGCATTCCTCCAGAAATTCCTATGGCAATTCCTCCTGGATCTTCTCTTTGTGTCCTTACTGGAATCGGTTCCGGCCTGCTACGCGACCGGAACAGGTCCAACTGACTCAGAACCATAAAGGTACAGGTCGGACTCGATTATCCAGAGTCGGATGCTGAAGCTACCAAAAAAACATATATTTCGGGAATGGAATATCATACAGGGGATAGACAAAATGATCGGGACAGGCAAGATTTTCCCTTCTCAAAAAATATTCAAACAGCTGTAACTATTCGAAAAGTGCATCAAATATTCTCAAATTTTTACTGTAAGTGGATCAACTAGTTGTGTATCAGTAGACAAAATTTGGAAAAGATCGGGCTATTCTGCATGAAGTTATAAAGATTCTAGAAAAAGGTATATTTATCCGATAGCCAACTTTGAGCTGTTATATCTCCGGATTTAATGAACTGAATGCAATGAAATTTTGACCATTTATGACTTATATAATGAGCTTTGAAACACTTTTGACCTAACTTAAAATTCTTAACACGCAAGAAAATTATAACGATTAGATTATTTTTCTAATAAAACACTAAATTTTCTTAAATTTCAACATCGTTTCAAAATTCATGATGCTAATTATAGTTCATTTATGTTCCCTCTAATTGTCTTGAATATAAATATGTTTTGAAAGAAAGTAACAACATAGCCGGCAATTCATTAAAAAAGTAATGGGAAGCATATTAAAAATAGACCATTTTACTAAAAAATCATAAAATAAATGAAATCGCTATAACTTTTTCTCTTGTGAATAATTTCAAGTTGAGTCGAACGTTTTTCAGAGCTCATTATAGAAGTCATAAATGGTCAAAATTTCATTGCATTCGGTTCATTGAATCCGGAGATATAACAGCTCAAAGTTGGCTATCGGATAAATATACCTTTTTCTAGAATCTTTATATCTTCGTGCAGAATAGCCCGATCTTTTCCAAATTTTGTCCACTAATACACAGCTAGTTGACCCACTTACAGCAAAAATTTGAGAATATTTGATGCACTTTTCGAAAAGTTACAGCTATTTGAATATTTTTTGAGAAGGGAAAATTTTGCCTGTCCCGATCATTTTGTCTATCCCCTGTATGTAGCTGAAATTTTGACATATTGTTAAGCTAACTTTGATTAGTAAGTACTCAAAATGTCAACTTTGTACAGCATTCCGTTTGTCAGATATACACTGCCCCCACTCGCATAACTGTCCCATATGAATAGGAATCCCAGCAAAGATGGGACTGTTATGCGAGTGGGGGCAGTACAGGGGATGGCCAAAATGTATGGGATATACAACTTGTTTTTTTTTTTCTCTCTGAAATATTCAACAAGCTGTAATTTATAGAGTGCATAAAAATATCTCAAATTATGACTGTTTATCAAACATTATATGTGCATCATTGGTACAAATTTGAGCTCGATAGGTTAATCTTTTGCGAAGCTAGAACCGTTTTGTTAAAACACTATTTTTCGACAACTAATTTTTTGACTGTCATATCTTGGAAACCAGTTATTCGATTTGAATGAGAATTTGAACGTGTATCAACAATATATTAATACTTGATTCCTGCGTTATCATATGTAATATTTTCACACGACGAACAAAGTTACACCAGTTCGATATTTTTACCTATACACCGGGGCAAGATGAAACAGCGGGTGAACATGATGTTTTCTGATGATGATAAACATTTTGATTGCCATAACACATAATTTTTAATTCAAACAATCTTTTAGCGAAGGATAAATTTCCAAATTATATTGAAATATATTTCAGAACTTCGCGTTTCATCTTGACCCACCCGTTTTAACTTGCACCGGTGTACCTTAGAGGAAAATATGTCAAATTTACAATACCACACAAAAATTACTAAATGTGTTCTTCCTTTAATCCAAATAGGCTCTAATATATCTTACTAGAGCTATCTTGAGAATAGAAATAGAAAATCTTTGTAAATCAAAACTTAAATTAAAGGACGTTGTTGTAAATAAAATTACTTTTTATCGAGAAAGATAAAAAAAACCATCCATCATAACTTTTTTTAACATTCAAAAAGCACCTATGTTTTAAAAACTTGTGAAGCAGTAATATATTGTTGGTAAATGTTCAAAATTTCATTCAATTCGGTTCATTGGTTTCCGATACATGACAGTTCAAAAATTATTAGTCTAAAAAATAGTGTAGAATTGTTCTAGCTTCGCGATAAAATAACCAAATGAGCTCAAATTTGTACCAATGATGCATATATAGTAGGTTGACAAACAGTCGAAGTTGTAGAATTTTTGATGCACTCTATGAAAAGTTACAGCATGTTGAACTGTTTTGTGAGAAAAAAATGCCTATTCTCAACATTTTGGCCACTCTCTGTATGTTTGGGAAACTTCAGAATCCGACTCCGGATAATCGAGCCCGACCTGTAATCCTTTTAGGATGACACTTTTCATCAGTGGCTGCCGCAGCCATCTGAATACCCCAAATACAAAATCTAAACTATCCACTATCCTACGTAGAGCTTGAACTGATATAAAGTCCACGCCAGTCAGACCCACTTTTCCCAATCTGGCAGTACTTATAAATCGTGCAGCATAAACCACTTGACAACAAATTCCGTTCCAACGAAATCAAAGTTTACTTTCCCACACGGCAAAGCTTCGGTTCGGTCGGCTTGAAAAAACGTTGCGTGCTGCTGCGTGCAGAGCCCAAACAGCCCGAGCCCAGCTGAGGCCCATGACCAGCCCGGCAGCTTGCATGCATCTCGCATCCTCCACCGGCAAAGAAAAACATCGCCGAGAGATTTGGCCACTTGAGCCGAACCGGTAATAAAAACAACTTATCACAAAATTGAAATTGATTTCAAGTACCCCAAGCTTCGAAACGCCGTCCGAGATGCTAGATTAGGGAAGATACCTCTGGCACATGGCAGTGGTCCGAGGTTTGGAACGGGGAGAGACGGGCATTAAATTGAACTACAAAAATAACATCTAGGTCCAAGTGGAGGTGGTGGTCCGATCGATGAAGTTAATTCCAACGGTGGTGAAGCCGTAGAGAGTGTAGACCAACTGTAGAGCATCAACAATTCCAAATTCGTAGAAGAGCGAGCGAATCAAAACATGCTTGACGGCCAAAACCGGGAACTCATTGGGGACGAAATGTTTTCTTTCCTGGTCTGGCAGCAGCTCTTAACCTCAAATCCGGGGTTTGTGCGCTCGCTGATGTACTTAGAAGTGACTAAAAGGTATTTTTCACGCAGGATGCATTCGGAAATTTTCCACTGGCTGTCGTTCAAATTTGCATTTCTCACAGAAATTAACCCCCTTGCAGTGCGGTTGTTTGTCCAATGCATAAAACAAGCCGAACGCTTTGTTTGCCAATATATAACGTGTCGTTTGTTTTCCGCTGCACATCAACGCCTCGCGTTGAAACGAGCCGCGTGCGTCTCTGATTTTGGGTGAGAATTTTAGCATCCGGCCGAGAAGTTTCTCCAGCGACGATGCACTTTCTGCTGACCCGACTATTTGCACCGGTGCGGTGGTGTGTCAGTACGGCATAGGACCAACCGTGCTGCGTCGCACGCTTTTGAAGTTGTCCCAAGCACATGCAACCTCATGAGAGACCCAGTTCATATTTGTAATCCATAATCTCGGGCTGTTTGACGGGAAAAAGTAGAACAAATGGCTTTCCGGCATCGGGAACCGTGGGTCCCTCGAAATGGGAGTATGTACGTATTTATCCAACGTAGAGTAATAACTTCTAATTCACGACCTGAGATTAGGTAAACGTCGGCGCGCACGGCAACCCGGAATGCCGACAGCGACAACGGCCCTACCAATGCCGGCCGATGCCATCGAAGGGAACAAAGAAATTGCATTCAATCACTATCTCGCGGCGTGGTTGGCTGCTGTCGCCGAAAAAGGCAAGATCTCTTCGTGGGTGGTTGTTCTATGGCAGGGGTTTTTAGACCATTTGTTTCGCGGTGCATATTTCGGAACTGTTAAGTGGCGTGGTATGGACCAAATTGAAAGGCTGCAATGATTAGCCATGTCAAAAAAGACCGCAGGCTACCTTAAGGATGCATAAGCGATGATATCGATCGCCGTCATTTAAAATTGAGTTTTCTCCTGACATTTAGGGGGTTTCCAGAAGATCTCAGTCGTGTTACAGGGTGTTTCAGGGGCGTGCTAAGGGATTTCAGGCGCTTTCCAAGCGTTTCAGAAGTGTTTCAGGGGATCTCAGATGGGCAAGGACGTTCTGAAAAGATAAGTTCCAGGGGCATGTCAGGGGATTCCCGGATTTTTCAGGAGCGGCAAGGTTCCAGGGAAGTTCTAGGGGTTTGAGGGTGTTGCATGGGCATTCCTTCAATCCAACAGAAATGCTTTCGGAGCCCCCTTGAAATTCTCTGGTATTGCTTGATAAGCCTCTGGAACATACCTGGAATTCCACTTGAACGCTCCTTGGAACACCTGAATACCCCTCCGAAACCGTTCTGAATCTGTCACGAAACTTAAAAATGAAAATATGACGTATGTATACAGGGTGTTCATGAGTGCAAACTTTTTAAAGGGTGATAGAGGACCATGAACGGTGAAAAAAATTGTTCTACGCATATGGTCAAATCTCAACCGTTACGTAGTTATTGAACTCCCCATGTTTTTAACTCTTATTGCCTCAGCTGGCTATTACTTTAAAATGGTCAAACTTAACGCAGTTTTTTTACCCTTATTCAAAAGATTATTGAATTTTCTATCAAATTGCATCTTTGAATCGATTGGTTTAGTTAAATAACTTAGTTTTCTAGAGCAAAACAGCTAAAAATAGCGTATTTTAATTTGTTTATGTCAATTATCTTTGAAACATGCCTAATAAATTAAATTTTTTTCTTTGGCAAAGTTGTGGATCCTATTCTACTCTACAATTCGTTCTTTGACGCCAAACTTCTAACTCTTATCGTTTTCTTGCAATTTTTAATTAAATGAGCGGCGCAGTGCGCAAAAAAGTGCTTACCATGACAATTGCAAATTTTTGATCTGAAATGCGACGTTTAAATCGAAATTGCAAGAAAACGATAAGAGGTAGAAGTTTGATGTCAAAGAACGAATTGTAGAGTGAAACAGGGGTCACAACTTTGCCAATGAAATAGTTTTAAATTATTACGCATTTTTCAAAGATAATTGACAAAAACAAATTAAAACACACAACTTTCAAGCTGTTTGCTCTAGAAAACTAAGTTATTTAAATAAACCAATTGGTTCAAAGATGCCATTTGATAGAAAATTCAATAATCTTTCGAATAAGGGTAAAAAAAACTGCGTTAAGTTTGACCATTTTAAAGTTAGAGCCAGTTAAGGCAATAAGGGTCAAAAACATGGCGAGTTCAATAACTACGTAACGGTTGAGATTTGACCATATGCGTAGAACAATTTTTTTCCCCATTTATGGTCCTCGATCATCCTTTAAAAAATTTGCATTCAGGGACCTAACACCCTGTATACTGTCATTCCATCGAAAAACGATATAGTGCAACTCCGATTGTCGTGAAACTTGGTGGGTTCGTAGTTCTTCGAAAATAATAAAACCCGTATTTTTTTTATTTTATCATTAGGGAGACCAAATTTCAAATAGGGTCAAGGCTTTTAAAAACTATGACTTTTGTACCAGTTATCCAATTTCTTTTTTTTTTTTGTTAAAAAGCTATTGAATTCTAGTTATCATGAAAAATGCGGTGAATGGTCCAAATTGTGTATTTGTGCACAAAATATGCAAATATATTAGTTTTTTCACGTTTTCAAGGTTTCGGGACCAAAGGGATACCCTGGTTATATATTTTTGTCAGAAAATTCAGAAAATTTGGCGTAACATATCAAAAATGTAGATTTTTTAGTTTTTAAGATATTTTTTTAATATAGATATATATATAATTTGAAATTGCCTAAAATTGTAAATTCTCGTAAAACTATGCCGTGTATTGCTTTATTAAGTGATTCCTGGTCTTTTTTGGTATCCATACATGTTTAAAGATTCAAAATATATACAAATTAAAAAAAAAATGTATGGGAAAATTTGGCCTTTCATTTTCAAAAAAATCATATATCAAAAATTTTAAACAAACATCTCTGATTTTTTGATATGTTTCGCCAAATTTCCCAAATTTTCTGATAAAAATATAAAATCAGGGTACCTCTTTGGTCCCGAGACCATGAAAACGTAAAAAAACTAATATATTTGTAAGTAAAAAGAAAATCACGTTAGGTACTGTTCCTTTGAATTCCACTAAGATTTTGCATCCTTTGACAGATTCGTATTTCGACCTCAACTGTAAGGTCGTCTTCAGTGTCTTATACTTGACTCGACAGTCAAGTACAAGACACTGAAGACGACCTTATAGTTGAGGTCGAAATACAAATCTGTCAAAGGATGCAAATTCTTAGTGGAATTCAAAGGAACAGTACTTAACGCGATTTTCTTTTTACTTACAGATATTACCCTAACAAGCCCAGGTTAGTCATCATAATATATTTGCATATTTCTTATTTACACAAAAACGCAATTTGGCTTATTCAACGTATTTTTCCTGAAAACTAGAATTCAATAGCTTTCAAACCAAAAAGATATTTCAAATCGGTCTACTGGTTCAAAAGTTATGATTTAAAAAATAAACCCAGATTAATCCGCCTAGTGGTGATAGCGCCTTTCTCGTCGAATATATATTCATGATCTTTACGTCGACATAAGACGATCCTGAGAACACTTTTACGCTTAATACGATTCATGTACAATTTGACCTCCTTATGAACCAAATTGTACACAGTAATTTTAGACGCAAAAGAAGATTGGAAAAACTTTATTCAGTGTTGATGCTTCGTATTAACACCACAGGAATTTGAAATGGAGTGGTTTGATAAGATTACTTTGGTTACGATTTTATGCTCTTGTACATATATGAAGACTTTGACTATTTCTTCACTTTTAATCTTACCCAACGTTTACCAGGCTATCAAAAAAGCCACCATTTGATTTATTGCTAACATTGGTTTTGTTCACTTTCATAATTCCACTATTTTAAGTGCCGCATGCTTGGGTTTGGTTTAATTTTACGTTTGACCATTTCCGGCGGACACCTGGAACCGATTCCATGGCACTACTGGTTGTCCCAAATATTGTATGGATATGGCTATTTTCTTGTCAACTGGTTATCAGGCTGCCTAAAAAGCCGCGAATTGATGTGTTCCATGGGGAGCATCCATTAAGTGCGTCTCTCTTCCTCGTACGGGTTTTTCCTATACTTAACCCGGGAGCGGCCGCATCGTGTACTGAGTACACGCACCATGAAAAAGCTCACTTGTAGTACAAAGCGTGTGCGTAGTGTCGCTGAGGGTGGCTGAAGACGCGACTGCTCGAGGGTTAAAATAGCTTGTCACCCCCCTCTCAGCTCAGCTTACAACCCCCTCTCCCCCTAGGATCGTGACGTACTTAAAGGATGGCCTCGTGTATGATTTTGGTTTACTTCTATATTTTACCATTTCCGGCGGGGCACTCGTTACCTGTTCTTCAACACTACCGGTTCTCCCAAATGTGCGTCTGAGACTTTTTGCTGACAAACGGTCAATTAGGTCATTGAAAAAGCCGCGTTTTGGTGTGTCGCATGCATAGGTTCGGCTAACTTTTATATTTTACCACTTATGACGAGACACCCAAATTCGGTTCCCGGACAGGTCTGCGACTATTTTTTTGCTAACCGTTCAACAGGTTACCGAAAAAGTCGCTGTTTGATGTGTCGTAGGCATGGGTTTGGTTTACTATTATATTTGGACACTTCCGGTGGGACATCCGGAACCGGTTCCGGAACACTACCGGTTCAGATATGGTCGTAGACTAGTTTCTTGCTAACCTTTCATTAGGTTATCAAAAAAGCCACGCTCTGATGTGTCGTATGCATGGGTTTGTTTCACTTTTATATAAGGCGATTTCCGACGAGACACCCGGACCTGGTTCCGTAATACAACTGTTAGTCTCCAATGTGGTCTGAGCCTACTTCCTTAATAACTGGCCATCAGGGTATTGGAAAAGCCGTGATTTGATGTGTCGCATGCATGGGTTTGGTTCTCTTTTATATTTGGCCACTTCCGTCGGGACCCTCCGGAACCGGTTCTGGAACACTACCGGTTCAGATATGGTCTAATACTGTTTTCCTGCTAACCGTTCATCAGGTTATCGGAAATGCCACTGTTTAATGTGTCGCATGCATGGGTTTGGTTCTCTTTTATATTTGGCCACTTCCGTCGGAACCCCCGGAACCGGTTCCGGAACACAACCTGTTCATATATGGTCTGATACTGTTTTCCTGCTAACTGTTCATCAGGTTATCGGAAATGCCACTGTTTGATGTGTCGCATGCATGGGTTTTGTTTTCCTTTATATTTGGCCACTTCCGTCGGGACCCCACGGAACCGATTCCGGAACATTACCGGTTCAGATATGGTCTGATACTGTTTTCCTGCTAATCGTTCATCAGGTTATCGGAAATGCCGCTGTTTGATGTGTCGCATGCGTGGGTTTGGTTCTCTTTTATATTTGGCCACTTCCGTCGGAACCCCCGGAACCGGTTCGGGAACACTACCTGTTCATATATGGTCTGATACTGTTTTCCTGCTAACTGTTCATCAGGTTATCGGAAATGCCACTGTTTGATGTGTCGCATGCATGGGTTTTGTTTTCCTTTATATTTCGCCACTTCCGTCGGGACCCCACGGAACCGATTCCGGAACATTACCGGTTCAGATATGGTCTGATACTGTTTTCCTGCTAATCGTTTATCAGGTTATCGGAAATGCCGCTGTTTGATGTGTCGCATGCATGGGTTTGGTTCTCTTTTATATTTGGCCACTTCCGTCGGAACCCCCGGAACCGGTTCCGGAACACTACCTGTTCATATATGGTCTGATACTGTTTTTCCTGCTAATCGTTCATCAGGTTATCGGAAATGCCACTGTTTGATGTGTCGCATGCATGGGTTTGTTGCATTTTCATGGCTGACCCCTCCCAAGGGTACCGGTCCGGAACACCTAAATGGCCATAACTCCGGAACGGCTGGACCGATCCGAACCATTTTCAATAGGAAACAATGGGACTATATGCCGCGTCGAATGAACCATCGGTCATTAAAATCGGTTGAGGTTTACTACCAAAAAGTGATGTGAGTTTTTTGTACACACACACATACACACATACACACACACGCATACAGACATCACCTCAATTCGTCGAGCTGAGTTGATTGATATATGTGACTCGTTCCTCCGAACCTTCTATCAAAAAGTCATTTTTGGAGTGAACATATAGCCTTTCCAGTACACTTAGTGTACGAGAAAGGAAAAAATAGTTTTTAAAAACCTTGAATTTAGGACCACCCTACCTGGAAATTGGTCACCCTAATGACGAAATAAAAAAAATACGGGTCTAATTACTTTCGAAGAGCTACGAACCCACCAAGTTTGACGGCAGTCGGAGTTGCGCTATATCGTTTTTCCATGGAACGGCTGATTGTTAGTGTGGGTCATCGGAACCGTTTTCTCAGATCAAAGCTTTTTTGGTTCCATTTCGGGTCCTGAGTATCTGTGCAAAATTTGAGCACGATCGGTTGCGTCTACACTTTGCGCATTGCAATTGAAATTTGTATGGGATTTTGTATGGGAAAACATACTTTTTTGCATTTTAGCCATAAGTTGAAAAAGTTTGTCTGAAACTTTTTAACCGATACTGTAAAATGATGGCCTAGGATGTCCTGAAAAACTTTGTTGAAGACCGTAAAGCGATCCGATGCTTGTGAAAATAGTTATAACCAACGAATCGCATGCATGTGTTTATGTTTTAACATGTAAAGGAATAACAATAGCAAAAAATCATGCTGTTTCGCCAAGCAATGCCAATGCTATAACTTTTTTCATAAGCATCAGATCACTTCGCGATCTTCGACAAAGTTTTTCAGGACACCCTAGGCTATGTTTTCTCTTTATCGGTTACACGGTTTTAGAAAAATTCGAGTTTGTTATGAGAGAAATGCAAAAAAGTGTGTTTTCCCATGTAAAACCCCATACAAACTTCAAACACGATGCGCAAAACGTAGACATAACCGATCTTGCCCAAACTTTGCACACTTATTTGGGTCCTGAAATGGGATCAAAAAAGCTTTGATCTGATGGGATGTCATTGAATTTTTCTATTTTCCATATCAACGATGACCCACTCTATTGATTGTATTGTAAGAACGAGTCAATGGTATATCAAAATTCTTGCACTATTACACTAATGCTGGGCGCCACCGTGTTCGTACAAAACAATAATTGTGAAAATCGACCTGGAAACAACCCAAACTAAGTGTAGAATAGAGTTATGTTTAAATACACATAAATAAAAAAAAAAGAAAATAAAAATTAAAAATTTGGAAATATGTATCATTTTGCGGACCATTTTTCTTCAGAACTGCATGAAACATATTAGGTGACAGAACGACGTTTGCCGGGACAGCAGCTAGTTTGTAATAAATAAATTTTAGTTACAACTATAAGTGTGAACCTTTTAACAAATAGCGATGATCAGTCAACATTCGGATGAACAAGCTTGGCTAAACAAGGGGAATTTTTTTTCATAATTTTCGTTAACAAGAGTGTTTCATAGCTCTCTTTCAGGGGGCTTTAGGGATTGTAGGAAGACTCAGGTCAGGGCCAGGAGTGCTTCAGGGGGTCTCAGGAAAGTTTTTCGCAGTCTCAGGGGGTTTCTAGAGGGAATCATGGGGTTCCAGGTGAGTTCTAGTGGGTATCAGGGGTGTTTCATGGGGCATTCCAAGGGGCACCATGGTGCACCAGGAGGTCTTAGGGGCGTTTAAGGTGGTTCCAAGGGATTCAGGAAGGATTCAGGGGAGGGGATTTGGGGGCAATCAGGGGGTTTCAGGGGCATTTTAGGAGGATCTAGAGGCGTTTCAGAGAATCCAAAGAAGTTTCAGGGGGTACCTGTAGATTTGGCCGAGGACAATAATTTTTGGAGCAGGTTTTGAAGGTGTTTCCGGGGGCAATTCAAGTGAAGATATGACGAAGCCACATCGCGAATTTCAAAAAGCACAAATCTGAAGAATCAAAAGTCGGATTGCGTTGAAAGGTTAATCGATTGATTACCCGCTAATGGTGACCAATCGATCAACTTTTCAGTGCAAACTGATATTCGTTGATTCAGTTTTGTGCTCTTGAAAATGGCACGAGATGTGGCTTCGTCATATTTTCGGGAAATATCGGAGGAATTTCGGCTGGTTTCAGAGGCGTAACGCAGGCATTTTTTGGGGTTTCGGAGGGTCTTAGGTTGCGTTACATGGGGCCGACGGGGATTTAAGGGGATTTCAGAGGATTGTAAACGCTCCGGAAATGTCTTGAAACGCCCCTGAAACTTAAATAATCTCATTGAAATGGCCCTGAAATCTCCGTAATCGATTTGAAAAGCCCTGAAACCTTATGCTACGGAAACGGCTAAGCCGTCTCGAGGAAATCTAACAATACTATTTGATTTTACCCAACGCGTCGACCTCTTTTTTGGTCTTCTTCAGGGGTTCTGGAAGGTTAATTGTATAGTTTTTTTGTACTATAAAATTAATAAATCTAACTTACAATCGCTATTATCGTTTTCCGTCAAATTTTTTGCATAGAACTGTCGGGGTCTGGTTAACTATTTTGTACATCAAGCTAAAACAAACATACATTAATATCTTGGTATATTTTGTACATACTGGTTTGGACGCTACGTGATAAGCTAATTTCTAATTAATTTTAAGGTACAGAAAACTATACAATAAACCTTCCAGAATCCCTGAAGAAGACCAAAAAAGAGGTCGAAACGTTGGGTAAAATCAAATAGTATCATTTGATTTCCTCGTGACTGCTTAGCCGTTTCCGTAGCCCTCCCAAATCACCCTGAAACCTTAAAATGTTCCTGAAACCTCCCTTATACGACCCTACCTGAAATGCCTCGAAACGTTCCTGAAGCCTCCGTAATCCCTTTGAAACGCCCTGGAAATCATCATAATCAATTTGAAGAAAAAAAAAGTTAAACCCCTTGGAACGCCTAAACCTCTCTGAAATGCCTTGAAACGCCTCTGGGATTCCCTTTATACTATTGAAACTCTCATAAAATCCTCCTTAAAACGCCAATCAAAACTGATGGAACGCCCTTAAAGTTCTTCCGAAATCATCTGAAACGCCCCTGAAGACCCTAAGAACCCCCTTTCTAAGAACTTCCTGGAAATCACCTTTGCCCCTCTCAAATGCACAGGAGCAAGACACGCACTAGATTGGCGTATTACAGCCCTGATAAATTATGCACAAATTACCCGCTTTTTATGCCCGGTTTAATTTATGAGCCCCCAGCCAATGACCAATAGTTCCAGTGTAATGTATTTTTTTTCGTAAATCTTCAATACAGAGTACAGAGGCTGTACATACATATCAATGTTTGCTCCTCCGTGATTATTCTGTTTCGGTATGAGTTGCACTGAGGTCCAACTGAATAAGGGGCTGGGACACTCAAGCTATTCTCAAAGTGCAATTTAAGCAGCTCATACACTCGATCATACGATCGATTCCAGCGCCGGCCAAGTCCTTACAGTCAGTTGGGAAGGAAAAGAAATGTTGCTGCTGCTAAAAACTGAGAGCACTCTGCGTTCCCACAACCATCATGGATGGGGTATTTGTTAGTAGGGTAGGATGCGAGATGTGGGGATCACCGTTGGTCAGTGATGAGGTCCATGGATAGGGAAGCTAGTATCCACTTGATACGTGCGTACGTGTTATACAAAAAAATAGGATAAGTACACTCCCGTGCAAAAGTTTGGGGTCGCCCCCTCGAAAACATGGAAATGTTTTCCGGTCATATCTCAGTCATCTTTCATTTAATCCACTCGTTCTTAGACTCTTTCGAAAGATAAAGAGTTAATTTGATTCGTAGGTACTTTTCACAAATTTCATATGAAATTTTTAGTATTAAAAGTTTACCTAAACTTACATGTTTTTCCTAAATCTGTACGAAATATAGTTTTCCGTGTAGTTCAAAATTGGGTCGACCAAATTTCAAAATTAAAGTTGCATTGGAACCCTATTTCTATCCTCTTTGAGAGCCATTCATTAGATTTCAGCGAAATCATTCATAACATAATTTAAATGATCGAGTTAGGTTTACAAGTCACCGTGCAAAAGTTTGGGGTCACCCCTTAGTATGCTGCATCGTGCAAAAGTTTGGGGTCACCTTCCAAATGAAGTCTGAGTCGGATTTTTATTCAAATCGTCATTGTTTTTGGTGCAACTCCAATTCCTTCTTTGATATTTGAATGGCAAGACACAAAATTGGTTATGAAATGTTCATAAACTAAGCTCTAGACTAATTTAAGGTAGAAAACGGTATATAAAATCCATACTAAACCAGCTAAGTTCGTTATATAAAGTGCAAAAGAGGATGGAAGTGAGATAAAAATGACTAATTCGTGAATTCTGCCCTATATTACTGTAAGTGTTATAACCACAATCATACCATTACCCTAAAATCCGTAAGTTTCAGCAATGTTACATATTTTATTTTAATAAATATGCCATATCAAAAAATTATCCCTTTGCTTTGCACCAAAACCCAAAATCTCGAATGTAATAGTACATTCCGAGAAATGTCATTCGTTGTTATGGATTTTGGGGTAATGGTATATTTGTGGTTTTACTGTTATATAGGGTAGAGTTCACGAATTAGTCATTTTTATCTCACTTCTATCCTCTTTCGCACTTTATATAACGAGCTTAGCTGATTTAGTATGGATTTTATATACCGTTTCTACCTTAAATTAGTCTAGAACTTAGTTTATGAACATTTCATAACCATTTTTGTGTCTTGCCATTCAAATATCAAAGAAGGAATTGGAGTTGCACCAAAAACAATGACGATTTGAATAAAAATCCGACTCAGACTTCATTTGGAAGGTGACCCCAAACTTTTGCACGATGCAGCATACTAAGGGGTGACCCCAAACTTTTGCACGGTGACTTGTAAACCTAACTCGATCATTTAAATTATGTTATGAATGGTTTCGCTAAAATCTAATGAATGGCTCTCAAAGAGGATAGAAATAGGGTTCTAATGCAACTTTAATTTTGAAATTTGGTCGACCCAATTTTGAACTACACGGAAAACAATATTTCGTACAGATTTAGGAAAAACATGTAAGTTTAGGTAAACTTTTCATACTAAAAATTTCATATGAAATTTGTGAGAAGTACCTACGAATCAAATCTAACTCTTTATCTTTCGAAAGAGTCTAAGAACGAGTGGATTAAATGAAAGATGGCTGAGATACAGTGACCCCACAATTTATGAATCGGCAAAAATGACCACAGTTTATGGATCACTCCATTTGATGAACATGGTGATTCATAAATAGTGTACAAAAATTAAGGTGATTCATCGGTGTGGGGTCACTCTATGATCGAAAAACATTTCCATGTTTTCGAGAGGGTGACCCCAAACTTTTGCACGGGAGTGTAGATCAAGTATGTAATGATTCCGCTTCAAAATTACTTGAGCGATTTTCATCGCGGAATAGTCCATTCATTTCGTAAGGGAAAGTAACGCTTTCTATTATACGGAAAATAAAAAAAGTAGAATTAAGAAGAAACATATGTTTTTAAAGAAAGATGTAATGACTTAAGTTAAGGATGATATTCATAACAATATCGCCTAAGCCGCACAAAAGTTTTTTTTGTCACAAAGATAGTTGTGCTAGAATATGCATCAGGTTAGTTTTACTTATCATCCCAATACATTTGAAGCACAACCTCGAAGAAAAAGAAAATCCGAATATGATATTTGCGATAAATGCATTAAAACAAATTGAATGAAATCAAAGACGGTAGTAATTATTTTTCGTGTTCTGCTTTCTGCTTGCAGAGCACGCCAAAATGGCACTACACCATGAGGGCTGGTTTTGATTTCCATACCGAATGGGTCACCAAGCATCTGACTGGGATGTGTGACTGTGACTGCGACGCGACACACAGGTGGAACACAGCAACAACGAACGGAATGGAAATGATTTGAGCTCACTGATTGCAAACTGCACCGTTTTGCCTTCTGCCGTTCGTTCAATCCAGGTCCAGGTCCAGGTTTAGGTCGGTAATTGACGGTGTGGTGCTTCCATTCGCTCGCTGACTGAGACGCTAGGTGAGACACCACCGCCGCCGCCCGGGATCATGATTCGAACAGGGGCGTTTCGTTCACGGCGATGGCTTTTCGGATCGGATCGAATGGCGAAGTAAAGTGTGAGCGAGTTTATTTACACTTCGGAACGTGTGAATTAATTTGAGGTTAATTATAATGTTAATCCAAAGCTGTGGGAGCGGGGGCAAGTGGTTAAGTTGAAGTTGGGTCATATATTATTTCCGATGCGACGGTTGCGATTTGGTATCTGAACAGCGCTTTGATTGAAATGTTCCGGTTGCTGGCAGGAATATCCTTATTCGATCCAATTTGTACCCTCTTAGGTTACACAAAAGTAGGAATTCTGTTTCTTTAGTAAATTGACAAGAATTATATATGCGAAAGGTCTTTCCAGCTCTGTTTCGGTTGTATTTATTTAACCTTCTTCAGAAAATACCAGTTTTCAAGGATCGTGTATCGAGATCTCCGAGCAATTTCTCACTATGCATATCGCAAGAAATACATCTGCAGATGAACAATTGAACATTTCCAACGATTCTTAACAAAGGGAATTTGTAAACAAATTATTGCCACGAAAGCATTTGGGTTGGACAATAAATTACCCACTCAGGACTCCTATCATTAACTAATCTCTTCAACTGCTTCCAGAAATTGGTTCTCGTGTAGTCACGTCCAACATTTCGCAACTTCGAGATCTCTGACTAACGATTGTTTCATCACCCACTAATTGAATTTGAACCATTTAATTAATTTCCAACCGACGACGACGGACGTTCCACCATCAGCCCTATAAATCGCTACTGGAACGATGTTATGATCACCATCATCATCATCATCTTTATTTTCATCGGCAACTCCCCTGTTTTCGATTCGTACGGCCTCCCGATCGACACGACGACGACGACGACGACGACGACGACGGTAGAATCAAACATTGACCAACGCAAAGACGGCTTGCTATACCTACCTGCCCAATCCCAAACACCTCGCGCGAACGCACTTCGCGTGGCTACCGAACCGAACCATTCCCGGGGACCAGGCTTTGAGTAGAACGTTGGTTGTTGGACTGTGCGCGCGGTTTGTGCGTGCGATTATTATTATTACAGCGCGGGCCTCCCCTTTCTTAACCCGACCGACCGGGGCCGAGATAGAGCAAAGCGCGTGCGCTCGAACAAAAACCCACCTGAAAGACCTCACCAGAGAGGGCGCAATGATGATGGTTGGTCGGGGAATATTGGGGGATCAACCTTGGTGCACACTGCCCGGGTTGCTGCTAGTAATAGGGGAACCCGGGGTGGGACGGTATGTATCAAGAGGAGATTCAAACTTTAAACATGTACACATTTATTTGTACAACGTCACATTTAAGACAAGACATAATCAACAATAGTACGCCACACTCGGATTGTGGCTGCCGCTCTCCATCCTCGGTTGCTCCCAATGCTCGCCAGGTCACGCTCCACCTGGTCCGCTCATCGTGCTCTCTGCGCTCCACGCCTTCTTGTACCAACCGGATGGTTAGCAAACACCAACTGTGCAGGGTTATAGTTCGGCATTCTTGCAACATGTCCTGCCCACCGTCCGTCCAGCTTTAGCCACTTTCAGGATGTTGGGTTCACCGTAGAGTGCAGTGAGCTCGTGGTTCATCCTTCGCCGCCACACACCGTTCTCCTGCACGCCGCCGAAGATCGTCCTTAGCACTTGTCGCTTGAAAACTCCGAGTGCTTACAGGTCCTTCTCGAGCATCGTCCATGCCTCGGTCCGTAGAAAACGACCGGTCCTTGTTAGGGGCCGTTCATAAACCACGTAGACTTTTTGGGGGGAGGGGGGGGGGTCTGGCCAAAGTCTACGCTCCATACAAATTTCAAAATTTTTGTATGGACAAAAGTCTACGAGGGGGGAGGGGGGGGGGTCTGAGATGGCCAAATTTTGGTCTACGTGGTTTATGAACAGCCCCTTAGCGTCTTGTACATGGCACATTTGGTGCGTGGGTGAATCTGCTTTAACCGCAGCTTTTTGAGCCCGTATGCACGACTTCCACTGATGATGCGTCTTCGTATTTCACGGCTCACATTATTGTCAGCCGTTAGCAAGGAACCGAGGTAGACGAATTCTTCTACCACCTCGAAAGCATCCCCGTCTATCGGACCATCGCTGCCAAGGCTTGTCCTGTCTCGCTCAGTTCCACCTACCAGCATGTACGTTGTCTTAGCCACATTCACCACCAGTCCGACCTTTGCTGCTTTACGTTTCAGGCGGGTGTACAGTTCTGCCACCTTTCCAAATGTTCTAGCAATAATTCTAGCAAAACAGACAAATTGGCCGGATTTCGTGAAGATCGTTCCCCGGCTGTTGAACCCGGCTCGTCGCATAACACCTTCCAGGGCGATGTTGAATAGTAGGCAGGAAAGTCCATCACCTTGTCGTAGTCCTCGTCGAGATTTGAATGAACTGGATAGTTCACCCGAAACCCTTACGCAGTATTACACACCGTCCATCGTTGCTTTAATCAGTCTAGTCAGCTTCCCAGGAAAGCCGTTTTCGTTCATGATTCTCCATAGCTCTGCGCGGTCGATACTGTCGTATGCCGCCTTGAAGTCGATGAACAGGTGATGCGTTGGGACCTGGTATTCACGGCATTTCTGGAGGATTTGCCGTACGGTGAAGATCTGGTCCGTTGTCGACCGGCCGTCGATGAAGCCGGCTTGATAACTTCTCACGAACTCATTCGTTTTCGGTGACAGGCGTCGGAAGATGATCTGGGATAGCACTTTGTAGGCAGCATTCAAAATAGAGATCGCCCTGAAGTTTTCACATTCCAAATGATCGCCTTTCTTGTGAATGGGGCAGACTACCCCTTACTTCCACTCCTCCGGTAGCTGTTCGGTTTCCCAGATCCTGACTATCAGCCGATGCAGACAGGTGGCCAACTTTTCTGGGCCTATCTTGATGAGTTCAGCTGCGATACCATCCTTACCAGCTGCTTTGTTGCTTTTGAGCTGGTCAATGGCATCCTCAACTTCCCTCAGCGTGGGAGTTAGTTCATTTCCGCCCTCCGCTGCACTGGCGTCGTCGTTTCCTCCGTTGCCGTGGTCCTTCGTACCTACGTTCTCCACGCCATTCAGGTGCTGATCGAAGTGCTGCCTTCACCTTTCGATAACCTCACGTTCGTCCTTCAAGAGGTCTCCGTCTTTATCGCTGCATATTTCGGCTCACGGTACGAAGCCGTTGCGGGATGCGTTGAGCTTCTGATAGAACTTCCGTGTTTCTTGGGAACTGCACAGCAGTTCCATTTCTTCATACTCCGGTTCTTCCAGGCGGCGCTTTTTCTCCCGAAAGAAGCGGGTCTGCTGTTTCCGCTTCTGTTTGTAACGTTCCACGTTCTGTCGAGTCCCTTGCTGCAGCATTACCGCCCTCGCTGCGTTCTTCTCCTCCAAAACCGTTCTGCACTCTTCGTCGAACCATTCGTTTCGTCGATTCCGTTCCACGTACCCGATGGTACTCTCTGCTGCGTCGTTGATGGCTGCTTTCACTGTACCCCAGCAGTCCCCTAGAAGGGCCTCATCGAGCTCGCCCTCGTCTGGCAATGCGGCCTCGAGATTCTGCGCGTATGCTGAGGCGACATCCGGTTGTTTCAGTCGCTCAAGGTTGTACCATGGCGGTCGCCGATACCGTACATTGTTGATGACGGAGAATTTTGGGCGCAGTTTGACCATCACCAGATAGTGGTCGGAGTCGACGTTGGCGCCACGATAGGTCCTGACGTTGATAATATCGGAGAAGTGCCGTCCGTAAATTAGAACGTGGTCGATTTGAGATTCCGTCTGCTGTGGTGATCTCCAGGTGTAACGATAAGGGAGACTGTGTTGGAAAAATGTGCTACGTATGGCCATATTTTTGGAGGCGGCGAAATCAATGAGTCGAAGGCCGTTTTCGTTCGTCTGCTGGTGGGCGCTAAGCTTTTCAACCGTCGGTCTGAATTCCTCCTCCTGACCTACCTGAGATCTCCTATGATGATCTTGATGTCGTGGTTTGGGCAGCGGTCGTACTCGCGTTTGAGCTTCGCGTAAAATGCGTCCTTGTCATCATCAGTGTTTCCGGAGTGTGGGCTGTGCACGTTTATAATGCTGAAGTTGAAGAATCGGCCCTTGATCCTCAACCTTGATCGGCCACCAACCGATCATGCGCCTCTGCATATCACCCATCACGATGAAAGCTGTTCCCAGCTCGCGTGTGTTGCCGCAGCTCTGGTAGATGGTATGATTACCTCTAAACGTTCGCATCATAGATCCTGTCCAACAAACCTCCTGCAGCGCTACGATGCCGAACCCGCTGTCCTTCAGTATATCGGCAAGTATGCGGGTGCTCCCGATGAAGTTGAGAGTTCTGCAGTTCCACGTACCGAGTTTTCAAGTCCTTTTTGTTCGCTGTGGTCGGTCCCGTTGGTCTCGGTTCTTATTATTCTGTTGCTGATTTTCAGTTACAATGTTTTTTTTTATGTAGGTCGGTACCACGCGAAGGTAGGGATAGGAATTGCTGGGCAGAGGCTAGTGATCTCAATGGGATCTGAATTGCGCAACATACCCAGCCTTTACCGTGGTACATCTTCATATCTATTCTGAACATGTTAGGGCTAGCCTCGATGGTGGTCTTGATGGCTACTGTTGAGATACCGTTCGGAGTCGGAGCCTTGTTCAACTCAAGCGACTTCGCAGTTGCGATGAGCTCGTCGTTCGTCACCGGGGCGACCCTACTTTGGCCGGTTTGGCCATAGCGGATGGGGACCCATGGTCTGGTCATGGCTTGGGAACAACGTTTCCACGATCTTCTGTGACATGTCGGGGAAGCGTTCTGGGGTGCTGACGCACCCTTCGTTTTGGCCTTGACTACTATGTAGGCATCACCCCAAGGGGTGGTGTTGGCTGCCTGGCAGAGATTTTCAAAACACGCCAGCTTACACGCCTTAATCGCTTTGTTCAGTGCCAGTTAAGCCGCCCTGTAGGCCTCACCTCGCTCCGGTTTAGCCTCATCGGTGCGAGCCCTTTGCATCCTCCTTCTAGCTAGACAGACAGGATGCGCAGAGTTTTGCTATTTTTGGACACCACCAGTTTACCGATTTCCGTCCATTTCTGGGTTGGGATCGCCTTGGCATTGCGGCGTCACATGCACGGCTAAGGATTCCTTAGGGTTAGATCGTCGGCGTTAAACTCTATAAGTAATCTCTATGCAAATGCTGGCTTATCGAACCGCGAGGTCAGCCATCTCCTATGATCTCCGATGACCTTCGGCTGTGGCCGTCTTCCTCCGTGTTCTTCCAGTCAGGGTTAGGGTTTAGATACCCGGGATCCAGAAGGTCAACATCAATGTTGGACTCTGCATCGCTCCTAATGTAAGTTTGTTGTTGTCGTCTACGTTCGCGACATCCACGTTCAGTCTAGCCAATAGTTAGTAGTAGTTGCGTCGCCATCCCACTCAATCGCCCAGACGTTGAAGTCTCCACCGACCGATGACCATGGGACTCAACCCCACTAGTGCACTTGATAGCGAATCCAGCATAGACGGGAACTGGTCTATTGGCCACCTGGGGAGTGAAGAGCAACTGTAGTAGTACATCCCGTTGATCTTCGCGATTGCGAAGCCCTCATGTGACGTGGAAACTATTTCCTGGATAGGGAAATGACGGGTCCTACAGATATCCGCTAGCTTGGCCTTATCCGCCACTCAGCTCCCGTTATCGAGAAGAATGCGGCAAGGATTCGTCAGTAGGACGATGGCTGTACTTGACTTCGAGACTGATTGCCACAGCAACTGTTGTACGGCTTTACATTGGTTCAGATTTAGCTGTGTAACCTGCATTATCATCGCTTCAACCTCCACGCGTGCCGATTTAGGCCCGCCCATCGTGTGACCCTTATTTGCACGGTATCAGGCATTTTGGTGCCGAGTTGCACTCTTTGGTAATGTGACCTTCATTCCACACAGCCAACCCTAGAAATGGGGGACTACCGGTTTACTGGTGGACACAAGTGATCGCGGACCTGCGGCGCGCTTGCCTATGGGCTAGGCGGCGGATGCAGCGAGCGAGAACTGAGGAACAGCGATATCGACGGCGGGTGGTGGTTCTCACTTCTAAAGTCGTGCTTAAGACCGAGATAAGGGTAAGCAGAAAGGCCTACTTTGATGGTCCCTGCCATGGTGAATCCGTGGGATGATGCCTACAGGATCGTTATGACTAAGACGAGAGATTTAATGACTCTTTCAGAGCAATATCCACAGATGTTTGAGGAGATAATCGAGAGGATTTTTCTGTGCCATGACCCTAGTCCTTGGCCTCCTTTCGTAGGGCAGCTGGGGAAAGGAAGAGATTCCCCGATGAGGAACTTGCGGGGACAGCAAAGTCCCTTTGCGTAAGTAAGGCCCCAAGTCCCGACGAACATGACCTTTAAAGTAGCTATTGCAGAGGCTCCCGGGATGCTTAGGTGTGCTAATGCAGAAATACCCGGGCGAGGGAGTTTTCCCACAGATTTGGTAGCAGTAATATTGTTAAAGGCGGGGAAACCACCCGGAGACCCGTCGGTATATAGACCAGTCTTCAAAGATCATCATTGCGAGCGCGAGTTTAAAAAGCATGCTTTGAAAAATATCATTTCTTTGCGTTCAATTCAAATCTTCGCATTTTATTGCTCCTGTGCTCACTTGATTGAAAATAATGCATCATTGATTCAAATCATTTGAGTAATTGAACGCGTAGGTAGTTGTAACCACACTTCCCATAAAACAACTTTACCCCCTTGGGAAAATGTCACTAGGTACAGGCCTAGTGACCGGAAAACCATGATCCGGAGAAGCAGAAGCTAAGCATAATGACTAGGTTCCTCACCATTTGAAAACTCCCCTGCTACTCTGCTATGCTCTGGTATCCGGGAGACAAAATGCGGGTTTGTGTGTCCACCCCGGAAGTGGCCGTGTCTTAGACGAGCTGCTTGGGTTAATCAGGAACGTTTAGTTTTTCTCAGGGTCCAACAGTACACAGTACGTCTCAACGTATACGTCTAAATTTTGGCATGCGTCGGCATGGGGCTCTGCAACTGTGAAAAAGTAATTATTTTCCAATAATTGAATTACTGGAAAAGGCAAGCAATGTGCTACTGTAGTGATTTCCTGAGCTTAGGCTATGTTCTGTAAAAGATCGATTTAAGATTTGACCCAACTTGATCAATCAATATAAGTATATTTCATTCAAATACAGAGTCGCAGGGCAATCAACATGATTTATTGTAAAAATGAGTCAAATGAGAAAGATGCTGGTTCCGTTAATGTGAAGGTTTTACTACAAAGGCCGAATCAGGAAATGAGCACCGTCGATGAAAGGGATCTAGAAATGTACGGATTCTGATCTGACACCACACGCGACATCTCTCCAAGTCATGCTCCAATGTTCAGTTGCTCGCTGTAATGTACAAATTCTGAAAATGACAAGAATTTTAAGGCTTCTTTACAACACATATGAATTGAACAAAATTCAACTACGACCGTTACTTCTGACAGACTGTCATTCATAGACGGTAAACATTTTCGGTCGCGGCAACCCTTTGTGAGTTTGCTATGGAGTATGAGCCGTTGCTAGGCCTACCTTATATGTTTGTTAGCTCTTGAGGCGAGCCCTCCCAGTAGGAATGATTTAGATCAATGATGCAGTATTTTCACGAAATGATAGGCGCAAATCAAAGCATTGTTGATTTGAAAAATTGGGAGCGTGCATTCTCCTGCTCCTAGTTTTTCGAATCAAAGCAACGCAATGCAAAGGAAATTTTGAAGACTGATATAGACCAATATGTTTGATCGCCTTCGGCGGTGAAGGTGCTCGAAAACTTTATCCCCAATTGAATGCTGAGGTACACTGAGGGTGTAAATGGCCTCTCGAGCAGCCAGTTCGGCTTTCAGAAGGGGAGGTCGACCATAGATGCTGTCCTGTCGGTTACAAACACTGCCGAGATAGCGATCCAGCGTGGGGGATTCGTTCATGTGCGGTAGTAACTCTAGATGTAAGGAACGCGTTCAATAGCACAGTTAGGCGGCTCTTGCGTCTGCGGATACCCGGGAACCTGTACAAGATTCTCGGAAGTTACTTCCAGAATTGACTAATTGAGTACTAGTTTATGATACAGAGGTGCTTTCACATAACCTCAGGAGTCTCGCAAGGTCCCATTATGGGCCCGGTGTTATGGAATGGCATGTACGATGAGGTGTTGAGGTTAAAGTTCCCGGTGGAAGTGGCAATCGTCGTCTTCGTTGACGGCATTACGCTGGAGGTCTACGGTGAACAGTTCGAAAAAGTGATATTGATGGCGGCCCACTTGATTGCAGTTGTGGAGGAGTGGATGAGCTTCAATAAACTGGAATTGGTTCTCCACAAAACAGAATCTTGTACTTAAAAAAAAGCTTCGCTGTGTAATCGTTGAGAATTTTACACAGAATCATGAAAAAGGTTACAACTAATAATTTTAATGTACGTCAATTTGAGGCGGTTTACGCTCCAATCGCACATTCATATGGTCATCCCACCCTAGCTTCCCCTTCCCGTAGTCCATGTAGGTAGGTAGGTAGGTCCTCTGTCTACACACAAAACCGATCAGGGCAAACGCGATCATCGCAACGCAGAGAGCAAGCGCGCGCAGAAAAAGGGGAGGAAAATTAATTGCGTAAATAAGAGGTGGTACGGTGTCGATGGGAGTAATTAGAGATAAATTTATGACCTGAACCCCGGTTGGTCGCTCGATTGGGCTTGTTGGGTTGTTGTCTTCGATGAACTCCGGCCGGTGTCTTTATCGCTGTTGTTGGTATACTCGTTGTCGGTGGGTTATTGAGATTTTGCTCGTACGGATTGGTTGGAAACTGAACAGGAAATTAATATACTCGTTGTCGGTGGGTTATTGAGATTTTGCTCGTACGGATTGGTTGGAAACTGAACAGGAAATTAAGACTTTACCCAATCTGATTGCACAGATTTGAGAGGTTGGCAGTACATGTGACAGAAGCGTTATAAGTATGATATTTAATTGTTGCGATGCAAAGATGGCGGCAGAGGTGATGACAACGGGTTGTGAAACATTACTGTTGCGATTTTATCTGTGCTAGGATGGAATGACCAGTATGGTCACATGCAGTGTGCGATAGTTGTTGTCGGTGATTTGTAAAGGAGTGGAAGGTTAACTTGAAACAATTGCCATACGTTTCGATACTTGATGGTTACAGTTTCTCCAGTCTCCCGGGAAGTTTTGAGTTCCCATGACCTGTTCAAACAACTTTCAGTTGTGCTGGATATCGGCCACTAGCATTCGACTTCCAGAAACAATACCTGTAACCTCTTACGCTGTTGTTGCCTCTGTTTATGATTGAACTTCTTTAATTTGTTCACATCGACCGATCCGTTGGTATCCAATCATCTCTAATGATGGTAGTGTTTTATTCATAATATAATTGTATAATTGAAATATCATTCACTTGTAATGTGTTATTATTGAAAAGAAATACATTTGTATATTCGAAATCGCACGGTTAGTGTTAGCTTGTCAATGCATGTTTGGAGCTCGCTAAGTGCAAAAAAGTGCAGTCCATCCACTAAGCTCCTTCAATCAGTATAACCTACAATACAAATAACCTACCCTATCCATCCACTGACGAACGAATCGTAAAGATCCGCCATTAATCCAACATTATTCCCAGATCGGTTGCCAAGCTGGACGGATTTCCTCATCACTGGGCTGGTTCAAACTAGTGGGAGGTTCATCGAAACGTTCGGGGAACCCCGCGTAAACCGATTAAGTCTCGGCCGGCCAGCCTGCCTGCCGAACGAAGCTTTACATTTTCGATATATTTCAGGCGCTAAGCCGGCAACAAAACTTTGGAGCGCGGTTTATTTCAACTTTTCGGCTTAAGCCGGGTCCGTGCACTGATTTTGATTGGGATTGGGCCTTCTCGTATGGATGGGTCCCGCCCGCAGCATTCGATTGAGCTGAGCAGCATCGCTTTTCTGAACTTGCCGCCGCCGCCGCAAGCTGCCATTACCGCGAGCGGCTTCCACTATTCGATGAGGGTATGCGATATAAAGTTGGTCCAGTCGAAAAACGATTTCTTTTAAGACAGTAGTTTTTTATGCTTGAATTTCCATGTAATAAACCGTTTTAACCTGCATAGAATCCTTGTCAGGTGTCCTGTTAGCCTTGTGGATTAGGCTTTGAATCTCCAATTCGAGATCGGCGGATTCAATTCCCGTCCATGTGGGTTTCGGACAATACCGCTGCAAGATGTTCGGGAGACGCAAATGGAAGTCAATAATTTCGTCTACCGGAACTCGTACAATTTGGTGAGTTCGTTATTGCTTATAGTTTTGAAAATTTGGTGCCTCAATATTGAACAAATGTTGCCGATGGTCTTAACCCTACCACTAATTATTCCAAACTTCCTTTGATGTTTATGAGGGAGGCAGGTGTTTTTGTTATTTTCTTGAGGAGGCATCCAATCAACCAACCACCTTATTCCATACACAGCTGTCGCAAGGACGTGACTGTCGGGTCCGGACAGACACTGTGGCATTCCGGACTTACCAACTCTGCCGGCCGAAACTCTGCACATCCTTCATCCTTCATCCTTCATCCTTCACCCTTTATCCATCATCCTTCATCCTTCATCCTTCATCCTTCATCCTTCATCCTTCATCCTTCATCCTTCATCCTTCATCCTTCATCCTTCATCCTTCATCCTTCATCCTTCATCCTTCATCCTTCATCCTTCATCCTTCATCCTTCATCCTTCATCCTTCATCCTTCATCCTTCATCCTTCATCCTTCATCCTTCATCCTTCATCCTTCATCCTTCATCCTTCATCCTTCATCCTTCATCCTTCATCCTTCATCCTTCATCCTTCATCCTTCATCCTTCATCCTTCATCCTTCATCCTTCATCCTTCATCCTTCATCCTTCATCCTTCATCCTTCATCCTTCATCCTTCATCCTTCATCCTTCATCCTTCATCCTTCATCCTTCATCCTTCATCCTTCATCCTTCATCCTTCATCCTTCATCCTTCATCCTTCATCCTTCATCCTTCATCCTTCATCCTTCATCCTTCATCCTTCATCCTTCATCCTTCATCCTTCATCCTTCATCCTTCATCCTTCATCCTTCATCCTTCATCCTTCATCCTTCATCCTTCATCCTTCATCCTTCATCCTTCATCCTTCATCCTTCATCCTTCATCCTTCATCCTTCATCCTTCATCCTTCATCCTTCATCCTTCATCCTTCATCCTTCATCCTTCATCCTTCATCCTTCATCCTTCATCCTTCATCCTTCATCCTTCATCCTTCATCCTTCATCCTTCATCCTTCATCCTTCATCCTTCATCCTTCATCCTTCATCCTTCATCCTTCATCCTTCATCCTTCATCCTTCATCCTTCATCCTTCATCCTTCATCCTTCATCCTTCATCCTTCATCCTTCATCCTTCATCCTTCATCCTTCATCCTTCATCCTTCATCCTTCATCCTTCATCCTTCATCCTTCATCCTTCATCCTTCATCCTTCATCCTTCATCCTTCATCCTTCATCCTTCATCCTTCATCCTTCATCCTTCATCCTTCATCCTTCATCCTTCATCCTTCATCCTTCATCCTTCATCCTTCATCCTTCATCCTTCATCCTTCATCCTTCATCCTTCATCCTTCATCCTTCATCCTTCATCCTTCATCCTTCATCCTTCATCCTTCATCCTTCATCCTTCATCCTTCATCCTTCATCCTTCATCCTTCATCCTTCATCCTTCATCCTTCATCCTTCATCCTTCATCCTTCATCCTTCATCCTTCATCCTTCATCCTTCATCCTTCATCCTTCATCCTTCATCCTTCATCCTTCATCCTTCATCCTTCATCCTTCATCCTTCATCCTTCATCCTTCATCCTTCATCCTTCATCCTTCATCCTTCATCCTTCATCCTTCATCCTTCATCCTTCATCCTTCATCCTTCATCCTTCATCCTTCATCCTTCATCCTTCATCCTTCATCCTTCATCCTTCATCCTTCATCCTTCATCCTTCATCCTTCATCCTTCATCCTTCATCCTTCATCCTTCATCCTTCATCCTTCATCCTTCATCCTTCATCCTTCATCCTTCATCCTTCATCCTTCATCCTTCATCCTTCATCCTTCATCCTTCATCCTTCATCCTTCATCCTTCATCCTTCATCCTTCATCCTTCATCCTTCATCCTTCATCCTTCATCCTTCATCCTTCATCCTTCATCCTTCATCCTTCATCCTTCATCCTTCATCCTTCATCCTTCATCCTTCATCCTTCATCCTTCATCCTTCATCCTTCATCCTTCATCCTTCATCCTTCATCCTTCATCCTTCATCCTTCATCCTTCATCCTTCATCCTTCATCCTTCATCCTTCATCCTTCATCCTTCATCCTTCATCCTTCATCCTTCATCCTTCATCCTTCATCCTTCATCCTTCATCCTTCATCCTTCATCCTTCATCCTTCATCCTTCATCCTTCATCCTTCATCCTTCATCCTTCATCCTTCATCCTTCATCCTTCATCCTTCATCCTTCATCCTTCATCCTTCATCCTTCATCCTTCATCCTTCATCCTTCATCCTTCATCCTTCATCCTTCATCCTTCAAGACTTCATCCTTCAAGACTTCATCCTTCAAGACTTCATCCTTCAAGACTTCATCCTCAAGACTTCATCCTCCAAGACTTCATCCTTCAAGACTTCATCCTTCAAGACTTCATCCTTCAAGACTTCATCCTTCAAGACTTCATCCTTCAAGACTTCATCCTTCAAGACTTCATCCTTCAAGACTTCATCCTTCAAGACTTCATCCTTCAAGACTTCATCCTTCAAGACTTCATCCTTCAAGACTTCATCCTTCAAGACTTCATCCTTCAAGACTTCATCCTTCAAGACTTCATCCTTCAAGACTTCATCCTTCAAGACTTCATCCTTCAAGACTTCATCCTTCAAGACTTCATCCTTCAAGACTTCATCCTTCAAGACTTCATCCTTCAAGACTTCATCCTTCAAGACTTCATCCTTCAAGACTTCATCCTTCAAGACTTCATCCTTCAAGACTTCATCCTTCAAGACTTCATCCTTCAAGACTTCATCCTTCAAGACTTCATCCTTCAAGACTTCATCCTTCAAGACTTCATCCTTCAAGACTTCATCCTTCAAGACTTCATCCTTCAAGACTTCATCCTTCAAGACTTCATCCTTCAAGACTTCATCCTTCAAGACTTCATCCTTCAAGACTTCATGCTTCAAGACTTCATCCTTCAAGACTTCATCCTTCTCCTTCATCCTATGTATGCAACTCGTTGCAAAACTCGAGTTTTTCAGCATTCTTCGAATTTTTCCAACTTGGCCAGCTTCGTTCTAGTCAATCATTTATTCGCGCTGAAAAAATATGTTTTTGCAACTCGTTGCAGTTATGTTATTATGCAATGATTTTTTCATTATGGAACTTATTTCGGTCGCGTAATGAAGCAATATGGAAAAGTAGGTCATTATGATACTGAATTGAGTTAGATAAAATTAAAATTATGATACTGAATTGCATAAACGTAATTTAGTAGTAAACCTTCGTCGCTCCTTGTCCGTTAGCATCTCTAATTGGATTGGGGATCATTCAAATATGACGTCTATCGTTAAGAGGAGGAGGGGGGACTGTGAAAGTGTGACACTTCATGTATTAGATATACAAAGGAAGCGCGACAGAAAGGGGGGGGGGGCTACAATTATAGAAAAGGATGGACGTCATATTTGAATCACCCCTTGTAAGAAATGGATGCAAAACAGCATCCACATAATTCAGGAGATGTCACATCGTAGAATACTGTGGAACGAAGTTTTGGATTTGGACCAAACATATCACATACCCCTATCATCATTCGCTCCGGAAAGGTTTTATGTCATCCAAATTCATGTGTCGTGTCCTCTCCTCCGGAGCTTTGCTTCGTTCCGTCTTCCACACAGTCACAGAGCAAGCGAGCGGCCGGCCTTTCGATAGAGATATAAACATAAAATTTTACAAATCACTGCAAATATTTGGTAATTGAGAAGGGGGATTATTTTTATATCGGGGGCCTACTCGTGGGTGCCTCTGGGAATGTGGCTGACAGCGAGCCGGAATGCTCGTCGAATCGATTGGGGCGGCACCTCTGACGGGGCTTATTGTCACCGAGTGATGGGACAGCAGCCAGCCATCCAGCCAGCGTCAGCGGGTGGAGAGATCAGGGTTGATCGGTTGGTCACATTTGAATATTATTACTGCTTTGTGACGGCGGCGGCCGGCGATCGGCGGCGGTGTGATCGCACGCGGCAAAAGGTCCGTTAGAGTCAAACAGAGTTAGCACTTGTACCTTCACCAAAGAGGGGCCCATTTCTGCATGGCCGCGCCGGTCCCAACAAGAGGTCCAATATTTATCCAGATAAAGCAGAAGGCACGCTGAAAGCTACGATCAATAATATCTCCAAACACACTTGGCTTAGCGTTTGCATTTCCTGTCCCAGGTCTACTTGTAAGGGGGTTTATGTGCGTCTCCTCGGCGAGAAGGTTAACGAATTTGCATAATGCATTCCGAAAGTCGGCAAAAGCCGCTTTGGCTTTGCAGTGATTTTAACTCTGATGGAAATTGAGGAATGTATTTTGTTACACTGAAACGGCTAATCCTTCGAGTGCTCGCTGATCGAGCTAAGACGCACTAAATTCAACTAGGGTCCAGCTGAAGCATTGAATGGTCGTGAATTCAGTAGGGCCATGTTGAAGGTGATGGGTTTGATTCCTGGACCGTCCAGGAACTTTTGTTAATACGATTATTCTTGACTTCTCATCTCTATAGTTTTGGAGAAATTCATGAAGGAATCCTAGGACTGCTGCAAAAATTATTGCTGAGAATCGGCATACACCTTTAGCAAATTCATACCTACTCGCTTTAATAATTAACGCAACTCGATGAAATTCAACATGATAGAATTATATTCTAAAAGCATTATAAACCATTCTGCAGTCATGCTGTTGTATTTTGTACAATACGTTGGGAAAAGCTTGCCTGATCTACACAAATAATCAGCATGGTGCTGGTAGCGGGGGCCAATTTCAGGAAGATTAAGGGTTTTTCTTTACTCATGCATTATTTTTTTTTTCTGAAGATTATAAATAATCAGGGGATTCACTTAACAACGCAAGAGTGGAAATCAGCAACACTATCTTTGATTAGGATTCGCTAGGGGAATTCCTGAAGAAAACCCTGAAGGAATTCCTGGAGGAATCCCTGAAGGAATTCCTGGAGGAATCCCTGAAGGAATTCCTGGAGAAATCCCTGAAGGAATTCCTGAAGAAATCCCTGAAGGAATTCCTGGAGGAATCCCTGAAGGAATTCCTGGAGGAATCCCTGAAGGAATTCCTGGAGGAATCCCTGAAGGAATTCCTGGAGGAATCCCTGTAGGAATTCCTGGAGGAATCCCTGAAGGAATTCCTGGAGGAATCCCTGAAGGAATTCCTAGAGGAATCCCTGAAGGAATTCCTGGAGGAATCCCTGAAGGAATCCCTGAAGGGATTCCTGGAGGAATCCCTGAAGGAATTCCTGGAGGAATCCCTGAAGGAATTCTTGGAGAAATCCCTGAAGGAATTCCTGGAGGAATCCCTGAAGGAATTCCTGGAGGAATCCCTGAAGGAATTCCTAGAGGAATCCCTGAAGGAATTCCTAGAGGAATCCCTGAAGGAATTCCTGGAGGAATCCCTGAAGGAATTCCTGGAGGAATCCCTGAAGGAATTCCTGGAGGAATCCCTGAAGGAATTCCTGGAGGAATCCCTGTAGTAATTCCTGGAGGAATCCCTGTAGTAATTCCTGGAGGAATCCCTGTAGGAATTCCTGGAGGAATCTCTGTAGGAATTCCTGGAGGAATCTCTGTAGGAATTCCTGGAGGAATCCCTGTAGGAATTCCTGGAGGAATACCTGTAGGAAATCCTGGAGGAATCCCTGTAGGAATTCCTGGAGGAATCCCTGTAGGAATTTGTTACGTTTGTAAATAGTTGTGAACATTTTGTCAGTTAATTTTCTGTTTTGTACTGTGATTTGTTCATTTGCCCCTGAATTTTAATGTGCATTTGTAGCGTTCCAAACATTTCAGGAGCGAACCAGCACAAAACACGCAAGCCGTCCGAACTGATGTCCCCTAACACGGACATCAAATTGTAGACGGTCTTGTGTTGTTGCCCAAATCAGGATGCCCCTTAGGATTAGAAATTCCTAGACCAAAACAAGCTATGTAAGCAAGTAACGCTGCAAACAAAAGGCAATCCGCCAGAAGAAATACGATTACAGGATTGACTGATGGACCAAGAACAAAAATGAAACCTCGTCATCCTGGGTTCGGACTTAGTTATCTATTTGGATAACTGGGCACAATTTATGTTATGTGTTGCATGTTTGTGTTTTGTGCATTTGTAGTGTTCCATTTTATTTTGCGTATCTAAGTTCCCAGACGTGGGGCCCGATACGGAAAACGAAATGTACATTTGTAAGGTTCCAATGTATTCGTTATATTTTACCTTTCGTATCCCACTAGCTTCAAAATGTGGGGCTCGATGCGGAAAATAAAATGCGCATTTGTAGAGTTCTTTTAGCAGTTGTCTACATTGTGGTACCCATCGGGAGCACAGTGCATTTGTAGTGTTTCGCAAAACTTTTTTTCCGTTACAAATTCCTGGAGGAATCCCTGTAGGAATTCCTGGAGGAATCCCTGTAGGAATTCCTGGAGGAATCCCTGTAGGAATTCCTGGAGGAATCCCTGTAGGAATTCCTGGAGGAATCCCTGTAGGAATTCCTGGAGGAATCCCTGTAGGAATTCCTGGAGGAATCCCTGTAGGAATTCCTGGAGGAATCCCTGTAGGAATTCCTGGAGGAATCCCTGTAGGAATTCCTGGAGGAATCCCTGTAGGAATTCCTGGAGGAATCCCTGTAGGAATTCCTGGAGGAATCCCTGTAGGAATCCCTGGAGGAATCCCTGTAGGAATTCCTGGAGGAATCCCTGTAGGAATTCCTGGAGGAATCCCTGCAGGAATTCCTGGAGGAATCCCTGTAGGAATTCCTGGAGCAATTCCTGGAGTAATCCCTGAAGGAATTTCTAAAGGAGTCCCTGAAGGAATTCCTAAAAAAATCCCTGAAGGAAGTTCTAAAGGAAGAATCCCTGAAGGAATTCCTGAAGGAATCCTTGAAGGAATTACTAAAAGAATCCCTGAAGGAATCTTTGAAGGAATTGCTGGAGAAATCTTTGAAGAAATTCCGGGACGAATCCTTGAAAATATTCCGGGAGGAATCTCTGAAGAAATTCCAGAGGGAATCTCTGAAGGAATTCTGGGAGGATTCCCTGAAGGAATTCGAAGAGGAATCTCTTGAGGAATTCCGGGAGGAATCCCTGAAGGAATACTGGAAGTAATCTCTGTAGGAATTCCGGATCAAATCCCTAAAGGAATTCCGGGAGGAATCCCTGAAAGAATTATAGCAGGTATATTTTAAGAAATTTCTGAAGAAATCCCCTCCTGGTGGTATCTTTGATAGAATTTTTGGAGAAATTCCAGAACGAGTTCCTGGAGGAATTCCTGAAGCACTTCCTGGAGGATCCCCTATGGTAATCTCTAGAAGAATCTGAAAGAATTCCTGGAGGGTTTTCTATATGAAATTCTGCTGGAACTTCTGGATCAATTTCTGGAGAAATTCCTGAAAGAATTTCTTGATAAAAATCTTAAGGATTGCCTGGTGGAAATAATAAAGGAATGCCCTGTGCAATTCCTGGATGAATTCGGATGAATCCCTGGATGAATCCCCGAAGAAATTCTTGGAATAATTCCTGGAGGAATGCCTGGATGGAATTCTGGAGGAATTCTTACAAAAATCACTGGATGAACTCCTGGAGTATTACCCTGCGGTATGCCAGGAGGAATTCCTGACAAAATGCCTAGAGGAATGCCAAGAAGAGTTCCTGAAGGCCCTGTGGAATGCCTGGAGGATTGCCTTAAGGAATCTCTGAAATTCTGGAGAAATTCCAAAAAGAGGTTGAGCAAGACTTCAGGAATGTTTCTAAAGGAACACCCTTAACACATTCCTAGAAAAACTCCAAAAGAAATACCTGGAGGAATCCCTGAAGTAATTTCTGTGGGAATTTCTGGAAGAATCCCTGGAGTAATTCCTGGAGAAAGCCCTGGCGGGATTCCTGGAGGAATGCCTGCAGAAATTTCTAGAGCAAATCTTCTGCAGGAATTCCCAGAGGAATCCCTGCATTAATTCCCGGAGGAATCCCTGCATTAATTCCCGGAGGAATCCATGGAGGATTCCCTAAAAGATTCCCAGGAGGAATTCCTTGAAGTATCACTGAAGCTATTCCAGAAAGAATTCCTGAAAAACATCTTAGATAAATTACTGACAAAATACCTCTAGAAATGACTGGAGAAATCTCTACAAAAGTTTCTTGAAGAAACGCTGAAGGAATTCTCGGAGGAAGCCCCGGAGAAAACCCAGGAGGATTTTCTTGAGGAATCTCAGGAAGAATTTCTAAAAATATCCATCAAGGAATTCCTGGTGTAATCCCTGAAGGAAATACTGAAGAAATTGCAGAAATTATTCTTGAAAAAATCATGTAAGAATAGGAATCCCAAGAAGTGTTAGTGGAGGAATCTCTGTGGCAGTTCCTGTAGAATTTCTGAAGAAACCCCAGGAGGAACCTCAGAAGCAATCTCCAAAGGAATTTCTAAGGCAATCCGTAAACAATATCTGTAGGAATTTCAGAATGATTTCCTGTAGGAGTTACTTAAAGAATTCCAGGATGGATTCTTGAAGGAATCCCAGAAAGAATTCCTGAAGAAACCCTCGGAAGCATTGCCATGAGGAATTCCTTAAGAAATCGCAGGAGAAATTTCCAATAGAATTCCTAAAATAATTTATGTAAGAATCGCTAGAAAAAAAATCTGATGGAATCCATGTGTGCAGTAATTTCTGGGTGAATTATTGAAGGAATCCTTGAATGAAAAATTTCGTAGAATATTTTAAAAGAATTTCTGAAACACTGGTAGAATTATCCGAAAGAATTCCTGGACAAAAATCCTGTAGAAATACTTCGGATTTTTTGAAGAATATATAGAGAAATCTTTAAATGGATCTCTGGTGAAGTTTCTTTGGGAACTTCTGGAGAAATCCGCAAATAAAATCCTTGAAAAAAAGCACAAGAATCTTGACAAGAACAATGGAGGAAGCTTTTTATATATCTCAGGTGAAATTCTTGGGGAATGTCTGGTGAAATCCCTAGTGGAATTCTTGGGAGAATCTTTGGAGGAATCCATGATGAAACACTGAAGTGAGCGATGGGAAAATTCCTGGAAGAATTCTTCTATGCATCCTTGCAGAAGTATCTGATCTGCTCAAATTTCTGAAGGAATCGTGGAAGGAACAAGAAACACGCCCTGAAACAACTACATACTATCGGAACCCCGAAAGATGTCCATGGAGAGATTCCCGAAGGAGAAATCCCCAGAGAGGTCGCTTGGGGAATTTCTGAAGAAATACCTGGTGAAACACGTGGAGAAAGCTAAACAATCTGGAGCAAGAAAGTATACCATCCTAGAGTATACCTACCTACCTACCTTGAGCTGGAGTCAAGCTGGAGTGCCTTCTCAGGAGTGGATTCGGACGCAGTAGGCAGTACAACATTTGTTGTAATGTCATTAGCAGATAACAGTAAATAAATATTCAGTTGTAGATACAAAAAATCTAGGATCAAAAAATGACCATATGCTCTTCAAATTCCTGTAATTTTCATAACAAATTTTTGATGAATAAGTAGTGATTCCAAATTCTTTTTTTCCAAATGATTTCTAAAGATCAATGTTGCCTACTTTCAGAAATTTTACATACTCAAGCCACATCTCGTTCCACTTCGGATGGTGCATCGTCTTCTTCCTCCTGGTAACGATCGTAATGCTGCTCTGGAATCATATCCAGTATAAACTGATCGGACACTAATTTATCATATCCTTGATGAACGGCAACGCTTACGCACAGTGAATAAAACAAACAAATTGGCAGAATATCCAGAATTCGAAACTGGCTCCTCGCTTCGCCCAGCATGTTGTCCCTAGCGGGACTCGATCGACAGTTCCAATTTTTCATCGATATGTCTGGGCCTGGACAGAGAGTAGGTAGGTACGCTTCCTTTTGGGTCATAACCAATCGTGCATATCTGCCAATTTCCGAAGTGCGCGCGCGCACGCCATCAGTCTTTGACATTTGGCCGAATGGCTCGTTCGGTCAGCGTCGTCAGCTGCTCCCTACAGAGAGATGATGCAAGCAAACAAACAAATGCGAACGCCACATGAATGCATATATCATCTACCGGGATGAGCTATCTGCGAGCAGTTACATATGAGACTGCGAATATATTGGGAACGATGCGGTCATGGTATGAGGCTGCACGTTGGTCAGAGGAAAAGGTGCTTCAGCAGCCGCCCACTCAAGAGATGACCAAACCATACTGTCGTGGCTGTAAATGCTGTCATTTAGGGCCTCGAGGCGCTTACGACTCGTATGAGCAATAATTTATTATGATGAGCATTTCACTTTCTTCAATATGTATTGTGAATTTGATGCATGTCATGCATCTAAAACGTAACTTATCACATTCGCCCATATGAAACCGAAGAGCTCTTTTTTGAAGCCTTGAAGTTGGCATGTTGGCATTATGAGGTCATCCCAACAATTATTTGGGTATGTTTTATTATGTCCTAATGGTGGTACAGCTGATTTGCTGTTTCACACTTATTTTAGAGTATTTTGTTCCTCTGCTCCAATTTCAGTAAAAGCTTTGTTTTTACTGAATTCTCAGCTTGGTCAAAAAGAAAAGAGAGGACATAATTGGAGCATCGTCTTCATTCATTAACGGGCGGTCGGCAGTAGTCATATACATGGATTCCCATGCGTTCAGTTGCGTGGCTTTTCGGACATTTTAAAGCAGTTTCGGTTGCTCTTAACCTGCAGTATGTCCTAGCCTCCTGGTGTGCATTGCCACACTTGAATCCCAAGTTCTTCCACGCTCTACCGCGTTCTTGTGTTCACGTAGACGAGTTCTGAACTTACGGCATATTTGCCCAACCGCGATGGGCAGTTTTGACACGGTATCTGGTAAACTCCGGATTTTTCGTCTAACGTCTAACGTCTCTTTTTCCCCTTGACCAAAGATTCAGTAAAAACAAAGCTTCACGACGAATACTGCACACAGTAGGATTGTAGCATTAGTGATCTACGAAGTCAGTCGGGCATCGTCCCGTCGATGGGCAACAACGAGCCCGAAACCGGTCGACTCAAAAAGGTAATTTTATCTCCCTTTTAACGTTGTTGTAAGAATAATAAATGGTGTGTCCTGTCTCGCGTCGCGTCTTATTAGTGAAGTTGTTATTTTATTGCTGACTAGCAGTCCCGGCAAACGTCGTCCTGCCTGCCTACTCTGTTTTTTGACATCCGGTTCCATGAAGAAATGCCCCTCAAAATGGAATTTCAGATTTCCTTGCCTTCTTGATCACCTTTTCTAATTTTTTTTTCGTACGAACACGTCGGAGCCCTGGCGGAATGCAACAGTGAAACAATCATGTAGATATGTTGACCCGTTCCCCAGCCTATTCGTGACATACAAACACCATTTCATTTTCATTTACACTGATAGGCAAAATAAAGTGCCCACCTCATCGTTAATTCAATTTCTCTCATTTACTTGATTCAAAATAAAGTAAACACACTGTATTTTTTTTATTATCTATTTTTTATATTCTTTTTAAGTTTCACTTATGGAATACCGAAAAAAAGGAGTTTTACTTAAAGAAAAAAAATCAATTTGTGTTGAAAAAAAAGGGACAAAAAAAGTGCCCACTTCATTTAGGCTACAGAAAAAATGAATTAAAGTAAAACAAAAAGCTTTTCAATAATTGATGTGTCCTCCTTTGGCCTTCAGGACCTCCTGCAAGCGCTTCGGCATGCTCTCGACCATGTTTTTTAGGTGCTGTGGATCTAGCTCTTCCCAGGCGCGCTCCAGGGCTTCAAAATAGTTATTTTTATTGGTAACACCAGTTTTGTCAACCCTGGCATCGAGAATCGCCCACAAATTCTCGATGGGATTGAGGCCCGGGCTTTGTGGAGGCCATTCCAGCGGTTTGATCTGACAAGACCGGAAGAAAGACTTGGTCTTCTTGGCAGTATGCTTCGGGCCGTTGTCCTGCTGGAATACGAACTTCTCTTCAAGGCCCGTCTGGAGCAGCGAAACCTCCAGATATTCTCGCAGGATGTTGATGTAGGAATCCGCCGTCATTATCCCGTCGATTTTCACGAGACTACCCACTCCACTCCACGAAAAACATCCCCACACCATTACATTTCCTCCTCCATGCTTCACCGTGCCTTGGATGTGGCGCTCCTGAAGCTCCTCTCCCGATCTGCACCAAACACGAACCCGCCCCTTTCGGTTAAACAGCTCGAATTTTGATTCGTCCGTCCAGAGAACCGTTTTCCAGAACGCTAGGGGCTTATCAGCATGCTCCTTAGCAAACTTAAGCCGTTTGGCTTTGTTTGCCTTGCTGATAAATGGGCGCTTCCGGGCAAGTTTGCTATTCAACCCCTGTGCTACGAGACGGCGACGAACAGTTCGACCGGAAACTGATAACTGAAGGGTTTCCTGAATCTCGCGGACAGTTACTTTCGGGTTCTTCTTGACTTCGCGCATGATCTTGGTGTCCGTTCTCGTATCCGTTTTCCGCTTCCTGCCTCTGCCAGGGCGATCCACCACCACTGATCCAAATGTTTTGAGCTTCAGAAGAATTTTGCCAACCGCTGCCTTACTGATACTGTACTTCCTAGCGACAGCCCGGTGCGATTCACCGTTTTGCACATCACAAACTACCAGTTATCGGATACACAACGGAGTTGCTTTCGAAACCACTACGTTCTCCATTTTTTTCAACTTAATCAAACGCGATCACGTAAACAAATGCCCCAGGTCAAGCCGTTTGCTTCAAAACATGTCAAAATATCAAAACATAAACAATCGAGGGGTCCTCCAATGGAAACTTATCGAAAACATATCAATTTTTGAAGTGGGCACTTTTTTTTGTCACTGTTTTTTTTTCAACACAGATTGATTTTTTTTTTCTTTAAGTAAAACTCCTTTTTTTTCAGTATTCCATAAGTGAAACTTGAAAGAATATAAAAAATAAGATAATAAAAAACTACAGTGTGTTTACTTTAATTTGAACCAAGTAAATGAGAGAAATTGAAAAAACTAAAAGGTGGGCACTTTATTTTGCCTATCAGTGTAGATTACAAACATCTTCTAGTGATTCTGTTAGAAAAAATGGTACAGACCGTTAAAGGCAGTTTCATCAAAGTTAGTGAAAATGTTATTGATGTTACAGTAGTCGAAAACAAGCGATATGCTAACCGTTTTGAGCTATTTGTCCATTAAAACTATTACATATTTATTAGCGTATAGTTCTAACTTTGCTTCTTCTTTTTAATTAAATTATAAATAATGATCCCATGTTACCCGAAGTGTCATAAAACAGCAAATTTCTAATTATCGTGTTAACCGTCGTTCCAGATTCATCAACCCCACGATATTTCTGAATGAACTAGGATGTCTTCCAAAGTAAAAATTTACCAAATTTTTGAAGGGAATTCTGTTATCAAAAGAGAAATATTATTTAAAGGTATTTTCTTAAAAATGCTGCCCAACTTTAAATCCCCATTGCAACGAGTTCCATACAAAATGTTATGCCATGATTCTTTCTTTATACAACTCATTTGAGTTGCATAATGTTTATAATGCAACTCTAATGATTTGCGTAATGAACATCATGCAACTATTTTTCATTATGCAACTCAAAAAAAAAACCTGGTACTTTTCAACATTTATTAAAATAACTCGTCAATGAAAGCATATATAGTTATGAAAATTGGAGTGAAAGTTTTGAAATTGGTGAAAATTTTTAAATATGACACTCCAGTGTAAAAGAACTTTATGAAAAGTGGGTAAAAAAAGCTTTTAATGAGGATCGCAGCAAGCCGTGCGCATGGACGGTTGCTTTAAAATTTTCTGTCACGTGTTTTTCGTCTCCGCGTTGTTTTTAAAGTAGCCGGCCGAATCGTTTATGGTGGTGCTACGCCATCCGGATAGTTTTCTATTGAAAAACACGTGCAAAGTGATAAAAGTGTGATTCGCGGTGGCAATGTCAGACAATAGCAGGAGGCAACTTTTTTCGTGTTGGTTTGGTCGCGCTGTCGTCGCTTTGTTAGTGCGTCGTCGTTACCTGTCTGCAGCCGGGCAGTTTTAAGTGCAGAAGCAAATAGAAAGATTTTTTCTGATAATAGATTCTACTGGGGAAATGGTGGGAATTACAAGTTCTAATTGAATAAATAGCCAGATTTATGAAGAAATCTTTTAGTGCATCAGAAGATATCTAGGATAAATTGTGTTTCTTTGCATTTGGCTGGTGCATCTGGGTCGTGGATCTCGAGCTATAACAATTTCGGCTGGTGAAAATTAATTTCCACTTCCAATGAATTTATTTTTTTCATTGGCTATCACATACTGCGTCAAAGCAGGTGTCGTTCGGAATGTGATCTAGATGAAACAAAATCGAGTTTTTTGGACTTGTGATGTCAGTGCCACAGCGGCTTCGACGTTGTACTACAAACGCTGCTCAAGAAATGGGTGAGACCTTTCCAATGTATATTATATGCCATTCAATATGACACATTTACATATTTTTTTTAACCATATTAGCTACATACAATCTGGAGCGTTTGGTACGGTAAGTCCACGCATCCTTCCTCCCCTGTAGATTCAAGAATTATTTCGACGAAAGAACAATCGTTCAAAACTCGAGGTACTTCGAAGAATCATCTTTGCGGCAAATACAACGCAGTAGGCCTGGCCGCTTTGACGCTTGTGTCATATCTTTGATATGCTGCAAGCCTCAATATTTTCAAGAAAAGTAATTGGGCATAATCTGACCTGATTACTTTCCAGGATGCTTTCTCGTACTGGCTGCGTTTGTATTAGATTAGATTAGATTAGATTAGTGGGTAAAAAAAGCTTTTAATTTGTGTACTTAGTGCTAACGTAAGAACAAACACGACAATCACGAAACGCGACGCGAGATAAGACACGACACTTATGGTTCTTACAATCGTCAAAATAATTAAAAAATTACCTTAATGCCGACCGGTTTCGGGCTCGATGCAGCCTATCTACGGGACAATGTCCGACTGATTGCGCTGGTCCAAGTTGAGAGAGAGAGAATGCTACTGCTGCTGGTGGTTCGTGTCGACGAGATCGAATAGACTCGACATGATGGGAGGATCGTCTTCATACATCAGCGGTTTTTGGGCATTGCTGATAAACATTGACTCCCATGCGTTTAAGTGGGAAGCTTTTCTTACAGTTTTAATAATCTTCGCACTTCCCCAATCTATTTCCTGGTCGGTTTCCACCGTATGAGCCGCCACGCTCGATTCGTTGCTCTTCTTAGACACCACGGCGTTCTTATGTTCCCTTATGCGGACTTTGACTTTTCGGCGGGTTTGTCCAATGTTAACCGCCGGACAGTCTTTGCAGGGAATCTGATATATGCCAGACTGCTCGTCAGGTGGAACCTTGTCTTTGAGGTTGCAAAGCAGGTCACGCAGAGTGTTCTCACTTTTGTGAACAACGTGTAACCCTTGTCGATGAAGTGTGGTTTTTATGGGGTTCATTATTTTCGGGTAGAATGGCAGGCTGACTCTTTTTACTTCTTTGGTGTCCGGCTGTAGGGTAGTTATACTGTTGCGCTGTGTTTTTCGCTTATGTTTTCGGATGATTTTATCCACAAAAGGCTTGTCGTACCCATTCACTTCGGCTGCTGAATAAATACGGTCTTTCTCTTCTTCAAACTCTTCCTTCGCCATGGGTACGTTGAACAACCGGTGTGCCATAGAGTGGAAAGCGGCTTGCTTCTGGGCACCGAAGTGATTGGAATCCGAAGTGATGTATCTGTCGGTGGAGGTAGGCTTGCGGTAGATCCCGAATTTCAACGTGCTGTCTTCATTTCTACTGATCAACAGATCGAGAAAGGGGAGTCTCCCTTCTACTTCCTTCTCTACAGTAAATTTTATCGTATTGTGTTGGGAGTTTAACATGCTCAACGTTTGATCCAGGTATCGTTCCTTAACCGGAGCAAAAACATCATCAACGTAGCGCCACCAGATCCTGGGAAACAACTTCTTCTTTTGAGCTTCGTTCTCAAAATCGCTCATGAAGAGGTCCGCTAGCAATGGGGACAGCTTGCTACCCATACTGAGCCCAAAGGTTTGCCTCTCCATCCGAGTGCCTTTTGCGAACGGTGAACAAAACGGAGTGCAAAAATCGCGCCAGTTTCGAAACGTGGTGCGCAATTCGACAGTTGAAAGCCCGTGATGTGATGTACTCCCGTGCGGATAAGGGAAACGTTGTAGTGATAATGGATCGAGAGGACTATGATGCGCGTGTGTATGACATGATTGGTACCGGCCCGTACGAAGAAGTAAAATTCAAAAACGGTAAGCCGAAAGACCCGCTGAACAAAATGATTGAGGAAGTGAACTGTGCTCGGCAGAAAGTGGCCCATCTAATGGGTGAAGAGAGGCTAGATAGGAAGTTACACGTCCCGAATCCCGCGGTGGCATCTTTGTATTGCTTACCGAAGATCCACAAAAATCCTATTGGAATGAAGCCAATTTCTTCCAACATACGTACGCCCACACAAAAAATGGTAGCCTGGCTGGTTAGTGAAATGAAAAAATATCCCATAAAACATGGGAAAAGCGTGAAAAATTCAGTGGAATTGGTGAAGAAATTAGAAGGGTTTAAGTTGGGACGAGGAGAAATTTTGGTCTCGTTCGATGTCACGGCACTGTTCCCGAGCGTACCAGTCAACGAAGCCCTTCAAAGCCTGCGTCGTCACTTGGAACGCAGCCGAGCTCCACCAAATCATATCGAAGCGTATCTCTCCGTAGCCCAGGTGTGTATGAACCAGAATTTTTTCACGTTCAGGGGGAAGGTTTACAGGCAAACCTTTGGGCTCAGTATGGGTAGCAAGCTGTCCCCATTGCTAGCGGACCTCTTCATGAGCGATTTTGAGAACGAAGCTCAAAAGAAGAAGTTGTTTCCCAGGATCTGGTGGCGCTACGTTGATGATGTTTTTGCTCCGGTTAAGGAACGATACCTGGATCAAACGTTGAGCATGTTAAACTCCCAACACAATACGATAAAATTTACTGTAGAGAAGGAAGTAGAAGGGAGACTCCCCTTTCTCGATCTGTTGATCAGTAGAAATGAAGACAGCACGTTGAAATTCGGGATCTACCGCAAGCCTACCTCCACCGACAGATACATCACTTCGGATTCCAATCACTTCGGTGCCCAGAAGCAAGCCGCTTTCCACTCTATGGCACACCGGTTGTTCAACGTACCCATGGCGAAGGAAGAGTTTGAAGAAGAGAAAGACCGTATTTATTCAGCAGCCGAAGTGAATGGGTACGACAAGCCTTTTGTGGATAAAATCATCCGAAAACATAAGCGAAAAACACAGCGCAACAGTATAACTACCCTACAGCCGGACACCAAAGAAGTAAAAAGAGTCAGCCTGCCATTCTACCCGAAAATAATGAACCCCATAAAAACCACACTTCATCGACAAGGGTTACACGTTGTTCACAAAAGTGAGAACACTCTGCGTGACCTGCTTTGCAACCTCAAAGACAAGGTTCCACCTGACGAGCAGTCTGGCATATACCAGATTCCCTGCAAAGACTGTCCGGCGGTTAACATTGGACAAACCCGCCGAAAAGTCAAAGTCCGCATAAGGGAACATAAGAACGCCATGGTGTCTAAGAAGAGCAACGAATCGAGCGTGGCGGCTCATACGGTGGAAACCGACCACGAAATAGATTGGGGAAGTGCGAAGATTATTAAAACTGTAAGAAAAGCTTCCCACTTAAACGCATGGGAGTCAATGTTTATCAGCAATGCCCAAAAACCGCTGATGTATGAAGACGATCCTCCCATCATGTCGAGTCTATTCGATCTCGTCGACACGAACCACCAGCAGCAGTAGCATTCTCTCTCTCTCAACTTGGACCAGCGCAATCAGTCGGACATTGTCCCGTAGATAGGCTGCATCGAGCCCGAAACCGGTCGGCATTAAGGTAATTTTTTAATTATTTTGACGATTGTAAGAACCATAAGTGTCGTGTCTTATCTCGCGTCGCGTTTCGTGATTGTTGTGGGTAAAAAAAGTTCATTTTTTTAAGCAAACGTTATCTTTACAATGCAGATGTTAACCGGCTGAGTTGATGCTTGCAATTAAGTATGGATAAAAAGTGGCAAAAATTAAAAAATCTTAAATAGTACCAGCCAATTTCTTATAAGGGATTTTCTTCAGGAATTCATCCAAAGGTTTCTTCAGGAATCGTTTCAGAAATACCTGCACGAAAATTCTTGCACGAGTTACTTTAGTAATTGCTGCAAAATTTCATTAATTATTTTTGGAATATTTGCAAAGGTTCCTTGAACGAGTTGCTTTAGTAATTGCTAAAGTTTCTCAATCGATCCACCCACGAGTTGCTCTTTATAGTTGGAGCAGGGATTAATTTCGGAGTTTTCATAAAAAAAAAATCCAAGAATTAACTTCAAAATTAGAAATTTCTCTGGAGGTTCCTAGACAGACGCGCCAACTTGGTCAAATTATTAAGGGATGGCAAAACCTGTTTTTTTTATATTTTGTATGGTATAATTAATCTAATCCCAATTAAAGTAATCCCAACAGGGTAATAAACTTTATAAAACGAGTTGTGTCTAGTTGAGATCAGGTACTTGGCCCCCTTCTCCTTCCCCTAAGTTGGCGCCCATGTTCCTTGAACAAACCTTTCCAGAAATCCATTCTGGAGTTTTTGCTAAAATCTCTTTAAAAATTATTTAAAAAACTTTTATAAAATTTTCTCAGAAATATCTTTAGTATTTTCTTCGGATATTTTACTGGAAATCCCTTTCATTAATTCCTTCAGGAATATCAATAGAAATACACTAGAACTCCAATGGCGCTGTAATCACTTTTCTCATTTAATTATTTTCATAACTTAAATTGCAATAACTTACTATTTTTAAGTGGCCAGCTTGTAGAGGACCTTTTGTTTTGGTAAACAAATTTTACTTGACACTTCTAGTACCGCTGCTGACGTTGTAAGGGCGTGGCAAACTAGATGTTAGTCACCTGGAGGAATTTCAGTCGCGACATTGGACTTCTGTGGCTAGTTATTCTACTGGAATATCATTGGGAGTTTCCCTATGAGTTCTATCACGGATTCCAGGGAAGTTCTAAGGCAGATTTTTATATACTGTAACAACTTGGAATTGAAAGGCACAGAATGTTGCTAATTGACAAATGGAGAGATAAATTTATGAAAAAAAAATCGCGTTCGGGTGGGATTCGAACCCACGACTCCGTATGCGCTAGACCGGTACTTTAACCCCAACTAAGCCACAAAACAGGTAATGATGTCATCTAATTCAAATATTTCAAAAACCTCCCCCTACCTTTTCTCTGCAGGAAGCTGACTTTCAGACCCAAAGTTTGCACCCGAACACAGAGTTGCTGTCAAGCAATGCCATCGCCATGAGAAACCCGTGGAGCAATTTCAGGATAAATCCCTGGAGGAATTCCTTGAGGCATTTCTAAAGGAATCCTTGGAGGATTTCTTAAATGAATCCGTGGAAAAATCCCTGAAGGGACTTCTAGATCATTTCTTGGACATATCTTTGGAGGATTTTCTGGAGGAATATCTGAAGGAATACATGGAGGAATTTATGGAAGAATTCCTGGAGGAGTTCATTGAAGGATTCTAGGAGGTATTCATGGAGGATTTTTTTAGCAATCCCTGGAGGAATCCCTGGTGGAGTCCCTGGAAGAGTTACAGGAGGAATCCTTGAAGGAATTTCTGGAGGAATCCCTGGAGGCAATCCTGAAAAAAAAAATCCCCGGAAAAAGTTCTAGATAATCGCTGGTAGAACTCCTGGATGAATTCCTGGGAAATTTCATAAAGGAATTCTAGGAGATATCATCACAGAAATTCCAGAATGAATCCCCGGAAAAATTTCAGGCAGAATCCCTGGAGGAATTTCTGGAGGAACCTAAAGAAGAATTCCTGGAGGAATCCTTGTAGGCATTCCAGGAGCAATCCTGGAAAATTTTCAGAAGGAATCTTTGGAAAAATTTCTGGAGGAAGCTCTGGAATATTTCTAGAGAACCCTTGAAGGAATTTCTGAAGAAATCCCAGAAGGGATTCCTGAAGGAATTCCCGGAGGAATTTGCAGAAGAATCTGTGGAGACATTCCAGGAGGAATGGTAGAAGAATTCCTGGAGGAATCCAAGAAGGTATTCTTGGAGAAATTCCTGGAGCAATACCAGAAGGAATTACTGGAGGTATTCCTGGAAGAATTACTGGAAGAATTACTGGAGGAATTCCTGGAGGAATTACTGGGGGCATTACTGGAGGCATAACTGGAGGAATTACTGGAGGAATTGCTGGAAGAATTCTAAGAGAATTTATTTGAGGAATTCCTGGAGAAACTACTTGAAGAATTACAGAAGGACTTTCTGGATGAAACACTGGAGGGATCTGTGGGAAACTTACTGGAGGAAGTTCCGGAGGGAATTCCTGGAGGAATTTCTGCAGAAATCTCAGGAGTTATCTCTGGAGGAATAGCAGCAGGAGTCCCAGGTTGACTAATTTCAGGATGAACATTTATAGAAATTTCTGGATGAATTCCTAAAGGAATTTCTGGATAAATCTCTGAAGGCATTCCTGAAGGAATCATTGGAAGAAGTTCTGGAGGAATTCGTGTAGGAATTTCTGGAGGAACCCATGGAAGAATTCTTGGAGAAATCATGGAGGAATCTGTGGAGGATTTCTTGGAACAATCCCTGGAAGACTTCCTGAAGGAATCCCTGAAGGAAACGATTCTCCACAAAATACACTAAATAGATTAAATGACTGCGTAAGCCATAATTATCTGATTATTGAAATGTTTCATGAAAGTTTCATAACAATTTCTGTGCTGTTTTTTTCCCTGCTACTGTCTACTTGCGTGAGTTGCAAACATTAAAAAAAAGAGAGTCGAACCTAGAGTTTAGGAATCAACTACATACAAATAAATAAATGTACTTCTCCATCTAATTCGAGAGTCAAAAGCGGTGTTTTCTCTTAGACTTTTTCCAAACCGGACAGAAACAAATGATGGACATTTGTCAATCGATTGCCTGATGGTTCATCGCTTTAGCACCAAGAAGAGAGACCCGACAGGGTGTGCATCGTTTCCCGCATTACATGAGAAACTTCGGATAATTGGACCTCACACCGAAGCTAAGGCTAAGCTTCGCCGCCAGTCGAGAAAATGCTTAACGTCGTTACGACGCGCTATGGGGCGTTTGACCTTTTTAGCTGGCCAAAAATATTTTGTTTTTTTTTCACTTGCATCGAAATATAGATTAAATGTAATTAATCTGTTGTACTGACTTCTACTGTCCATTAATTATTTCGTCTTCTTTTTTCTGTCTTTTATTGTTTGCTTCATCGCAGCAACACAATCTGTTTATCTATTATTTCTGTATGTTATTCACTTATCTACTCTACGAACGATTTTTAAAAATTGCTTTTGGCCAGCTAGCTTGACGAAACGCCCCTCAGTGCGGCGCATCCATTCGTCGTCATTCTACGAAACACCTCATTTACGGATCTGACCTAAGCAAACAGAAAGCAAATATGTATAATAACGTAACGCAACAACGAGAGTGTGCGCCTCGAGATTTCGATCACACATCGAAGAAAACAAAAACATCGTTTGTAGGAGGCCTGATGGATGGTGTTGTTGTTGCTGGAAAAGATTTCAACTCCAAAGCGCCCAAATCAACAACAGCTGGTTCGGGGAAATTTGAGGCCTCACCGATGAAAGGTGTCTGCCTTGTGTGATGCCCGTTGAGTAAATAGAAGCATCCAAGCTGTTTGGAGTTCGTTGTGAACAATTTTCGGGAGAATGCACTTCAATTCATGGGAGAGATTTATTTGTTTGCTCGGTAAACCTGGAGAGAATTGTGTTTTACTTTTGTTCTGTCATTGTTTCAAATCATGCGGTCTTTTTTTATGATTTGTAATTTTGTATGATGCCCTTATGTAATACATGTTGCTTTTACTCTTTCACTCCATTTTACTTTTACGCTGCTTAAATGTTGACCTTGTATGTATTACCGTTTCAATCTCATCGTTTTTCATCTGAAACTTGTTGTATTGACGTTTGTTTTTAGAGTTTAATTTATTTGCATTATTGTACATGGCGTAGTTTTATGAAGCATGCCGTTGAAACTTTAACATACAGTCCACATACCATTCCGATTCCTGTAAAGTTTGGCGGTTTTATTCTCGTCCATCCAAACACATATTTCATTGTGCTCTGTAATTCCCTATAATACTTATTCAAATCGTAATTTAACTTATTAGTTTGACTCAAACTCAACTTGTCAATTTGGTATCAGCGATATATGTTCTTGTGCAATTACTCATCGTCCAAACATTCAGCTCAAACACAACCGTGTCACCGCTCGAACGATTGCATGTTAAACAACGGTTAGAATTTCAACGGGCGCCAGGCGACGAACGTATGCAAGAAGCCCTCCATAAGCATCGGTAAATGCCAAACAAAATGTCCTGATGCAGTATCAAAAAACATACATCGGAAAACACACAACCGTTTTGTTTTAGTGGATCACCCTCAATAAAAAAAACTGCAGGATATCGTTCCACGCTCTGAACGGCTAGGAACGTATCATTTTTCAAATTTTCATTATCTAATTGTTGGATCTAATTTGGAAACCTCCCAATGTCCATTGTTTTCTTTACGTCTTTATGATACCGCATCACCTTGATTCATATCGCTGGCTGACTGTTTCTTCGATTCGGGGCTTCGGTGGGTGATTTGAGTGATAGAGATACCAACGAAAGAGCAGCCACAACTTTCCGTGCCATGATGGAAGACCCACCGCAGGTGATCGATCATTTCAAGAGTACATTGATATTCGTGTTCCAATCCACCCGGACGGGCGATCGACCATATGTGGCGTGAGCAAACGTCACTCGGCGTCTCTGCCGTTTAGGGAGGACAACGACGCGGTCTAATACTTGCTGGACAACATTGTTTTCCCCCGCAGTTACATGTAGGTCTGCAGGCACACGCCGCCGCCACAATCTCCTCAGTAGACATAGTTCCGGCTTGTGGCAAGCATATGGGATTTGAGATTGCGCAGATTTATGCACGTCGGTGACGGCGGGGCACTTAAATTGTGCGACAATAGGATACCTAGATACCCACCTACATATGCTGCGATTGTAGGACTTTAGTGGCTGCTGGATCAGTGATGTGTGCACAACTGGCATCCAGCTAACACACATAAGCGTATGCTGCTAGTATGGTGGTGGATGGTGCCGACTGAGATAGTTTTGCATATGTTTTTCTGTGGGCACGTTCACTTATTTTTTATTACTTTGTAAACCATACTCCAGCTTTGTGAGATAACACAATTTAAAACAAGCGAATTGGTTATGACAGCTTTTACAACAGACTTTTGTGGCAGTGTGTGTGGCTTGAGAATGTCAATGTAATCAGTACGACGTGCCTAAGTATACCTTAGGCCGGTGCATCCGTTCTTTTTCTTCTTCTTTATGGCTCTACATCCCCACTGGGACTTGGCCTGCCTCGCTTCAACTTAGTGTTCTTTGAGCACTTCCACAGTTATTAATTGAAGAGCTTTCTGTGCCTGCCATTGCATGAATTTGTATATTGGGATCAAGGTTGTTAACCGATAAATTATCGACAGTTAACTCTTCGCAAACTCGATAACGATAAAGGCAGCTCGATAACCTCTCGATAACGATAATCAAACGATAAATCAACGCGAAGATCATCGTACCATCGATAATTTTGCGATACATCTAGTTACCCTAGTGACGGCATCAACAACGGTTCAGATCGCGAAGAAAAATTTTCGGAGACGTTATCGAGTCGATGATTTCCACAGTTAACTGTATCGCCGATGACGTTTCCGCCTGAAGACGTTATCGTTATCGACGATAAACGATAACAGACGTTAACTTTATCGCCGATAACGATAATTTATCGATTAACAACCTTGATTGGGATTCAAGCACAAGGATACACTTTGCCCAGGGAGTCGAGAAAATTTTCCCGACCGGAACGGGAATCGAACCCGCCGTCTCCGGATTGGCGATCTATAGCATTAACCACTAGGCTAACTGGAGACCCCTGTGCATCCGTAACTTTTTTATTACCAGTAGGTATTGAGTGTAACTAGTAGCTAGGGTCACATGAATGATCATATTGAAATACAGTGTCGGATAAAACAAAAAACCAGCAGCCATTTTTCATACAAAATGGCCAAGTTTGACGAAGTGATACTCAGTTTCTAGTTAACCATATACATTACATTTATTTGTTCCACATCATTAAGACAAGACATAATCAACAATAGTACGCCACAATACTCGGTTTATGGCTGCCGCTCTCCATCCTCGGTCGCGCCCAATGCTCGCCAAGTCACGCTCCACCTGGTCCGCCCATCGTGCTCTCTGCGCTCCACGCCTTCTTGTGCCGACCGGATTCGTTGCAAACACCAGCTTTGCAGGGTTGTTGTCCGGCATTCTTGCAACATGCCCTGCCCACCGTATCCTTCCGGCTTTGGCCACCTTCTGGATGCTGGGTTCGCCGTAAAGTGCAGCGAGCTCGTGGTTCATTCTTCTCCGCCACACACCGTTCTCCTGCACACCGCCGAGGATCGTTCTTAGCACGCGTCGCTCGAAAACTCCGAGTGCTTGTAGGTCCTCCTCGAGCATGGTCCATGTCTCGTGCCCGTAGAGGATTACCGGTCTTATTAACGTTTTGTACATGGTGCATTTGGTGCGTGGGTGAATCTTTTTCGACCGCAGTTTCTTCTGGAGCCCGTAGTAGGCCCGACTGCCGCTGATGATGCGCCTCCGAATTTCACGGCTCACGTTGTTGTCAGCCGTCAGTAAGGATCCGAGGTAGACGAATTCCTCCACCACCTCGAAAGTATCCCCGTCTATCGTAACATTACTACCCAGACGGATCCGGTCGTGTTCGGTTCCGCCTACCAGCATGTACTTTGTTTTTGAGGCATTCACCACCAGTCCGACCTTTGCTGCTTCGCGTTTCAGGCGGGTGTACAGTTCTGCCACCGTTCCAAATGTTCTAGCGATAATGTCCATGTCATCCGCAAAGCACACAAATTGACCGGATTTTGTGAAAATCGTTCCCCGGCTGTTGAGCCCGGCTCGTCGCATCACACCTTCCAGCGCGATGTTGAAGAGTAGACATGAGAGTCCGTCACCTTGTCGCAGTCCCCGGCGAGATACGAATGAACTAGATAGTTCACCCGAAACCCTTACGCAGTTTTGCACACCGTCCATCGTTGCTTTAATCAGTCTAGTCAGCTTCCCAGGAAAGCCGTTTTCGTCCATGATTCTCCATAGCTCTGCGCGGTCGATACTATCGTATGCCGCTTTGAAGTCGATGAACAGGTGGTGCGTTGGGACCTGGTATTCACGGCATTTCTGGAGGATTTGCCGTACGGTAAAGATCTGGTCCGTTGTCGACCGGCCGTCGATGAAGCCGGCTTGATAACTTCCCACGAACTCATTTGTTTTAGGTGACAGACGACGGAAGATGATCTGGGATAGCACTTTGTAGGCAGCATTCAAAATAGTGATCGCCCTGAAGTTCTCACATTCCAAATGGTCGCCTTTCTTGTGAATGGGGCAGATTACCCCTTCCTTCCACTCCTCCGGTAGCTGTTCGGTTTCCCAGATCCTGACTATCAGCCGATGCAGACAGGTGGCCAACTTTTCTGGGCCCATCTTGATGAGTTCAGCTGCGATTCCATCCTTACCAGCTGTTTTGTTGGTTTTGAGCTGGTGAATGGCATCCTTAACTTCCCTCAGCGTGGGAGTTGGTTCATTTCCGTCCTCCGCTGCACTGGCGTCGTCGTTCCTTCCGTTGCCGTGGGCTCCCGTGCCTACGTTCTCCACGCCGTTCAGGTGCTGATCGAAGTGCTGCTTCCACCTTTCGATCACCTCACGTCCGTCCGTCAAGAGGCCTCCGTCTTTATCCCTGCATATTTCGGCTCGCGGCACGAAGCCGTTGCGGGATGCATTGAGCTTCTGATAGAACTTCCGTGTTTCTTGGGAACGGCACAGCAGTTCCATTTCTTCACACTCCGCTTCTTCCAGGCAGCGCTTTTTCTCCCGAAAGAGGTGGGTCTGCTGTTTCCGCTTCTGTTTGTAACGTTCCACGTTCTGTCGAGTCCCCTGCTGCAGCATTACCGGCCTCGCTGCGTTCTTCTCCTCCAAAACCGTTCTGCACTCTTCGTCGAACCATTCGTTACGTCGATTCCGTTCCACGTACCCGATGGTGCTCTCGGCTGCGTCGTTGATGGCTGCTTTCACTGTACTCCAGCAGTCCTCTAGAGGGGCCTCATCGAGCTCGCCCTCGTCTGGCAACGCGGCTTCGAGATTCTGCGCGTATGCTGAGGCGACATCCGGTTGCTTCAGTCGCTCTAGGTTGTACCGTGGCGGTCGCCGGTACCGTACATTGTTGATGACGGAGAGTTTTGGGCGCAGTTTGACCATCACCAGATAGTGGTCGGAGTCGATGTTGGCGCCACGATAGGTCCTGACGTCGATAATGTCGGAGAAGTGCCGTCCGTCAATCAGAACGTGGTCGATTTGAGATTCCGTCTGCTGTGGTGATCTCCAGGTGTAACGATAAGGGAGGCTGTGTTGGAAAAAGGTGCTACGTATGGCCATATTTTTGGAGGCGGCGAAATCAATGAGTCGTAGGCCGTTTTCGTTCGTTTGCTGGTGGGCGCTAAACTTACCAATCGTCGGTCTGAATTCCTCCTCCTGGCCTACCTGAGCGTTCAAATCTCCTATGATGACCTTGACGTCGTGGCTTGGGCAGCGGTCGTACTCGCGTTCGAGCTGCGCGTAAAATGCGTCCTTGTCATCATCAGTACTTCCGGAGTGTGGGCTGTGCACGTTTATTATGCTGAAGTTGAAGAATCGGCCCTTGATCCTCAACCTGCACATTCTTTCGTCGATCGGCCACCAACCGATCACGCGCCTCTGCATATCACCCATCACGATGAAAGCTGTTCCCAGCTCGCGTGTGTTGCCGCAGCTCTGGTAGATGGTATGATTACCTCTAAACGTTCGCACCATGGATCCTGTCCAACACACCTCCTGCAGCGCTACGATGCCGAACCCGCGGTCCTTCAGTAGATCGGCGAGTATGCGGGTGCTCCCAATGAAGTTGAGAGATCGGCAGTTCCACGTACCGAGTTTCCAATCGCAAGTCCTTTTTGTTCGCTGGAGTCGTTGCCGTTGGTCTCGGTTCGTATTATTCTGTTGCTGATTTTCCGTTACAATGGGTTTTTACGGCTGGCTCGTAGGGCTTGACACCAACCCCCTACTTTCCGGAGGACCATAGTGCACAGTTGAGCTTAGAGTCCTTCCCTGGCACTCGGACGTAGATCAGCCGCCCCTAACATGGGGATCAGACGCTGTTGTGAGCCGCTCCTCCTGGAGAACAGACGCTCAGGTTTGCCGAAGCAAACCCCCCCTTCCCTGTCAGCCTACGACCAAAGGTCCCACCGGGGTTGGTTACCCGATCTTCCCTAAGGTTGCTCATAGTTTCCGGCCGGTACCGCGTGGAGGTAGGGATAGGAGTTGCTGGGCAGAGGCTAGTGGATCACAATGGGATCTGAATTGCGCAGCATACCCAGCCTTTACCGTGCCTAGTTAACCAATATGGCAGAAATTTTGACAGTCGTCATAGAGTTACATAGCCACAAAAATTTTCTTCGGGCTTGCGATTACAGTTGCTGCTTCAGAATTTTACATAGTAGTATAATCAATATTCATTCATAAAATATTGAACCGTTATCCCCAATGATAACCTAAGATTTACACCAATTAATCTCTTAAGTTTTTTTTTCTATAATTTGGGATTACTATTGCAGATCTTCTGGGAAATCTATATATATATATCTATCCATATATATAGAAATGAATTTCTGTCTGTCTGTCGATCTGACCGCTATGGATGCGGAATCTACTGAACCAATCGATGTGAAATTTTGTGTGTGGGTATTTTTGGGACCGGGGAAGGTTCTTAGCTTGGTGTGAGACCTCTCCGGTCTTTGGAACGGGGGGCTCCCATACAAATGATCTTGTGGGGATCGTCCCTATGGAGCTGCACTTCAAAAAACACAGTAGGCAGGCAGTACGACGTTTTCCGGGACAGCTACTATTTTAATAATTATTGGAATCCATGGGGTGGGACACTCGATCTCGTATAACAAATATTACGGATATTATTGCCGATATTAAAAATATTATCAAGTGCTCATTGATATATTGTCGTTGTTTGTAGTTGTCAAAACATTACATTGAAACTAGAGAAACCCACATAATTTAGACACTTAAATTGGTCAAAGTACCGCATATCGCAAGTTTCTATTTTTGTAATTTCCGTTATTTCATTTCTACTGCTCACAGTGCTTTTTATGTGAACCAGAACCTGTACATCATATTTAATGAGTGTTGGATCCATGATTAATAACCTTGAAATACTAGGATGTTCATAGCTCATTACGTACTACAGCAAAATCCCATTCTCCGCACAATGGGACTCAAGACACTATTGAATTCAGTTTCAGGGTGTTATGTTCGACGACCGAGACTGCTTCCGCTTGGATTGTTTTTGGTAGGGGCCTCGCAAAGCGGATACATAACCCAAAGGGCCCGACCCCTGGCCGGAATAAATCCTAGTTCTCACAAAAAAAAATACTAGCAAACATTGATCAAAAAGCTACACACCAAAGTAATAAGTACTCTGGATGATGTCACATGTGGATTTGGCTGAGTTGTGATCCATCTGTTGTTTGAAACTTCTCTGATAAATCACAGCGTAAGCGTTTCACAATGACCATTATTCTTGCCAAATTAAAAGAAATTAAATGGTAATGAAATTGTAAGGATTTATTTCATGTATAGCATCAAACGTGAAGACTTATTTCAGGTAGCATTGCCTGTTGGCATTGGTCAGCTTGGGTCACTTGTAATTCCTCACAGAACCACATTGCGTTAGTAATTCGGGCTGATTCTAGCACTCTGGCTGTCCTGTGTGGAGTCATCGGCCAACGCCACCAATCGATTAGGTAGGGGTTTTCAGGCGGAAACGGTCTTGGTTGCAGGACGATGCAGGGACATTGCTTAAGGCTCAATTGAGAATGGCAAATGTTCCAGAACTAAAAAAGCACTTTTTCCCAAAATGATCCACAAGTTGAAGAAAATGAGAATGTCCGATTGTTTATTTTGTGAATTATGACAATCGGACACGGTGGTTTTGTTCGCTTTTTCGTTATTCTGGAGAAAAGTGCTTTTTCAGTTTCGGAGAATATGCTGTTCTAATTTGAGCCTTAAAGATGGAATATGGTCGTGTTCTGGGTCTCATGTTTTACACTGTGCGCCCCAGGAAAAGTTTAGTCTAAAATTGAAACATTACATTTGCTATACGTTCATTTATTAAGATGAAAAACAAAGCTTACCGTAATGAACTGCAGAATTCAATATATTTACCTCCACATGTCAGTAGACTGTGTGAATAAAAATAATCACAGCCAGCTTGACGTGCATCATCGATATTACTGAACTAATATAATATTAATCGATATTAATGGAGTATTACTACCCATATTAATGAGTGTCCCACCCCATGTTGGAATCCTTAAAACCTTTGGAAAGTTCTGAAAAAAAAAAAACTTAGTTCAATTATCATGAAATTGAAAATATATTACGTACATATGTCTCACCCCTCTGGATCCCGTCGGCAGTTATTTTTAGTGCAGGATCGTGCATTGAGCTGTGGTTTTGCATCAGCTTATATCGGTGACTTGTAAGCACTTATTCCGCATCATAAAACGAACGAGTGCGCAGAAACCTGCGACATGATTCAATGTGGAAATGCAGATTTATTCACGATCCCGCACTTATTATAACTGGCCCTGGCCCAGTGGGGTTGGAAAATTGACAATACATCGTTGATGGATTCTCAAAAATTGTGAAACTCATGGGTCTTTTTGAAAAAGAAATTCACACGTAATGTTGATGCAAAAGGAAGGTTGAAAAAACACGAACTTTTTTAAAACTTACATTAAGCTAATTTGTACAGAAAGCTTATAACTCTCTATTAGTGGGAAGCGTGGTACTCCACCACTACGTAGCACTAATGTGTATTTTTTAGATGTTGTATATGGGTTTCAAGTTGTGAAAAATTTTGTATGCAACTTAACAGAAATGTGGCACTAGTGTGTATTTTTTGCACTGCGATGAATGGAAAAATATTTCAATACTATTTGTAAAATTATCTCTAACCAATTAATTGTTTGATTCAATAACTATTCAAACTGTTTAATTGACATTCAAATTGTTTAACATGATTAGATAACATCAAATCCAGCCGCTGGTTGGTTACTTTTACCCCACGAGTTTCAACTGATTCCGGTGTACCAGAATGTTTTAGGAGCTGTTCATCAACTATGTGAGGCCTCAGAGTACTATCAGGGATTGCTTCTGGAGATATTTCAATTATTTTCTTGTAGTTCTTCTAAAGATTTCCGTTGGGGAATTCCAGAGATCATTTCGAGATCTTTCTAAGCAAGTACTACATGATTTCTCACTGATGATCAACTTAAACATTCAGCTACTTTTCCAAGGTTCCCAAAAGAGATTTATCCTCTGGAGTTTCTCCAGGAGTTACGCTTGCAGCTCCTCCAGAGATTCATACAGCAATTCTTCCAAATAAATTTCTACAACAACTTCTTCACAAAGTCCTCCTAAGATGTCTTTTGAATGTCCTCCGAAAATTCCTTTAGGTAAACCTCCTTTGATTCTCAGAGGAAATGCTCCACATATTACTTCGGTTATTCCTTCAGGACTTCCTCCCACATTTTTTTTTTCAAAGGTTCCCCCAGAAATTTTTAAAAGAAAAAAGATGAGCCAGCTTTGGGCTGAAAATCTCTTTAATAAAGGCATCTATCTACCAATCCTAGAAGAATTGCATCAGAAAATAAAATAAAAAAAACATTCAGAAATTTCTTAACACATCTTCCGAGTAATCCTCCAGGAAATCGTTCGAGAATTCCTCCAAGGGTTGCTTCACGAATTTCTCCCAGAATTCCTTCAGAAAATTATCCGTGAAAAATTTCAGATATTTCTTCAGAAATGTCCCCAATGGTTCGTTAAAAAATGTTTGCAGTTTGTCTACTGGAATCTATCATGGATTCTTTAAGGAGTTCGCCAGAGAGAGGATTGCAACATAAATTTCCCGCCTCATATTTCCTCCAGAGATTCCTTTAAATATTTCTACGAGGAATTTCTAACTTATTCCTCCAACTAATTCAACAGGAATTTTTTCAAGTGTTTTCTCAAGAACTCCCACAACAATTATTTTTGGAAGATTTCCAAATAAAAATTGATAATTGCTCAAGAAATCTCTCCAAGCGATGTTTTTTTTTTATTGATTATGGAGTTTTACCCATGCATCTTTTGAAATATTTCTCCTAGTATTCCATCAAGTAGTTAACCAAGAATTCCTTCAAAAAATTTTCCAACGATTTCTCCAGGAATCTCCCCAAGGGTTTCCACAGAAATTTTTCAAGACAAGTCCTCCAATTATTCGTTCAGGAATTCTTATAGATTTTTATGGAAACTCCATAGAAGTTTTCATTAAGAATTCTATCAAGGATACGTTCAATAATTTCCAACAAGCATGACAAATCCCCCTAAAGGTTTATTCCGGAATCCCTTCAAAGATTCTTAGTAATCTTACGGAAATTTCTAGATAGGGGGAATGTTCAGGTAATCTTCAAAAATATCATTCATTCCTAAAGAAATTTCTTTAAAGATTATTTCAAATATATCTTAGAAATGCTTGCACAAAATCTCTAAAGATTTTTTTTCTAATTCCTCCAATGATTCCTTCAGGCAATTTTCCGAAACCGTTCATGGATTCCTTTTGAAATTTTTCCTGATATTTGCCCTGAAATTCCCCCAGAGATTACTTTAAAAATACATGTAGTGCTTCCTTCGACCCTTCTTCAAAAATTTCCTATGGAATTCTTCCACAAAATCCAATTCCTCTAAAAATTATCTCAGAAATTCTTCCAAAAGTTTCTTCGGCCTAAACTTGTTTGTTTGTGAAATCTTTATGTTCATCACTCTCACCGGAAACTATTGTGCAAGGGAGAAGCACAAAGAGAAACCCAGAAAAATAATCACGAGAAACAACACAAGGATAAACAATGTTGTGCCTCATTGTTAAGGCTCTCGGTAGGTTGTTGGGAAAGTTCAATGACACAATTCACAATTTGATCGGTGGTGGTACTCTCGATTAATAATTACGATATAGCAATAAGCATGCTTATGTTTATTACTGGAAATTATTTTAAATTTCTTACAGCAGGTTTGTTTTAGTAATTCTTTCACGAAACATCAACAATTACACCAGAGATTTATTTCGGAATTCCTTTTTTATGTTTTGAAGAAATTGTTACGCAAATTCTTCAATTATTTCTAGACGAAATACTTAAGGATTTTTGTCAACGGTTCGGTTATAAATTCCTACAAGTATTTTCCTAGGAATTCAGGAACTCAAAAATTGCTTCAATCCAAAATTTATTTAGAAATTTCTAAAAGGGAACAATGGCCTCTTCAATGAATAGTTCAGAAAATCTTAAATTTTCTTACATAATTTTTTTCACAGATTCTTTTAAAAACTTTATCAAGCTTTTTTTTTAATTCTTCCAATCATTCCATCGAGTACTTCTGAAATTCTTACTTCAGGAATACCTTCGATTTTTTTTACTTTTCTATGGTTTATTTAACAAAATACTCCAAAACTTCTCCAAAGATTTACTCTTAAATTCTTCCTAGGGTTGTCCCAGGGATTTTTCAAGTATTTTTGGAGGAGTTCTTCCAAATATTCAATAAAAAAAACTAGCTGTCCCCGGCAAACTTTGTCTTGCCTACTGCGTTTTTTGACGTTTTAAGTCCCTTGCCAAGCGCCCAATACCCCGTTCAAAATGTATGAAAACCCGATTTTCAAAAACTCTCAATTTTCCCATGTTTTTGGCCACATAAACATTCCTTGAGTGAAAACTAACAGAACAAAACTTAGACCACCCAAATCGGACCATCCATTCGCAAGTTATGCGCGGTCCGACGTATGCCACTGCTTCAGTTATTTCTCCAAGTATTTTTTCAGGAGTCCCCCAAGGATTAAGACGAGCTTGGTGGTCAAGTGGCTACCGCACTTCTTATTTATGTAAAGAGATGATGTGAATTCTCCAGTTAGTCTAGTGGTTAAGGCTATGGATCGCCAATCCGGAGACGGCGGGTTTGATTCCCGTTTCGGTCGGGGAAATTTTCTCGACTCCCTGTGTATAGTGTATCATTGTACTTGCCTCACAATATACAAATTCATGCAATGGCAGGCAAAGAAAGCCCTTCAATTAATAACTGTGGAAGTGCTCTAGGAACACTAAGTTGAAGAGAGACAGGCCAAGTTCCAGTGGGAACGTAGAGCCATAAAGAAGAAGAAGATTATGTGCTGCAGGACTTGCCATACAGATCCGACAAATTTACATGATATCCCATGTAAACCATCACAACATAAAGTTTACATCACGGGTAAATCTCATTATTTTTATCTGTACATGTTTTACGATTCCTCTTAATAGCAAGATCAAGATGTTGGAAACATAACACATTCTGATTTTTTTATATGAGGGGAAAAAAGGGAGTGTGTACCCATATGTATGTAATCTTACAAATGCGCAATCCACTTCAAAGGAAGAGAATCTAAATGAGAAATGTTCCTATCCCATCATCCAACACCTTGCAGTACATATTAAAATTTCCGACTGGTGGTTTGTATCTAAAAGGGTGCGTCAAACTAATCGCAGATTGTTGGAAGACATCAGCAACTATGAACAAGATTCAAAAATGTTGACCATAGAGCGATCACCTCCGCGATTTGGGCCTGGTAACCACGACTCCCGCATCCAATTAGCTACCGCGCTTCTTATTTATATCCATTTCGTGACGAACCAGCACAATTGTGCTGTTGAGCGGTAACAGTTTTGCATATTTTTTTCATCTGTTTAGACTTTGTTTCATTGATGTAAACCGTTTCTATGATTCAGCCATTACTTATACTTGTTTGTGTGTAAACAAACTTTTGTTTACGTTGCCTGTGAGATTTACCACAACAAGGTACACAAAAAGTGGACAAAAACCGTAAAACATGAAAAAGTTTTATCTGTCGCATATTTTTTATATCTGATTTATCTAGGTAGTCAAAGCTAGAAATAGAAAGATAAAGAGTAGATCTTTCAAATGAGGTAAAATAATTGTTGTTTTGTTGGGAAATCTTAGAGTTCTGGAGAGCCAAAGTTTAGCAATTTGTATGGAGATTTCACTTTTTTGCGCTCCGTCACGAAAGGGATATAGAGAAAGTTCCGGATTCAATCCCTGACCCGTCCCATCCCTCCTACTCTGTATCATTTTTTCTACATTCTTCCTCTTTTCTACATAGGGCATTAAATATTGATTCCCTTATAAGCCATGTGGGTCTCATTTTCATCCTACGCAAAACATAGGATTGAAGCGCTCTTTTTTGTTTCTTATCTTGTTTTTTTAAGGTAGCACGCATGGAAACGAAAAGAACGGAATCAATCGGTGCCGTAACCGTTTGTTTACGATTATAATGAATATGGCTGTGTAAGATTACTAATGGCACTTAAAACTAAAGGCACAGTAGTGAACACACAATCTATCCACTTTACGCCTGGCATCCACGCACCAATGTGTGAACCTTCTACTAGGAATGACCATTTCCCAGCTTCGACATCCGCATGACCTTGTGCAGGCGCAGAGGACTCAACGGCTTGCAGTGCAGCAAGCTATTGCTGTACTTAATCTTTCTTCTCTTCCTTTAATTCTCTTCCCCACATGGATCTGCAATGTCGCCTTAACCCTAAAAGGGATACCTTCATGGCCTCAGTTTCGTCACCTCGCTGGGTGTGTTCCATCAAAGACGAGCTCTGAAAGGCGCCTGGGGTCCAATGGACCCCAGGTATCCCTTTTAGGGTTAAAATAGGAGATCACCAACACTCACAAACTGAAGATAACTGCTAGTACCAAGCAGCTATATAATTAGTTTCTTGTCTGACTGTAGGTGTAGCTGATCTGCCAATACTGTAGCAACTACGGGTGTCCAATCAAGCTTGAGCTCAAGCTCATCATGATCCAATTTTCCAATAATAATTTTTTCAGGCATTTTTCCGAAAATTTCTTATGGGAATTCTACATCAATATTTCAGAGTTTGTTTTATAGACTACCTACTTCAGAACTTCTTTACAGAACTGCTTTGAGAATACATTAAAATGTTCATTCCGGAGTTCATCCAATAGATGGTTTAGGGATTCCTCCAACTCAATAGTACTACTAATCAGTATGTCAAAATCATGAAAGTGATGTCGCATCCCGAGCAGAGGAGAATAGCAATTTGATAGCAAAAGAATCACATAGCCTGTTTTTACACCAAAATTTGTTATTGTTAACTTATCAAAATATATCTTTTTAACAACATGTGTTGTAGGGCAATCCTAATTTGTCATGTTTAGTTTAGTTATTATTCTACTGTAGAGAATGTACAAATATGCGATGAACACTAACACAACAATAACAAGTTCACAAATTTCCTGTTATTAAGTTGTAATTAAACTAACAAAACATGTTATTGAATAAGTCTTCCAGAAACATTTTTTTGATATGATATTTGTTATTTTGCTGCTTATGACATACAAGTTTATAACATAATATATTATACTAATAACATAAAAAACTACTGATCCCATTATTCAGTTATTAAGTCAAAATAACATATTTTATTATGCTGTTGATATTTTCTTCTGCTCGGGATATGTTAGACAAATTGATCATCAATTCACTTATGCATGACTTGGTTTTCGGAAGTCAAATTCCTGTTACACATTTAGGTTTATTAGTGATTCCGCAAAACGAAAACGATTGTTTCTTAGGCTTGATTCGCAATGCTACCATGCACTTTGTTGTCATGGATTCTTTAACCTTCCGTAACTCGCGCGGTTGGCCATCACCGTCAGCACCACGCTTATGCTGAGTACAAAAAGCAAAATTTTTTCAACGTGTTGTACAAAATAGAACAGCGCGATCGTTCGAGGGTTAAGAATTCCCACACTTTACATACATATCTGGTTCCTAAGAAACATTCCAGCCGATATTGACCTTCTCTTTCCAAAGATCACCGCTGCTGCCGTCCGGTTCGATCCCAGACTAATTCATCACCTATCCGCGCGCCGCCAGAATTTAACCCATTGTCTTATTCTTTTTCGCTCCAACTCTAACCCCCATCGTGAGGGGGGAATCGTCTCGAGGACGTATTCCGGGAATTTCCATCAAAGGTCACCCAGCCAGCTAGAGGCGCGTGCATGCAGATACCTCCCAAGCAACCACCAAATTTGTGTTTTTACTAATGCAGGCATATAAATATTATTCCGAGTGCCGTCAGAACCAGTCAGTCAGCCAGACTGACAAACGCCGGCTTATGGATGGTAAAAACTGAGACGGTGAGGAGGCGCTCCCCTCGCTAAATGAGTAATCGGACCGGGCTTCTCTAATCGTTCAACTTGATTCCGGGGAACAAACCATCGCATCGTCGGGTGAAAACGGTAGGTAGGATTCACCGCATGACACCTTCCTGGGTGCTTCGATCTAAACATGGTATGGCATAGCGTTCGTCGCTATGGTTCACCGGTTCCATCCAGGGCCATCGCTCACCAGGGCCCACTTCATAACTCATTTCGTTTGGTTCGTCCGCGCCTGGGCGTTGGTTTTTGGAGGGTCTCCTCATACTTGCATGTTTATCAACGGGAATCTAATTGTGGATCTTCTTAGTCATCGATTTTTGATTTGGTTTGTTTTTGCAGTTTAAGGAGCAGTTATCGACTGAGGATTCCGAAAACCTGGGGTAATTCTCGGATTCGCAGTTGCAAAGCAAATGTAATAAATCGGTATAATGTTCTTTTTCATTCGGCGTTAGGATGTGAATATGCAATATTCAAGAAAATTCACAGTAATTCGATCATTTTCATCCTCAATCCATCATGCTTTTCGAAAAGTGCCAACTATTTGTGTTCGTACAACTCAATTCGTACCTTGTCGCGAGTAAGTGCAGCCCTGCCTCTGCCCCGACCACGAAGGGCAGCCAGTTCAACCGAGATCGAAAGTTGCGACCGTTTGCTACCTTCTGTCGGTTTAGCTCTAAACAAAATAATTAAAATATTCATCTCGACAGTACGGAGCAATAAATATCGACTCCTGTGGGCAAATTGAAAAAAAAAAACGCAGCAACGTCCAGAGGTGATCACTGCAGTGGGCATCATGGCCTGCAGTACAGGTAGCTCAGCTCGTAAGAAACCGCCACCTGGTGCTGGGACGATAGAGAGACAGTGTGCCTCAAACGAGAGGGAAAATAAATAGTTACAAGGAACTATCTAACAGCGAAGATCTCTGTAATTATAATACTGACAAAATGAAAAATAATTGCGCAAATTTCATTACTAGGCTGACGCTGACAACAAACGACAACGACGACGAGAAGCATGGGAACAGCATCGTCTGGGAGAAGCCGAAAGAAGGGAAAAGTTTCCGCAGTCAAAGTTGCAAGTTGGCCATAGTCATCGTCTACACAGATATCATAGGATAGTCATGGTGTGGCCTCTCTGACTGGCGAAAAAGGGTCAGCAATCGACAACGGCACGGTCTCCTGGAACATGGTGTCGTCGAGGTGTGTCTCTATGCAAACTTGCCTTTACTTTCTTGCGGACTTAGAGGTCTTGTCCAGGTTGAATGGTTTAGTGAAATAAAGACGGGTGCTAATCGTCATGGATGTTAACATAATGTTACAAACTTGCTGGTGGCAATCACTAGTAGTTTGTCCAACGGCTAAATATACCAGGAAATCTATATAGCTAAAAAAATCACAACTGCTACATTTGTTTTTGTTGTAGCTGATCGGGCTAGTATGAAGTTAATCGTCAATATTGTCTTCTTTTCCCGGTCAGCCTTGATAGCTCTGTAGTGTCGGTTGCGATTGGTTCAACAGGCTGAGAATAGCTCTACAGACAGTTACAGACCAGAGCTGTTCCAATGGTATCAGTCCATTAGTCAGGTGATCCCCAATGCATGGAGTGATGCGCCTATATGCTTACCGCGCCTAGAAATTAATAATTGACGCAAACCACAACGATCATTCTACTTATTTATGTCCTAAAAATAAAAATCAATCTGTTGAGCAGCTTATCATTCAGCGATCAAACCGCCACGTCTGCCCCGAATTAGAAATCAATCAGCTTACAAAATTAAGAAATTACCCTCAGAAACAATCGACAAGCACGATCGATTCACTGTTGCTGATCTACATCGAGCTCGCGAGCAGAAGGATCGATTTCGTAACTCAATCACAGCTGTGTGTGACATAAACATCTGATTCAATCGAAATCCCACGACCAATCTGCAGCAGCAAGCGGAATTAACATATTCACCTTCTTTCAATCGATTCCAGACCATCGGGCAATATAAATAATAAATAATTGTATGCAAATTCATCTACACAGGCTGGCTGGCTGGTTGGTAGACATAAGGGAGCATTCCCACTGACGGTCTGTTGGTACTGGCATGCGACGCGATGCGGACTGAGAAAGGTTTGCGCGGTGTGTCACTCGCATTGCAGAGAAGAACAGAACCCAATTGAGCTGAGTGCACAGCGCACAGTGGTCCACGAACCAGATTTACGAGGAAAGATGCATTTAACGCCTGAAGAATGTAATCTGTACATCACTTTTACGACGCGACTGATGTGCAGCGAAAACGATGTAATATCACAAGAATTTTTTTTTGCTGTGTGACGGAATATAGGAAGGAATATGTTTGTTAACGCCAGTTTTAGACAAATCATCAAGTGGTTTGATCCCACAATCCATGCGTGCAGAAATTATTAGATTTTAATGGAATATGGGTTCTAATAGGATGTACTAAGCAGAACTTTCAAAGAATACGACCTTTATATAGAACTTCGGGACATTTCGGGTTTCCCGCCAAATAGTATTGCTCTACAGACTATAAAAGCCCATCAGACACTGAATTGAACACCATTAGTATAAGAAAAACTGTAATTAATTGTCCATTATACAACATTTGACCAGAAGATAAGTGTTCCGTGTAACTTAATCCAAATAATAAACTGACCATGATCATCATGCGTTTCTGTGCCTGTGCAATAAATCTTTGGACTTCTAACTAGTGAATTACATACCCATCACTGATTGTCCCGAATTGACCCACATAGCACCGTCCCCAGACAGATGCTGGAATGTGCGTGAACATTTTTGTTTGAACCCAGATTTATTCTAATACCGTCTACCCCCGTTGGTTAGAACGACACCTCATGCAAACCAACGGGGCTCGTTTTTAATTTGAACTTCTAGTAACCCTGTGGACATCGAAAAACACACTGATGGTAACCGTTTTTGCTGCTTTGTTTTGATTCTGCGTTCCGTATAACCCCGTTCCATGAGCAGAATGACGTTTGAACCATTTATAGTTTGAACGATGTGCAGATTAGAGGGGGCAAATTCAAAAGTGTTCAGATTAGATGAGGTCAAACCAACGGGGGTAGACGGTAAATCAATATTACAGTTTTCATTCTTCCTTTGGCACCGGGCCCATTTTACATTCCGGGTACTTGTCGGTCAGATAGCTGTGAACCTCTCCGGTTTCCGCCAACAGTCGCAGCCGCACCTTGTCCTGGTTCCGCAAATATTCCCGCTTTTTCATGTAGATTTCATACGACCGGTATATGGTGTAGAATGGCGGGAGCTTCTACCTTTTGAGCTGAATCTTGCCATCCATGCAAAACTGCGTGTAGTCCAGGATCTCGTTGTGTTCTAGGTTCTCCTCAGTTCGGCATGCGGTTGGACTGGCGACCACCTTTGGGAAGTTTCCATTTTCTGGGCGGAATTCTACGACGTGCAATCCTTTCGATTCGGCAATCTGCTGATGGCTCTTCTGCTGTAGCAATCCCACGAAGAACGCCTTGACCACATGGGGCTGTCCATGAACCACGTGGTCATTGGGGGGGTCCGGCCAATGACCATTTTGTATGGACAAATAAAAAATTTTGTATGGACTAATGACCACGCAGGGGGGGGGGGAGTCCCAAAAAAATGACCACGTGGTTTATGGACAGCCCCCATGCTGAACGTTGGTTGATCCCTCGAACTTTGCTCGGAGATCCTTGATTCCGAGAACCTCGCAAACGGACTTTATAGCATGGTGACACTTCAGACCGTAGCCTTCCGGTTTACGTTCCACGAACATTTAAGTCGCTCCAAAGGCGCAGTGGAAATCATGGAAAACGGTATGGCCGTTACACAACTCAAAATACATCAGTTTCTACCCGGCACGGTTTTTGGCTTGCCTTAGAGCTGCCTTGATATCGATGGCCTTGCCGAATCCAATCACTTGGCCCTTGTTCAAATCTTTCGGAGTAATCCGTCCGGAACCTCTGCCACGACCTCGTTTCTTACCGGCATTACTGACAGAAATGATGCCCTTCCAGATTTTCTGTGCTGGCAACTTATTGAAGAAGCTGGTTCCCCTGAAATTCTGTAACGCCGGAAGATTGGGTTGTATCAGCTGACGCTGCCCACTGCCGATCGATGACTTTCCTGTCACTCCACGATGAGCATGTTGGTGTAAGAATGCGGCTGCAGTCGTCGATGTTTTTGTCGCAATGTGAAGCAACGAATAGCCGCGAATTAACGATTAACATTTTGCTCCAGTCTCCGGTCGAGTTTTTCCTGATTTTATATCGATTTTGTGTGTGTGGACTTTTACGTAAACATTTCTTCGCCAGTGTGCATTGTGTGCAGTGAAATTCAGTAAAAATCGAGGAATGAAAGTCAACAAAAATGTTCTCGCACATTCAAGCGTCTGTATGGATTCGGTGCTATGGTTGGTCATTTTGGGGACACTGAACAAGTAGTTGGTTCACGGAGTTTCATATTACGCACAGTAACGGAGAACAGTATCGTTTCAATGATGATCACTTTATTCTACACAAAACATTATAGACGAAACACTATTATTCTGGTCAGGTATGTAAACATATATTTAGTGATTGCCTTTCGACTATTCTGGACTGATAATTATTTCAAATTCTTTCGGGGCTATTTATAGTCGTTTTCAATAATGCTAATTTACGCGGGAAATCCGAAGCGACCCCGAAGTAACAGAAAATGGTCAGAAATGATCTATTATTTGTGTGATCCTATATGATACCTAATCTCATTAGAATTAGCTTTAACTGCAACAACATTGACGTTAACAGAATCCAAGAAGGATTTTTTTTTCAATCTTCAACTACTTAACCTAATTTTACAGCTCTTTTGTCCACTAGGGCACTGCATGAGCAATTCCAACTGCACTTAAACTGCGTACAGCGCCTAAATGTATTCTATTTCAATTGCACTAATTCTAATTCGAACTGGTAGCCTTTGCGCTGCTGTCACTTTTCTACCCTGTTCATGATAGAATCATGAGCACGATGTTGCTGTGTCGTTCTTGTTTCGTTTCCAGTCCGATTGGGGGTCCAGGTCCATTATAAGTTGCCGTTAGACGAATATCCAAGTTTCCAGGTCCGTTTGAGCATATGCTCAGAAGAGGGTCAGGTGTCAGCCGCTCTCGGGGGGAAAAGCAACTGACGAAAAATTGCAAGTGCCGGGGCTGGGATCGAACCCATGACCATCCACTTATGAAGTGAACGTGTATCCACTACGCTACGGGCCCCGGCAAGGAGGAAATGCCTATAGGAATCCGGTAAGAAATTCCCTGAAAATCCCGTGAAAATTCCAACCTTGGTAGGAATCAACAAAGAAACTCGAGACAAATTCATTAAGGAATCTCTAAATGAATGTCGACAGTAATTCTTTAATAAATCCTCAATAATCCAGAAGAAAACTCTAAAAAAAATCTTGCAGGATTCTTTGAAAAAATCTTGGAAGGTATTCCTGAAAGTTCTCTAATAATCGCGGTAGGAATCCTGAAGAAATCCCAGAAAAATTGACTAAGGAATTCTTGAAACGATTTCTATTAGAAATCCTTGAAGGAATCCCAAGTAGATTGTCTGAAAAGTTTTAGGAATACTTTGAGAAATCTTGGGAAAATTCCGAATGCAATTCCCAAAAGATTAAAGATTTTCATAGATGTACCAGTAGTGCAACTTCAGGAGATATCCTTGATGGGAACTCGTAGGTAAATTATTCTTGATGGAAGTCCAGAAATCTTAGCTAAAGAAATCCCGAAAAAAATCCCTTAAGATTTTTTGAGAATATCAATGAATCTTGGGAGAAATTCTGAGGAAAATCTAGATGGAATTGGTTCGGTGATACCGGAAGGAGCCCCTGAATGAATCCTGGGAGTAATTTCTGGAGGAGTCCCAAAAAGAGTATTTGAAGATATCCCAATAAGAATCCTGAGTAGAATACCAGAAGAAATTCCAGGAGAAACCTGAGGACAGAGGATTCTCGGGAGGAACTACGAGTTAAATCCTGGTGGGCACAGATTTATATGTATCATGCAGTTTTTCAGCATCAGTACAGATTACGATTTATATGGATTACATTTATACAGATTTTTGAGCTACAGGAGTTATTATTTTTTTTGCATGGAAAAATTCATGTATTGATGAATATGTTCATTAAAAACAAAATATTCACTGTTGTTTTCTTTCTGTTTTATTCTTGTCATGTTATCCTAGTTGGGTATGGGGTTCTAAACTTGGATGAGCTCGTAAACAACCGATTTTTCTCATATATGATGATGATGATGATGATGATGATTGTGTACCCACCATCAGCGCAAGGATTACCTATGGCTGCAGAGTCATACCGGAAAGGAATGATCTACCTGATGGTTTGTTGTAGCAGGGTAAGCTAAATTTACTGGAGACTTTCGGAAGACAACACAATGGTTATTATCTCGTGACAAAGTCTGGCCACCCCATGAACATTTGTCCAGAAACCAGTTAATTTAGCTTCCTTAGGCTACCCCTCCCAATATCCCAAGTAACATGTAATTTAATTATATGTATTTAATTATATGTATTTAATTATATAGTTAACAAATTACCTGATTCTACCTGAAACAACAAATATTAGGGGTATTCACTAAACAGATTATATTGCTGTGTAAGCCATGATTTTCTGCTTATTTGAAATGTTTCATGATTTTGCGAATGAAATAATCAAAGATTGCCTTGGTGATCGCGACGTTTAATCAGTTTAATCAGTTTACGCTGGTAAGTGAATCCCCCTATTAGAATTATGATACATAAAGTTTCAATTGACCTACATTACAATTACAACTTTATTTTCCTGAACAGCGCTGAAAAAATATTTTATTAGGGGGATTCACTTAACAGCGTAAGCTGATTAAACTGATTAAACGTCGCGATCATCAAGGCAATCTTTGATCATTTCATTCGCAAAATCATGAAACATTTCAAATAAGCAGAAAATCATGGCTTACGCAGCAATTTAATCTGTTTAGTGAATACCCCTATTAAAGTTCAAGTTAAAATCCAGCAAATAACACTGCAACAGATGGTAGTGGAAAAACATTATACAAAAACAAAAACACTGAAAAGTAAATCAAATTTTGATCTTATAATTTTCCAGCATTAAAAACAAACAAAGCTCGAAAATTGAAATCAAAATTGGTTATGGTAGATCTTACGCCGTAACGCACCATTATAAGGTGATCTACCCACTTTACGGGTTCCGATTTTTCACATATATGTCGCAAATACCCAAATTCTGACCCACAGTACTACTATCGCAAAACCATTAGAAAGACAACGGCGAAAACCGTCCGAGGTGGTTTCGCGGGTGCATGCTCGAGCAATAGAGCCATTTGTATGTTGTTAAGGGTCGCCTACCCCACCACCACGCTGCCGCTGCAACCAGCCTTCTGATCCACGATGTCACGAAATGCAAACCAGACGACCAGTTTCTACCAATCGGACTAACACCGACCACCGACTACTCGGAGGTGGGGAATAACTCGGAATGGCTTTATGAAGATATCGATGCTATCGCGCGCGCCATCCAACTGTATGCCGCCTTCATGTACGCGATTAATTAAGACGGTCTTATCAGATGGCGAATGTGTGCGAGCGAGCGCGCGCAAGCTGAACTGCACTGTGGTGCCGATTTGGTCGCAATGAAGAGGTGTTCAGAGGGATGTGTCATTATTCGAATTGGTTGCAAGCTTTTATGACGTTTCGAGAAAAGAAGCTGTTGTGGATCGGATTCACTCAGCTGAATTATGTAGATATCACCTATTTTTGTGCAAGATCGGAAGATCTTCGGAAATGAATACATATGTCGTTGTTTCTGAGTTTGCACTTATTTTTCTTCTCTAAGCAAGGGATGGGAGGGATCTGCTCCTCTCAGTTAACAGCCAACGAAAGAAGCACGATTACATTCCGACCCACTTAAACGATATCCAAATATCGATAGCCATCATCGTTGGAGCCATGGGCTCAGAAGTTGGGCGTAAGCCTTTCTGGAGCAGAAGAGCCACTAACGAAAAAAATGCAAGTGTTAGGAAGTGTTAGGTAAGTGTGCTGGCAATGTATACCTAGTACATTTGAAAGTTTCACTACTAACGATCTTATAAATTTACTCCTGTCTTGTGACAAAAAGCCCACCTAAATCGATTCGGTTGCATAACCGCGCTAGACATGTTTGCTCCAGGTCGAAGCAATTTATCCCAAACCGTTGTCGTCTAGTCATCCCTGAGTAGCAGCAACAGCAGCAGCAGCAATGGCAAAAGCCCCAGTCATCACGTGCTACAATTACGACAAAAATTGCACGCCAGACTGCACCGCTGGCTTCCGTCTCGTGAGTGAGAGAGATTGCAAACGCGCGTTAGCCAGACAGTTTTTGTCATTTGCACTCGGGTGTTTACAACAAACGATCGATTGGTGGAACACCACTGGTTGTAGGGTCTCCACCAAAGGTACCGAACATAACTAAGGCATGACGGCACCCTTTTGGTAGCAGCAACAGTTCTCCCTTGGCTCCTCATGTATTGCAAAATCGACATTGCGCGACGTTGTTCGATTGAATGCTGAGACTCAGAGCTATCATCAAAAGAGTTGTTGAACGCCAGCTGCTTTATGTTGAATCAACTGAGAAACACGGGTGTCTTGGGTGGTGAAAATGAGATGTTAACTGATTCGTCTACATCGACTAGAAGAGCGATGGATGTCAGTTAGGTAATAGAGGTTTGTGTCATTTTTCTGAGGTGATTTATCCCTATTAAAAATATCAAGACATGAACTGTTGAAAAAGATCATTTGTAGAGCTAAGTTTTTAAAAAAGAATCAAAATCAAAATGTTGGTTAAAATGTGAATGCTTAAGTATAAAGTTAAAGGCAAACATATAATAAAAACAAACATCGAAACTGATTTTCGTTTGTGATATACCATAACGAATTGCAATAAATCTTTTCGATCCCGCTAATCTTTTCGGATGCATAACATGACGGCACCTTTCGCTGAAATACCAAATGTCACAAAAACTTTGCACAAACTAGGAATGTTCTCTTCCCAGCAACATATCGGTTCGATCACCAATAAAACCCGCCATTCAATTTCCGTTCTCTCCGGCAACGAAAGAAATGTGTTTAATGGCATCGTTCATTTTTTGGTCGTTTCGGTTGTAAATCTCGAACTTATCTCATCACACCATTGATCATCGGGAATGTCTTTTTGGGGTCCCGAGCGAATCGCAATCAAAATTCGATGGATAGCCGCCCCCTAGGTAGATTTACGACTAGAAACTGTCATTTACGAAATGTCCATTTGCATGTTGATCGAAGTGGACGACGACGCCACCAGCACCCCCGGGATGGATGGATCAATTGACATGGACGGACAGCCGAAGCTCGCACTTTATTGGTAGGTCACCTAACTAGCAAGCGAATGCTGCTGCCACATGGAACCGTGATATCACATAGTCGGATCCGTTTTAGCTTGCAGTTGCTTAAAAACCGCCTGGGAACGCAAATGTGGATATTCCACGTCAAATCGGCAAATCAATCTAAACATTACGAGCACGACTGAAAATCATAAAATTGAATGAACTTATCTCCCAGCCTTTTATAAACGTAATAAGTTGTCAACTGTTCACTCAACCAACTCCTCTGCCAACTGTTCATTCGTCCAACTGACATCCATTCGCTCTCTATTCGTCTTCAGCTTGGAATTCGGTCAACTGTCCGTTCTGCCAGCTGTCCATTCGTCCGGCAATTCATTCGCCTATCTGTTTATTTCGTTCATGGGCATTTTTTTATGATCATACAAATTGGGTCGAAGGGTCTCAGATTTTCATGAAACTTTTTCCACAGGCAGGGCTCATGGATATATGAACAAAAAAAAAATGAGAAATATTCTGGGTCACGTATTTCCCCGGAAAACTCAGGTGAAAATTTTTGGTTTTCCCCTGACACTACTTACTTTGAAAAATCATAACTCAAGAACAAAACATCGTAGAAACAAAGTTTTTTTGAAAGTAAATTTTCTCAGGAATCCAAAAAAAAATATGAACTGGAAAAAGTTTTCCACGAAATTTTCCATAGTTGACAAAATTTGTAAAGAAAAGCCGGAAAAAACTATGCCCGAACTCGTGCAAAATTTTCGAAAAAAATATATCCGAGAAGGTTATTTTATAAGCTTTAATCGCTGAAATTTTTGGAATGCACCATGTAAGCCTATATTATATGGTCATTTTTCACTAAATTATCCTTAACTCAGGAACGAAAATTAAGACATTTCAGACATAGTTTTTCCGGCTTTTCTTTATAAATTTTCTAAACGGTGGAAAATTTTGTGGAAAATTTTTACCACTTCATTTTTTTTTGAATTCCTGAGAAAATTTTCTTTCGTTTTCATTAAAAAACTTAGTTTCTACGATGCTTCGTTCTTGAGTTATGATTTTTCAAAGAAGAGGCTTTTATGGCACATTTGGACATTTTTCAACAATATTGGCCATAACTCAAAAACGAAAAAAAAATGCATTCCAAAAATATCAGCGATTAAAACTTATAAAATAACCTTCTCAAAAATATTTTTTCGAAAATTTTCCATGAGTTCGGGCATAGTTTTTCCGGCTTTTCTTTACGAATTTTCTCAAATGTGGAAAATTTTGTTGAAAACTTTTTCCTGTTCATATTTTTTCCGGATTCTTGAGAAAATTTGCTTTCATTTTCTAAAAAAACTTTGTTTCTACGATGCTTCGTTCTTGAGTTATGATTTTTCAATGTAAGTAGTGTCAAGGGAAAACAAAAAATTTCACCTAAGTTTTTCGGGAAAATAGGCGACCCTAAATTTTTCTCAATGTTTTTTTTTTGTTCATATATCCATGAGCCCTGCCTGTGGAAGACGTTTCATGAAAATCTGAGACCATTCGGCCCAAACCCGTACGGTAATAAAAAAAAATCCCCCCATCTGTCCATTGATTCATCTGTCTATTCGTCGAGCTGTTCCTTCTTTCAGTTTTCCGTCCATCAGCAGTGTCATCGAGATAACCCCACGTTACTCACTGAGTAATCACCCAAGTAACCATGCTGTTGAAGCTGTACGTATTGCATATATAAAGCGCATATATTAGCAAATAAGTGAACATCTCTAGTTATGAATAATTTGGACACACAGCTGATCATGCATTGAATTATATCGAGTTTAGTGTTTGATAGTCTGCCACGCTGATTAGAGCTGGCAAGAATAAATAAGTTGAACTGTAGTTCAATATTCGTTTCAGTCGCGTATTCCGAAAGTCTGGGTGGGTTTGTTGGTTTTAAGTACCGGAACTACATTTTGGGGGCTCGTCCGGGAACCAACAGCCCCTGGATGCGTGATTGAAGACGCGTGAATTGTTGAAATTAAGAAGCAAGCAGTGCAGTGAAATGGATGTGCAAATTAATTGGAGGGAAATTTACCCTAGCTCTCCATGGGGAGCGTATGCTGTACATCAAGAAACGGATATTTGTAGTTATCTGGCTGCCAATTTAGTGTGCACGAATGAAGAAATATCTCGATTAGTGTACGAACTTAATGTAATGAGTAATGAATTATGGGAACTAAAATGTGAAAATTTGAGACTAAAAGCAAAATTCTTCGCTGTGGATGAGCAGTTTCAATGAGTGCAGCTCAATGATGAGGTAGCTGTGGCAAGTGGAAACAAAACAATATCATATTGTTCTGAAAACGAAGATGCAAATGGTGATACAAACGAGCCGGTACAAACGAGCTATTCAAATCGACATGTGAAATCCGTATCTTTGAGTGTTAACCGTCATCGAGGGTATACCCAGGAACATTTTTTGGAAAACAAGCAGTATCTGAATTATCTGGAACAACGTTATTTTGAATTTGTGGATGATTTACGAGCTGTGTGGAAGGCAACCAGAAGTATGAGGTATTGTGTCACTCCGACTGATAGCTGTAGACCTCGTCGAGAATCGTCTGTGGTAGAAAGCACCATTGTACCAGTGAAAAATAAGACCAGGAAGAAATTCACCATCAGAGCCCGATGGAGGTCAGGACGGCCGAATGTGAGAATGAAAAATAAGTGAACATCTCTAGTTATGAATAATTTGGACACACAGCTGATCATGCATTGAATTATATCGAGTTTAGTGTTTGATAGTCTGCCACGCTGATTAGAGCTGGCAAGAATAAATAAGTTGAACTGTAGTTCAATATTCGTTTCAGTCGCGTATTCCGAAAGTCTGGGTGGGTTTGTTGGTTTTAAGTACCGGAACTACATACATTGCCCTACATTAACCATTAAAGTTGAATTAAGGTGGCAAGTGGCGCCACTATTGCTGACTTACGATTATGCTGGTATAATCGGAACTTAACAAAAGTGGCACCATTTCCCATTTTAGTTCAATTTTAATGGTTTATATAGAGTAATGCATGTCAATATATGTGCGTTATTCATGCAATACGTACAGCTTCATCAGCGTGGTTACTTGGGCAGCTCCTAAGATAAGAAAAAAATAGTTCATATTAAAATACGCTTCTTCGAAATAGCTGTCTAATAAAGTTTTCCAATTCATTGCACCCTTATACGTTCAAAAAATCTCAGTAATATAAGAATCCATTCAAATGAAATAAATGTTGCTTGATGAATTCCCCCATGTATTCCGTACAGATTTTTTCAATAAATCGATCTTATCCGTATGAGTCGAATATTTGGTTCAGAAATTATTTTAGTAATTCTTCCAGGGATTTCTTTGGAACTATTTTCGTTGGTTGGTCGTCTTTCTCGGTTAGGGCGCGATTGTGGAATGTGAAATCAGAGGCTTGCGACTATTTTCGTGACAGGTCGGTTTTTACCCTTACTATTGTTAGGGTGATCATCGCGACCAAACAAATCATAATCGCGATGAAGACCGCGAAGTGTATCTTTATTTGACTAGTGGATAATATCACCTATCAAAGGTGGCTCCATGATTCAGACCTTTCCCTTCCTTACTAACACATACTTCTTCCCGAGACAACTGTGGGGATGCTGTGGATTCTACAATTTCTAGTAACAACGGTTGTCGAACTAACACTCCTTCCTTTTCTCGATGACCGTAAGGACATGGCTGGCGCCGTTATTGACTTTTGAATATTGAACTCCCGAATTGGGCACATTGAGAGTGCGTTGCTAGTCCCAAGCACCATTCATTGGTTCTTTGTGCAACTTCGATTGTTCTGGTCAATCACGGAGTAGCAACTACAATGTGTACGGTTATCTTTGCTTTTTTTCAGGGCTTTCTTCAGAAATTTCTCTGTCTATTCCTCGAGAAGTTTGTGGAAGGATTGTTTTTGATATTCTCAGATGAATTGTATCAGAAAAATTCGGAAATTTCATTTTGAAAACCATCCGCTCATTCATTTAGAAATTCGTCCTTAAACTCGTTGAAAAACCCTTAATAATCGTTATTACAAATTTCTGAAGTAATTATTTTGGGAAAGTTTCCATAGAATCATCAAGAATTTTTGCCGTGGATTCAAATAGTCCCCTATGAATTGCTCAAATTCAAATTTTCTTTAAAAATTTCTCAAAGTCTTCTTTATAAAATTTCATAAGCTTCCTTCAAAAGTTACCCTAGAAATTAGTTCATAAAACTTTTAGAAGAAGCTTGCATAAATACCTCCGACAGTTCCTTTAGATATTCTTTCAGGAAATTTTAATCATATTTTCAAGAAGTTTACCATGGGCTCCATCCGTCACTCCGCCAGGGATCACTTCAGCAATAGGCTCCGGTCCAGAAAGTATGGACGCATAAAGAAAATACTTGCATTTCAAAACTATTGATGACAAGTTCTTTTTGAAAACTACATCCTTTTGGTCAACCTATTTTCTCAGCATTTGTATAGCAGTTTTTGCTATTCCAACAGTTTGTTTCAAAATACATGAGCTTTCAGCGGAACATCATCGAAAAAATGTGCACAAACGATGAACAGGGCTTGAAAGATCACTAAGGAAATGTACAAAACATGGTGGAAGTAAGTGTGAAAACCGTGCAAGCAGCAATCAGAAAACACGGTGGGGATAACACGTTAAAGCATAGGCAAAAATTGGGTAAAAAATAAAGGTCCTGCTAACCACCGTTTGGAAAAACAAATGATGAAGATATTTGAGCACAAGAAAAAACCTTCTAAGTTATACAGAGCGGGGCATGACTAAAACAGTTACCATTTCGAATTCCGATGTTCATCGTGGCAAAGAACGTTTGAATTTTCGATCCTATAGTAAGCAGAAACAGCCAAAACGAAGTTCGAAACAAAAACTATCGATCAGGCCCAGTCAACTGAAGACTAGGTGCGTCCATACTTTCTGGGGCAGTCTCTAACGCACTTTTTAAACTTTTGGTTTAAACTACAAAGTATGCTCCAAGAGTACACATTTACTCTTTTTTGGCGTTTTTAATGGCTGTGGTTAAAAATATATATTTTTTTACTTCTTTTGTCCCGCCCCTAGTATATAACTTACACTTCGAGTGATTTTTTTTTCTAGCCATGTACATCAGATATTAACATTTTTAAATCCCCAGTATGAAAAATGTCGAATTCCATCACGTCAAGGTAGACCTCAAATGTGGAACTAGAACTGTTTACCATTTTATTTTTCCCGAATTTTCTCATTATTCGAGCTCGGGAAAAGTACAGTTTCAATAAGAATACCTGACTAGATCGTATTATTCGATAAAAGTGGAATTTTGTATTTAATTTTAAAACCCTATTCATTGCAAAATATTTTCAAAAATTCGAGTTTGATCAGAAAATCTTCTGGGAATCCCACAGATTTATTCACAAACTCTTCAAAAGGTTTTCTTCATAAAATCTTTTGAAACTTCCCGTCCCGTAGAATTTTCTGCAGGATTAGGTGGATGCACGGGAGATTGGACTCAGTACAGGAAAGCCCTGACTGAGTACAACAACGAAATACGAAAATCTAAAAGAAAGTCTTGGATGCTGACATGTGAAAACATAAACAGCACTCCTGTAGTTGCAAGACTACAGGAAACGCTCGCAAAAGATCATTCAAATGAATTGGGAAACCTGAAGCGCGACGATGGAGCTTTTACCAAAACTCCTCGTGAAACTTTGGATTTAATGATGGAAACCCATTTTCCGGGTTCGGTTCTAAGTGTGGATTCCAATGATACTATATCTCTGGAAGGTGAAGGATGTCCTAGTATAAACTCTTCGGAGTCAACTAGTACAATAAACACCACCTCAGATTTAGCTGATGAAATCTTCACGAAGGCCAGAGTGGAAAATGCAATTAGATCTTTTCAGCCTTTTAAATCTGCAGGAGTTGATGGAATATTTCCAGCACTGATTCAAAATGGAGAAGCGGTGTTGGTACCATCACTAATTGAGATGTTCAAGGCTAGTTTAAGATTGAATAACGTTCCATCAAAATGGAGACTTGTAAAAGTTATCTTTATACCAAAAACCCTAATTAATCCACCTAACGGTGATGGTGCCTTTCTCGTGCTTTAAAATATCCTTTCAACAAAACTCGAGCGACATGTTGATGACATTGACATAATTACAAAATGAAAACTGCTTGCTAAATCCACAGAGAACAGACATCCAAGTCCGGTTCCGAAACTGTGTAAGGAATTTAACGGCCATTTGAAATCGACAACATAAGTGGCAATAGCGTGGCGCTGCAATCGGTTAATTTCTCATAATAATTTAATTCACCACTTGAAATGTTTCAATTCACCACTGACTGTGGCAATACGGTGTTTGGCGGCGTTAGTGATGGCATCGTGTATTGGTTTGCAACCTTACTCAAGTAAAGATGCAAATCCTTACACAACTTTCTGAATGAAATTTGTTCTAGCCTGGATGTCTGTTCTCTGTGCTAAATCTACTCAATATGGATACATTTTATATTAGCATAACATCCAATATTCAGAAAATATAAGATAACGATCCAAAACTCAAACCAAACAAGTGTCATGAAGCCGCAAAATTTTCAAACGTCATTTTAGATTTTCCGGTCATCATTTTATGACTCCGGATATCTACCCCAACTAAACTAACCGCCATCTTGAACATTGAGACACCATCTTGGATGTCCTGGTATTCATTTTTGAACCTAAAATTACATAAAATAGTCGCCGTATTGAATTTTGGCATGTCGTTTATGATTTTCTGGTTACCAGTTTTGGACGAAGACCGGCATTCTTCCCCATTCAAACTATAGTCATATTGCAGACCTTGTGAAACAGCGCACAGCTTGGGTTTTCTGATTACAAATTTTGAATTCTGGACATATTTTCATACAAAATATGCCCATAATGCAAGAATTAAAAATCCTATAAAATAGGCACTAACTTGAATACTGGGCCATTATCTTGGACTTTGGACCGCTATTTTGGATACTCTGGTGGACTCCAAACAAATTTACCATACCAAATACACTTATTTTACATAGTTTTAGAGCTCCGATACTCCAGTCTGCGACATCTACTTCGCATCGGCTCTCTGCCCCGTCGGTTCTGTGAGAACTGTGTACGTCGCAAACACAATCACACTTTAGTGACTGGACCACTCTCCCCACAAGAAATCGACCGCACTCTTCTCGACCTTCTCCGTCGAGTTCAACGGCAACACTTCAAGGAAGAATACCGTCTGCTCAGCTCTGGTCGACCAGTCAGTCACCGGTCGAAACTTCGTTTTCTCCACCCGGAGATCGTGGATGGTATAATTCGAGTTGGCGGCCGGCTCCACAATGCTAGCATACCGGTTGACGAGAAGCACCCCATCGTTTTGCCGAATAACCATCGCTTGACTGAGATGATCGCCAGAAGATAACACGTCAAGACACTTCACGCCGGTCCTAGTTTGCTACTTTCGACACTACGTCAGCGATACTGGCCTTTTGGCGGCCGGAATCTAGTGCGCAGCATCGTCAACCATTGCATGACCTGCGCAAGAACGAAACCGAGGAACCTGGAGCAGTTGATGGGAAATTTGCCCCGAGTTCGGGTTAACCAGGCGCACCCATTCGAGAATATTGGAGCAGATCTCGCTGGCCCAATTTACGTTCGCACTATACTACGGAACACTCGTAACCCGTTCATCAAAGCGTACATCGTCGTGTACGTCTGTCTGGCAACCAAGGCAGTCCACCTAGATCTGGTCACAGATCTGACGAGCGAAGCGTTTATTGCCAGTCTCCGGCGATTCAGCGGACGGAGAGGAATTCCCGCTCATATCTACTGTGACAACGGGACCAACTTCGTTGGAGCACACAGGGAGCTGAAAGAGCTTCGAACACTTTTTGACTCGCAGCAGCATCAGGAGGCGGTAGCAAAGGCATGCGCGGATGATAGAAGTCACTTCCATTTCATTCCGCCACGTTCGCCGACATTCGGCGGCATTTGGGAAGCCTGCCTCAAGTCCGTGAAGCAACTGCTGCGCCGAATTCTTGGAAATGCTCATCTGACCGAAACAAAACTACAAACCGCGCTAATCCAGATTGAGGCCCAACTGAATTCGCGTCCAATAACACCGTTGCCGGTCAGTCCATCTGATGAAATGGTCCTTACTCCCGGCCACTTTCTGATTGGGCGGCCGCTGAACGCAGTCCCTGATCCGAATCTACAGAACGTTCCGGAAAACCGTTTGTCTCGCTGGCAACGTGTTCAGCAACTTACGCAGCACTTCTGGAACCGCTGGCACAGAGAGTATTTGTCAACACTTCAGAATCGGTATCGGTGGACCTCGGAAATGGACAATCTGGTCGTCGGTTCCATTGTCGCTCTGATGGATGAGCGATACCCGCCACAGAAATGGTTACTGGGCCGTATTCTCAGCGTTCACCCTGGCGCGGACGGCCTAGTCCGGGTAGCGACCGTCAAGACAGCTTCCGGAATCACTCAACGAGCCATCGGGAAACTTTGTTTATTGCCGGTGGAGATCGATCCGGCGAGCGTATCGTCGTGCCCAACTCAAGCAAACAACACTGTGTCGCCAGTCGAGGGGACTCCTGGCCCAAGCTCGGGGGAATCGAGCGTGTTCCTGGAGCATCTGTAAAGAGGAACGAAGCCTTCCGTTGGGTCCTTGGACCCAACGGACTGGAATTCGCCCTAGGCAAGTACCAGTTCGTTCCCTTTCCATCCAGAAATTCAGCCGTTCATCCCTTCCAGAATCGTCCAGCTTCCAGAACCATCCAACAAGCCCCCCAAACTTTGTCCATTGCCGGCAAAGGTCGAGCCGACTAAAGTGTCCTCGTGTCCAATACAAGCAAGCTACAGCAGTCCGTCAGTCAAGAGGACTCCTGGCCCAAGCTCGGGGAATCGAGCGTGTTCCTGGAGCATCTGTAAAGAGGAACAAAGCCTTCCGTTTGGGTCCTTGGACCCAACGGACTGGACTTCGCCCTAGGCAAGTACCATGTCGTTCCCTTTCCAGCCAGAAACTCAGCCGTTCGTCCCTTCCAGAATCATCCAAACTTTGTTCACTACCGGCGTAAATCGATCTAGCCAACGTGTCGTCGTTTTCAACACCAGTAACCTACAGCAATCCGTCAGTAGAGAGGACTCCTGGCCCAAGCTCGGGGGAATCGAGCGTGTTCCGGGAGCATCTGTAAAGAGGAACGAAGGCTTCCGTTTGGGTCCTTGGACCCAACGGACTGGACTTCGCCCTAGGCAAGTACCATGTCGTTCCCTTTCCAGCCAGAAACTCAGCCGCTCTTCCTTCTAAGACCACCCGGCTTCCACTTATGTCAACCCGATTACAAGCAGCGTTACGAATTCCCAATCGACGTCCCCCATCGACTGTCGGAGCAACTGTAGAAGATTCAAATTTCATTGGCGGCCGGGATGTTTAATACTTAAGTGTTACTTGTTTATTTGTTAAATATTTATTGTTAAATGAAATTTGTAAATAATGTTAATAGTACTTACCTGTTACACTCGAACACCTGTAAACATAAAAACACAAAACAACATTGAATAATACTTACCATTTTACCCTACACTCACCCACTGTGCATCGAAAACATAACTGTTATACAAGCCATATCAACATCATTGTGTATGTAAATGTGTACCCAAATTGTAAATAAACAGTAGTAAAACGACCGTCGCGAATATCAGTCGACCGTCCGTCCCAAATCGCGAAATATTATTAAAACAAGTTCCGAATACCCGAATTCGAGAGTTCATGTTCGCGCGATAGTGCTGTGTTGGGGGCAGAATTTCAATTCTTGCAAGTGGAAGAAAGATAGTGGAAGAAAAGTGAAGAGATTTCATTGGAAGAAAAGTAGCCGTGCTGACAACGGCGAGTGCTGATGTAATATCTGATGAAATTTCAACTTGTATCCTATTGTATTTTTTCGTGATTTTTAACGAAAATTGTTGAATAACTTTGAAATACGCAATTTAAACACCGTAGTGTCTTCGGCAAAGTTATAGAGTATTGTTCTAACTATATTTTAACGGTATTTACGGTACCTTTTCGGTGCAATTTTCGGGATATTTGAGTAAATTTTCGTGAAAATGCTCGAAAAAACACAAAATCGATTTGATACACCTCTAAACCTTTATCAATTTGGCTTATTTTTGACTGAAGCTTTGTTTTTGCATGTGGATTGATAACACTAGTTTACAAAATAAAACGAAAGTCGTGAACTTCTGTCAACGACCAAAATTTTTGATGCTTAATTTAGCGCTAATTTCGAAACCGTGCTTCAAAAAATTTAAAGTAGAACAGTTTTTAAATTTTAGCTCAATATCGAGTTTTACAACTTTTTAAATTATGGAATTTAATAAAATTCAAATATCTTGCATTTTGTTAAACCAATTTTAAATCTTTTTCCATAAATTAGAAGCTGAATATAATACCATTCGATCATCTGAATGCAATGTTTGCGTCAGATTGATGAAATTCAAGAAATTGGCGAGTTTTGGGAACGATCTCCTCAAATTTTAGCAAAATTTCCAAAAATATATGAAGAAATGTATTTTTTTTTTTTCAATAAGAAAAAACAATTTGAAAATTCTTTCTCAACGTTTTTTAACATATCATATGTAGGCAAGATACAGTAAAAAATTCAGCTCAATCGGAGCATTGATTACGGAGAATGAGATGTGTGAAGTGAGCGACTTTGCTTAAAAATAGAACAAAAATCGATTTCAAATCATCAACCTTGTATGGAAAGTCGAAAAAAAAATCCGCTCTACTGTATTTTTTTTTCCTTCGCGTTTTCGAACTCAGGGCATGATTATTAACCAAAAACGATCATCATCTTACCGAGTTCAAAAATGCTGTAAACTAGTGTAATTTGATGTGACACGGGTAGGTCAAAAAAAGTGAACAGGTCTAATCTAGATCACAAGTGTAGCATTTCAAAGTCAAATCAAGGTAAAATAGTTATTTTGTTATGCATAGATAAGGATAGGGGCTTGCTTTTTGTGATTGAATTAAGAGAAAACTTCAAGGATTTGTATTATAAAAGTCATATTTGATTCTTCCCGGATATGTATCCATGAAATGGAATGTCGTAATAGGCTCAAAATTTCAGCCTATTACGACATTCCATTTATTTATAATAACTAGTTATTTATCAAAGTTACTTCTCAGATCTGTGAAAATTTCAACGGTGCACAAAATTGTATTTCAAAGATAATGTGTTTCAAAAGTGTTTATGATGATTTCTAATGCTCGTGTCGAACCTTCGAAAATGAATAAAATTCAAACTCATCTCAAAAAGTTTCTAGGGGTGCCCCAACAGATTTGAAAATGGCATTTTTCTACATTTTCCATGCACTTTTATGCCCTTCTAATGGGGTCTCTGATCACGGCAAAAAAAATTTTTGTCGAACAATGTAATAACTCTATTTTGCAAGGCTAAAACTGCGTAACCGTTAACCAATCGACTTACCTATGAATTCAAATGCTCATATATGAGTAACAACATAGTGCCGAACTTGTGCCGCTTTTCCATGGAACAGCCCCGTACAGGGTGGTCCGTCCATCCATGGAAATTAGCGACAAGCAGCCACACGATGCCACATGGCTGCCTCCCGTTTCCCAACGGGATCCATTTGAATACTTGATTTCTCTGGTGGTGAACGACCACGCCTTCTTCGACACATTTCAATCGCCGAGGACCGGACACCATGCTTCTTCCCCCTGTGGATCGCATTCACCGGACCGCGCGCGGACCGGACCCACCTTAAATCTATCAATTTTCTGCGCTATAAACCTGAGTGCGCGCCATCGATGACTATTCCAATAACTCATCGAAAGTGCTATCCGATTAGGCTGGTCCCATCATCGCAGTTCCACACCGGTGCGGTGCGTCCGCGGTTGGTTGGTGGATTGGGAAATCTCCAGAGCCTCTATGCCGGGACCCAAGATTAGGGAGGGGGAAACAAATTGCCATAATTAACTGCCACTCTATCCGGCCGGGTCGTTTATTAAAATTAACGATCCCGATGGCCAACTGAATTCATTGGATCGATCGATCCGCGCCGCACGGTCCTTTGCTGCCTCGGTCTCACGTTTGGCCAGTCCGGTTCCAGCTGGTCCAGCAGGATCTAGGCGTGGAACAAGTGGAGCTGCAGACCGGTCGGTCGAATGCTGAATAATAAGATTGGAATGACCATTTTCAGCGTAATATCTGCATTTAGGTTTTCGTACTTTTTTGGCTTTTCTTGATGGGGATGATCGTGGAACTACGACGGTGAAGTCCACGTATGTACCCAAGGATATTGGCTTGTGGTGGGTGGTAGAGGCACACTGAGTCGGGTTAATTATGCTTAGCCGATCGAGTCAAAACAGTGCATTTGTTTCTGCACTGGTCAGGAGTACCTCGTGGGGTATCAACCCGCATGCGCATGCCGGTCCGATAGGTTTGGGCCACCATACATTGAGTTAGTAGAGCGAGGCGGCATGGGAATAGGTATAAAGACGTCTACATTACCAACAAATTTATGTAATTAGATCTATTTGGCAGTAATAAATTCTTTATTCAATCGATTATTTGTGTCACATTTTATGTAATAGATTGTATTTGTGAATCAATAAGCTGCACATTGAAATACAGGCCGCAATTCTATGTATATGTATAGCCTGAATCACTTGAACATGAAGTGAATCAGACCTGAATCACTTGAATATCATGAATATCAAGTGAATCAGATTTGAATCGCTTATATATAGAGCGAATCATACCTGAATCACTTGAATATGAAGTGAATCCATCCTGAATCACTTAGATTAAAATGACTCAGACCTGAATCACTTTAATATGAAGTGGATCAGACCTGAATCATTTGAATATAATGAATATTAAGTGAATCAGATTTGAATCGCTTGAATATAAAGTTGTAGCAAGTACGCTTGCATATTAATGTATTTAGTTAGTTAATTCAAGTTGTTATGTATATATGGATAATTAGTATATTTATTTTCGTCAAGTATTTATCAAATTTCGGTTATGTGTTAGTCAGTTTGTTTTTGTCAATAAATCCTAAAATTAATCACCGCACTTCAAATCCAACACAAAATGCGTATAAGAGTTACCCAAGCTACAATGAGCACTATGAGTCCCCATCACGCTGAACTGCAAAGATCAAGCACATGGCCTAAAATCGGCAGCGCGTCATGATGCTATTTTCAACCGCGTTAATTAGCGGACATCGACCCGAGGTTCAGAAACAAAAAGGATACATTGACCTCAACTCATTCGGCATTTTTATTCCCGAATCTCGGAGAGGAACTGGCTGAAGTATTTGGATCGGCTGTCTGAATGAGATGCCACTATTTCTATAAAGATTTAGCATGATCAAATATGAGAATCGTTTCGCGAAATGGACTTCGTCTATTTCGCGATCGTCGGGGACTTTAACCACCATGAGCCTATCTGAGGACATTCCCAGGCTCAACTCGTCCACTTTGTAACGATACGTGGAAGAGGCGAGAGTGGTCTAGTAGTGTTTCCGTGCCGTGGTGTGTTTAAAAAGGTGGATATTGTACATGAAAGCCTTAAAGTGTTTGCTAAATTTAATGTTCTTTCCCCATAGTAAATCAAAGTAAACCGCAACAGTCTATAGCTTGTTTAGTTCAGTGGCAATAATTGTGTGTGCAGAAATCCGATTGAATAGGTAAATTGCGATTATGATAAGGAAAGTGGGTGGATCTAAAATATGTGTTGTGCGTGATTTTCTAAATGTTAAATAGGATCGTGGCAGCAAAGGCCAATTGCCGACACACCATCATCTCGTTTTGTCGACCGCTCTTTGACCCCACCTATCGGCTACAAAGATTTCCCGGGGTACACGTGGCCGGAAGAAGGCTGCAGTCGTTAATTTGCGCCTTAGGCAGGCAGGCCAACATAGTTCACGTCGCCGAACATCCCAGGTGTTCATCCGTCGCATCAGCGTCCAGCGTCCAAACCACCGTCCCGACGACGTCTTTCCGGGCGTCGAAAGTGTTTGGCGCGCCGACGGACGCGTGGCGTTTGTACCACGCCCAGCATAAGCCCGCGAATCCTTGAGGAGCACCACGCGGTAACAGGATCCCATCCACGATCGCCCACCGTGCGCTGAGCAACGATCGAAGCCACCCCGCGAGTCACCGCTTCCTCCTCATCGTAAATCCTAGGTCGTGAGTAAACAATTTGCATGCTATTTGTTGTGTCGTCCATGGCCATGTGACCGTATAGGCACACAAATGAACTCGCTCTCCCGATACCGCTACCGTTTATAAATGTACGGGAGGAGCACACGTAGGTACCTAACAAATTTGGCGCGCCCGCAGTAAGCGTTCATCGAGCACCGCTGCCGCCGGTTCGAATGTTGTGAGAAGGGGAGAATGAGATCCACGCACACGAAAGAGAGTAGAAGAAGGAAATGTATAATGAACTAGGCCTAGTAGGAATTTGGGGAACTAATAAATGTATGCGTTAAAGTTGAGATACGGAGCTTTTTATGTCGAACGGTATAAATGTTCTAGCTAGAATAAATTTGAATTCCAACACTGAAAGTAAATAGTTGTTGAGTTTTGTTGAATGTTGGTTTAGTAGATGTTCTTGGGGTTTTCATGTGATTCGCGTTTTGCTGTAGATATTTTGTTGAATGTAGTATTTGAGATACTTTCTATTCGGAAACGTGTCGTTGCGCAGTGGCAAAGTTAAACCTGGGCCTATGATGATAACCCGCTCATTTCTATTAGGTTCTCGAGCGTTTCTTTTATTTGGTCATGTTAAATCTTTGGATGAAGTAGTGTATTTCGCTCGTACCTCGTGAAGTACGGCAGCCGTGATAAGTCGACCAGTCAGCTTCCTCCCGTAGAACGGGTATACCCTAGCCTCCCCTTCAGGAAGGTCTCTAAGCCGGGCAAGCTTACATCTGGAAGATGGTCTCCTCACGGAGTGGCGCTTAAGCCATCTCACTAAAACCGGAAGCTGACAGGTAGGGTCGTTATATTTGGCGCCCAACAAAACAAGGCTTTTTTGATATTTATTGTAGCTGATTTTGTAGAGTAATATTAAATTTATGTTGTTTTTGCGTCGCTAATTTTTGTTCGGAAAGTGTGAATTTAGAATTGGGGTCTCAATCTCAATTTACATTATTTAGTGAAACGGTTTCTGTTTCAATGTGCATTGGTCATTTCGTTTATTCAATAAACATTTATTTGTACGTTTCATATTTGTTATATATACGTTATTTATTTTAGATAATTTAATTATTAGTTACATAGTTTGGGAACTCGTATGTGTTATTTGAGTTGGAACTTGAACATATATACATACACTTTTGCTTATCTTGCTTCTGCGGTTGGTTCTTAGTATCTATACCTATTGGTTGTTTAGTTTTCAGAAAATATATATCAACATGAATCAATTATTTCCGAGAGCAGAAGATCTCACTTCTGAAGAGATCGATTATGAATTCATAATAAGGCAACAACCTGAACATGTTTTCAAACTCGAATTGTCTGGGAAACAGAGGCATTTAAGAAGTCTTTTTAAGGAAGATCAAAAAGAAGCTCGCAACTACCGTTCACCCTTCTCGATTAGTGAAGAAGCACCACACATTGAAGGTCGAATCGAAAATTTGGAGAGGGCTTTGGACAAAAAGGTTGAATCGAAGTATGAATCTCGGGTTATTCATTATTGGTATAGGGTTAAAAGATCAGTGGCTAGGAATGATGAAGAGAAAAAGATGCGCAGAGAACTAACTAGGAAAATTGAAGCTGTGATGCAGAACTATCAATTTGGACCTTCCCTATCACCATACAAATTTCGAATCAATAAAATCATTCAAGGGAATGAAGCAGTAGGGGGAGATCTTCTTCATACGGTTGTAAGACAGAATCAGACTGTAAGACAGGGCAGTAATGAGGCAGAGATCGCAACGAGCTACGGTAACGATAGTTGGGGCAAGCAGGATGACTTGCCACGTACGGGAACCGGGGCCATACCCAAGGATTCGAAGAGAAGTGACCATGGTATGGAGGGAAGTCAGAGCCCAGAATTTGTGGTATCGCGGCAGGAGTGGGAGGAAATGAAAGCAATGATGATGACCTTGATGAGTAGAATGAGCGGCAATGATCACGAAAACGTCAGTAGAAACTCGGACAATAACCAAGGAAGGGGAAATTGGAGAAGTCAAAGTCAGGAACAACCAAGGGAAATGGCAACACAGAACATAATTCACAATAGGGTGTTTGGAGAAAGGCCAGATTCAAGGAGCTCTAGTGAGGACAATCGTAGTTACAGAACGCATCAGCTACCGAGATGTAGGCTCGATTCTAGTGATGATGATAGGTGTGTGGAAGATGGCTCGGAACAACGATACGGTGTACCGTACCAGATTCAACCACATCGGGGAACAAGGCAGCTTCGCGATCGGGCTCTGAACCATAACCGGATTGAAAAATGGAAGCTACGATTTACGGGTGAGCCAAGGTCCATGCCGATAGAAAACTTCCTATATAAGGCAAAAAAGTTGGCAGATCGTGAAGGAGTGTCTAGAGAAGTTTTACTCAGGGATATCCACATGCTTCTCGAGGGTGCTGCTTCAGATTGGTTTTTTACGTTCGTTGATGACCTCGATACATGGGAGGTTTTCGAGACGAATATTGTTTACCGTTTCGGAAACCCTAATAAAGATCAAGGGATTCGTACAAAGATTCACGAACGCAAACAACTGAGAGGCGAACCCTTTATAGCATTCGTAACCGAAATCGAAAAGCTGAATAAGATGTTGTCCCGGCCATTATCAACCAGGAGGAAATTTGAGGTCATTTGGGACAATATGCGTCAGCATTACCGTTCCAAAATATCGATAGTAGAGGTAAAGGACTTACAACACCTAACACGACTAAACTATCGGATTGACGCAGCAGACCCTCAACTGCAGTACCAACAAACCGAATTACCAGCCAGACGTTCTATAAACCAGATCGAAGCCGAAGGCTCTGATTATGACAGTGACCAATCCGCGCCAATAAATGCAATTAGGGGACGTTTTGGTAGAGAGAACCGTCAAAATCAGAGAGGAGGACATGAAGGAAGGAGTAGTCAGCCTAGCAGCCAATTGCAACAACCAGAAAGAGCAGCACATCAACCAGTAGCAGCAACAACCTGCTGGAACTGTCAAGGGCAGGGCCATGGATGGAGGCAGTGCAACAGACCGAAAATTGTATTCTGTTACGGTTGTGGTAATTTGGGGCGAACGACTCGTAATTGCGAACTGTGTACCCGTAATTATGCTGTTCCACAGGCTCAGCAACAGGGAAACGAATAAAAGGGTGTGAGTCTGGGAATGCCAGCATCCAGCCAAACGAAATTCCCAAATTGCCTGGACAAGATTTAACCTACGATCCATTGCGCCAGATTTACCAAATTAAAGTTCGAATTAGCAAATGTCCACACATAAAGGTTAGAATATTCGATTCAGACTGGGAAGCTTTATTGGATTCAGGGGCCGGTATAAGCGTGCTCAATTCTGTAGAAGTAATTGAAAAGTACGGGTTGAAGATTCAGCCTGCAGCGATAAGGGTATCGACAGCGGACGGATCGGACTATGGGTGTCTGGGATACGTGAACATTCCGTTTACGTTCCGGAATATGACGAAGGTAATCCCAACCGTAGTGGTACCGCAAATCTCTCGAAATTTGATCCTAGGGGCTGATTTTTGGGAGGCTTTCGGTATTAGACCGATGATAGATGTTGGCAGGGGACCTGAAGCTTTGGAAGTCATTAATACTGGCGAAAAAAAGACCCTTTGTTTTACCATAGAGCCCTCAGCGAACCTACCCGTGATCAATGAAGAAGAACCGGACGAAACACTAGATATTCCAGTTTACGAAGGGCCAGCAGAGTCAGATGCAAACCCAGACTGTATCGAAACCGAACACGAGCTGACCGACGAGCAAAGGACGCAACTGTTGGAGGCAATAAGGACATTTCCGATGACGTCAGAGGGGAAGTTAGGCCGTACCCATTTGATAGAACACGAGATTGTTCTTAAAGAAGGAGTAAAACCACGAAATCCCCCAATGTACAAATGTTCACCCTATGTTCAGGAAGCGATTAACGCCGAAGTCGAGAGGTTTAAGAAGCTGGACGCCATCGAAGAATGTTACAGCGAGTGGACGAACCCGCTCGTGCCTGTGCCAAAAAAGAATGGGAAAGTTCGAGTATGCCTGGACTCGAGAAGAATAAATAAGCTAACGGTTAAGGACTCTTACCCAATGCGAAATATGCAGGACATATTTCGACGATTGGGTAAGGCCAAGTACTTCTCAGTCATCGATTTAAAGGACGCCTACTTTCAGATCCCGCTAAAAGAAGGCTGTCGTAATTACACGGCATTTCGTACGGCAAAAGGAGTGTTCAGATTCAAGGTCTTACCGTTCGGAGTGATGAACGCGCCGTTTACTATGTCACGTCTGATGGATAAGGCAATAGGGTTCGACCTTGAGCCATTTGTTTTCGTTTACCTGGACGACATAGTAATTGCGTCCGAAACCTTCGAGGAGCATTTACGGTTGTTAAAAATCGTGGGAGAACGTTTGACTCGAGCAGGGTTGACAATATCGATAGAGAAATCAAGGTTCTGTCGCAAGCAGGTTATGTATCTAGGCTATCTGCTCAACAAGAACGGCGTAGCAATAGACTCCAGTAGAATCCAGCCTATTTTGGACTATAAACGACCTCAGAACCAAGAAGACATTCGTCGCTTGATGGGCCTAGCCGGATTCTATCAGCGATTCATTCGGGACTATAGTCGGATAACAGCGCCTATCACCGATCTTCTGACCAAAGAACATAAGAAGGTTGTTTGGACTAAAGATGCCGAAACTGCGTTTAACGAACTAAAATCAGTTCTAACGTCTGCCCCGATCTTAGGGAACCCGGACTTTTCAAAGACGTTTACCATTGAGTCTGACGCGTCAGACCGAGCAGTGGGAGCAGCCCTAGTGCAAGAGCAAGAAGGAGAGACTCGAGTAATTGGATATTTTAGTAAAAAACTAAATAGGACTCAGCGTCGCTATTCGGCAGTGGAGAAAGAGTGCCTGGGCGTACTCTCCGCTATCCACCATTTCAGACACTATGTCGAGGGGACGAAATTTCGGGTGGTGACGGACGCACGCAGCCTGTTATGGCTATTCAACGTAGGCGCCGAGACCGGAAACGCTAAGCTTTTGAGATGGGCTCTCCGCATCCAAGCTTACGACTTTGATCTAATTTATCGTAAGGGAAAGGCCAATATCACGGCTGACTGTTTGTCCCGGTCAGTCGAAGTAGATGTCGTCTCGGCTTCGCAACCCGATGCGGAATACGAAGAACTAGTAGAAGATGTCCTTGCAAACCCATTGAAGCGAAAGAATTGGCGTGTTGTAGATGGAAAAGTGTTTCGGTTCGTGAAGGTTGGAGACCGATTAACGGATCCAAGATTTGAATGGAAGGAAATACCTACCGATTCCCAGAAAATAGACATTATCAAAAACGAACATGATAAAGCGCATTTCGGCTATGAGAAAACCCTTGCAGCTGTGAAACAGCGATATTACTGGCCAAGGATGAACTCAGAAGTGAAAAAGTTCTGCCGTAATTGTATGAAGTGCCAAGTAAGCAAATCAGGAAACGTGAACGTAACACCACCGATGGGCTCACAAAAACCAGTAGAGTATCCGTGGCAGTTTGTGACCCTGGACTACGTTGGGCCCCTACCTCCATCTGGGAAAAACAGAAGCACCTGCTTGTTGGTGGCGACTGATGTATTCAGCAAATTTGTTTTAGTACAAACCTTCAGAGAAGCTAAGGCGAACTCACTGGCAGATTTTGTGGAGAATATGATTTTCCAACTCTTTGGCGTTCCCGAAGTTATCCTTACGGATAATGGATCTCAATTCATTTCAAAAAGATTCAAAACACTACTAGAGACGTACCACGTGAACCACTGGCTAACTCCATCGTATCATCCGCAAGTCAATAATACAGAAAGGGTCAACCGAGTAATAACGACTGCCATCCGCGCGACCCTGAAGAAGGGCCACAATCACTGGGCGGACGACGTGCAGCTTATCGCTAATGCCATCCGAACAGCGGTACACGATTCGACCAAATATAGTCCTTATTTTGTGGTGTTTGGCCGGAATCAAGTCTCAGACGGCAGAGAATATGGACGGATCCGCGATCATTACGAATCCAAGGAAAACGAGGTAGAAAACACGGTATCGGACAGACGGCAAAAGCTGTTCACTGAAATTCGGAACAATCTGTCGGCAGCGTACAAAAGGCACGCCAAAACATATAACTTGCGATCAAACCCTAGCTGCCCTTCCTACGTCGTAGGGGAAAAGGTCCTAAAACAGACTTTCGACCTTTCGGATAAAGGTAAAGGTTTTTGTAAAAAACTAGCACCGAAATTTGAACCAGCCGTGGTACGAAAAGTTCTGGGTACAAATACATACGAACTCGAAGACGAAACGGGAAAGCGAATTGGAGTTTACTTTGCTAATCGTTTGAAAAAGTTGCATTCAGCTTGAAGAAAGAGGTTTTTTAAGCTATGTACCTCTTTAGAGTAACAACCAATCTCAAATATCAAAACGCCTACGGGTTAGAAAACTTACGGACAGATCGACGGACTCGTGTGAAGGAAGTTCTTGAACCGACTAGCACTGAGGGTACCGACTGAGCCTAACACAACGACTTTCACGAAATTCAGCTATGTAACTTTCCAAAAAGTGACTACGAACAACAAATTTCATAAAAACACCATAAGTTGGGTAAAGTTTCCTAAACGAACCACTACGAAGCACCAAGATACCGATTTCGAGTGGACCATACTCACTTACAGTGAGCTGTAAATATGTACATGTGTATTAGTAGTTTAGTTTGCCTAATTCCCTATCACTTAAAATGTAGATTAGTACTTAACATAGATTAGTAATTTATTAAGCTTCACTCACGGTTTCCTTTTGAGCCGAGTGTAGTCTTGCCTTCGTCTAGGAGGGGGAGACTGTGTTTTTCGTAGTCCTTTTTGTAGTCGACAGCAGTAGGTTACTCCACGTTCTCGTAATTTTCTTGTTCTTTTTCGTTTCCTCAGCATCCTGTAGTCCACTGAATCGTCCTTTCATCTTTGGTATAGTTTGTTTCCAAAAGTCCTCTCAATCCAATATATTCCATGTCCGCATCCGTCTAATTTGTTATTGTAGTCCATTTCGTTCATCCGTTACGCCCTCATATATATACTTTCATCCGCACCGTATTTGTCCATCCGAGTCGTATTTACTTGTATCCGTCTATACCGCAACATTGGTTTACATCATTTAGCTCGTCTTGGTTAGTGTAGCACTTTTTCTCCTATTTCTCATCTTCTGGTTGGCCGGGAAAACCTGTAAATAAACCCAAATCAAACAACTTACATCCAATATTTTGGAACAATTTTTGTTCACTCTCCTTAAACTTGGCATCGCGGGGGGTTTTCCTCTCGTGGTGAGCCGTTGCCTTCCGGTTTTTCAACAAAATTCCGCGATTTCTGCCGGGAAATCAGATTTTCTCTGCACGAACTTTTTTTTTCATGTTTACGTTCTCTGCGTTTGACAGTTCAATCTAGGTATTGATATTGTATGTATGATAGACCGGTCATAAGAGTGTGTGAGTTCTTGTGTCGGAGTTCAGTCGTAGTTGGATTCTGGTGCAAGTTTGTATGCAAGATATGGATGAATGCGGTGTGTTAGTGTGGATGAATGTTTTTCTTGGAGAGCTTTTGGTAGTCAGAAATTCTCGGCGTAATAAAGTTCTCTTAAGGAGAAATATGAGTTCAAGATGTTGGTGAGCGTAAATCGCGGATGAATCCGTGGCTGCGAACCGCAATCATGAATGGTTTGTTTTGGAGTAAGCAAGCTGGTGTCTCGCGTTGCTCGCTACGTGTTGGGTGAGAGGCAACCATGCTTGATTACTCGTGTGTTCACAGATAGGTGAATGTTTTTTTGGGAATGTTATTCATGTATCGGCGTGGTCCTGGTGTGGACTAATGTTCCCGTTCTTTGTGAGCTTGCTCAGAGTCAGTGCACGACTCTTGAGTGGAAGCGGTTTTATTTGTTATGCTTGAGAAATTTGTGTGAATGAACGAGATTAATTACGTAATTGTTCTGTCAAACTGATTGCTTCCATAGACCCGGTTACCCATAGACATTCGAGTATTTAGTTTGTTGTTCTGGCCAACCCCAATTTGTTTTCTTTGTTATAGTAAGTGTGCTAATGATAAAATGAGTAAATTTTTGCTGGAGACCGGAGACCTAGGTCGCTGATGGTCAGTGGCAGGCGAGTACTGTGATGGTATTTGCGCTGTAAATAGAGAAGGAGCTGACGTAAGTCAGCGATGAACTTATATGACCCCAAAAGTCGAAAGTTTTAGAATTAGCGCGTCTTGCTTGGCCTACGAAAATTTGATTGGCTACTTGTACTTTCTTTTCCCAAGGCCAATCAAATTTTCGTAATTTTAGTGGGGAATGTTGTAGCAAGTACGCTTGCATATTAATGTATTTAGTTAGTTAATTCAAGTTGTTATGTATATATGGATAATTAGTATATTTATTTTCGTCAAGTATTTATCAAATTTCGGTTATGTGTTAGTCAGTTTGTTTTTGTCAATAAATCCTAAAATTAATCACCGCACTTCAAATCCAACACAAAATGCGTATAAGAGTTACCCAAGCTACAATGAGCACTATGAGTCCCCATCACGCTGAACTGCAAAGATCAAGCACATGGCCTAAAATCGGCAGCGCGTCATGATGCTATTTTCAACCGCGTTAATTAGCGGACATCGACCCGAGGTTCAGAAACAAAAAGGATACATTGACCTCAACTCATTCGGCATTTTTATTCCCGAATCTCGGAGAGGAACTGGCTGAAGTATTTGGATCGGCTGTCTGAATGAGATGCCACTATTTCTATAAAGATTTAGCATGATCAAATATGAGAATCGTTTCGCGAAATGGACTTCGTCTATTTCGCGATCGTCGGGGACTTTAACCACCATGAGCCTATCTGAGGACATTCCCAGGCTCAACTCGTCCACTTTGTAACGATACGTGGAAGAGGCGAGAGTGGTCTAGTAGTGTTTCCGTGCCGTGGTGTGTTTAAAAAGGTGGATATTGTACATGAAAGCCTTAAAGTGTTTGCTAAATTTAATGTTCTTTCCCCATAGTAAATCAAAGTAAACCGCAACAGTCTATAGCTTGTTTAGTTCAGTGGCAATAATTGTGTGTGCAGAAATCCGATTGAATAGGTAAATTGCGATTATGATAAGGAAAGTGGGTGGATCTAAAATATGTGTTGTGCGTGATTTTCTAAATGTTAAATAGGATCGTGGCAGCAAAGGCCAATTGCCGACACACCATCATCTCGTTTTGTCGACCGCTCTTTGACCCCACCTATCGGCTACAAAGATTTCCCGGGGTACACGTGGCCGGAAGAAGGCTGCAGTCGTTAATTTGCGCCTTAGGCAGGCAGGCCAACATAGTTCACGTCGCCGAACATCCCAGGTGTTCATCCGTCGCATCAGCGTCCAGCGTCCAAACCACCGTCCCGACGACGTCTTTCCGGGCGTCGAAAGTGTTTGGCGCGCCGACGGACGCGTGGCGTTTGTACCACGCCCAGCATAAGCCCGCAAATCCTTGAGGAGCACCACGCGGTAACAGGATCCCATCCACGATCGCCCACCGTGCGCTGAGCAACGATCGAAGCCACCCCGCGAGTCACCGCTTCCTCCTCATCGTAAATCCTAGGTCGTGAGTAAACAATTTGCATGCTATTTGTTGTGTCGTCCATGGCCATGTGACCGTATAGGCACACAAATGAACTCGCTCTCCCGATACCGCTACCGTTTATAAATGTACGGGAGGAGCACACGTAGGTACCTAACAAATTTGGCGCGCCCGCAGTAAGCGTTCATCGAGCACCGCTGCCGCCGGTTCGAATGTTGTGAGAAGGGGAGAATGAGATCCACGCACACGAAAGAGAGTAGAAGAAGGAAATGTATAATGAACTAGGCCTAGTAGGAATTTGGGGAACTAATAAATGTATGCGTTAAAGTTGAGATACGGAGCTTTTTATGTCGAACGGTATAAATGTTCTAGCTAGAATAAATTTGAATTCCAACACTGAAAGTAAATAGTTGTTGAGTTTTGTTGAATGTTGGTTTAGTAGATGTTCTTGGGGTTTTCATGTGATTCGCGTTTTGCTGTAGATATTTTGTTGAATGTAGTATTTGAGATACTTTCTATTCGGAAACGTGTCGTTGCGCAGTGGCAAAGTTAAACCTGGGCCTATGATGATAACCCGCTCATTTCTATTAGGTTCTCGAGCGTTTCTTTTATTTGGTCATGTTAAATCTTTGGATGAAGTAGTGTATTTCGCTCGTACCTCGTGAAGTACGGCAGCCGTGATAAGTCGACCAGTCAGCTTCCTCCCGTAGAACGGGTATACCCTAGCCTCCCCTTCAGGAAGGTCTCTAAGCCGGGCAAGCTTACATCTGGAAGATGGTCTCCTCACGGAGTGGCGCTTAAGCCATCTCACTAAAACCGGAAGCTGACAGGTAGGGTCGTTATAAAGTGAATGAGGCCTGAAGCACTTAGATATTAAGTGAATCAGATATGAATCCCATGTGATGTGAATCATGTGAATCAGACCTGAATCACTTGAATCAGGCCCGTGCACAGAAGTGGTGCCAAGGGAGGGGTTTTTCCCAATTTCAGCAAAAGGCGGAGGGGCGCCTAGTATATGAAACGTCGACAATGGGGGGGGGGGGGTGTGTTCAACACCCAAAATCCCCCCTTGTGCACGGGCTTGACTTGGATCTGAAATGAATCAGGCCTGAATCACTTGAATATGAAGTGAGTGAGCCTTGAATCACTTAAACATGAAGTGAATCAGACCTGAATCACTTGAATATCATCAGTGAATATCAAGTGAACCAGATTTAAATCACTTTAATATGAAGTGAATCAGACGTGAAACACTAGAATAAATTGAATATTAAAAGGAATCATATTTAAATCACTTGAATACCGTGTAAATCGGACCTGAATCATTTGAATATGAAGTGAATCAGACCTGAAGCACTTGAATACTAGCTTGAATATTAAGTTAATTAGACGTGAATCTCTTGAATAACATGAGTATCAAGTCAATCAGATTTGAATCGCTTGAATATCAAGTGAATCAGACCTAAATCACTTGAACATGAAATGAATCGGACCTGAACCTCTTGAATATCTAGTGAATCAGACCCGAATCACTTCTGACATACACCTGAATCACATTAACATTAAGTGAATCAGACCTAAACCTATTGAATATGAAGTGGATGAATTGCTTGTCATTATGATGTCCATGGCCCAAGACTTGAATTTGTTGTCTCAACAGGATCACGAGATATAACTTGTTAAAAATGCTTATTTTTTATGCTCACTACCCGAGCAGGAATGAATAACTGACACATAACTGGAGCATACCAAAGTCAGGTATCATACCGTTATCCTGGTGTTGAGAATAACTTATTTTGGTATTTTGTAGGTATTGATACAATACCTCAACAAGTTATTGGTTTGGTGTTAAGGACTTCTTGAGGTATTATTCAATTATGGAAAAACAGCTGTTTGTATGGAAAAATCGCTGATTATTGTTTAGGTATTGCCATACCTGATGTCATTATTCACGCGTTATGCACAGAATACACATCAGTTATTATTTTAGGTATTTTACCTCTTATGCAGGGCTACTTAATACCTCATTCAGGTTGTAGGTAGTCGGTTTTCCATACCTGAGTTAGTTATTCTTCAGCTATTTTCTCCTGCTCGGGTAGCGTTACCTACCCCTTCAGCACGCGCGCTGTTGTAAAAAGTACAACACCACCAAAAAACCTCGTTCGTCGTATACAGCGCGGGCGCGGTGCAGTTTCGGTTGCTTGATGGCGCGAGTTCTGAAAGGCTAGCGGCAGAATTGCGAACCAAACTGCTTGTCATTATGGTATCCATGACTTTCCGAACAACTTTGCCCAAGACTTGAACTTTCTATCTCATCAGGATCACGAGACAGAACTAGTTAAATATGCTCATTTTCCTATGCTCACTAGCGTCACCTAGCGGCAGAATTGCGAACCAAACTGCTTGTCATTATGATATCCATGACCTTCCGAACAACTTTGCTAAAGACTTGAACTTTCTATCTCATCAGGATCACGAGATAAAGCTAGTTGAAAATGCTCATTTGCCATGCTCACTACCCGAGCAAAGTTTCATAATAAACGGATAACAAACTGTGTTATCTGATATCAAAAATAATTAACGTAAGATTTTCGACTGAAAGTTTAATGTTTGGGAGATTTTGGCTTTCTCAGTCTAGGGAATCCAAACGATTAAATTGGCATTGCCCGACGTTTCGGCCTAATTTATTTGGCCTTTTTCAAGGGTAAACTAAAAGAGAACAGTTTTACAATTAGGGACATGTACAACATAATTTTAACATTTAAGGAACCTACGCTGTCTATCGTTTTTTGTTATAATTTATAACTAGTGCCACAGTTTCTTTTGGAGCTTCTTGTAGCATTTTTACACCTGTAATATGGGATTTAGTTTTGTTGTTTTTGTAGGGAGTTTTCTAAGTAGACTTACATATAGATTTTAGGCGAATTTTACAAAAGCAGTGTCTACGTCCCTTCCCAAAATTATTGTAAAATTCGCCTAAAATCTATATGTAAGTCTACTTAGAAAACTCCCTACAAAAACAACAAACTAAATCCCATATTACAGGTGTAGAAATGCTACAAGAAGCTCCAAAAGAAACTGTGGCACTAGTTATAAATTATAACAAAAAACGATAGACAGCGTAGGTTCCTTAAATGTTAAAATTATGTTGTACATGTCCCTAATTGTAAAACTGTTCTCTTTTAGTTTACCTTTGAAAAAGGCCAAATAAATTAGGCCGAAACGTCGAGCAATGCCAATTTAATCGTTTGGATTCCCTAGACTGAGAAAGCCAAAATCTCCCAAAAATAATTAACTAAATTTGTTCTCAGTTTGGTGGAATAAGCAGGCAACATAACAAACATCATAACAACCAATTATACCAACGATATCATTAAACTATCTCATTATGTTATCATCAGGAGAATCCTGATAACAACTTCTGTAAATCAATTGAATTTATCTGATTGAAAACTCATTTTGTTATCAGTGAGATATTTTCTCGACCATTGATAACTAACTTCCGATGTTGTTGTCGATGATGACGCTTCAAAGTTCGACAGTTGCGGTAGCATTGATGATAACACAAAATTGGTAAATGAGTTCTGGAGTGAGCACCAGTTATCATTTTGTTATGGTGATGTTATTCGACTCTGCTCAGGTAGCGTCACCTAGCGGCAGAATTTCGAATCAAACTGCTTGCCATTGTGATGCCAACGACCTTCCGAACAACTTTGCTGAAGACTGTACCTCTGCATATTATCAGGACTTCGAGATATAGCAGAACATTTGTAGTTGTTTTGAGGTGATGCTAAACTTTTCAAGGTGATGCAATTTTCAACTGAGTGTTGCAATACCTTTTCAAGCGAGTCCGTACTTATGACGGGTAGTGTATATGCTGTTGATGTATGATTTGAGAAGACAACCATAGTCGATATTTTTTAGTAACAAACTATTAATTCATTTATTTAGTACAACATCAATACATTGAAGAGACTGACAGTTAGTAAACTAGAGTCAACAATTCTACGCCACAGAATTTAGTAAAAACCGCTGCTAACCAACCTCGCATTTTATTGTTGGACCGCAGTTTATTCTGGAGCCCGAAGTAAAAACGACTTTCACCGATGATGCCGAATGCCGAACCGGCGACCCTTCAGAAGACCGGTAAGAATGCAGGTGCTCCAAATGAAGTTGAGAGATCCGCAGTTTCACGTACACTGGAACCTCTTTTTATACCATGGGCTGTGGGTGCATAAATATAAAACGTGCAGAAATCAGACAGGGCATAAAAAGAGGGAATTTGGTGCATAAATTAAGTCAATGCTTTATTGAGGAAACTTAGTTCGCGAGAACAAGTCTTGCTGCTGGGTATTTGAGATGGGAACAAGGAAGTTTAAAGAAATTTTCCAGAGGGCTCAAAAAACGGGATACCGAGTGGATTCAGGGGGTTGTTTAGGAGATATCATGAGGCATTAAAGGCGTTCCGACAGGTTTCGTAGGTGTTTCAATGGGATCACGATCAGAAACCTTAGGGTGTTACAAAGGATTTCAGGGGAGCTTCAAGGCATTTCAGAGTGTTTCAGGGGATTTCAGGAACATTTTGAGGGCGCTCCGAGAAGTTTCAATGTCGTTTACTCGCTTTCAGGGTCGCTTCAATGAAGTGTCAGAAGGATTCAGGGACGCTGAGACACCATGAAGCGACCCAGAGATCACCTGGGACCCCCCTGATACGCCCCTTTGCTCCTCCCTTTGCTACCCCATTAAACGCCCCCTATCCGCGTCTATGCTTCACGGCTCTCAACTTTCTGGAGGATCAGGGAACACAGTTGAGCCTCAAGATCTTTACTGGCACTCGGACGTTGATCTGCCACCCCAACATGGGCAACATATGCTGTTGTTAGCCGCCCTGCCTAGGGAACAGTCGCTCTGGTTTGCAAAAGCAACCCTTACTCTCCCCTGTCAGCCTACGACCAAAGTTCCAACTGAGGTTTATTACCCCATCGTCCCTTAGGTTGCTCGTAGCCCGGCCGATACCATGAAGAGGTAGGGATAGGAGTTGCTGGAATGAGGATAATGACCTCAATGAGGTCCAGTGATTTCTCGTAGTACTGCAGAGAACTCCTCGGCTATTGCTAAGCCATGGCTAAGCGAGTTTTACGTCTTCATTGCTTTCCCTGTCCTCAATATTACTGCAATTCTCATTGATTCTTTATGTGAGTGTGGCTGATTTGGCGATATTATATTCTCACAAAATTGGTCTAAATAAACGAAAATAACAAATTAAAACGTCTTCATACAATGTAGTTTGCAACTCTTGAATTTTGCTTTTTGAGCTGTTTGCACAAGTAAACTTTTATACGATTCAACGCGGTCATCCACATTCCGTCAAACCTGCTTTCAAAACGGTTTTCACCACAGATAGATGCGTCAACAGCGCACATGGCGACCTTTTTCCCACTAATGACACTCGATCTGCGACTTGAAACAATGTCCACAAGCAAACAAATCATCAACGGATCTTTCACATCTCGTCTAAAGCGGGGCCGGCGCGGCACATTTCGAACCGCATGCACTGCACTTGCAAGTTGCAACCAAAGTTTCCCCTCTGCGCGATGCGTGCGCGAGCGATATTGAGATGTATCCTATTCATTCCGTGGTCCGTGGTCATCTTCAATCCAGGCTCCGACGGGTGGCGGCGGCGTGGCGATCGTGGTCGTGTGGCGATTTGCATAGCACAAATATTTGATCAACGGGGCGATGAATAACGTTGCCGGTCGCTCCCCGGTCGCCCGGTCCGGCATATTCCCGGACCAGAGGGAGCGGGCTCGTAAAATAAAGCCCGTATTGGAAAGATGTAAGTGCCGTTATGTCACACACAAAGGTTTGTGATGTTATTTGACTGTAAAACTTCACACACGCACTGGAAGTCCCACACGGCGACGGGGCACTGTGGGTTAGAGGTCATAGTTGTGTGACTAAACTTGTTATCTTCATGTTTTAGTCTGAGAAAATAAGATGATTTTACTTTGATGATAAGTATTTTGGGATTTAATAATTAAACATGCTTCTTTGTTTGGTGCTTTATTCCATGTAACATTTTCAGACCTGCGTGAATTTGTAAAATTTTCTGAAGGATTTATAGCGGTCATCGATGCTTTTATCTATAGAAGCTATACAGGTATGTTTTTGGCAAGCTTTAATTTTATCAAACTGTGTTTTTGCCAAGCTCCGATTTCGCCACCATTGCACTGCTACATTTTTGTCGCATTTGAAATTTTCCCTAAAGATTCCTCCAGAAACTCCTACTGTGGATTATTCCTGAAATGTCCTGAGGATTCGTCCAAGAAGTTCTTCTACAGATTCCTCCAAGAATTCCATATGAAGATTCATTTAGGATTCCTTCTGGAGATTCTTTTGGAAATTACATCTGTAGTTTATACCACGAATGCCTTCCAGTTCCTACAAAAATTTGATCAACGGATTTCTCCTGGAACTCCATTGTAATCGTCCATCGTACCTTCAGTAATTTCTACCAAATTCTGCCAAATTCTTTAATAGCATTATTTCCTGTGAATTTCTCCTTCAGAATCCTCTCTAGAGATTTCTACTAGAGTTCGATCTGGGATCCAGGAATGTCTGGAGGTTTCACAGGACTAACTGCAGAAAAAAAAACACAAGGAGGGCTCCCCAGAAGAACTATTTGAGTATTTTCAGAAAAAAATCTAGAAAGCGATTTTCACGAGGTGCTTCTGAAAGATACCTGGAAGAAGCCTCTAGAATAAGCTTCTGGAAGATTCCCAGAAGGAAAATTTACAGAAAACACAGTAAGAAACTCTAAAATAATTTCCAAACACGATTTTAGAGAGAATCCAGCAAAAACTCTAGGAGAATTTTAGTTCGAAATACCAGAAGGAACTCCCGCAGAAACTTAAAAAAAGGAACTCCTTTTGAAATTCGATGGTATCATCGAGATTACTTCAAGTTGCTCACTGAGCTCATTTCAAGTTTTAAATACACAGGAACCTCTTTTTATGCACATAGCTGGGAGATTAAAAAATACATATAAAAAGAGAAATTTATGCGTAAATTGCTGGGCTCCTGGGCATTTGAGGTGGGCTGAAGGGTTTCAAGAAAGTTCCCAGAAATCACTAAAACTGGGGTTTCAAGGGGCTTCTGGGGCGTTGCAGGGGATTTGAGGAGAATTTCAAGGGCGTTCTGTCAGGATTTGTTGGCTTTTCATTGGGATTATGGGGAATTCAGGGGTATTTCAATAGTATTAAGGGGATTTCAGAGACGTTTCAAGGGACTTTAACGGCAATTCAGGGAATCTCAAGAGCCTTCATAGCGCGTTGAAAGGGGTTTGAGGGGCGTTTCAAAGTATTTCAAAGACATTTCAGACTATTTTTCAGAGTATTTCAGGATTAAAATATTTCTAGGCATTCCTAGAGGTTGTTAAGGCGTTTGATAACAATTCAGGGCCGTTTCAAGGGGTTTTCAGGTACGTTTCAGGGGGTTTATAAAGCCCATTGAAGGCGTCCAAAGGAGCTTCAGAGGCATTTCAAACTGATTAGTGATTATGATGCATTTCAATGGGATTACGAACGTTCCAGGGTCCTATCAGGGGGTTTCAGGAACACCTTCAATTAAAAGGGTATTTCAGGGGCGTTTCAAAAGATATTGTGATGGGGTCTCTTTCCGAAATGACTCCAAGATCCCCCTGGAACCAACTCGGACCCCATGTAACGCACCTCCGTAACGCTTCCGTATGGTTTCTGAATCCCGCCAAAAATGTTCTGAAACTTCCTGATATATCTCCGAAATCCCACGTGTGACATCAGATGAAATACAAAAGATTTTTTCCCAATCATTATATTATTATAAAAGGAGTTCAAAGGAGTTGAATACACTCTAAAATTATTTTTCTCAAAGTTACTCGGAAAATAAAAATATTCATGAAAAAAATTTAAATTAATATATTTTAACAATGATCATAAAATCTCTAAATGATATATAGATCAAAATCAAAAATTTGGGTATAAGAGGGTTAAACCCCACCGAACCCCATGTAACGCACCTGAGGCGCTTCGAAACACCCGAAAACTCCTCCGTAACGCATCTTATTCCCGCCGAAAATGCTCTGAAACTTTTTGAAATACCTTCAAAACCCCCTTAAAACCTACTCGGACCTAATGTAGCGCACGTGAGACCATCGGAAACTCCCGAAATGTATTTGTAACGCCTTCAAACTCCGTTGAAAATCCTCTGGAACTCTCTGAAATGCTTTCGAAAACTCCCTTAGACCCACGGAAACCCCCCTGAGATCTCCTCTGAGTAGGTCGGTGAAACCCCTTGGGACTCCTTCAAGCACCTCTGTAACCTTCCTTTGCTCTCCCCAAAAACACTCCTGGCCACCATTATAATAGTTACCGTCATTATATTTTTTTTCATGCGCAACATTGAAAACTTAAGAAACACTGTGATGTTTTGTCTTCTTCCAGAGATTGCTTCATGGATTTAAATCCCCTTACAAAATCCTCCAAGAATTCACTTTGAAAAATCTTCCGCATATTTGAACATCTTACATGGATTGCTTCAGAATTCCCTCTAGATTTTCCGTTGGAGGATTCCATGGGTTTTCATAGAAATTCCTCCATATATTTTTCAGTAACCCATACGAGAATTCTTTCCGGAAGTCGTTCTCGGATGTCTTCGAAAATGCTTTCAGTGATTCAAAAGCTCCCCCAGAAATTCATCCAATTATTTCTTTGGAAAAGTCCACAAACTCGTTCAGAAATTCTTTCAGGGATTATTTAGGAAATGTTCTAAAGATATCTTTAAAAAATCCTAATGAAATTCCTTCATTAATTTCTCCATGGATGTTAGGTTCAAATATTCATCAATTCTCTTCCGAAATTAATTCATGAATTCCTTCAGAAATTTGGTCTTGGAATCTACTAAGGTATCTTTCATAAGCTCCTCCGGCGTTTCATTGAGAAATTTTTCCAGGTTTGCTTTAAAAATATCTGTTGCGCTGCCTCCAGCTTTCACTAAAGAAGCACTTTCAGGTATTCGTTTAAAATACTTTTGGAAAATACTCAGGGGTTCCAAGTATTTCTTCGGGTGTTCATCAAGAATTTTGTTCAGAAATTTTTCTAGATAGTCTTGCATTATTGTGTTTGGTGATTCAAGCAGGAATTCCTCAGAATCAGGCTTGTCCGCACTGAACGCATGAAAATTCTACTCTTGATTTACTCAATTTACATTTACACCACTAAAACCATCGTATATATGAGCGATTCCAAGCAACAGCATCAAAATTAAGGAAAATTTTTAATTCATGATTTTCTATTGAACTGAAACTTTGCACAGTTTTTCAGTTCCATCTAAATCGCCATTTTTCGATATCAAATTTTTATTTAGAGCCACGACTAACTTTTCAAAAGGGTGTATGTGAAAATGGTTCAAAAATATTCAAAAATATGCACAGCAAAAACGAATTGTTCGATTGTTATGAATTTTTCAGCAAAGTTAGATAGCTAAATGGTGATTTCTAAGAAAATATACACTGTGAAAAAAAATCTATTTTATCATTGAAAAACATCATTTTTGTCACAAAAACTCAAATATCTCAAAACCCTATCTTTTTACCAACTTGAATTTTTTAGGGAAAACGGTCCATTGTATTAGCAATCTACCATAAAAATTTGGTGATGGTAAACTAATAAACAAAAAAGTTATAACATTTCAAAAATTTCACAATTTTTACATTTAGTAAAAAAAATTTTTCTGTGTAAATTATTTCGGCCGGGAATCGTGATTTGATGCTGATTTTATTGTTCAGCAAAGTGAGATAACTAAATGGCGATTCCTAAGAAAATATACACTGTGAAAAAAATCTTTTTTAACATTAAAAAATATCATTTTTGTCACAAAAACTCAAATATCTCAAAACCCTATCTTTTTACCAACGTAATTTTTTAGAGAAAACGGTCCATTGTATTAGCAATCTACCATGAAAATAAACAGAAAAATTATGACAATTCAAACATTTCACAATTTTCACATTTAGTAATAATTTTTTTTAGTGTAAATTATTTCGGCCGGAAATTGAAGTTTGATGCTGATTTTATTGTTAATGGCCTTGCGTGAGTAAAACAAGTTGTTTTTATTATATATTATATATACATATAATATTCTATGTACCGTAATGTTCCGATTTTATCACGCCCTCCGCGCATTAGTCGTTTATTCATTAATTTGCTGTTACATTTGAGGACAAGTGTTTTCCCTCTTCTTCAAGATGAATGTTGAAAGCGTGTTTTGCAACGTTAAAAATATTGAAATGGGTATAGATGTTGAAGAATATTACAGGGCATTTTTGAAAAGGGGCGTAATTAAATTGTTTAAACAGATGTCGCTGATGGCAATTTCTCAGTTGTTGTCGTTTTCGAACTTCCTGCGCCCTGCTTTACCGATGATATACAGATGGCTCGTTTGTCAAATTTTAGACGGCAGGACGTGCAAATGCGTAATTTTGTACACAATGTGGACATTTGGGCATAACCAGTCTCTTTCAGTTTATCTATGGTGCTTTCGGTGAGATTTCGTAACTCTTTTGAACATTTTTTTTCATCAAACGATCTACAAGAGAGCGTTGAGTTGAAGACCTTTGAGAAAGCGACTGTTCATCTTGTTCATTAGATTATAATAAACGAAATCACTTATTAATTTTAACTTACTTGGTGGCTGAAGAAAAAAAAAATACTATACAATTTTTAATATTCATAGCGGTAGTATTTTTTTGTTTTTTTCGTGAGCATTGTCAGGTATGTATACAGACAAACAAACGTAACACTGGCGAAATTTTCATTGACCACGCCTTCAACGATCATTTTGAATCTTGGTTGTGGCTTTCATAACAAGAAGAGCGCCCATCGTTTTTCTTTGCGTTTGACGTTTCACACTAGCGCCTTCTGATGACGATATTGCACAACGCAGTGTTTCGTGAAACATTTCCACCAGGTGGTGATAGTGTGAACTGGGCGATGAATTTTCACTAAAATTGTTCTAGGCTTTCGTCTGTTTGTCTGTGGTATGTACCTCTTATGCATTTGTTGTTGTTGAAGTTACTCGCATTCTTCCGATCATAAAGTCTGTTCTCTACACACTTAATTTTGATTACCGAGTTCGGTAATTTTTTGACGAGATTAAAACTGCTGAGCACCGAACTCGTTCAGCAAAAATGCATTGTTTACCTTTTCCATACGATTTTGACAGTTGTTTTACTGAGCCTCAGTAAAATCGATTACCGAAACTACCGAGATCGTACTGCTGTTATAATCTCGTCAAAAAAGTACCGAACAGGCAATTCAGAAATAAGTGTGTAAGAGGGATTTTTTTTGCGGATAAACTAGACGTATACGCGTATAAAAAACTTTTATTATACAGCTTTTGTCTTAAAAATAAATTCAATTCCATTTTTCTTATAATCAACAGCTTTTCAACACTATCAAGGGATTTTTTCACCAGTCACGTACAATAAAAAGTATGACAATCTCAATATTTTTGATCACAACACTGGATCGCGTCTAAGTTTCAAATAGATACTATAGTAATTACGAATAATCAAACTAAAGTATCATGAAAACAACTTGTTTAATTCAGGCGGTAGCCTTTACAATAAAATCAGCATCAAAATATAATTCTCGAAATAATTTACACAGAAAAAAATTTTTTTTTGTTACTAAATGTAAAAATTGTGAAATGTTTGAAATGTCATAACTTTTTTGTTTATCAGTTTACCATCACCAAAATTTTATGGTAGATAGCTGATATAATGGGCCATTTCCCCTAAAAAATTGAAGTTGGTAAAAAGATAGGGTTTTGAGATATTTGAGTTTTTGTGACAAATATCATATTTTTTCAAAGTAGAAAAAGAAATTTTTTACAGTGTATATTTTCTAAGGAATCATCATTTAGTTATCTAACTTTGCTGAAAAATTTATAACAATCGAACAATCCGTTTTTGCTGTATAGCTTTTAGAATATTTTAGAACTTTTTCGCATACATCCTTTTGAAAAGTTAGTCGTGAGTGAATATGAAGGTTTAATATCAAAAAATGGCGATTTATATGAAATTGAAAAACTGTGCAAAGTTTCAGATATTTTTGAAATGGTCGCTCAGGATCGACTGACATGACTCCGTGGAATTCCTCATATGCAATCTTCCTACCTTATCCGATAGAAGGATTTTGAAATTACCTCCTATCATTTTGAACTGTCAAAAAACCGCACCCCAGTGCCACACTGTGCGCGCAAAGAAAATTTTACCCGGGTGAATTCACCCCCGTGAATTTCTCTTTGCGCGCTTAGTGCGGCACTGCGGTGCGATTTTTTGGCAGTTCGAAATGTCGTTTAGGATATTCGAACATACTTCTATCAGGTAGGATGAGAAGATTGCATAAACACGATGGTTTTGGTGGTGTAAATCAAAAGAGCAGAATTTTTATGCGTCCAGTCAGTGTGGACAAGCCGGCTCAGAATTTCCTCCAGATATTTTTTTATGTGTTTCCCATGAAATTTATCCGTCATTTCCTCCAAGAATTTATCCACGGATTCTTTAAGATTTTTTCTTCAATATTCCTAGGATATTCTGCAGAAATTCATGTATAAATATCCCAAGAGTTTTTTTTTTCAAGAAGGTTTTATCGACGCTAGTCAAGGCTCGTTTTTCTTCGGTTCTGTCAGAAATATCTCCTGTTTTTTTTAGAGATCCATACATAACTTGTTTAAACATTTCACAAAATTGTTCAAAACTTACTGGAGAATTCTTTACAACATTTCTGACATCGTTGCACTATTGTCTAAATAAATCTCTTTAAAAACTCTTTTATAATTTTTAGTAGAAAATTTTGAAATATTGTGCAGAATAAAACTGGACAAAATTGTCTGAAGCAATTGCTTAAGTTATCTCTATAGAGAAATGACCAGTTGAATTCCACGTTTAACATCTACAGGGTGCGGCAGGAAAAAATGCGAAAAGTTCAAGGCACTATTACACGCTAAATATGGGATATATATGACTATTTTTTCATAACAGTGTATCAGTCAATGTCTATATTCTAGCACTGAAAAATAAAAATGTACATATTTGATGTTTAACATGTGATAATGTAGGCCTAATAACCGGATATCAATAAACTGCGCGCCCAATGGTCATTAAACAAAATGACTATAACAGTAACAAAATTAGCTTAAATTCGATGAACAACCAGACCACACTGATTCAGAGCCATGTAGTTTCACATACCAGATGAAATAAGTACATATATTTGATGATATTGTAGAGAAAATCAAAAAATTTGTTTTATCAGATGCGAAATTTAGCGACCTGTGTGATTTTCTGCGGTTTGAAAATTCTGGTTGTCTTCATCTTCAGGCGCCGCCCTGTAAAGGTTAGTGACCAAAATGGGAAATTTTTAAATTACCTTTTCAGAAAATTAGCCTATTATAGACCATGGAACGTTGAAACATAGATTGGTTAATGTCAAATGGACGAAAATGAGGTTTGAAGTTGAAAAGCACTTTCGCATTTTTTCCTGCCGCATACTGTACATACACAATAATACTCCTTGGTTCCTAGAAAAAAACATGAGAGGCTTCTCGGGGTCCTCTACAAGAGTTTCCAAAGGAAACATTGCTGCATTTTCTGGTGTGATTCCTGGAGAAATCTAAAAAAACTTTTGAAAGTGTCTGTAGAAATATCGTTAAAAGGTCCTGGAGGAATTTTTGAAGGAAGCCCTCAATAAATTTCTGAGGGATTCCTGGGATTCTAAGAAAAAAATCCTTGCTTACTAGTCATTTCTGCATGAATTGTTGAGTGAATCTTTGGAAAAACAAATCTGTAATATTCCCTGAAGGAAGGTCTGAATAAATCTGAAGCAATCCTTGGAGAAATACCTGAAAGAACTACATATTGGAAAAATCCCTGAAGAAATTTTCAGAAAAATCTCTTGAAAATTATCTAAAGTAATTTCTAAATAAATGGCCGAGAAAATCACTGAAAATTTCTCTGGAGAAACAAGCAACTCAGAAATTCTTTCATCTGGAAAATATTTTGAATTTGTAAAGGAAACTCTAGAATAATTTCTGAAACGATTCTTGGAATAATCTCCGAATCTTTTCCAAAAAAAAAAACAATCTCCTGGAATTTCATCTTTTGAAGAAGAACAAACGTTTGGTGGAATTGGAGAAGCTCTTGGAAGAAGCGGACCTGGTGTGATGGTTAGAACACTTGACTATCACGCCGAGGACCTGGGATCGAATCCCACTCCCGACAAACTCGCAAAATGTGAGTTCTTCTTTCGGAAGGGAAGTAAAGCGTGGGTCCCGAGATGAACTAGCCCAGGGCTAAAAATCTCGTTAATACAGATAAAAAAGCTCTTGGAGAAACTCCGAGGAGATTTAATTTAAATTTCTGAAAGATTTTTTGGAGAGATACTAAAGAAAAACTCCTGCAGAAAAATCAACAATATTTATGGAAGAAATGTTTCAGAATTGTTTGGAGAAATATTTAAAGTAATATAAGCATGGGCATGTCGAAATCTTGACGGAATTCACCAAAGAACCTTTTAAGGAATCTCTTGAGGAATTTCTGAGAAACCCCGTGGACCAGTTTCAAAATAAATCTTTTCATAAAATTTTTTTGAAACTCCTGAAGAAGCCTGAAGAAAAATTCCTTGTTGAATTTCTGAAAGATACCTAGAGGAATCTTTAGAGGAATTCTTGCGAAAATCTTTGTAGGAAATCTTACGAGAATCTTCTAAAAGATCCAGAAAGAATATAAATCCTGAAGATATCCTCATGAGAATTTCGCTGAATTCGTTGAATTGACGATTACTCAATAATTTTCTAGAAAATTTAGGAGGCATTCTCATAGAAATTCCAGCACGACTGAGGGCGTACCATGAGGAATTGCGGGACGCTGAAGTTTGGAAACCTCAAAACCAGCTCTGATTTTAACATGACGGAACTGCTTGAAAATTAAAAATAAAAGCTCCTGCAGGATATTGATTAATTTGTCTTTAGTATAGATATTTTCAGCTCTTGGCTGGTTCGTCTCTTCCTGCAAGAATCCCAGATAACTCCTGAGGCATTCCTGGATGATACAGAAATATTTCGTGGGAAAATGTTAGAAGAACTGAACCCTAGAAAAAAATTGAAGGAATCCCACGAAGGAATACTTGAAGGCATTTCTGAACACAATCTTGGAATAATTCCATTACTATTTTCTTAACGAACCCCTGACAAAAAAAATACAGAAGAGACATTTGAGCTAATCTCAAGAACATCAAACAATTTCAGAAATTTCAAGTTTAAAAACCAGAATGAGTTTTTTTGGGGTTGTGTTGAGTTGGGAGTCGTTAATGTTTGAAAGTTTAAATAAACCGTTAAGTTTATTGTTGCCGGAGGCCGCGGCGTAGTGGTCACACGATTGTTTCATAAATAGATGGTCATGGGTTCGATCCCAGCCCCGGCATTTTTTCGCCAGGAGCTTTCCTCATCATTCTACCACAGACAGGATAGAAAAGTGACAGTAGCGGAAAGGCAATCAATTCGATATAGTAGAATTAGAATAGAATACATTTAGGCGCTGCACAAAAGGTAAGTGTATCTGCCAATTGGAATCACTCACGCGCAGTGCCCTAGTCAACAAAAGAGCTGTAAATTAGGTTAAGTGGTTGAAGAATAAAATAAATTGACATTTTTATTGATTATTCACCCCAAGAAGCTTTTTGGAACACATTCTATATTTTTCCCTTCAAAGTGTTGGCCTCCTACCCATTGTGAGCCGATCAATGCAGCTGACTAACCTTACGGCAACAACCGTGCCGCCGCGGCAACATTTCGTGATAATTTTTAATAATAATCAGCACGTTTCTGATATAGTCTTAATCATTCTTTCCGTTTTGAAAAGAGCAGCAGCAGCAGCACAGCGAGTCCGTGTGCAGCACGCCGATCCGGGCACGATTATTGATTTTCCACGGAATTTTAAGGTGGAAGATTATTTATTTTATTTGTTATATAAATTCTAAAATTACGACAGCTCCGGCACTCGCCGCGATCCCGTCTGCGCTGGGAGATTTGCATGTTCCACTTTTGCGCGTACATCCCGCTGATCCTGGTTCTGTACCCACAGTGGGAAAGAAAGGAAGCTTTATGGTAGGGAGTAAAAGCGGGGATCGCGCTCCCAAAGGATTCCCTCCGCATTGCGTTGGTCATTACTTTTTGCCTTTCTCGTACACTAAGTGTACTGGAAAGGCTATATGTTCACTCCAAAAATGACTTTTTGATAGAAGGCCCGGAGGGTCGAGTCACATATACCGATCAACTCAGCTCGACGAATTGAGGTGATGTCTGTGTGTGTGTATGTATGTGTGTGTGTGTGTGTGTGTGTATGTATGTGTGTGTATGTGTGTGTACAAAAAAAACTCACATCACTTTTTGGCAGTAAACCTCAACCGATTTTAATGACCAACGGTTCATTCGACGCGGAATCTGGTCCCATTGTTTCCTATTGAAAATGGTTCGAATCGGTCCAGCCGTTCCGGAGTAATGGCCATTTAGGTGTTCCGGATCGGTACCCCAGGAAGGGGCCAGATATGAAAACGATACAAACCCAATCATGCGACACATCAAACCGCGGCACTTTCGACAACATGATGTACGGTGAACAGGAAAATAGTCTCGGACCATATCTGAACCGGTTCCGGGTGACCCGCCGGAAGTGGCCAAATATGAAAGTGAACCAAACCCATACATGCGACACATCAAACTGCGGATTTTTCGATAACCTGATAAACAGTAGGCAGGAAAACATTCTCAGACCATCTTTGAACCGGTAGTATTCTGGAACCGGTTCTGGGTGTTCCGCTGGAAGTGGCTAAATATGAAAGTGAACCAAACCCAAGCATGCGATACATCAAACAGCGGCTTTTTCGATAGCCTGATGAACAGTAGGTAGGAAAATATTCTCGGACCATATATGAACCGGTAGTGTTCCGGAACCGGTTCCTAGTGACCCGCCGGATGTGGCCAAATATGAAAGTGAACCAAACCCATACATGCGACACATCAAACAACGGATTTTTCGATAACCTGATAAACAGTAGGCAGGAAAACATGCTCAGACAATATCTGAACCGGTAGTATGTCGGAACCGGCTCTGGGTGTTCCGCCGGAAGTGGCCAAATATGAAAGTAAACCAAACCCATGCATGCGATACATCAAACAGCGGCTTTTTCGATAGCCTGATGAACAGTAGGCAGGAAAACATTTTCAGACCATATAGGAACCGGTAGTGTTGCAGAACCGGTTCCAGATGTCACGCCGGAAGTAGCCAAGTACAAAAGTTAACCAAAACCTTACATGCGAAACCTTACCGATAGTGTTCCGGGACCGATCTAGGGTGTCCAGCCGGAAGCATGCGACACATCAAACCGCGGTCTTTTGTAAACCATGAGGAACGATTAGCAAGAAAATAGGCTCAGACCACATTAGAGGCTACCGATAGTGATGCAAAACCAGCATTGGGTGCTTCCTAGGGTGCTTCGCAGGAACTACAAAAATGAACAAAGTCAATGCAAGCGATAAATATGTGTAAGAGAACAAAATCTTGACTGAACTAAGGCCACATAGATACAGACGTCTTACTCTACTCACTCTCCATTGGAGAGTGAGTAGCAGTGCTGCAATTATTCGACAGGCCTTTATGATAGCGATATTTTGCTTTTATCATTTTCTTCGTTTTGTTTTTCCTGTCAATGTTGCTTTCCGATCAGCAACACGGGAGCGAAATGAAATAGGTACTCACACTCACATGCAGCGTGCTGAAAGCGAGAGCTGACCGGGCTAAATTTCCATTCAATTTTCTGTATTTGAGTGTTTTCACCCTGACACTGATATTTTGCAGGACTGCTCTCCATCGTCCTTGTTTTCAACGGTTGAATCAAGTATTAATCGTTTTTGCTCGTTTGACGTCTACTCACTACCAACATCAAGCCAGCAGCGGCTTGTGAAACGCAACCTGATTAGCAGTTGGCGATTATTTTTTTGTAACGATGAATATAATAGCAATATGTTACAAATCATATGTCTTTTTTTCTGTACTGCAGCAATCTCATCAAATCACTGAGGTGTAAAAATATACAGTAGGATAGGTCAACGTTATATGAGAAAATGAAAATTATCGCATCAAAACATTTTCAATCCTCTTTTGCGTCTAAAACAACTGGGATTTTTTTATGGGATTTAGATGGGCAATTTCACTTGCTTGCATTTTTTTGTCAAATTTTACATGAATTTTGAAACCTATGATAATAAAATATAGCCTAAAGTGCGAAGAAAAAACTATGTCGAAGACCGTAAAGTCATCTGTGATTGTGAAAGACGTGATATCCTAGCTTGTAATAATCGTCTTGATGTTGATCGGTCTTCAGTGATAGTGAAGGTGCTCAATCAGTCAACTGAAAACTCTGATATTTTTCAGCTCTGTCTTACGTTTAACGTAACGTCGGAATATGTTCAATTATTAAGTTTCCCAATTTTATTAAAATTATTGCTTTTCTAAATTCTCAGGATTCAGGAACAGTTCGCATTACGTCGATGGAAATAGCATGCTTCGGAATGATGGCCCATGCACAGAAACTAGCTAAACAAAGCAATAGTCGAAGATTTCAAAAACAGGGACCGAATTCTAGACCGCCCGATAGGTAGGAGATTGTCCGCATCACGACGGTTTCAAACCGAACGGACTCAATAAATACCAAAGCTTCCGTGTGACATTTTAAAGTTAATCAAGGCCATCTTGACTAGGAAACCTTGACCGATTGAACCCTTGAAAAGTCTCCATACGGACCGAAACGTCAGAAAAAATCATTAACTAGTGTTTCCGATTCCCCCGAAAGGCTGAAGCCAACATTGCGAAGCAAAATTATCCCAGTCGTATCCCAACCAAGGAAAGATCATGAGTACATGTTCGACGAGAAAGGCACTATCACCACTAGGTGGATTAAACTGGGTTTTTTTCTTCAATACCAAGCAACCACTGACTGTGAGAGTAAAATATTTGTATTTTGTATGGACTGCTACTCCTGGCTGCTTGCTGCCATTTCCGCTTGGGCACAATGCTCTTCGGTGGATATAATTCATTGGCAAACTGGACAAGAGGAATTTGCCATCGCGAATTGTAAGCACCCGGTGTCGTAAAACAGGCGAGCTCGAACAAAACACCACCTAGTGCGACATAATCATTGCAATACGTTTTGGGGTTGGTTTGAGATGTTTGTAATTTTTTTTTTCAAAATTGTTGCTAGATGGTGTTGCTCGGATGTCAGACATACAGGTGAAAAATGGATAAACGAGGTAGAAATGTGTTAAAGAAAGTGTCGTAAAAAATATAATGTTTGTGAGTTATGAATACATGACTAATGCTCATTGTAAAAAGGAAAAAGTAACTAAGCGCAGCTACACTTGAAGATTGTTGGAGGGACATCCGATCCGCCATAGGTAGTACCTGGGCTGCAGCACTAGGCTTCGTGACTCCGAATCACAGAAACGAATGGTACGATGGCGAATGAAAACATCTGAAAAACTAGAAGAATGCAACATGGGCATTTGCAATACCGTACAAGGGCGATTGAGGCACGTTATAGACAGGCGCGGAACAGGCAGAACTTCGTCTTCCGGAGGAAGAAGCGCCAGAAGGAAGAACGAGATCGCAAAGGAAGAGCTGTACTACGCTAAAAAACACATGGAAGATCTACGAGAAGCTGAATCGCTCATGCCGAGGCTTTGTACCACAAGCCGACAAGCGCCGAGACAAACACGGGAATCTTCTCACGAGCGAGCGTGAGGTGACTCGAGAGGTAGCGACAGCATTACGATGAACACCTCAATGGCGACGTTGTACAGGGGTTACTCAAAATAACTGGGACAGGTAAAATTTTCACTTTTCAAAAAATGTTCAACTCGCTGTAACTTTTCGAAAAGTGCATCAAATATTCTCAATTTTTTACTGTAAGTTCATCAACTAGTTGTGTATCAGTAGTCCAATTTTGGAGAAGATCGGACCATTGTCCACGGAGTTATAAAGGTTCTAGAAAAAGGTAAAATTATCCGATAGCCAACTTTGAGCTGTTATATCTCCGGATTCAATGAACCGAATGCAATGAAATTTTGACCATTTATGACTTGTATAATGAGCTATGAAAAACCTTTGACTTAACTTAAAATTCATAACACGGAAGAAAATTATAACGATTAGATTATTTTTCTAATAAAACACCAAATTATCCAAAACTTCAACATCGTTTCAAAATTCAAAATGCAAATTATAGTTCAATTAATTTCCCTCTAAATGACTTATATATAAATGTGTTTTGAAGGAAAGTTACAATATAGCCGCTAATAAATTGAGAAAGTAGTGGGATGCATATTAGAAATTGATGAATGTACTAAAAAAATCGTGAAATGAATGAAATCCTTATAACTTTTTCTCTTTTTAAAAATTTAAAGTTAAGCTAAACGTTTTTGAAAGTTCATCATATAAGTCATGAATGGTCAAAATTTCATTGCAATCAGTTAATTGAATCCGGAGATATAAAAGCTCAAAGTTGGCTATCGAATAATTATACCCTTTTCAAGAAACTTTATATCTTCGTGAAGAATAGCCCGATCTTTCCCAAATTCGAACCACTGATACACAACTAGTTGATGAACTTACAGTAAAAATTTGAGAATATTTGATGCACTTTTCAAAAAGTTACAGCGAGTTGAACATTTTTTGAAAAGTGAAAATTTTACCTGTCCCAGTTATTTTGAGTATCCCCTGTAAGTACCGTAGGTGGCGTGGTAACAGATGTAGGAGGAAATCGGAAATCGAGCTTGCTTTGGACTCCGCAGAACTCTACAATCGAGTGAAGTTTGCCGTAACAAGAAGTTAACTATCTACAAAACGCTGATTAGACCGGTAGTCCTCTATGGACTCTACGTGCAGAGGGCCAACCAACACATCCTTGGAGTTTTCGAACGGAAGGTGTTGCAAACCATCTACGACGGAATGCAGATGAAAGACCGGCCTTGTAGAAAGCGAATGAACCACGAACTACATCAGCTGCTGAGAGAACCTACCATCGTCCACACCGCGAAAATCGGGAGGCTACGATGGGCGGGTCACGTCATCAGGATGTCAGACTAAAATGGTTCTCGAGTGTCATCCGACCGGTACAAGAAGACGTGACTGGCAGCGAGCTAGGTTGGTTGATCAAAATGAGGACGATTTGCAGCCCCTCGCAGGGTGCGGAACTGGAGACGCACAACTATGGACCGATTTGAATGAAGACGACTTCTACGTACAGCAGATGACACTCAGGTCTTAATCTGACCGGTAAGTTAAGTAAGAGTACCAGCGAGATGCTCTAAACTGAGCTAAACCATATAATGGGTATGGTCTTCCAAAAATGTACGGGGCTGCTAGTCCTGCAAGCTGAATTGGTAAAGGTTGGGTAACGCATAATACAGATCCCATTGAGTCAATAAGTAAACTCGTTACCTATATCAGAACTCATTTAAATTGTCTGACAGTAGTGGTTGCATAACCTCCCGAAGCTGCAAAGCAAAAACATAATTTTCGTAATCACCACAGGTCCTCACGGTCCTCGATCACTATCGAGTCGCAAAATAGCAACATTGCACTCGCAAACTAGACGGGATTGCTTAATCAACATGCGAATCACCACGACCTTTTCGATCCTTCTTCATTATGTCCATCAAACGCTTGTCACAAAACATTCAATTTGCAATTCTCTAACAACGCCGACCAAAATGAGCCCGAACGGACCCTTGTGGGGAAGCCATGTGATTGCACGCGGTACGAATTGCACGTACAACCTTCTGCCAGCCTGAACGCGCGGCCGGCCTTTCGCTGTCCACCCGAAATATTATATCACGACAACGAGCGAAGAGACCCGTCATCGCCCACCTTGTCTTCGTCGTCATCACAACAGCACCCTACACAATTTGCCAGGCGCATAATGCGCAATGGTTTATTGATCGACTGAACTAGTAAAGCTATCAAGAGGAGCGTTTCACAGCCGGAGTTTTAAGTGCATCTGTTTCAGCAGGACCGTGTTGATGACTGGGTTCGAATCCCGGTCCGGCCATGTACTGACTCTACAGGGCATGTCCAGAGAAGTTAATCGGTGAAGAAATATTCAGTCGTACTGAGAAGCAGACTCGATTCCATTAAGTATCTAACTTCAACAGTTAATAAAAAGTAAAGTTCTCCCCTAGGGATGCTCCACCGCGTGCACCGCTGATGACCGACCGAGACGGGCATGAGTGGGTATTGCGATCGACAAGCCCGGAGGAGTTTTGCCTGTCGTGTGTAAATGCACAGTGACTCTTCCAAACTCTCGCCGTCAATGGATTCATTCAACCACAAGAAGTTACGGAGGATCCGCGTAATATTTGTTCAACGACGAACCTTGTCATGATCATCATCCGCTAGTCGTTCCGATCCGATCGATCTCGATCTCAATCTGGATGGCGTGACCCCCCTCAGGGCAGTAGGCAGCTAGACCGCCTTCAACACACGATACCCGAACTGCCTACCTAGCAATGCAATGCAACAAGGCTGGATTGGTTACTTTCGATTGGGTTAGTAGGTGAGTAGTTGATGATCAGGGTGATGATGACGATCTGAAGAAGCGTTGCACGCGCGGCAAATCTCTATGATCGACAGCAAACTTTGGCGAAATGAGAGTGTGCTGTCATCATATTTCACAAAGTAATGGGTAATGATGATGGGCAAAATTGAGATGTGGTTGTATAGATCAGAAAGTAGGAACGTATTACTAATAGTAGGAATGAACATGAAGGTTCGATGTCCAAAATAATTATAAACAAATTCATTGGTAGTCGTCTGAGAATCTATATATATATAAATAAGTTTGAAGTTCCTTTGAGGCAACAAAACTTAAAAACGGATAAGCCGATCAGCATGGTTCTTTCACGGTTCGGTTCGTATTCGTGGTGGCTGTGTTTATATGCACAAAAAGTTACGATAATCAACTAGAAAAGTAAGAAAATTGATAAAGTACTGATTTTTCATGAGCTGGGAAGGAAATCAACACGATCGAAAATTAGATGAATCTAGAGTGCGGTGCTTTTTTGAGCTCAACAGTTGTCAAACCACCACAAGACGGCAAGACAAAGTTTCCCGGGACAGCTAGTATTCAATATTTTCATTTATTTGGGCCAACTTCAAATTTGATAACACTGAGTCAACAGGTTGCCGCCATAATACTCGGTTTGCAGCTGCAGCTCACCAACGTTTGCCAGAGCACGCTCCACCAGATTCGCCTATAGTACTCTCTGCCAGTGCTGAAAAATTCATTTCGTCATAGGGTCTGGGACCATTTGAGCAGGGGGACCTATTTTGGGCACTTGCTGCAATAACTCAGTCAATTTCGAATCGATTACCTGAATTTTTGGGCACGATCAGATACGCACAGCATCTAGCCACTTTAGTAAAACATGTTAAAGTGATTTGGACATATCTTCCTCATCTATAATTCAATTTTAATTCTTTTGTGCACATTTCAAAGATAACCAACCAAATTTATGTTTGATGTCTTTAATTCAACGTATTCAACGATTTTAATATATACAAATGTTATGTAAATTTAACACATTTCACCGCATTTAAAAAAATGAGGCAATTTTACATCAAGTTTTAGAATGTAAATTTTAACAAATATGGGTGGTTCAATGTCTATGCAGTGAGTACCATTCACTATGTTTTAAATAAGCCAAGAAGAATTAAAATTGAATGAAAGATGACAAAAATATCATCAATTCACTTTTCCATGTTTTATGATAGTGACCCCAAACTTTCGGCCGATACATCATTTTGACCCCACATGAGATACATGAGAGTGACCCCAATCTTTTGGTCGATGACATCAAGAGTTAATTTACTTAATAACTTTTTTTCTTGGTTTTTGGCGAAGTTTGGTAAAAAGCAGTTGAAAGGCATTATTGCTTTTTTTGCACCGCATTCGACCCCCTGCAGAAATTTTTTGTCACACCACAATATGTTCCCACCAGTTTCAGCATACATTGGTTCGTTTCGCTGCTAGCAATTTTAAGCGTCGGTTACACTTTTTGGGTGGAGCATGGGATAATCGGTTTGTTTACTTGCTATTTTCTTTGGTGTTTGACGTGTGAACAAATATTTGAGACGATTGAACATTTGCACGGTAATCTAAAAAGCAAAGCAAGATGCAATAGAAATTAGGTAATATTATCTCACTTATCTTTTATTTATTTTTTTTTTTTGATCAAATTTCCAGGGACACTGCCTTAAGGCGAAACTGGAAGCATTTTCTCGTTTTTTCGGTTTTTGATTTTTTATTAAATAACGAAGCAATATTTTCAGAATCGGTTCTCGTGCACATGTAGAGTATGTATCAAGGTATCTTCTGAATTTTTTTGAGGTGGAAAATGTTTTCCATTTTTGCAAAAACCATTTTTTTGTGAAATTTTGTTCAAAAATGGTTTCTGCAAAAATGAAAAACATTTTCCACTACAAAAAAAATCAGAAGATACCTTGATCCATACTCTACATGTGCACGAAAACCGATTTTGAAAATATTGCTTCGTTATTTAATAAAAAATCAAAAACCAAAAAGTGAGGAAATGCTTCCAGTTTAAATTTATTTTATAGAAAATGTTGCAACTTTAGATTAACTTTTCACATTGACTTTTTTGTAAAATTTTCCCCAAAACCATATTTAAAGTTTCTTTGACTTATTATCTTTCGAATGAGTCCTAGGGTTTTAAAATCGGACGCAAATTGGCGGAGATATGGACCTAAAAATGACATTTTTTTGAAGGGGTGACCCCAAACTTTTGATTGGGAGTGTACAAACATAATGTCATGAAGTAACTTAGCACATCTACAATACCCTTGAATTTATATTTAAAAAATACTGGAATAGAATCTGAATAAATCTCAGGTAGAACTTTGGAAAGGATTCCTGGAGAAATACCAAAAGGTACCTCTGGAGAATCCACTACAAAAAATCCTGGAGAACCTCTTAAGAACTTTCTGAAGAAATTTAAAAAAAAACATCCTTTATAAATTTCGGGAAGAATTCCTTAATGAGTATATGAATATCTAAAGGAATTTCTGGAGGACTTTATGAAGAAATTTCTGCAGAAATCTTAATGAATTCTTTGAGAAATTTCTGGAGGAATCTGTGAGGATTCCATAAAAAAGCTTTTGATGATATCTGTGGAAAAATTCGAACAAAAATCTCTGTCAATTTCTTGATTTTACTTTGGCTGGCCAAGCCATGTGGAAATTACACTGTTGAAAATACTTTGACATCCATGTGCACAACAGAAACAATGTCATGTGCTCGATGAACAAATTGAGGTTTGAATATTGAAAAGGAATCCACGTACTCCGGTGAGACTCGAACTCACGACTCCCTATTCGCTAAATGGGCACTTTTATTCCTTCAAGCTACGTAGTCATTCGAATATCTCCGACGCCAGTAGACGTAGAACTGAACTCGATTCCACAGTCGCACATGGTTGGCTTCTTTTCACAATCGACGGAGACAGTCGAGTGACTCCGTAGCTTGTCATGTCACATAAATTTCCAAAAGAATATTTACCTGGCAAGCACTATGAAGAAATTCCTGCAGAAATCTTAATGATTTTTTGAAGAATTTCTAGTGAAACCTGTGGGAGCATTTCTTGAAAATTCGCTAAAAAATCCCTGTAGAGTTTTCTCATGCAGTCACTCAAAGAGATGTACTTTGAGAACTCCTGTATACATCTTTCAGGAATCCCTGAAACAATACGGAAAAAAATTACGGATCTGCAAGGATTTCAGAGGAATTTATTGAAAAATGCATGGAAGGATTTCTGGAGGAGTTCCAAGAAATAATTCCTGAGGAATTTTCTGTAAGAAATCCGGAAGAAGTTCCTAAAAGATCTACGGAGGAATTTCTCAAAGAATCATGATTTGGAATATTTGAAAGAACTTCTGAAGCACTCCTGGGAGCATTTCCTATGAAAATCTCTTCTCGAATATTTCGTGGAATTGATTTAAATGAATCACTTAATGAGTTTCTAGAAACATACAGTGAGGAATTTCTACAGAAATTTCTTGGGGAATATACAGTGGAATACATCGAGGAAATTTTGTAAAAATGTCTCGAGGATCTTCAAAATACCTGCAAGCATCTATCAAAGGATTCATACAAAAATCTCAAAAGAAATCCCTGAAGGAATATCTTTAAGACGAACCTGGATGCATTTCTTTATTATTTTGTTTTTGATTGTTTATTCAATTAAGGAGTATTTTGAGGAGTGATTTCAAAATTGGTTTTCGTACTCATGAAGAGAAAAGATCTAGGCTACTCTTGTTACTTTCTCCATGGAAAATGTTTTTCGTTTTTGCAAAAATCATTTCTAAACCAGATTTCGAACAAATGTTTTTTGCAAAACGAAAAACATTTTTCATCAGGAATAAATCAGAACCTTTATCCTTCTTCTACATGTGCATGGAAACTGGTTTTTCTTCAATGTATTCCTTCAAGAACTACTCCAGGGATTTGACTACAATTTTGTCAGGGACTTCTGTAGGATTTTTTTTTTCTGGTAAGATGATAATTATTTATTTTTTTTTCATTAGGTCATTCAACGGACCATGGCCGGATATTTTTACTGACCTAGATTGAAAGTCATGGAATTAGAACCAATTAACTGTGCTTGAAGTTTCCATTTCCTCTGTCAATGTCCATTTTGCATGTGCATATCGTGTGGCAGGCATGAAGCGTTCCCGTGCCCACGCCTTTACCGCTGTGGCTCTAGGAGTTTGAAAAAATAATATTTATTTGTGGCTATAGAGAGTATTGAAAAATTATGGACACATTTCTGATGACATCTCTGATAGCAACTTAAGAAGAACTCGTGGAACAACTCCTGGAGATACCTCTGAAGGAAATGTTAGAAAATTTTCGTGAGGAATTTCTTGAAAGATTCTCAAACAAAAATCTCTGAAGAAATTTTATAGAGTATCCATGAATTCCGGAAGGAATATAAAAAAGATGTAAAGGAATCTCTGAAAGATTTTGTGTATGAACACCCGGAAGTATACCTGGAGAGCTAATGGCGACATGTCTAGATACCTGGAGAGTATTTGAAGGAATTCCTGCTATATTTTTTTCTGGAAAAAATCATACATGAATCTCTGGAGGAGTTCCGACAGGTATCTGTGAGAGACTTTCTGCAGGCATCTCTGGAGAAATTCTTACAGAAAACTTTTAAGGAACTTCTGCAGGAATTTCTCGGTGAAATTCCTTCAAAATTCTCTGCATGATTTCTGGATGAATCTGGATAAATCGCTACCGTCATTGGGGTGAGAATGGGTCAAAAGTGCATACTGCAATATTCATTGTTTAATAACTTTTGCTGCTTGCTAGAAAAAGTCCTTTGTTCATTGGAATGTGATCTTTAGTAATGTATGCATATATCATGAAAAACTATTTGGAGTTCGTCAATTCTCCTTAAAACTACAAGTGTATGTAAATTGACCAACGAATTTATTGACAACAAAGAAAATTAATAAAGTTGTGGTCAAGCTTGATACTACATAACAATAAAATATTATATGATGGATTCTGAAAACCATCAATCAACCTAAAATATGATGTTTAATCAAGCCTTGAAAATGGCATCCTTAAAAGGCCTTATTTTCAAGCTTTTTTCGATGATTCATAAAAAATTAACTAATTGCTCCAGAGATCAATTTTTTTTCAACAGAAACGGTTGGAAACTACGAGGATGACATCATAAAGCTTTTGGTACGATCTTCTCAATAATTACTTAAATATTTCAGATAATATTTTGACACAATCTCACCCCTCTGACCCATTGTCACCCCCAACGAGGGTACGGAAATCCCTGAAGGAACTCCGGTGGGATTTCTGAAGAAATCTCTGGGTGAATTTCTGTAACACTTCCTGTTGAAATGCCTGTTAGAATCTCTGGATGAATGCCTGAAGCAACCTTGGAGAACACATAAAGATATTTCTTGAGGATTCTCTAGTAAATTCTGTAATCAATCCCTGGAAGAATATCTGAAAGCATTTATGGAGATACGTTTTGAGAAATCCTTCAATGTATTTCTTAAGAAATTTCTGGAAGAATGCTAAAGAGATTTCTTTAGCAAATTCGCAGCAATTTCCAAAGGAATTTTGTGTGCAATTTTTGAAGAAAGTACGGGGGGAAATCCTACAGAAACCCCAGCAGAAATAGAAGACAAATTCGTCGAGGTGTTTTTGAAGGGATACCTAGAACAACTCCCGGTATTATCGAAACTTTTGGAGTTTTTCTCGAAGGGAACCCTTATAAAATAATAGGAACAATCCCTGGAGGATTTTCTGTAGGAATTCTAAGAACAAAAACGAAAAAAAAACAAATTGACTGATTTCCGAAGAAATACAAAAAAAAAAGATTCCTGGTAAAACTTATTTCTGTAGAAATTTTTGAAAGACCATCGGAAACACGGAATCTCAGAAGAATATTCTGAGTAAATCCCGAAAAAAAAGTTATTTAAATTATCCGTGCTTACAAAAGCACTTGAATGAAAGATAAGACAATTTTTGGGGAAAATTATAAGATAAAAAATCTGGATGAAATATCAGAAGAAACACTAAAAAAATCTACAAGAATCTCTGATTGAGTTCTTAATTAGAACCGTTAATGACTTTCTGCCGGATTTTTTTTTGAATAAGTCCCTGGAAGAATTCTTCTCTGGAAGAACTTCTGGAGAAGCCCCTTGAGGAATTAGTATAAAAGTCGATTGGGAAATTTCTTTATTATTTGATAGAGGAATTCGAATTAAAACTTTCCGAAAGTATTCCCGAAGAGGTTAATGGAGAAATTCCATAATATGGTTCCATAACTGAAACCATAAATTTCAAAAAATCTACAAGCATGAAGAAATACTGGTATGAATTTCTTAGGCAATCCTTGCAGGAAATTCTGAAAGAATTCTAGAAGGAGTTCCTGAAGGATTACCTGGAGGTTCACCTGTAGACAACCGTTTCGGTATTGCCGAAGAAATCTCAAGGAAAATTCCTGTAGGAATTTCTGATAAAAATCACAGAAAAAAGTTCTGCAATATTGTCCCCTCTGAAATCTTTCCAGAAAAAAAAAAACTCTAATATATTCACCAAGCGTGATAGTGCCTTTCTCGTACCTTCGAAGCCCGCGATATTTGATTTGATGGACTCCGGATATTTTCCCAATACCATATATCTTCTTCTTCTTTATGGCTCAACGTTCACATTGGAACATGACCTGCTTCTCTTCAACTTAGTGTTCCCTGAGCATTTCCACAGTTATAAGTTGAAGGTCTTTCTTTGCCTGCCATTGCATGAATTTGTACATTGTGTGGCAGGTACAATGATACACTATACCCAGGGAGTCGAGAAAATTATCCCAACCGGAACGGGAAGCGAACCCGCCCTCTCCGGATTGGCGAGCCATAGCCTTAACCACTATGCTAACACAGCGTAACAAAAATTATTTTTTGGTCTGTCTCAAGAGCAAACTTATGTGTCTCTGACAGATTTTGGGCCGCTGAATCCGAATCCGGGCTCAGATTTGCTCCAGCACACCACAATTTTGAGCTATACCTCAATTTATAGAGCAAAATATGCGATTTTGGGCTTTTTTTACTGCAAGCCATTAAGCATGGAAATATTTAATTACACCAATCAAAGCATAAATTGGTCAATTAACATCTAAATTAACGACTCATGCAAAATATTTCGTATTACTAAATTAAATTTGATAGATTTAACCATTTTATGACAGTATGTAAACTTGCATGCAACTTTTGGAGGGTGACTTGTATGGGAAATATTGTACCTAACATAAATCGTTTAAAACTATCAAATTCGATTCGGTAAAACGAAATATTTTGCATGAGTCTTTCATTTAGGTGATAATTGACCAATTTATGCTTTGATTGGTTGAAAAAAATATTTCCATGCTTAATGGCTTGCAATCAAAAAAGCCCAAAATCGCATATTTTGCTCTACAAATTAAGGTATAGCTCAAAATTGTGACGTGCTGGAGCAAATCTGAGCCCGGATTCGGATTCAGCGGCCCAAAATCTGTCACATAAGTTTGCTCTTGAGACAAAAAAATGTTGCGCTGTGATACCAAATGTAAACGGTTTAAGAGCCTGGCCTAAAGCTTCACTAACATACGCTTTCTAGAATTGCGGGCCGCCACTTTGGACATTAGGTAGCCATCATGAATTTTGGGTCGACGTCATGGATTTTCTTGTCATCACTGATGAATTCCGCCTAATTTCACCAATTATGCTAAGGTTATTAGGAAATAATCACAATTTAATGTGTCGCATGATCGGGTTGACCAGTTCCATCGGCGCTCGCCCAGATCACTGAGTTGATTATAATTCCAGAATACCTCGACCGATCTGGATCGTTTTCAAAAGAAAACAATGCGGTAAAATTCTGGTTCGATTCGTGCTAAAATAATAAAAATTGGCCAACAAGAGTGCCTCAGAAATGAGTGAACGTTTTGCACACAGACATACGTACATACACACATACAGACATCATCTCAATTCGTCGAACTGATGGGAAAATGTGACTTGATCTTCCGAACTTTCATTGGTGTAGCTAGCTTTTTCTTTTTTCTTGCTCCCTCTTCTAAACAAACACGGGAAAGAGAAGGATGAAAGAGGGGGCACAGGCCTCCTCTCGCATCCCGCTCTTTCTTGCGTTTGTTTAGGAGAGAGAGTAAGTGCGAACTTTCAATCGAAATATCGTTTTTGCAGTGAACATAGAGCCTTTCCAGCACCCTTAGTGTACAAGAAAGGCAAAAAGGTGGAAGAATATTTCAAGATGGGTTTCTTGAACCGTTTAGCCTAATGTACAGCTCTATTTTCACTAGGGCACTACGTGAGTGATTACTATTGACAGAACCACTTACACTTTGAACGATGCCTGACTGTATTCTATTCTTCTTTATCGAACTGTATGCTTTGTAGTACTGCTTAAGGTACTGTTTTACGTTTCTATTCCATCCATGGTAGAAAGATAAGAACGAGGTAGTGTATAGGGTATGTGTGACATCAGTAATCTCGTGCTTCCATATTCATCCTATTCTTCATGGGTGCTCACTTCTAACAAAAAATACAAAAATCGGAAACAAAACACCTGATATGGTAGTTGTTCCTTTTCCAGTCCCATCAAGGTTCCCTTAGGAGTTGCCGTTCGATAATATCCAATTATCCGGCTTCGTCAGAGTTAGAAAAATTGAAAGTGCTGGCGCTTGAAGTCAAGTCACATGACCCATCCGCTTAAGAAGGGTTTATTTCAGAATATTGTTATATTCTTAATTGAATGCGCAAGCAAATCCAACAGGTTGTTCTAGAAATAACTTCCTCAGCCCCTACCAAAACCGTTTTCGGAATAACCGGATATTTGATAAATTGAATTGCTGCTCCTTGAACCGATATTTTTGATCTAGATTGATAATCATGAAACAAGAGCCATTCAACCGTGCTTGGACATGGACCCTTCTTTTGATTCCTTTCAAGGTCCTTCTGAAATTTATTTTTGATCACATTGTGGTCATAATGTCTAAGCTGCAAATTGGCCAGACTACAATGATAGTAACCAGCAAGGCCAAAAGAACTTAAATCGGTTCAGAAATGTATTGTTTTAGAAACGTTTCAAAGTCAAGGTTCATTATTTACCCTATATGCATAATGTATGTTTTTCCTAAGGAAGGTTAAGTGAATGAAAAACAGACAAACAAGTATAGAGGTATCTGCACTTGGTTGTTATTAATCCCACGTCTCCACTATACAGAAATGTCTAGTCATTTTGCTGCCACAAACAGAAAATCTTATTGAAATGGTTAACACTGTTACTCTCCTTGCAAACGGCAAGAGAACATTTCTGTCTTGACATATCTTTCCGGAATAAAAGGCAAGACATTACTGTTTAGTGGAGACGTCGGGTAAGGAATGGTCCATCATTTCAAACAACTAAATGCATTTTCTCCTCATACTAGGCAAGGACTTTCCAACAACAACCAAGAACATTTCGGCTAAACATTCACGTCTCAGAATATTTGATTCACAAATTTCTCGCCCGAGTCAAGTCGGTTTCTGATTCAGCTATCCAGCAATATTTTCACACGAACAGAAAAAAAAATTAAGCCCTGAACGCCTTAACGCCACTCGGGAAATACGGCTCAGCGGGAAATTTATTTGCGAAACGCTTTCGGTAGTTTCTCCTTTGATGTGGGCAGCGCTGTTGATATTATTTATATTCTGCTGACCGTTTTGCTTTGAGCCCCAAACAAGTATATCTTATGTATTTAAAAGAACAACTGCCTCCACATTCGAGTCACATCGGAGCATTGTTGATGTTCCGGGCGTGCCGCTTTGCTTTTCTTCACCAGCCAAGACAATAGCAAGAACTGGATGCGGTGTTTGGCTCCTAATTTGGCGTACTCATAAATTAAGAATTGTGATTAATGGCGGAAGTCAGGCATTAAAATGACGAATGGCTACTTCCCACTGCACTAGAGGGACCTTGCTCGTTACGTACCGATCGGAGGAGAATCATATTGCTGTTTTCGTGCCTGTCTGCTAAAATGGGTGAGACGAACAATAATTTCACTTTTCTGCAAATAGCCAAGCCCTCGTTTCAGCTATGGGGGAATGTTGTAATACACGTTGCATGATGATCTAATAGCGGGGATCGTAATAAATTGCAAATCACTTTCTGCCGTCAAATTATTTATTGATTCGTTTACCGAGGATAGTAAGAGGGGAAGTATCATGACTCTCGCAGTGGCCTAGGTGGCGTGGGCCTGGCATAAATGTTTCACTTTTCATCGATGTTTGACGAAGTTGGGCAAGGCAAGAATATCTGATCTGTACTCAAGCAAGACTTATGTTGTATGATGAATTGACTATGAAGGAAGTGTACAAATAAATCATCCTACTTTGTTCTTTAGGGGCAGCAGGGACGAAAGTCCTGGAGCCTGACGCACCCCCCGCTTGCGAGTCAGCCGCGTAGTCGCCGGCTAAGAATAGGACTACTAACCCCAATTCAAGGTGTCAAGCGACCCGTGCTGAGGAATGAGTGATCGAGGGGGTGAAAAAGATGCTCGATCTTTAACGGAGCCTGTTGGGTACCTGGGCACCCCCCACAGTAAGCTGTCCCTTACCGCGTTAATGCAGGGCTCTGGCGTGGTGGACATTCTTTCCCGTGCTACTCGTGGGATTTAATCATGAAGTCAAATAAAAATCAGAATCTAGGTGGAAATAGTGGTGGGATCAACCCCTTCGCAAGAAGCGGGTTGATGAGATCTCCGACAAGGAGAAGTGAGGAGATAGGCGCTGGGAGTTGCGTACGCAGCTCAAGCGTGGGTGCTCCAGTCCACTTCCCGGCAAGCCAGCCGGTGGAGATTATGGACGGAGCGTGGTTGTTGAGGGCCGTCAACCGAGGATCCAAAGGACGGTCCGCAATAGAGGTGGCTGAGCAGCAGCTTGGCAAAAACATCGACTTTGCGTCCACTAAGTCGAACATAAGCAAGGACCTGAAAACGGCCTTGCTTCGACTTAGGGCGTCGATCGACGATGCCAAGCAGGAGCACGCGGCACTCGCGTTGCTGACTGCTGCAGCAGCGGAGCCTGCAAATGAGAAAGTGCCGAAGTTTAGCCAAACGGAGGCCTTCTCTTTCGCAGGAAGTCCGAATAAGGCGGAAGCGACTGCTCGCGACAAACGGGACAAGCAATCGCAGAAGCGGACGAGGCAACCGTCAGGCGAGGAGCTGTCTGGCGGTGCCCGCAAGGCCAGGCGAATCATTACCCCGAAAGTCGGTAATAATGCCGGAAGGTCGGACCCCAGCCAGGGTTCCCGGAGAGCTGGGAAGGGTGGGCCTGAAAAGGCTGGCCCGTCCCGGAACGATGGGAACAAGGGGTTGCGACCGCTAGTGGGCCCTCAACAGCCACAAAGTAGGGCAATCCAAGGGGAGGACCCCCCTTGGACGAAGGTAGAGCGGAAGAGGAAGAAGAAGGCGAATCCGCAGGTAGTAGCGCAGGACGCCAAGCCAAGGCGTAGGAGGGCAGGTGCCAAGCGCGAGAAAGGCGACGCTATCGTCATCAAGACGGAACAGTCCAAGTACTCGGACGTCTTGAAGATGATGCGAAGCGACGCCAAGCTTGAGGGTCTTGGAGCCGACGTACGCAGTATTAGACGTACTCGTACGTGCGAGATGATCCTGGAGCTGAAGCGCCAGAAGGAGCACAAGGGCGCCGCCTATAAGAGGCTGGCAGAAGAGGTCCTTGGTGAGGACTCTGACACATGAGGCGACTCTGAAGGTCAAGGACATCGATGAGATCACCGAAGTGGAAGAGCACGTCACGGCACTGCGGCAACAGTGCGATGTGCAGGTGGCCGCCGCAGCCGTTAAGCTACGGAAAGGGCCAGCAGGGACACAGATAGCTTTGGTTCAGCTACCTGTGGCGGACGTCAAAAAGTCCGTTAAAGTAGGGTGCATAAAGGTGGGTTGGTGTGTATGTCACCTGACATTCCACGAGCCACCAGAGGTTTGCTTCAGGTGTCTGGAACCAGGACACAAGTCGTGGGACTGCAAAGGCCCCGACAGGCGCAAACTGTGCAGGCGATGCGGCGCTGAAGGTCATAAGGCCCATAGCTGCACGAGTCCGCCCATCTGCATGATCTGTACCGGGAAATCCTCGAACAACAGACATCCGATGGGTGGTCCAAGGTGCCCGGCCTTCAAGAAAGCCGCAGTGAACAACAAATCACAGTGCAGGTAACGCAGCTGAACCTGAACCACTGTGATGCGGCTCAGCAACTGCTTTGTCAGGCAGTTTCTGAGTGGGAGACGGATATCGCCATCATATCGGACCCATACCGAGTACCCGCCGGCAACGGCAATTGGGTCGCGGATGGGACCAGAAAAATGGCGGCGATATGGACGACGGGTAAATACCCCGTTCAGGAGTTGGTGTCTACTACCTATGAGGGCTTCGTGGTCGTCAAAGTAAACGGGGTCTTCTTCTGTAGCTGTTATGCGCCTCCGCGGTGGCCGATCGAGCAATTCACGCAAATGCTGGACCGCTTAACGACCGTGCTAACAGGGCGAAGGCCGGTGGTAATAGCGGGCGACTTTAATGCCTGGGCCGTGGAATGGGGAAGCCGTTTCACGAACCAGCGGGGTCAGATCCTGCTAGAAACACTGGCCATCTTAGATGGCGACTTGGCTAATGTCGGTACCAAGAGTACCTTTAGTCGAAACGGAGCGGAGTCAATTATTGACGTGACCTTTCGTAGTCCTGGCCTAACAAGTAGTTCGAACTGGAGAGTAGAAGATGGCTACACTCACAGCGACCACCTGGCGGTTCGCTACAGTATCGACTACAATAACAGCAGGCAGCGGATAGAAGAAGAGGCGGCTAGGCCAAGGCCAAGCCCTCGTAGGTGGAAGACATCATACTTCGACGAAGGGTATTTAGGGAAGCGCTCCGCTGTGAGCGAAACTTAATCGGTTTAGACGGCGACGAGCTGGTAGCGGTGCTCTCACGTGCGTGTGATGTGACCATGCCTAGGCGAGTACACCCTAGAAATGGGAGGCCACCGGCTTACTGGTGGACCGACGCGATTGCGGACCTGCGCCGCGCCTGCCTACGGGCTAGGCGGCGGATGCAGCGAGCACGATCAGAGGAAGAGCGAAACGAACGGCGGGTGGTGTTCGCCGCTGCAAAAGCCGCGCTTAAGACCGAGATAAGAGCAAGCAAAAAGGCCTGCTTTGAGGGTCTCTGTCAGAGTGCCAATACGAACCCGTGGGTGACGCCTACAGGATCGTTATGGCCAAGACGAGAGGTGTGATGGCTCCTACAGAGCAATCTCCAGAGATGTTGGAGGGGATCATTGGAGGACTTTTTCCGCGTCATGATCCTAGTCCTTGGCCTCCTTTCGTAGGACAGCCGGGGACTGGGGCTGGCGATGAGGAGAGGGTCACCGATGTGGAACTTGCGGGGATAGCTAAGTCCCTTAGCGTAGGTAAGGCCCCAGGTCCGGACGGAGTTCCGAACCTGGCCTTAAAAGTAGCTATTGCAGAGGCTTCCGAGATGCTCAGGTCTGCTATGCAGAAATGCCTGGACGAGGGAGTTTTCCCAGAAGCTTGGAAGAGGCAGAGCCTGGTACTATTGCCAAAGGCGGGGAAACCACCCGGAGACCCGTCGGCATATAGACCAATATGCTTGATTGACACGGCGGGGAAGGTGCTCGAAAATATCATCCTCAATAGAATGTTGCGGTTCACCGAGGGCGAAAATGGTCTTTCGAGTAACCAGTACGGCTTCCGGAAGGGGAGGTCCACCGTAGACGCTATCTTGTCGGTTACAAAAACCGCCGAGAAAGCACTCGAGCCTAAGAGGAGGGGAATTCGCTTTTGCGCGGTAGTGACTCTGGATGTAAGGAATGCGTTTAATAGCGCCAGCTGGTCTGCTATTGCCGATGCGCTCTTGCGTCTGGGGATACTGGGGATACCTGTACAAGATTCTCGGAAGTTACTTTCAGAATCGTGTACTAGTCTACGACACGGAGGTGGGTCGGAAGTGCTTTCACATAACCTCAGGAGTCCCGCAAGGTTCCATCCTGGGTCCGGTGTTATGGAATGTCATATACGACGAGGTGTTGAGGTTAGAGTACCCAGTGGGAGTGGAGATTGTCGGATTTGCCGACTACATTACGCTCGAAGTCTACGGTGAAACGATCGAGGAGGTAAAGTTGACTACCAACCACTCGATCAAGGTTGTGGAGGCGTGGATGCGGTCCAGGAAACTGGAGCTGGCTCACCACAAGACAGAGGTGACGGTTGTTAACAACCTGAAGTCGGAGCAGCAGACGGAGATCAGTGTAGGAGACTGTACTATCCTGTCAAAGCGCTCCGTCAAACACTTGGGCGTGATGATCGACGATAAGCTTACCTTCGGTAGCCACGTCGATTATGCCTGTAAAAGAGCCTCCACAGCTATTGCGGCACTGTCCCGGATGATGTCCAATAGCTCTGCGGTGTACGCCAGTAAGCGCAAGCTTCTGGCTAGTGTTGCTACATCCATACTTATATGGCGGCCCGGCGTGGGGCACCGCGCTAAGTACTAAATGCTACCGACGGAAGCTGGAAAGTACTTACAGGCTTATGTGCCTGAGGGTTGCGAGCGCGTACCGTACCGTGTCACACGACGCTCTCTGCGTCATTACTGGTATGGTGCCTATCAGCATTCTTATCAGTGAGGACATGGAGTGCTTCGAAATGCGTGGCACAAGAGGCATACACAGGACTGTCAGGATGGCCTCTATGGTCAAATGGCAGCGCGCGTGGGACAGTTCCACCAAAGGAAGGTGGACCTATAGGTTGATACCGAGGGTAGATAGTTGGATTAATAGGCGCCATGGGGAAGTCACATTCCACCTGAGACAGGTCCTTACAGGTCATGGTTGCTCCCGACAGTATCTACACCGTTTCGGGCATGCGGATTCTCCCGAATGCCCAGTGTGCAATGGTTTAGAGGAAACGGCGGAACAAGTTTTGTTCGTGTGCCCGCGTTTTCGCACAATGCGTGACCGCATGCTTGCCACATGCGGAGAGGACACAACTCCGGACAACTTGGTCCAGAGGATGTGTAGGGATGAGTTTGGCTGGAACGCCGTTTCAACGGCTATTACCCACATCGTCTGGGAGCTACAGAGGAGGTGGCGCGTGGACTCGGAAAATGGCTAGTCCAGATGCAGTACAAGAGGTGGTCCAGGGGCTCGGAGTCGGCTTCGTAGGTCATACCGGTACCCTGCGGTCGAGATCGACCCTTACAACGATTAAGTGGCCGCGGAGAGGAAGTCCCGGTAGCGGTGCTGTCGTGGCGTCGGTCTACTGGGTTGGATCCGAGCCCGCGGTTGGAAAGGGGTCCCCGGCAAGGGTCGGGGTAGGTGAGATCCTGTTGTCTGCAACCTACGGGTGCATCTGATAGGGCCTGAAGGGTAGTGATACCCTTCCTTACAGGCAGGTCAGATCGGGTTGCACGTGGGCATCAGTTCTTGATGTCCGCTCAGCACAGCATGCTACCGTGATGGACTCTCCAAAGCGAGTCATCGATGTTCGTTGTTGCAGGCTACGCAGCTAACCTTGTGGGTGCGATGTGCACTAGCCCCTCTCTGAAGCAATACCTTCTTGGTGGTTCCGGAGAGACGTAGGGTTTGGCGACCATAGGAATCCCAAGTAACAATTTCTATGCCTTCTGCTCTTAGACATTATTTATAAAGGTTTTGTAATGGATTTGGTAAGCCCTTTTAGGTTTAATGAAGCAGTTCATGTAGTAAACAGTTTTAACAACAAAAGCAACTTTAAAACAGTTTGTAGATATCTAGAAGTCCTAGGAATAAAACCTATTTGCTTGCTTTTTTGATAAGCAATAATGGTATTGTAAGCGAACTGTTAAGTACGTATTAAAACTTCATCTTAAAGCTTCTTTCGAAGCCGCTTGCACGTCTCAAATTATCGGTCTTAAAACCTGATGAATTGCATAAAGTCATAATAAAGCAATATTAAACCGTTTCGGAATTACCGGAGGAAGCATTAAAACTAACTCAAGAAGGTTACTGCAATACGATGTTCTCTTGAACAATAAATTTTATACGCTACACAAATGAAAAGATAATCGATTAAGCACAATTTGAGGTCATTATGATTGAAATATACGTGATTAGAAAACCTCGGGTGGACAAGATTTTCCTGACCAGGTGATCAAACCAGCATCCTTCACTAAAGTTCGATCGCAATCGGGGCTTCCGAAGCAACTGATGGGTGGGTATTGCATCGTACGTTCTGGGTCTGGCACTACAATTGTGCATAAATAATGACACTATCGCGACCAGCCGCAGTCGGCGTAAGATCAAATAATACAATATACTCACGCACGAAGCACTCAAACAGCCTTAAAAACACGAAACACCACCAACAACTCAAGAAAATACCAAAATTTTTGGGTTTGTTTACATTTTTGACGGCTGTCGGTCAAGCGAAGTGTTCTTAAGAGCATTCAGTCCGAGCCCACACTTTCCTAAAACTTAACAGTATTTGTGTTGCGCACATAATTATGTGTTAAGAATAAGTAGGTGTTTGCTAGTCATTGCATCGTATTCATAAAGAACAACTACTCTAGAACATGTTCCTTTCATACTAACTGATCCTAAACCATCTGAAACAAAACCAGGAAGATTTAACTTGACGGCATCCATATTTTTCATTACGATGATCAATTCCGGCTTGCCAAGTGTGTACGCCATGTTGATGTTTGGACTGTAAATTGAATTCATGGTTTTGCACGAGGAATTAAAATGATTATTATTTATATGCCAAAAACCTCAAAATGGCGTGGCGCACCGCCTTTTTTGGAAACAGTTCATTGCATTTCACGATTAATTTTTTTTGGCATAGATTTTTTTTGCCACAGCAACAGGGTTTTCCCCGTAAAAATTTGCAAATAAACATTATGGACATGGATGATTGATATAATTTCCGTTCTTGCATTATTAATAGTGTGCATTTTACTGCCAATTTATGTGATGATTTTATTTTCAGATTCAGTTTGATTCTTTGGTTTTAATCGTTCTTTCAGGATATTGTACGAACTCCAAAACGGCATGTTGGTCTTCTTGCGACCTACACAACAAAATATGCCACAAAACCAAGTAGCATACATAAGGTTTTAAGAGTTGGTTTTACCAACCTCCTGTAGGGTGGGCCCTTTTGGGTTTTAATGGGTTTTATTGCGGGTTTATTGAAGCTGTTAGGATTTCTAAGCTTTAAAATTAGTTTTAACTGTTTGATTGTAACAACAGCTTGTAGGCAATGAGAAAACTAAAAATGTTACTTGGGATGGTTTAGTGGGTACGAGGAGAGAGTAGTCCTGGATTTTACTTTTGTTGTAGAAGACGGCCTGTCAGACCTACACTACCCTAACCTTCTGTTAGGGTGTCTGTTGAGCAGATTATCCCCCTATGGTTTAGAAGGAAAAAAAAAACTTTGTACTTTGAATAAGCCCTTACTGATTGAAATATTCCTTGCTCTACGGAATTCCTCCCATGACACTCAGCTTAGCACATATCAATTCCACCATCCGTGTTAATTGAACTCGACAAGCCATGTCGTTCGCCCCCTACAGGCTAATGCCTTATTTGCAGCCTCGTGTATATTTCACGTAATCCAGGAGTCCACCATGGCAACCGCAACAAATTGGGGGAAATCCAAAAAGCCACGCTACTGGTATCTCCAAACAGTGCTGAAGCATTCAGCGACCGACCAACTCTCGATAAGCCTGCAATCCGAACCAACAACGACCCCTACACACGTGAAGTGACTAACGGTAGCAGCGACTGATCCCCCATTCACCCCTGGCGTTGAACAATCTGCCCTCAGTAGTGCAGTCCACTTGGAGCGTTAATCCACTCAGCAATGCTTTCAAATCGTTTGTAAGACACAAAAACACAATCCAAATATTTTGGTGTCGATACCGTACGGAATTGAGGGAGAAATAAAACACATGCGGTTGTTCTATTACCGGTTTGTGCTATTGGATTTAGGCGTTTGGATCACTTCTGTTGAAGTGTAAACTATATGCAAAGTCGAAATGGTTCGTGGCCATTTTCCCTCCAAGTTCTCAAACCGAGCGCGCGGGACGGAACTCAACAACCGATGGACGGATGGTAATAATCCCACATGCTGAAATAGATTGATTGCCATCAAGAGAAATGACACACATCAAGATTTGTCTGGGACTTGTCCGGAGCGAATTTCACCTGGGCCTTCGGACTTTGGTGGCAGGCGGCAAAAGTTAAAAAGCAACATTTCTATCGTTTTGTATCTTGTTTGTTCACAGATTTAATCTGGTCCGAAGCTACACGATGGTTTGTTCGCATTTCAATGTCCCAACCTACAAACGATCAAATGAGGAGATTTTTTTCTTCCGATGATATCTCATTTGTTTGACATATGATAATTGACGATTGAAGCTATTATGTTGAATTACTAATCAGTTTTTTGGCGATGTGGCACGTCAACAGTCGAGTAACGAGTTCTGAGAACATCATTCTTTATTCCAAACTAAGGAATTTTGAATTATTTGGGTTATCTGTTGCTGCATGAACTTGTACCATGAATCATTTTCACATCCCACTGGGGAAGGAATGCAATCACGACAAACAAACGCCTTGAAACTTAAATTGTATCAACCATGGAAGGGGCAGACTCTTGATGTAAAATAAAACAATGCTGTGTGATTCCGAGTAAAGCTTATCGATAAGTTTTTTTTCGTTTTAGATAAGAACCCAGAAGGGGCGATCAGGATCCTTATGGGTGACTCCAGAACAGAGGCGGATTCCAAAAGCTAGCAATATGAGAACGTACCACACGTAATTTTGTATTTCCCATGACGGCTTGTGGCTAAATCAAATCGATCATTACCCAACAAACATTTTGGCTGTACAAGACTGGTACAAGCCACTCTTAAACAAAATTTAGCGTAAGAAACTGTTATTCAGCTAGTTCTGTTTCTTGTGTAGGTACTGCATCAGTCGTCAAATGTAGGCAGAGCCCTATTGCTAAGCGGAAAACTGTGTGTGTATATTTTCGTGTGGCGTAGAAGTCTAAACTCCAAAAATGGCGAGCAGAGTATAAAAGATGGCCGTCCAAAATCCAAGATGGCGGCTCAAAACTCGAGATGGTGGCTGTTTAATTGAGCTTTATGCTCTAAAGCATGCAATACAGGTCGGAATCGATTATCCGAGGGTTCAATTATCCGGGGGCTCGATTATCCGTGATTAGATTATCCGGGGAAAATGACTCGATTATCCTGGTATAACTTATTTATGCATTTTTGTATTTTTTTTTTTATTAACGTGTCAATAAATAATAACGGGAAAAAACTTTACATAGTAACAATACGCCTGTAAATTGTTTTAAATTTATAGAAGGATCATGCATAGCAGCGTAAATAGTCAGATTTTGGTGATCTCAACCTGGTTTCATACTGGCCAACAAGTTGCACGGCGAGTCAAAATAACTCTTCTTATTTCCACCGTTATTAACTGAAGGACTTTCTTTGTCTCTCATTGTGTGAATTTTCATGTTGTGTGTATCATGTATCCCTATATGTCCTGGATATATACAAAACTATCCGAACCAGATCGGAAATCAAAGTTATCATCTAAGAATTAGCGAGACAAAGCCTTATCCACTAGACAGTTAGTAGACAAGTGTCAAAATAGCCTGAGCGTCAACTTCTTCTAAGTTTGGAATCCGTTGACCGAATTTGTCCAAGCACTCTTCTAGAAATCAATTTCAAAGGTTCTAAAACAATGGGATTAATTCGTTCAGAAGTATTTTTGATGGGATTTAGGACGGAGTTGCTGTTGGGATTACTCGTGGAATTCCCCCAATGAGTAAATATCTTCTAATGTTACTTCAAGAATGTTGGGATCCCTCCAGGTAATCTTCTTTGGAATTTCTCCCGAATTTATTACTGGGATTCCTTTAAGAACTTCTTTCGAAAACCCTACAGGAGTGCCTTCAGATACTCTTTTAAGATTTTCCTCTAGGTATCCACTGGGATTTCTTTCTGAGAATCCTCAAAGATTTCCTTTTAAAAATTCTCCAAAAATTAGGAAAACCTTTAGAAGTTCCTTCTGGGATCCTTCCAGGAGTTCCTTTAAAACTTACTCGTGGGTTCTTTCAAGAGTTTTTATTTTTCAAGAAATTACCCCGAGTATTCTTCTCTGGTATTCTTCCAGAAAATCCATTTGACATTTGTCAAGGAATTTCTCCTGAAGTTTATCCTGGGGAATTCCTACAGTTATTTATCCATGGGCTTCTGTTGGATTCCCTTCAGAATAGTCTTAGGTAAAAACTCCTTCTGAATATCTGTCAAGAGTTCTTCCTGGGAATCTTTTAAGAGATTCTTATAGGAGAAAACCCTCCATTAATTCCTTCTGAAAGTTTTCAAAGGGATCTCCCAATGTATATCCTTAAAGAATCTGCTGCAGAAATTCCTGAAGGTATCTCCAGATGGCATTACTGAATTTGCCCACAGATGAAGTTTCTGGATACATCCTTAGAAAAAATCCTGAAGCAATCTCAGATGGGATTTCAGGAGGAATCCCTACAATAAGTTTCTAGAAGAATCTCCGAGAGGAATTTTTTTTGGAATTCATATTAAACATCTTGAATAATCGTCATTAGGAACACAGGCAGAGATGCCAGATATACAGATTTTTCAATATTATACAGAATTTGACCTTCTATACAGACAATGACAAATACAGAGTTCAGAAAAATACAGATTTTTAAATTGTGATAAGAAAGCATAACATTTGAAGTAATTTTCCAAATCCCGGGATTTCCCGGGATCCCGGGAAAAATCAAAATTTTGCGAAAAACGATGGAAAAACTAATAAAACGATTTCTTTAAAACTTTTTATAAAATTCGATCAACCAATAATCATTATATTCGAAATAAATACATACTTCATAGACATTTGATTGCGTAAGGGCATTGAGATATTCAAAGATATTTGAACGTGTTCAAATCAAGTACTTATCTTCTATCGGAACACGTTTACTTGGACTATTCTGTCATATTAATCCGATCAATACTTTTGACAGAACTTGATGAGTTTTCTAGAGAAATCCCTTCTATCTCCCTTGTAGAATTTTAATAAAAGTTTTCATTGGACTTTTTAACTCGTTTCCAACTACATTTACATTCCTAGAGGGATTTATAAATAGATATTTAATAGAATTTCTGCGGTAATTATTAAATGAACTCGGTCTCTCTTATGTTATTTTTCGTAACAAAATTGATATTTTTATGACGAAGTTTGGATGGAGAAAGGTTAGAATGGCGATTTGAAAATTTCAAACGACAATTTCTTAAGATTTTATTTGTAGGAATTTTGTTTTTTTCTTCAAGAAAATGTGTTAAGCAATTCAATTATGTTTGGAAATAAATTGATGTTCAAATTGGGGAATTCCGATTAGAATTTTTGATGAAATATATAATAGAAACTGTGGAAAAAAACCAGAGTAATTCAAGTCAGACCCTCTTATCAAAATTTTGTGAAATTAATATGAATATCTTCAAAAAAACCCTTAAATAGTCTTAAAAAACTATTTCAAAAATTTCCTCATTATTTCCCTTCCAACATTTGTATCCCGAAACCCTATTGATCATTTTTTCGATTTATTTGGCAAAATTGCAATCTTCAGAAATTTTTTTTTTTTTTTTTTTGATTTTTGCACCACTTTTTTATATTTTTATTATTGCTATTCTATGGCATTACATTTTATTCTTAGATTTTATAGCAAGATTTGCATTATTTTATTTCTTGCACTTCGATATTGCACAATTTTCTAAAGTGATGAAAAACTTCAGCCTAAAAAAATACTGGTTTCCCTATTAGGTTGTGCTTTAACCTCGACAGTGTTATACAGATTGTTCTGTTTTTTACCATAAATCATCGAAGGAATTTCTGCAGAAATTCTGAAAGCGGTGTACTGTTTTTTCTGTTAATAAATCCCAAAATTCTCTTAGAAATTTCGTTAAAACTATCTCTAGTGTTTTCTGATCAAAATATTCTAATGAGTTCCGCAGGAAATTTCACCTAGACATAAGAAAAAAAATGTCTCAACGAGTTTCATCGAAAATATCTTTACGAAATCGTCAAAAAATATTCCACAGAATATCAAAGTCCTTCAGAAGATAGGAATAGTTTATCCGTTTTCTCTGAAAATTCCACGGATTTTCCTCATAATTTAATTGAATTTTATATAACAATAGAATATTCTAAAGGGATTACTCCAGAAACATCTAGAAAGATCTACATTAGATTTGTTGAATGAAAACTTTGCAGATGTTAACATATTTCACATTTTTTGTGAAAAAAATGTATTTTTGGGAAATGCCGGGAATTTCAGAAAAATATCCCGGGATTCGGAAGTTTTCAGATCCCGGGATATCCCGGGAATTCTGTCCAGGGAAATCCCGGGCAAGACCCTCTAATTAGGTAAACGGAAGATGTCAGGCCTCCAAAAATGGCAACCAGAATGTCTAAGATGGCGATAAAAATCTAAGTTGGCGGCACCAACTTCTAGATGACGCATGTTCAATGGTGTTTTAGGCTCTAAGAAGGGCAATTTAGGCAATATGGTTATATTCGGTATGGGGAAGATGTCTGGAATCCAAAAATGGAGACCAGACTTTCCAAGACGGATTTCTTTTAAACGTATGAAAGCGTGATATTTATGTCATATAAGTTTTGTTGAAATGGGTTTCCAAAGACACAAGAAAGGCGTCACCATCGCTCGGTGGATTTATTATGGTTTTTTAAGTCAGGCCGATGCAAATATTATTTTTCTTTTATGTCCGAGGTTACTCGCCGGGTACGAGGGGGGGGGGCAAAAATAAATAAGGAACAAACGAAAAAAAAACTATTTAAAAAATACAAATTATGCCAACTATTGAAAAAATATTTTTGAACTATTGAAAAAAAACTGCTTGTAAACATTTTTCTATTGAAAATGAGGTCATGAGCAGCCATGTTTTTTTTCGCCCCTTCAATATTTTGGGATTTTTGAAGGGAGGGGGGGGGTGATTTCAATATTTGTATCGGCCTTACTGACTTTTTTCTTTGAGTCACCCTCTTAAACTTTTTGACCACAGTCCGAAACGCGATGAAATCCCGGCAAACTGAAATTCACATAATTTGTAGAAAATCCACCTAAATTGAATCACACTACACAGGGATGCAAAATTCTAAACCAGAGCATTTTTAATAGAGACTTTTAAATGTAATTTACCGGAATGGGCTAAAGACCATGGATAAAATGGACGAAGGTGTGTGTTGAGTTTTAAGTTGGCGGCGCATAGAAGATTCATTGAATTCGACGGCGTGAAAAAAATATATCTTGCAGCCGGTGCACATCTCTAGCTATTGAGACAAAATAAAACAAATATGGCACATGAGTTGAAGAGAGGTACCGATATCCTAAGTTCTTAATGATTTATCAAATATGCACCGAAACGTCGGAAAATAGATAACCTCTGTTTCCTTTGACTGCATGCCAAACCATATTTGATAGAAAACTTTACAGTCGTTAAATCAAGATTACTTAATGATTTAGTTTACCATTTTTTCGGTATTCATTTTTGTTAACTCAAGCTCAGGCTTAGTAATTATGAAGCACTATCGTTAATTTAGTGAATAATGTTGTAAACTTTAACGATGCCTGAATTGTCAGTGGTACTCTCATGATCGAAAATGTTTTGTTAAAAGCATCAGTGTTGATCAGTGTTAAGCTCCGTAAAGTCATAACTATTTATTAGAATTAAATACGAAATCACCATCGCTGTTGACTACTGCTATAGAAGCAGGAACAGCAGCACGGTAACAACGGTAGATTGGTTCAACCGTTGCCGTCGGCCGCAATCAATCTCCAACCGACGCGACGTCGTACCATCGCGGAGAAGAAAATATGATTTCCTGTGTGACGGACGACGACGACAACGACGACGCCAACTGCGCGCACCCTATCTGTTACGGTCGATCTCCGTGGCTCCCGGCGGTGAATGGGGTGGCCGGCCAACCCCTATCGTGTATATTTGCTCGTGTATGTAAACGGGGATGGGGAATTTTCATACCTCCTCCTCTCGTCGATCCCAACCCGCAACAGTAGAACACGATCCTGGGAAAAAATATATGAACTGGAGAACTGTGTTCATCAACGGAAAATGGCCGCTGGGAAGTGCGGTGGTAGCCATAACTCAAAATCCCTCAAGTGGCCGCTCCCGCCAATCACGATAATCTTCAAAATAAAATGTCTTCGCTAATAGGCAGCTGCGGTCGGAGATAATGCGCGATAAGCTCCGGTTGGGGAGAATCGGTATAAATTGAGTGTTTATGGGTGAAACGAACTATCACTTGATTCATTAAATTGCGCAAAAGCCATTGGTAACAAGTTCTGTATCTTGTTGTTTATGATTGCATAAATGCGACGCCGTTGTGGATCTTTGTTAACAACTCAAATTTGCTTTTCCTTTGCAGGTGCATTTTCCCCACTCTCCCCTACTCAGTAAAGGTAGGAAGCCGGATCCAGATGGTGCGCTCGTTCGCCAGTTGATCCCTTCTCCGCGGTGATCTTTTTTCGGTTTTCGTCAGGGTGAACCGTACACTATACTTAAGAGTGCTTTCCGTAATAAGGTAACATTAGTACGCAGGACGATCGGTGATCGGCGATGGGCCGGCTGGGACAGAAAATGGAAAAACGCAATTATGAGCGACAGATTTGAACGGGGGTTCTCGATCACTGATCCTATCGCCGGATGCATGGATGGATGGGGACATGTTTCTCTCGGTCGATCGATCGATCGGTCGGTCGCAGATTGGCCGCTAGCTAGAAATATTTTATTCTCGAAAATTATAATCATTTCGTTGCGGCAGATGCCGAGGGATGGGGCGACCGCGTGTACTTCTGTTTTGTCCACAACCGGGCCAAATTTAAATATATATGCTCGATAATGTTGAATAATGAAGGCCGAGGGATCTTTCTCCCGCCATGGATTCGCGTTTAATGCATGCATAAAATGAAATTTATTATCGAAACTGATGGATGTGACGGTGTGCAGCAGAAGTAGCAGCAGCTTAAAAGGGCATCGGAGAGGCGGAGACAATAACAGTGGAATTCATCGCACAGGCTCTGGTCCTCGGTATCTGTTGCTGCTTTTGAAACAATTTGCACCCGTAAGCCAAAAAGTTACGCACAACATCGATAACAAAATAGCATTTATTCTGAGCAATGAAATTCCCGATCGAGCTCAGAGGCGTGCGAATGGATGGGTTGTTGATGTTTATATACAAGTTTGGCTTCTCATACATCAGATTACATTAATCGACTATAATCACAGAAATCACAGAAAACAAAAAAACGAATCGCTATAGAAAGTATCATCCCCTATCTCAGTTGGTTTTGTCGACAATGGTTTTCAGGTATACACATGATGAATCAATCAGAATTCAAAATGCAACACTAGGTACTGGAGAACATACAGATTACAACGTTTGATTGCTCTGACATTCATACACACTGGGCTGCAAAACGGTAAATCGATAAGGAGAGCGCCCAACATAGCTCTGGTCCTCACAAGTTCCTACCTCACGCTTCCACGGGTCAAGCGATGACAAAGACCGCCAGCTAAGAGTTGTGTGCTTAGCTGGTAGTGCAGCCTGGGCACTGTTGTCCTTCTGACTTCAGCTAGATTGAGGAGGTACGATTCGAGCGTTTGTTCACCAAGGAGGTGAACTTCTTCCTCCGCAAAGATATCTTCCCCCGCAAAGATATCCACGCAAAGCCACCTGGAGATCATCCGACCAACAAACAGAAAATCAAATCGACCACGTTCTAATCGACGGTAAATTCTTCTCGGATATAACCAATGTCCGCACATACCGCAGTGCGAATATAGATTCGGATCACTACTTAGTCGCTGTATGCATGCGCACAAAACTTTCGACAGCTGAAACGTCGGGCAGAATAAAATAAATCGTTTGATTTTCAATACTGAGAGTGCCAATTTCATCCGTTCGACAGTTATCACCACGCGTCGAAGTCGAACGCCGCGGATCAACATCGAGCTGCTGCGTAACGTAGAAGTGGCTCAAGACTACGCGCAGCAGTTAGCAGTGGCCCTACCAACCGAAGAGCAGCTTGGCGCAGCTACACTTGAAGATGGCTGGAGGGACATCCGATCCGCCATAGGTAGTGCCTCAGCTACAGCACTAGGCTTCGCGACTCCGAATCACAGAAACGACTGGTACGACGGCGAATGTGAACAGTTGAAAAACGAGAAGAATGCAGCATGGGCGAGAATGCTGCAACACCGTACGAGAGCGAATGAGGCACGTAACGTGAAGAGAATTGTCAGACAAAAGAGGCACAAAACAAGCAACAAAGAAGGTGCGACGATTACTCATTATCCCTACTGGTAGCAGATAATGACATAATCTCGAAATTTTTTGTTGCAGTTAAAACGGAAGCTGAATTTGTTGCGTACTTTTCAACTCGTGAATAATCAATTATTGCTAACCTCGAAACTGTTTGATGATAGAGCTTCACCAGAGTTGCAGTGTTTACCAACTCGAAGTTACCGTTCGAAAATCGCAATGCAAGGCTTAAAAATCTCTAAACTCGTGGTGTACGATGTTAATCCCATTATTTTCAAGTTGGGACAAACATATGTCGCATGGGTTTGTTTGTCGCAACAAATACAGGTTGCGACATTGTCATTATTGTTGCGCGATGGTTGAATTTTGATTCACTGGGCACGTTACAGACAGGTGCGGAACAGGCATACCTCAGTCTTCCGGATAAAGAAGCGCCAGCAGGAAGAACGAGATCGCGAAGCGATGGAAGAGCTGTACCCCGCTAAGGACACACGAAAGTTCTACGAGAAGCTGAACCGCTCGCGTAGTGGCTTTGTGCCACAAGCCGACATGTGCCGAGATAATCACGGGAATATTCTCACGAGCGAGCGTGAGGTGGTCGAGAGGTGGCGGCAGCATTACGATGAGCACCTCAATGGCGACGTTGCAAGTACCGAAGGTGGCGTGGTAACAGATCTAGGAGTATGTGCACAGGTCGAAAGACTTCCAGCCCCTGACCTCCAGGAGATTGAGGAGGAGGTTGGCCGGTTGAAAAACAACAAAGCCGCTGGAGCAGATCAACCAAGCGAGCTTGTAAAATACGGTGGAGAAGCACTGGTGAGAGCACTACTCTGGGTCATTACCAAAATTTGGAAGGAGGAAGTATTACCGGAGGAATGGATGGAAGGTATCGTGTGTCCCATCTACCAAAAGGGCGACAAGTTGGATTGCGGGAACTACCGCGCGATCACACTACTGAGCGCTGCCTACAAGATACTCTCTCAAATTTTATGCCGCCGACTATCACCGATTGAGTGTAGAATTAGCAACTAGTTAAAATACACATAAATAAAAACAAAAAAAAATATCACCGATTGCTAGCAGAGATGCCAGATTATTTTCATCAAAAATCTGTATCAATACAGATTTTTCTGTATCGCCGTGTTTGAGGGTATAGCAGATACCGGGAGTCCTAGATTTCAATAAAAACTAACAAAAATGTAACTTTTTGAAGTTTTTAAAATTTTACTGGTTGTTACGAATGCTCGCATTACGTTTCGTGCTTAGTGGACCTGGCAACCCTGAAACTAAAGTATCGAGGATTCGATCGGAGCTGCCTATTGCAGTGAGGTGCGGCGATTTGGCAGTGTAATTTTGTCCGTGAGTCCGATAGGAACTACGAGGAGAGTGCACTGTGTTAGGAGAGTTGTTTGTCGCTTTAACTGACACTACTTTGTAAGTTTAAAATGTAATGAAATTGTAAAGAAACTTTTAGCTAACAATGGTAATAAATTTGCAGTATTGAAGCTGCTCGAAATAGAAGCTGCTGTTGATTGTTCCATGGCAGGATCCGTTTAGATTACCGAGCTATGAGAGTAGATGTCGTTTGATCCAGTTGGAAACTCTCCAGGCGCGCCGAAATATCGCCAGGGCTATGTTTGTGGCTGACACAATTCGAGGAAGAACAGACTGCCCAGCAATTCTGGCAGCAGTTGATTTGAACGTCCGTCCAAGAGCGTTACGAAACAATTATATGCTGAGATTACCGCTCCAACGAACCGACTACGGCCAGAATATCGCTATTCATGGTGCTCTTCGAGTGTTCAATAGGGCAGCAACCGGTTTCGATTTTAATTTGTCTCGTGCAACAATCAGACGTAATTTTTCTGTGATATTTTGTACAAATGCTGACGAATAGTGATTTTGTATTTGTGTTATCTGTTGTTATAGTTGGTAGTATCAAATAGTTTTAACCATCATTGGGGCAAAGTTGTCTGTTGATGTAAAGAGAATAAATAAATAAGGTGTCAACGTTCCGAACGCGGCATGCCTCCTAACACTGGTATTTATTTTTCGAAAACATGTGTGAAACTGTATAAATTTTTATAAATTATTAAATGTTTAAGCAGCAATTTACAAAGTTTTCACTGAATTCATTGAAATTTACTTCAAATTTTATGCTTTCTGTAGAAATCTGTATCACATTTCAAAAAACTGTATTTTTCTGTACTCTGTATCTTGTCTGTATGGAAGGGCAAAAATCTGTATAATAAAGAAAAATCTGTATATCTGGCATCTCTGATTGCAAGAGAGTTCGTGGGACAATATCAGGCTGGATTTATGGGTGAACGCGCTACAACGGACCAGATGTTCGCCATCCGCCAGGTGTTGCAGAAATGCCGCGAATACAACGTGCCCACATCATCGATTTCAAATCGGTATTCTGATACAATCGATCGAGAACAGCTATGGCAGATTATGCACGAATACGGATTCCCGGATAAACTGACACGGTTGATGAAGGCGACGATGGATAGAGTGATGTGCGTAGTTCGAGTATCAGGGACACTCTCGAGTCCCTTCGAATCTCGCAGAGGGTTACGGCAAGGTGATGGTCTTTCGTGCTTGCTGTTCAACATTGCTTTAGAGGGTGTAATTAGGAGAGCGGGGATAAACACGAGTGGAACGATTTTCACGAAGTCCGTTCAGCTGCTTGGTTTCGCTGATGATATTGACATTATTGCTCGTAAATTTGAGACGATGGCGGAAACGTACATCCTTTTCGGAATCGTCATTAATGTGTCGAAGACAAAGTACATGATGGCAAAGGGCTCCAGGGAGGAATCACCGCGCCCGCCACCCCGAATTCATATCGACGGTGATGACATCGAGGCGGTTGAAGAATTCGTGTACTTGGGCTCACTGGTGACGGACGACAACGACACTGTAGAATCGCAGTTGTGGCGTTCTCACTTCCAAAATAACTCGCGCAAACACTGAACACGTCTGTACTACACAACTCTTTATTTCTGACTCGCGTATGTTTTACAGGTCAACTGATACCTCCCTCAAATTCATATTTCTCTCTCTCGTCTATCTAGTAAAGCAGTTCTCTCCCTCTCTATGCTCCCAACTCTACATCCTTCTCCTACTCTCTACAAAATAATCGAATCAATAGCAATAGTCAAAAAAAAAATAATCATGTATATCGTTTAGGCACTTTTTTTGTTCTTGTAGGGCGGCTTTGTTCGGGTACTGCATCATTCTCTGAGTGGTTGACACGCTTCCGTGATGAACACGTTGTCTGCCGATCATCCTCCTTTCTCTCTGCTAGGTTCGGTGCAGACATAGGCGACGAAGTTTGAGGAAGCTCCACATCCTTGGGTTCATGGTTCAAGACGTCCTGCTCCGAGGTTTTATGGGAACCTGTGGAAGAATCAGAGGTGGTGGAAGGTAACGATGGAGATGGCCACTTTTTCAAGTGGGCAACCGGACGCCGGTATTTCACTCCGTCTTTGTTGACAACAACTGTATCAGTACCGGTTCGCTCCAGAACCGTGAACTTCTCCATCTTGAAAGTCGATTCAAGCTTTCCGGACTCGTAGCTCTTCAGCATCACTATATCCCCGATGGAGATGTCCGATTCCTTAGCATGTCGGCGATGATCGGCATAAAGCTTACCCTGCATTTTCTTCATCGCGTCGTTTTCTCGTATGGTTTCGTCTCGTTGCCAATGGGGATCTGTCCGCAGGGAAGGCAACAGGTCTTTGACCGGACGCCCAGTTAGCAGTTCCAGGGGAGGTTTCTCGGTAACCGTGTGAGGGGTGGTATTGTACATATACACGTAGTCCTCCAAGCTCTTCCGCCAATCAGTTTTAAGAGCTTTGGAAATCCGTAGAGCCTTCAGAATGCCCTGGTTCTGGCGTTCAACCAGGCCATTCATTTGAGGCCAATATGGTATGGCTTTCACCAATTTGATGTTTTTACTGGCACAGAACTGAGAGAATTCTTCGCTTGAGAATGGTGGCCCATTGTCCGAGCGAATAGATTCAGGGAACGTGTGGTCTTTAAAAATCCTCATGAGCGCTTCAATCGTCCTCGTCGCAGTCGTGCTCTTCATTTCTATCACGTGAAGATACCGGCTGTAATAATCCACCACAACCAAGAAAGTAGCGAACTCTTTGGCGGACAGAAAGTCAATGGCTATCTCTTGCCAAGCCCTCTCCGGCATCATTTTACGACTCATTGGTTCAGGTGGATTGAGACCGCTAACTGCAGTACATCCAACACATTCTGTTACAGCACTGCAAACTTCCTTGTCCATACACGGCCACCACACGTATTGTCGCAAATTGCGGCGCATTGCTACGATTCCGGGGTGTCCTCGGTGCGCGATGTCCAATGCCCGCCGACGCAACTTCAACGGTAAGACGATTCTGTCCTCACGTACCACGATACCATCAATCAACCCTAATTCTTTGCTGAAAGCTTGGAATCGAAACAGATCCGATGGCCAATTCTGAGTTTTCATGGCTTCGACAACTCCGGTGAGGGTTGGATCACGTGCCGTCTCAGTGCGGATTTCTTCTAGAGTAATGGCATCCGGTGATTCTCCTACAGCACAGAGAAAGTGCTGAGATGACTCGTCAAATGGCGCATCTTCAGTAGTGCACAGACGAGATAGGACATCTGAAATGTTATTTGCTCCCTGGATATGCTTGATCTGAAAGTCATAAGGCTGGAGCCGCAAAGCCCAGCCCTGTGCTCGCGAACACGCTCGCCTGCCATCACGATACTTCCCCTCGAACATATATTCGAGAGTTTTATGGTCCGTAAATACTGTGAAGCGGAGTCCAAACAAGTACAGATAGTACTTTTCCACAGCCCACACTACGGCTAATGCTTCACGCTGTGTCTGAGGATACAAACGTTCAGCATTCGTCAGACTTTTTGAGGCGAAGCTTATGATTCTGGGCCACTGCGCCTTGTCACGCTGGATAAGCACTGCCCCCAAGCCTACTGGAGAGCCATCCACGTAAAGCTCTGTCGTGTCCTTGGGATCGAAAAAACCTAATTGCCTCACTTTTGTTGTTAGCTCGTTGCGAAGATCGTCAAATGCTGCTTTCTGGTTTTCCCCAAAGGTTACGATTTCTCCACGAATGAATTTACGAAGCGGTTCCGTGCGGGTTGATAGATCTGGAATGAAGTGGCCCACAAAATTCACGAGCCCCAGAAAGCTCCGGACCTCCTCTTTCGTTTCCGGCAGGCGAAAGTTCCGAATTGCAGCAATCTTCTCCTCAGATGGGCGGATTCCGAGGGCATTTACTTTGAACCCCAGAATTTCCAGCTCTGTAACGCGAAATACGCATTTCTCGAGATTCAGCTTCGCATTGTTGCTCTCCAATACCGATAGTACTTTCTGCAGCCTCATGTCATGTTCATCCAGAGTTCTTCCGGCAACTACGACGTCATCTATATAAACCACGACTCCATCGATTCCCGCCAACATTTCCGTCATCACCCGTTGAAATATTTCGGGAGCGCAGTTTATCCCGAACATGAGCCGCTTGAAACGCATTAATCCTCGGTTTGACATGAATGTTGTGACGTTACGGGAATCAGGATGAAGTTCCAGATGATAATAGGCGGAGGTCATGTCTAGCCGTGAGAAAACCGTTGACCCCCGGAGTTCGTTCAAAACGGTATCAATCACCGGGATTGGATAGTGCTCCCTTTGAATCGCTTGATTCGGAAACCTCATGTTCACGCAGAGTCGTACGTCTCCTTTTCCTTTGGGAACGATCACTAATGGTGAAATCCAATCAGGTGGACCTCGAACCGGTTCAATAATGTCCTGTCGGAGCATCTCCTGAATCTTCTCATCAACCTTATCTTTCATAGGTTCTGGAATCCTGAGATATGCAACCTTTTTGGGTGGAATTGAAGGATCCACTGACAGCTTCACTTGCACATTGGGGAACTTCGGAAAAGGGTTTACAGTTTCCTCTACCTGATGGACATCTAGGCCGACTTTCAACACATTCAGCTCTTCAGCTGTTGTTTTGCTCAATAACGAACGGTTGGCCCCTTGTATGACGAAGAACTCCGCATAGGTAATCGGTTTCGAGGGATTGATGGAAATTTTGGACTCAAGAGTAGCTAGAACACGGAGGGGTTTCTCACTGGCATAAGACGAGAACTGACGATCCCCTTGAGCGTTTCGTTTAACAACATCAACATTGTTCCTCTGTAGTTCAGCCCAAACCTCCTCGGTAATTGTATTAATCGCTGCCCCAGAGTCAATGAGAAAATCGACGGGGAAATTGTTGACCAGACAAGTTATGATTCCATTGTTCCGAGGGGAAGAAGAGACCTAATGAATATAATAATTCCCTGTTATTTTCGTTTAATTCTCCAAGTTTCTTTATTCAGTTCACAAACATCATTAACATCACTGGGATTCTACGAACCCACAAGAAACAAAGTAACAGTTCAATTTACCTGCTGAATGTCTTCCGGAACCGGACGGCGAGGTAGCTCTTCATTCCAGTCATCTTCGGAGGTAACGACGTTGGCTTCTTCCTTCGGTTTCTTCCAGGTCTCGCGACGACCAAAGCGTTTATAACCGCCTCGGCATTTCCTACCGAAGTGGCCGATCTTTCCGCAGTTATTGCAACGGGCTTTCTTAGCTGGGCAACGCACGTGATCATTCGAATGGCGGTATGAACCACACCGATTGCATTCGCCACCGGTTGGTCTAGGTCCAGACTGGAATGGCCGGGTTCTGATTTTTCCTCTGAAAGCAGTCCTTGCATTCCGCTCCAGCTTCACCGCCACTACTACGGCTGGTTCCTCCTTCAAAGTCTTCGCTTTCTCTTTCTGCTTAAGAAGCATCTCCCTGTTCATAGCGTAGTTGGTGATCGCGTCGAGGTTGAATGTCCCTTCGAGCCCTTTATCTCGGACCCGCTCATCAAATGCTCCTACAGTCACCTGCTGAAGAATCTCGATTTCCTCGCGCTCTTGAAATTCGCAGCGTGCCGCCTGCGTACGCAACCTCAACAAAAATTGACTGAACGACTCAGATTCCGATTGTTTGAGCGTACGAAACAGTTCCAGTTCAATCCGAACATTGCGTTTACCGATGAGAAATTTACTTAACCTCAAGACAGCATTGTCGTATTCGGGAGTTTCCTTTGGTATCAACGGCACCGGAACCGGTTCAGGGTATATCTCCTCTGCTACCGGACGCAAATTGTAAAAAATGCGCTGTAATCCGCGTCCTCCTCGGGCTAGTAACAACACGAGCTTCTCGTGCTGACACTCGATACGTTTCATCTCAAGGATTAGCTCGAATGAACGATGCCATTCCTCCCATTCTCTTCTGAGGTCCGATGACTCGACTGCTTCGTTGAACGGCTGCAACGGCCAGTCCTTATCGTCCATGATTCTGCATAATCGAGAAAAATAAAATGTGATACCAGTTATCTTTCTAGCAAATTAACTCTCTGGATTGTTTACATTATGTTGCAAGCAAGCACGACTAGACAGAGCGAGGCAAAGTAAAAATCAAACCGCGGTGTGTTTTTTTCTATCAAACAAACTGCAACACACACTGTTCTCACTACTGCAGTCATTCATGTTATAGGGCTGTTTGCAGATCAGAAGGAATTTTTCAGCCTATCTTGATGCATGGGATATTCCTTGCCTGAATTGCTCAAGAAACCGTTTTTTGTTCGATCGCAGTACGCAGTTGCGAAGAAATGACAGTTCAAATGGCAGTCACCGTAGAAAGTTTCTGCCAGGAATCGGTCAAGAAGTTTCTTGAACAATTCCTGTTGAACTCGAAACTGGGCTTATGGGGGTAATTTGTGTTAGAGAGTTAGAAGCGATATCACACGCACACATCTTTCTCTCCCCGGTCGGACCTGGCCAGCCCACACTTCCACCAACCCATTCAAGTAGGCGCCGCTCTCTCTTAGTTTGGGATTCACAAACATAGTCGGCGGAAACCAACGCGGCGACGCAATCGGAATTGAAAAAGTTGGGTGCTCGTGCTCTATACATACATGTAGACTCACACTACCCTTATTCTCCAAGGCTACAAATTCACTCTCAGCGTCGCGTTGTTAGTGTGCAAGTTTATCCATCCTGCTGAGGTGTTGCTGCTGGTCGTGCTTGTGCTACACTCTTTTTCGAGTATTTTCCCCCCGTCTAGCAGGACGGAGATCATTTATTCCATTTCGCTCTCCGCCCAGCGCCACGTTGGTAAACTCGAATGCATACGATGACTTTCTCTTTGCTATGGCTATGTCAAACTCGTGTGTACGATCAGTGCCAATCTCAGTAAAAAATACGATGGGTTGCACTCCCCACTATTCTACAACGTCAGCGCATTGGGCTCATAGTTGACGCTATTGTTCGGCCCCATCCGCTCAGCGTCGTGCTGGTGGACTGAAATGGCTAAAACTAGTTCTCTCCTCTTAACCTCTCTTTGCTATGGCAATGTCGGACTCGTGTATGCTACGATCAATGCCAGTCTCAGTAAAAAAAGGACGGTGTGCTTCACTGTCTACGAGTGGACTCTCAATTTCTCTCCCATGCTACAATGTCAGGACATCGGGCTCATGTTCGACTTTACTATTAGGCCCATCCGCTCAGCGTCTTTTCGCTGGACTCGAATGGCTACAAGTTCTCTCCTTTCGACCTCTCGCTGCTGTGGCTATGTCGGACTCATGTGTGTGCTACGATCAATGTCAGTCTCAGCAAAAAGGGACGGTGTGCTGCACTCTCTACAAGTGGACTCTCAATTTCTTTTCTATGCTACAATGTCAGGACATCGGGCTCATGTTCGACTTTACTGTTCGGCCCCATCCGCTCAGCGTCGTTTTGCTGGACTCGAATGGCTACAACCAACTATTTTCTCTCGGTATCTCCCTGCTATGGCATTATCGGTCTCGTGGAATTCCTACGCTGCGGCCGTGCCAGTCTCAGTGATGCATATACACGTTGCTACACTTTACAAGTGGGCTCAATTCTCACTCTCAGTTTTTCCCTTGTGCTACTTTTCGATTTGAAATCGAACGCAAGCTTCCCTCGACTCCAGAAGAAATTCGCTCTTTCTCACGTTCCAACATGTCTTCTTCTTCTATTCTTGTTGAGCACCATCAATTTTGTGAAAGCCTCACGCTGCATTGTACTCCAGCCGCTTTTCCGCCATTTTCCCAGGGAAATTATTACACTTTATTGCAGCGATCTCAAATGACAAAGTTATTTTGCAAAACTAATAAAATATCCATTTCTTCGTTTTTTATACAACTTCCCCCCAATTCTAAATCCGAAAATCTCAACGTATGTGCAATATGAACATATCTCTAGAAAACGAAAGTTTCGCGAGATGATTATGGCGGCCATTTTGCCATTTTGGTGAGAAAAAAAAATTTACCTCCAAATACATGGAAATGCACATAATTAAATCAAGGAATTCCCACAATATCAAAAAATTCACAACACGCACTCTAATAATTTATGTTCATCACTTGACCAAAATATAAGGTGCAAAAAAACTTTCCTTTCTAACTTACATCGCTTTGATCCTACCGGCTGCGCCAAATGTAGAATCGCAGTTGTGGCGTTCTCACTTCCAAAATAACTCGCGCAAACACTGAACACGTCTGTACTACACAACTCTTTATTTCTGACTCGCGTATGTTTTACAGGTCAACTGATACCTCCCTCAAATTCATATTTCTCTCTCTCGTCTATCTAGTAAAGCAGTTCTCTCCCTCTCTATGCTCCCAACTCTACAGACACCAGCAGAGAAATTCAGAGGCGCATTGTGGCAGGAAATCGTGCCTACTTTGGACTCCGCAGAACTCTACGATCGAATAAAGTTCGCCGTAACACGAAGTTAACCATCTACAAAACGTTGATTAGACCGGTCGTCCTCTATGGGCACGAAACATGGACCCTACGTGCAGATGACCAACGCGCCCTTGGAGTTTTCGAACGGAAGGTGTTGCGTACCATCTACGGCGGAGTGCAGATGGAAGACGGGACTTGGAGAAGGCGAATGAACCACGAGCTTCATCAGCTGCTGGGAGAACCAACCATCGTCCATACCGCGAAAATCGGGAGGCTACGGTGGGCGGGTCACGTCATCAGGATATCGGATAGCAACCCGACTAAAATGGTTCTCGAGAGTCATCCGACCGGTACAAGAAGACGTGGAGCGCAGCGAGCTAGGTGGGTCGACCAATTGGAGGACGATCTGCGGACCCTACGCAGAGTGCGGAACTGGAGACTCAGCCATGGACCGAGTGGAATGGAGGCGGCTACTATGTACAGCAGAGGCCACCCCGGCCTTAGCCTGACCGGTAAGGTAAGTTAAGTTTATTCCTAACAATTGTTCAATAAACATATCTAAGAATTCCACCAAGGGGTTCCCAAGGTGTATCTCCAGTTATTTTTCCATGAAATTTCTGAGAAAATTATCCTGGGATTTCTTTTAAAAAAATCCCTGAAATGCCTCTACAAATATTCATTCAAGAGAACTTTCTGAGATTCCTACAGGGAATCCACTGAATATTTCATCAGAAATTCTTTCAGGGGTTCTTTCGGAATCAAGAAACTTCTTGAGATTTTTTTCAGGGATTCCTGCAGAAATTTCTACAAGGATTTTTTTTAAAGAAATTGCTCTAACGGTTCCGTTAGAAATATTTCCTGAGACTGCAGCAGTAATTGTTTCAGAAATTCCTCCATGGATTTTTCTGAAGTTCTTCCAGAAATTGCACAAAAAATACAGAAATATTTCAATCTCTGAATTTCTAAAGAAATATAAGAATGATGGTATATGCCACAAAAAACCTATTGGTACCTTCGGAGATTCCAAGAAGAAGAGTAAAACATATTTGAGGAATTTCTGGAGAGATTACTGGTGAACCTCTTTGAGTAATCGCTACAGGAAACTCTTACAAATATGTATGCAGAAATTGCTGATAATGGTACAGGTGGAATTCTTATATCAATCCCTCAATCCCTCTGTGACGTCCTTGGAGGATTTTCTGGAGGAATCTATGGAAACACTTCTGAGGATATTTCATGAGTCTTTTTTATAAGAATTTCTCATTCAATTTCTGAAGGGATTAGTAAACAAATATTCTTGCCAAAAGATAAATTCCTGGAAGGAAATCCAGCAGAAACAAACAAAAATCTTGAAGGCGTTCTTCAGCGAAACCACTAAATAACTCAAAATGTATGGAAAAATTATCTTTTGTAAGAATCTTTGGAACAATCCTGGAAGATGTTTAGTTACAGTAACAATAAAACTGTATGAATTCTTGCACATATCCTTCATACGTCCATGGTTTTAAATGGATATCGGAACGAAAAATCTCCTGCAAAGGCAGCACCAACGCGGGTAAAAATTGAAGCATTTGACGTACATATATCGATCACATCACCAACCACAACAACGGTTCTCCGACCATAAAACAGTCGCCAAGCCGCCAACTGGCCAACCGCTAGTGCAGGCTGTCTCACAGTTGCAAACTGATGCAGCAGCGCAGTGAAATGCGATACGCGAAAACGCGGGGTTTATGATGGCAATATTTAGCTGGTGGCAGTTATTAACGCAAATTATAGACTGCTGCACCAGAAGTTCAGATGCTGCTGCACTGTTGATGCGTAGATGGGGAGGAAGTTCCTGTACTCTCTCCCTCTAGCCCTGCCTGCAATCGTGGTATTGGGTACAGGATATTCGCTGACTCAATGAAGTGTCGTATGGGAATGGAATGCAGGATGCCACTTTCACGTCAAAAATTCAGGATGAATTTGAGGTTTTCGTTTTCCTTACAAAAAATCCTAGTAATTACATTTAAATCAATTAGGACAATGTATGTGCTACCAAGCAGTTTATGCTCGGTTGGTTCACAACTATTTGGATTCAGAAAACCTGATGCTATTACAAGCTATGTGGTCATTGCAAACATGAATCTTATGCGCGCGTTTGCGTGGTTATGCTTATGTGTAATGTATCTCTCAGTTTGTTGATACAAATTCCGATTGATCAATATTTGGTATATAAATTGTTGTTTGAGCGTTGATGCTGATTCAATCATAGCCAAACCAACTTCGACCTAACTACTGCCTTATTGACAACACCAATGCCGAAGCGATAGATGTTTTTGATTAATTCGTAGCGGGTATTTTGTCACAGAGCCTATCGAAGTCAACCTAATTGAATCAGTTGCCTTTCGAATCAACTTGTTTAATTTTTTTTATTGAACCCATTGGAATACTGATGAATATGAATCATGAGCGAATCAGCAACAATAATAAAAATAAATACTCAAGACGCATTGCACTGCACGAACGCCCAAGCACTACTCAACATCGAGAGCAATATTGTCGCCTCGAATTGCATCGAGAGCGCACACCTTGATTGACATAAGTGGATTAAGCAGGCCCTAGCCGGTCGTCCGACAACACAATAAACCACAAATCCTGAAACTTACTGTCAGACTCAGGGGCGGCGCAAAAATGCAAGATCACCATTAAGATTAACCACCCACGATGGGTCCAGCCAGACACCACTACTGCTGGAGAGTAGGACCAAATATGATTCAACATCTCTTGTATAGCGCAATCTACTTCGAGAGATTAAATCACAGGCTTTTAATAAGGACTGAATAATTTTCCTGATGTTTGCCTTTCTAATAAAACAAAATAGCTACAGTTTAAAATGAAAAATCAATTTTTGAAAGAGGGCTCAGATAAGTGTCATTACTGCATACGAAATGTTATCATTATCCTTACAGTACTTTGGACTGAAGCGATAACTAACCATCTGTGGAGCGGACCTGATGTAATGGTTTACCCGAGCAAAGCTTGACAGCAAATTGAAAACTAATTTTGGTGTTGTGATATTGCAAATTATGATAACTCAGGCTGTTGTCATTTTGGTCGTTTCAACGGTTAAACCCGAGCAGAGGAGAATACCATGTTAATAACTACGAAATCACATAACCTGTTTTTATATCTTGTTTTGTTATTATCAAATTATCAAGGCATAGCTTTTCCATAACAAATTTTGTTGGACAATCTCATTTTGTTATAATCAAGCTATTGATATACATTAACTAAATTACATTTAAATAACATGTTTTGTTGTACTATTAATCAAGTTATTAGCAATAATACAACAGTAACAAAGTTTGAAATCATAGCAACAATTCGACGATAATGACCTGTCCCTTTGTGTTGTTCCATTTTTGAATTCAGGTTAGAAGGAAATTTCTGAACGACTCCTTTTAAGAATTCTTTAAATAATTTTCGGATAAGCACTTGGAAGTTCTGGAGGAACCTTTCGATAAATCCCTGGAGAAGTCTTCAAGAGAACTCATGGCGCAATTTTCTTAGAAATTCCGAAGGTAATTCTTCTGAGCAATGTTTAGAATTCTTGGCAAAATCTTTTGAAAAACACCTGGGGAAACATTCGGAAAAACTCCTGATGAAATCCTCAAAGAAATTTTCAGAGAAATTTTAAGATGAACTTCAGGACTAATGATCACAGGAAATTCTGAGGAAATCCTTGAAAGGATTCTATGCAGGATTCTGGAGGAATTTCTAGAGGAGTCTTTGAAAATCCATGAAAGATTCCGTCGAAGAACTCTCGGAGAAATTTCTGGAATATTTTTGAAGTAATTTATGGAAAAGTTAAGATCAAACCTGTCGACGAATTTCTGGAAGAATTTTATGAGAAAATCACTTGACAAACACAAAAGGAGTTTTTGACGGAATCCTTAGAGAAATAAATAGAGGAATTTTAGAAAAAATATTGCAAACATTTCTAGTGAAAGTCCCGTAGAAATCATCAGAGAAGTTCAGGAGAAATAATAGCAAATTTTTTGGCGGAATCCTTGTAGAATACAGGGGGAATATTTGACATAATTCTAGAATCCAGGGAAAATCGGAGGAATTGAAACAAAATTTCCAGAAAAGTTGTAATAATCTGTACAATATTGCTAATATCCCAAAAAAATTCTGCAGAACTGTTGAGCATTCTAAAAATTCCCCAGAAAAAAAAAACAAAACAAAAGTCACAAATTGCTATCGACGATCAAACATTTTCAAATACACATGTTGATTTCAAAGCCGTGCTCCGAAAACAATTAAAGTAGAAAAGTATATGAATTACAGGTGGAAATCGAAGCCCGTCGTATTTGATAATATAGAAATTACTAAAGTTCGATTATCTTGCGACTTCAAATCTCTTAGAATGAATTAAAAGCTGAATATAGTATTCTTCGATCATTTGAAAATATTTCTTACGTCAGAGTCAGCAAGCCTCGTTGGATAAATGTACGACTCGTGCTGAAAAAATCAACTTTTCGCAAGTCGTTACATAAATAACTATTTCGATAGTGTTTATAATTTTTATAAACAATTCTTAATAGCTTTTTTTTGTTTGTTCCTTATTTATTTTTGTCCCCCCCCCTCGTACCTGATGAGAGGTCTCGGACATAAGAGAATAATATTTGCTTCGGACTAAGTATTATAACTTATTTAATAACGAGTTTGATATCATAGCAAATTCTGCTCTCCGATTACTATCAATAACATATTAATATCAAAATTGGATATGGAAATATTTTTCGAATTCACTGTTATTAAGTTGTTATTGAAACTAACAAAACAAGTTATTGAGATGGTTTTCCAGTAACATTTTATTGTTATGGAATTTGTTATTTTGCCGCTTATGACAGACAAGTTTATAACACAATATGGTAATAACTTGAAAATAATCGATTTTATTATTCAGTTATTTTGCCCAAATAATACAGCTCCTTATGCTGTTGTTATCCCCTTCTGCTCGAGAAACATCAAAAATGAGAGCAGAAAAATGTTCCCGTAACAGCAAGTTGAAAACAATTCCTGCCATCAGTGATATCAAATTGATATCTGTTTTTGCTATCAGTGCGAAAAATTGGAAAAATCGTTAAATGTATAATTTTTCGAATGATATGAAAACTTAAATGCAATATGTTAATTACACTAATGGTATAGCATTAGTTGTATTATACAAGGTCGCCTAGAAGTTTTGAAATTACTTAAAAACTTTGATATTTATAATAAGTTGAAATGACAGCAAAACGAAATCAAAATTTGAAATTAAATTGAATCAAGACAATCTGATATCAAAATGTGATATCAGTTTGCTGCTGATTACAAATCGTGTATTCGATTTGCTATCATTTTGTTGTTAGACTTTGCTCGGGTAGCTTGACTACCACACCAAGGACCTGGGATCGAATCTTACTCTGGACGTACCCACAAAATGTAAGTTCTTGCTTCGGATGTTTTATTGTTCATGATTGTTCAAAAAGCTTTCCCCTACCATACATACTAGCGAATATTCCTTCGGGAAACAGCATTAGAGAGCATACATATAAAAGTCGATTCTTATTCACGTCTTACAATTGAGCGACCAGCCTGAAGTAAATACTTCCAGTTTTGTGCACTTTTACGATTTGCTGCCCAATGACCACCCACCCGGAGTCTTTAAATCCCACAACTTTATCCAACTGTATGATAAATACAGTACGAACTCGAGACTTGATGTGTCACTTTCTCACCTCCGAACCCGGCTTGGCGCTTTACAGGCTGGCAAGCTGGTCTCATCATTGACAGCCAGTTCCATTTTTATTGCATACCGGCTGCCGGCCTCCCACCGCACCACCCGCCCCAGGCAGTTTTATTGGGCATTATCATTTAGCCGAGAATTGCGCCGGGTGATTGCCAGACCACCACAGGGCAAAGGAATATTTTATAAACTCTTGGCGTTCCTGCTGACTGACTGACTGGCGACCCAGGGACTCAATAAAACGTGTCAGAACTCACACCTATTGTCCGACTGTGTGTGTAGTTGGTGTTGGATAATGTGCTACTTCCCCAGATTGCGCGCGCGCGCCACCAATTCAGGTCATTGCGCCATAATGCACTCTCCTGAGGGTCGGGATCTCAGCGCGGTTTTAAAGACCGGTGGGCGAATTTATATTCACATGTGGGAATTAGGGCTGGGCAAGAATTGGACAAGCCGGGAGAATTTATGGTATAAACGCTGTCGGAAGTTGTCAGACAAGGATACTTAAGTATAGCAAACACAATAAAATGAAAACCGCAGTTGGGCGGAGTTACATCATAAGAGACCAAGTACAAAATTTACAAAAATGATGTTTGATCAAGAATTACGTTTAGCTCATGGCACTCCAACAGCTGATTGCAAAAATCTTTATCTTTCCCTAAACATCGTTTAGGGAACGTGAGAAAAATCTCCTAGAACAACGCAGCTGCTGATCCGCGATACGGCTGGGCTGGTATTTGCACAGGCTGCCTTGGAGCTGCCAGTAGGACACTCAGGTAGGTGAATGTAATGAACTCGCCTGCATCTGTACTTATGTGATTTAAACGATGCGCCCAGCGAAAAAGTCTCAAAAACACTGTATTTTCATCATCCACTGGCTCTCTAATTACATCCCCTCATCGTATAATCTTATTTTTACAAATATGAACCCATATATAATCTCGCATTTGAGATTATAATAGAGTCGCAACAAGTGCATTTGAAGTTGTTGAAGAATGTCAACTTGAAGATGTATAAATGTTAACGCAAAGTTGAAGTAACTAATGCTGCCAAATGAAATCGAACAAAATTGTGGGATTCTTCTACGATTTCACCTAATTTGATATTGCACCTTATGTAATTCTAATTCAGGGGGTGGAAGCTCAGGTAAAATATTATCTCCTGGGCGCCCATTAAAAACACCACCCCCGGCGAAGACTGGCGCTCGAGCCTAGCTATTTAGCACTGTAGTTGGAGGAAATGCCAATGCAGAACCCGTAGCTTCCGGGAAGGTAAGCCCAGCTCCCTGGGTTAGTGGGTTGGTGTCAGGCCCTCCGAGCCAGCCGTAAAAAAGACTAGCACCGGAAAATCAACAAGAGAAGAATGCGAACCGATACCAATGGCGACGACCACAGCGACGAAAAGGGACTTGCGATTGGAAGCTCGGTACGTGGAACTGCAGATCTCTCAACTTCATCAGGAGCACCCGCATACTCACCGATCTACTAAAGGACCGCGGGTTCGGCATCGTAGCGCTGCAGAAGGTGTGTTGGACAGGATCCATGGTGCGAACGTTTAGAGGTAATCATACCATCTACCAGAGTTGCGGCAACACACGTGAGCTGGGAACAGCTTTTATAGTGATGGGCGATATGCAAAGGCGCGTGATCGGTTGGTGGCCGATCGACGAAAGAATTTGCAGGTTGAGGATCAAGGGCCGATTCTTCAACATTAGCATAATAAACGTGCACAGCCCTCACTCCGGAAGCACTGATGATGACAAAGACGCATTTTACGCGCAGCTCGAACGCGAGTACGACCGCTGCCCAAACCACGACGTCAAGATCATCATAGGAGATCTAAACACTCAGGTAGGCCAGGAGGAGGAATTCAGACCGACGGTTGGAAAGTTCAGCGCCCACCAGCTGACGAACGAAAATGGCCTACGCCTCATCGAATTTGGCGCCTCCAAGAACATAGCCATTCGTAGCACCTTCTTCCAGCACAGCCTCCCGTATCGTTACACCTAGAGATCACCACAACAAACGGAATCGCAAATCGACCACGTTCTGATTGATGGACGGCACTTCTCCGACATTATCGACGTCAGGACCTATCGTGGCGCTAATATCGACTCTGATCACTACCTGGTGATGGCTAAACTGCGCCCAAAACTCTCTGTTATTAACAACGTACATTACCGGCGGCCTCCCCGGTACGATCTAGAGCGACTGAAGCAACCGAATGTCGCCACCGCATACGCGCAGAATCTCGAGACAGCGTTGCCGGACGAGGGTGTGCTCGATGTGGCCCCTCTAGAGGACTGCTGGAGTACAATCAAAGCAGCCATCAACAACGCCGCCGAGAGCACTATCGGGTACGTAGAACGGAGTCGACGAAACGATTGGTTCGACGAGGAGTGCAGAGCGGTTCTGGAGGGGAAGGATGCAGCGCGGGCGGTAATGCTGCAGCATGGAACCCGACAGAATGTGGAGCGATACAGACAGAAGCGGAAGCAGCAGACCCGTCTCTTCCGGGAGAAAAAGCGCCGCCTGGAAGAAGCGGAGTGCGAGGAAATGGAACTGCTGTGCCGTTCACAGGAAACACGCAAGTTCTACCAGAAGCTCAACGCATCCCGCAAAGGCTACGTGCTGCAAGCCGAAATCTGCAGGGATAAGGACGGGAGCCTTCTGACGGACAAACGTGAGGTGATCGAAAGGTGGAAGCAGCACTTCGACGAGCACCTGAATGGCGTACGGCAAATCCTCCAGAAATGCCGTGAATACCAGGTCCCAATGCATCACCTGTTCATCGACTTCAAAGCGGCATACGACAGTATCGACCGCACAGAACTATGGAAAATTATGGACGAGAACAGCTTTCCCGGGAAGCTGACTAGACTGATAAGAGCAACGATGGATGGTGTGCAGAACAGCGTAAGGATTTCGGGTGAACTATCCATTTTATTTGAATCTCGACGGGGACTACGACAAGGTGATGGACTTTCCTGCCTACTATTCAACATCGCCCTGGAAGGTGTTATGCGACGAGCCGGGCTCAACAGCCGGGGTACGATCTTCACGAAATCCAGCCAATTTGTCTGTTTTGCGGATGACATGGATATTATTGCTAGAACATTTGGAACGGTGGCAGAACAGTACACCCGCCTGAAACGCGAAGCAGCAAAGGTCGGACTGGTGGTGAATGCGGCTAAGACAAAGTATATGCTGGTAGGTGGGACTGAGCGAGACAGGACAAGCCTTGGCAGCAATGTTACCCGAGCAGAAGAGAAAAACAATCGCATAACAAAATGCGTTATTTTGACAAAATAACTAAGTAATGAAGTCAGTTATTTTAATGTTATTAACATAACATGTTATGTTATAAACTTGCGTGTCATAAGTGGCAAAATAACAAATATCATAACAAAAAAATGTTTCTGGAAGACAAATTAAATAACATGTTTTGTTTGTGTCAATAACAACTTAATAACAATGAATTTGGAAAACATTTCATAAACAAATTTTGATCTTCAAAAGTTATTGATAACAAACCAAAAGCAAAAATTTTTGGACCACCCTTTAGATATAGTTATGCTAATTGCGAATTATAACATATGCGTCTAACTATTTCCGAGAAACTACTAATCAACCAAGTATTACAACATTCTGAGATTTTATATGGAATTGATACGACTATATGTAACTGGATACAAAAAATGGTAAATAAAAAAGGGCTTTATTGTCGAAGTGTTCATAAAATAATTAGCTGACAAGAATAATAATTAGAATAATTAGCTAATATGTACGGAATGCTGTAAAGAACGTAAATCTCCAATATTGTTTATCAAATATTTGTACACACTCAATATCAATATAATAACTTAGTTTGCTCCATAACAAAACATGTTATTTAAATGTTGTTTAATGGGTGCATATCAATTGCTGAATAATAACAAAATAAGATTGTCCAACAAACCATGTTATGAAAAAGTAATTCCTTGATAAGTTAATAATAACAAAACAAGATATAAAAACTGGTTATGTTATTTTGTAGTTATTATTTTGCTATTCTCTTCTGCTCGGGTACGATAGACGGGGATACTTTCGAGGTGGTAGAAGAATTCGTCTACCTCGGTTCCTTGCTAACGGCTGACAATAACGTGAGCCGTGAAATACGAAGGCGCATCATCAGTGGAAGTCGTGCCTACTATGGGCTCCAGAAGAAACTGCGGTAAAAAAAGATTCACCTCCGCACCAAATGTACCATGTACAAGACGCTAATAAGACCGGTGGTTCTCTACGCACACGAGACATGGACGATGCTCGAGGTGGACCTGCAAGCACTCGGAGTTTTCGAGCGACGGGTGCTAAGGATGATCTTCGGCGGCGTACAGCAGAACGGTATGTGGCGGAGAAGGATGAACCACGAGCTCGCTGCACTTTACGGCGAACCCAGCATCCAGAAAGTGGCCAAAGCCGGAAGGATACGATGGGCAAGAATGCCGAACAACATCCAGAGACATTTTAAGAATGTTGGAAATATCTTCAAAAAAAAAAAAAATTGCGAGGAATTTCTTCAAAAGTTTATTCATGGAGTTTTTCACAAACCATCCTGAAAATTTATTTGAAACTCGTGAAGAGACTCCTGCAGAAATTCTTACAATGGTTTTTTTAGGAATTGCTGCTGTGGTTCCATCAGAAATACATATATCCTGGAATTTCTTCAAAAAATCCTGGTGGAATGCCTTTAGATATTCCTCCAGGACTTTTTCAGAAGTTCCTGGAAATAATTGGATGAATTCTTGAAAGTACCTCTGAAGGAATTTGTAAAGAAATCGAAGAATTCTAAAGAAAATTTCCTGGAAGAATCCCTTAGAAAGCTTTTGATGATACCTTTAGAAATTTTCAAGGGGATTCCTGGACAACATTTCTGAAGTTATTTCTGCAGCAATTCCTGGACGAAGCCTCAGAGATAAAATGAGTTTGGATTCCCTTTAAATCAATAAAACCGCGAACGGATCCGCTTGATTTTTACACGGTTCGATTCGTTTTTATGGCGACTGTGTTTACATGTAGAAAAAACTCACGAGACACCTTGATCCGTGTACAAAACCGATTTTGGAAATATTGCGCGGTTGTTAAATAAAAAAATAAAACAATATATGATGAAATGCGCCCAGTTTTGCCCTTAGGAGAAACATCAGAGGATACAATTTTTGGAGAATTTTGTAGCATTCTAAAGAAACTCTGAAAAAATGTCTACAAAAATTTTACACGAAGGTACTGTAATAGTTCGTGAATAAATTCCTCCATAAATTTCTGAGGGACCCCTGAAGTAATTTCTGAAGTAATTACTGAGAGAATCGTTGGAGATCCCTGATGCATTACCAGAAAAAAGTGAAAATGACCCTAAGCTATCTTTACTCCATATCTGGATGAACTGCAGGAGAAACCCCCGGAGAAATATCTAAAGGAACTCTTTAAGAACTTTCTAGAGGCGTGTCTCTATATATTCCTGAGAGAATCCTAATTTTATGGAGTGATAGCTGAATGAACCTGAAGAAAATACCAAAAAAATAATTTCAGAAAGAGCTCCTCCATTATTTCTACAAGAATATAGTGACGTATTTCTTGAGAAATTGCTGGAGAAATTCCACAGAAAAATTCTTGGAGCAATTCCTTTGGAAATATTTAAAGCAATACATGCATGTATTCAATCCTGAAGGAATTCCAGGGATAATTTCTGAAGAAACTCCTCATGGTTAGTTTCAAGATAAATCTTTTGAGGAATTTCTTGAAAAGTTCTGAAATTATTCCATGAAATTCTGCAAAAATTTTCTTTCTGTAAAAAAAATCAGAAAAAATATAAATCCTGAAAGAATCGCTATATGAAATTCAGGCAGTTTTCCTTAAGGTAATTGTATAGAATATTCTAAAGAAAAAATCAAAAGGAATACATTCTTAAAGAATTCGTGTTAAAATCTTTTATGAATTTCTGATGATTTCTTTAAGTAATTCCTGCAAGAATTCTCCTACCGCGATAATCACAGAAAAAAAAATCGTGAGAAATTCATGAATGGGTTTCCAGGAATTATTCTTGATAAGGTGCCATATTCAAGTCCTGTGGGGGCGTACCAGTAAAGGAGACGCTGAAATTTAAAAACCTTGAGTAACCAGCTCTGATTTTAGCATATTACATTGCAAGTAAAATGATACGTATTGCTTAAGATTTCCGGGTTCAGTTTTCAATTGAGTCGGTAATCGAATCCACCGTCTCCGGATTATCGATCCAAAACCCTATCCAACAGTCAAGATCCAGTAACTGTACATCAATTATTCCACTATCCGAATTAGCAAGTGTAAACACCTGACAGACCCACCACACGGTGTCAAAATTTTGATTATTATCGACCTTTCATGTACCTCGGATTTTTCTTCATAGAATGTAAGAATTTCGGCTATTATGTATAAATGCAAAATTTGAAAATATTCTATCGGGGAAAATTTGAGTTAGCTGAGTTTTGGCTATTTTCCATACTAAAAATCAATGATTACTATTTTAGCCCAAAAAACGTCCCATAAAAATGTATGGAAAATATTTCGCCGATGAAATATTTTCTAGTATTCCGATTATGAATATTTGGCCCAAATACTAATCATTTTGGAAGAAAAATCCGAGGTACATGAATGTTCGATAATAATCGAAATTTTGACACCGTGCACCATTGACGTGATCTACCCTTACCAATCAACACCACTGATGCAATTCAAGCAATCTTCCGACCTAGAAAACTAGTTCAATTACGTCGATGGCAGAATTATAAAAATTAATATCCCGCCAGGTGCATTCTAAGATTCCAGTTCCCATGAAGGCAATCTCAAGCAAGGGCACTTTTCTTCTTTTCAGCCAGAAGCACGTTAATTAAAGCTGCGTGCTTCTGCTGAAGTCATTATGTCCACGCAGGGGGACAAAGCCACTTCAGCGCGGCGGTGGTGACAACGACCATTGAACCGTGGACGAGGTGTTGATGATGGAATTGATTCTGTCAGGAATCCTGTTGCGCAACGCAACCGCTTCTGAATGGTGCTAATTGTAAGCCCCATCTTGGGCAGGTGACTCCAGCTGGTGAAGACTTGTACCTACTAGTGCTATTTCCTACTTTTTCCAGATCGAGGTCTCGCAAGTCAGTCGGCGGTGTCCTCTGACCGAGTGCCGTAGGCTTCGATCGTGATGATTTTCATCCGATTTTAGCTCTTTTTATTTTGTGAACTCCCTGGAGGGAGATATGTAACTAATCGTTAGATCGATCGCCCCCCTTCTATTTCCCATATGTAACGATCGGTGTATTGAGATGCTCTTTTGCATCGCTGCCGTTTTTGAGCCGATCCGCCGATTCAGAGATTGGCTGGCTCTTTGGGTTAGACTCGGAACGGGGTTGGCACTGTGGCACGATTTTCGCCGATTGAGCAAATAAATCTTGCCGACAAACGAGAGACGGCACTCGCAGCGGTTCTGCATTTCGGAGCTGCAGGCGAGCCGGGTATGGCATGGGGATCAAGGGACGTGAAGGCTGCGCTAGAAGGTTTGCAATTTGTAATGACACGATCATAATTTATCGGTTAGTTATGCAAACAAACGAAAGAGAAACCGATCTGACAGCCAGCTTGGGCAAAACGGGGCGTTTTTTTCCTCGCGGGGGAGATGGCGAAGAGCTGGGAAAGGTCAGAATTAAAGGAACCGCAGATCATTCCACTCAATAAGCTATTAGTTATGAATATTTGAGCCCACGGGAGAAGGAGGAGGAGAGTCAGATGCCAGAGATAAGGGTTGCAGGAGGGGATCCGAACGGCATTTGACGGCGCGTCGTCGTCGGCAACCGAATTAGCATACGTCCAAACATATCTGGCATCGAAGTATCGAATATGACTTCTTCAGCGCGATTAGGGCAGTCAGCGGCGGCACTCCTTGGTTTCGGCAGCGTAGCGTAGCTTATAGCGGATGAGATGAAATGACAACAGCACACGGTATCTCCCGTTCGCGGTCTTATCTGGTAAAGGTCGACCAGTCGCCGGCTACGAGGCTTTGCGTCGTCTGATGCCAGTTACTGCTAGTAGCAGCTGGTAGATTTCGAAACGATTTCGGTAGTAGCGGACTCTGGTTGTGGATTGACTCATAGAAGCTCTTGTAGCACCACGGGAGGCAACCGGTCAAATGTTAAATCATAAATAATGACTAGGTACTTGTTTGGTATGCAGCGTACAATTACATTGAATGCACTACTGCAAGCAACAGTGATGGTTTTTACTTTGTGTAGGGTATCGCGCCACTTGGGCGGTGGCTTCTATATTCGTCTGTTTGCCACTATAAACTCAGTCAATTTTGAACCAATTGACTTGAAATGTTGTACACGGGTAAATACTATACTATACCTATCTTACCACATTCCAAAAGTGAGTTATAGTGGAAAACAGACGAATATAGAAGCCGCCGCCCAAGTGGCGCGATTCCCTACTATGTTTAGATTACAATCTAGCAGAATCACAAATTTCAGAGAGATCATGCTATTCACGCTTTGAATGTTTTCCTGAAATTCTTTCTCATAAGTTGTTATATCAGAATTTTAATAACACATTCGAATATCTTCTAGTACAGAAGCTCATGCAGCTAACGCTTACATGCATATAGAAGGTTCAAGGCATAATAGACACCGATGATTTTGCCCAGACTATGAAGCGTGGAACGGATAAATCTCGGATAAATTCGAAAAAAAAAGCAGAACGGAATAGTTGCAATGGGAAATCAGCAACAGAATAATACGAACCGAGACCAACAAAAAGGACTTAGATATTCGGTACGTTGAACTATCGATCTCTCAACTTCATTGAGAGCACCCGCACACTTGCTAATCCACTGAAGGACCACAAACGTCGTAGCACTGATGGAGATGTGTTGGACAGGATCATCGGTACGAGCGTTTAGATTTTATCAGGGCTGTGGCAACACACGCGAGCTGAGAGCAACATTCATTGTGATGGGCGATATGTCTTCTTCTTCATCTTTATGGCTCGACGTTCGCATTGGAACTTGGCCTGCTTCTCTTCAACTTAGTGTTATTAGAGCACTTCCACAGTTATTAATTAAAGGACTTGACAAGCAACGCATTCGACACGCAGCTCGAACGCGAGAACAATCGCTGCCTAAACCAAGACGTCAGGATCATTATAGAAGATTTAAACGCTCGGAATTTAGACTGACGATTGTAAAGTTCAGCGCCCATCAGCTTACGAATGAAAACTCATCGATTTCGCCGCATCCAAGAACATGGCAATTCGTAGCACTCATTTCCAACACATCGTCTCTTATCGTTACACCTGGAGATTACCACAGCAGACAGAATCGTAAACCGGCCACGTTCTGATTGATGAACGGCTTTCCGCGACATTATCGTCGTCAAAACCTATTGTGGCGCTATGGTGCCTATGATGGCACAAATTTCCCAAATGGAGGAGAACGTGCCTCTGTAGCCGACCTACTGATACCTGATCGTGGCACAACTCCGACCACAACCTGATATGTTCAATCTGCGCCGAAAACATTCCGTCATCAACGATGCAATGTACGCTACCGGAGACCATCACAGTATAACCAAGAGTAACCGAACGACGCCTCAGTAATACGCACAGAACCTCGAAGCAGCGGTGTCCGGCCATTTGGCCGAATGCCGTTTGTCCGAACGCCATTTGACCGAATACCATCTGGCCGAATGGGTCGCCAAGGCCACTTAAATTCATCATTCATTTTTCGACCAAACGGCCAAATGACCCAGAACCCGAGGCAACGTTGCCAGTCGAGGGTGAGCTCAATGTGGCCCTCTAGAGCAGTGATCGTCAGCCTAACTTGCTTTGCGGGCCAAAATTGAATTTTGAAAAGAGACTGCGGGCCGCAAGTCATTCAAGAGTTTATTTTCAACAATTTTCAAGATTCAACACAAAATTAATTTGTTTGTTTTTTTGAAAATATTGAACAAGAGCAAAAATGTAATCAGGAAATTTTAATTCACTATAAGAAAAATCCTTAAAATCATAGGAAATTGAAAACAGGGTTATCAGCACCGCAATATTTAAGTTTTCTATTTCTTGGTATTAATAATATTGAGCAAATGGAGTTTCTTACTCTGCCCATGATCGCATATCAGTCCCATCTTTGCTGGGTTTCCTATTCATATGGGACTATTATGCGATCATAGGCAGTACTGTAGCATAGGGATTTACTAAAAAGTATTTCCAACCCTTTATTTAAAAAAAAACCTTAGAACTATGAGATTTCTTGGGACTTTTCGTGGATATTGAGAAATTTCAGAATGCTTTGTAGGAATTTCAGGGTTTTTGGAATAAATTCCGAAAAACTGCCTGGAGATAGTTTTTGGAAATCCATGATGATTTTTCAAAAGTTTTTCTTTATAGGACGCTAATGAAGAAAAACTAACAGACATGATTTTCAGCAAGTGTGCAAGTTTTTGTAGCCGATTTGAATAAATATTTAAGAGGAATTACCAAAAGTATTGCTAGGGAAATGAAGAGTATCTTGCCCAATCCCTGAGGTTTTTAGGGAAATTCCGAAAGTTTGGGCCCACTTCCTTTTAACAGAAATCGTAAAGCAAATATTCTGTTCTTTAATAGTTTCTTGGTACAAGTGCTGAATGTAAAGCATATCGAACATAAAAAATAACGAATATAAGGATTTTTCGCCGATAAAAACAAAATTATTTTAATTTCATTTATGTTAAATTAATCAAATTATCAATGCCGAGTTCTGCCACCCAAAATCTATGGCAGAGAACCTATGGAATTTAGCCTAAACTCATTGTTTGACCTAACCCTAACAACAGTTTCGAATATGGTTTTGAATATTTTCGGAACACAATTCGAAAAGCAGTCCTTTACAGCTTGTGAAACTTTTGAAAATTCTTACTTCTTTAGAAAAACTTTCAATGATATTGGCAAAATATTCATTCTCATGAAAGTTTTAAAATACAGTGAAATTTCTTATTTTCATAATGGAATCTATGAGTGGGCCACTTTCTAATACATTTCAAAATCAGTTCGCGGGCCGCACAAAACCTGGTCGAGGGCCGCATGCGGCCCGCGGGCCGCAGTTTGGTGACCACTGCTCTGGAGGACAGCTGGAGTACGGTAAAGCAGTCATCAACGACGCAGCCGAGAGCACCATACGTGAAAAGAAGTCGACGGAACGAATGGTTCGATGATGAGTGCCGAACAGCGATTTCGGAGTCGCGTACGCCGATCACAATGGAAAAGTCGTCCATACATCGTTTCTTGATTGCACGCTTCTAAGCTGAGAAAACTGCAAGTGAGTGTAACTCTTTGCAAGTGAGTGTTCCCATTCCTGGTTACAAGTACGTTTTCGGAGGTTTCCGAGGGTCTCACGTACGTTACATGGGCTTGGAGTGGGTAAGATCGGAGGGTCTCAGATGCGTTACATTGAGTCCGAGAAGATTTTAGGGTATTATTGGAGGCATTTCAGGAAGCTTCAAAGCATTTTCGGCCGGATTCAGAGGTGTTACGCAGGCGTTTTCGGGGGTTCCGGAGGGTCTCAGGTACGAGGGGGTTTTAGGGGGATTTTGACGGCATTTCAGGAAGTTTTAGAGCTTTTTCAGCGGGATTCAGAAGCGTTACGGAAGCATTACGGAGGAGTTTTCGGTGATTTCGGATCGTTTCATGTGCGTTACATGTGATCCGAGGGAGTAGGGGGATTTTGGAGGCTATCCAGAAAGTTTCAGAGCGTTTTCGGAGGGATTCAGAGGCCTTGCAGAAGCGTTACGGAGGATTTTATGGAGGGGGTTTCGGAGCATTTTATGGAGATTTTTAAATCATTTCAGGAAGTTTCAGAGGATTTTCAGAGACCCCATCATAATATCCTTTGAAACGCTCCTGAAATGCCCTTTGATTTGAAGGTGTTCTTGAAACCCCCTGATATGACCCTGTCCTGAAATACCTTGAAACGCCACTGAAACCTTCGTATTACGGAGTCCGTAATCCCATTGAAACGCGCATGAAATCAATTTGAAATGCCTCTGAAACCTCTTTGGACGCCTTTAATAGGCTCCAGAAATCCCCTGAAACTCACCTGAAAACCAATTGAAACGTCCCTAAAACCTCTAGGAACGCCCTTAAAATGCTCCTGAAACCCCCTGAAATTCTCTGAAATACTATTGAAATGCCCCTCGGGAATTCCTCGTAATCCCATAAAAACGTCACCAAAACTTGATAGAACGCTCTTAGAAGGCTCCTCAAACCCCCTGAAACATCCCCCTTAACCTTCTTCGGGCATTAAAACAAAGTTACGAATAATGCATTGGGGTCATTATGACCCAGAAAATCAAACTCTTATAAAATGATGATTTTTTCACCAATTCAAATGACCAAAGTCTTATTTGATAGATAATTTCGTCAAGAATGTGTTGATATGTGTAAAAATGTGTAAAACATTGGCCACCGGAAATCTGCTACACAGGGCACCATGTTGGACATGTGGGATAGCACCACATTTTGCCAGTAGTTGTGGAATATCTCGCGGTCTGGACCACTTAGAAGGATACTGTCTTCGGCAAAGTTGCTCAAAAGACTAAGAGCTTTCACATAGGAAACAATTTAGTTCGAGAATCACTCACTGCGTGGCGCTAGTGTTCCTATGAGCTTCCAGTTCAGTCTGAACGTCGTATATCTCGTGTTCTGGACCACTTAGAAGGATACTGTCTTCGGCAAAGTTGCTCAGAAGACTAAGATCTTTCGCACAGAAAACATTTTAGTTCGAAAATCACTCACTGCGTGGCGCAAGTGTTCTAAGGATCTTCCAGTTCAGTCAGAACGTCGTATATCTCGTGTTCTGGTACATTTAGAAGGATACTGTCTTCGGCAAAGTTGCTCAGAACACTAAAAGCTTTCATATAGGAAACAATTTTAGTTCGAGAATCACTCACTGCATGGCGCTAGTGTTCCTATGAGCTTCCAGTTCAGTCTGAACGTTGAATATCTCGTGTTGTGGACCACTTAGAAGGATACTGTCCTCGGCAAAGTTGCTTAGAAGACTTAAATCTTTCGCATAGAAAACAATTTTGATTGAAAATCATCAGTTGAAAATTTTCCAGTTCAGTCTGAATGTCGTATATCTCTCAATCTGGACCACTAAGAAGGATATTGTCTTCGGCAAAGTAACTCAAAAGACTAAGAGCTTTCACATAGGAAATAATTTAGTTCGAAAATCATTCACTGCGTGGCGTTAGTGCTCTAAGGAGCTTCCAGAGCAGTCTGTAATGAGCTTTGATACAGGGCGTTGCATATATCACGATTCAGATCGCTAAAAATGGCAACTGTTGTTGCAAAGAAGGACGTCCAGTTTAATCAAACGGTAATATTTCTCGCGTTTTGAACCACTCCGAAGGACACTCTCTTTGACAAAATTTCTCAGAAGGCTTAGAGCTTTCATCTCAAAAACAATTGAGTTTGAAATTTTCCCTCTATGTGGTCTTAGTAGTTTCCAATATAGTCTAGTCGTCATTTATCCCGTATTTTGGACCACTTAAGGTGAATAACGAAGCCACACCTTGAATTTTCAATAGCACAAATCTGAGGAACCAAAATACGGATTGCGCTGAAAAGTTGATCGATTGGTGACCCACTGGTGGTGGCCAATCGATCAACTTTTCAGCGCAAAACAACCCTCGGTTCTTCAGATTTGTGATTTTGAAAATTTGAAGTGTGGCTTCGTTATATATTCATCTTAAAAGAATACCGTTTCAGCAACGTTGTTGAGACAACTTTCTTCAAGAAAACAATTAAGTTCGAGATATAATCACTATATTGGTTTAGTCCTGTAATAAGCTACGAGTTTGATCTAAGCGTCCTTCATTTCACGTTCTGACTTATTTGAAAAAAATACAGGTTTCAGAAGATTTGCTCAGAAGAATAAAAGCTTTTTAATTTGTATAGAAGGTTTTCAAGAAATCTCTTTGGAAATCTCCTATTGAATTTTTCCAGACAATTGATAGAAAGTTTTCCAGCAGTTCTTTTGGAACTTTTCAATAATTCTTTTGAAAACACTTTCGACATTTTTATTGACATTTGCTTTGGAAAACCATTGTGCATTTCATTTGAAAATTTATTCATATTTTTTTAATGTTTTGATTTTTTATATCTTCGGAAAGTATTTTGAGAAATTGTTTTTTTTTTTAATTTCTTTGGTAACACCTTCGGAAAGTTCTTCTAAACTTTGTTGGCAATCCTTCAGAAAACTCTTTGAAAATTTTATTTTGATTTATTTGATTGCTTCAACAATTCCTTCAATAGTTCTCTCCGCAAATTCTTTGTTATTAGTTTTGCATACATTTTTCCATACCTATTTTCTTTGAGTGTAGGTTCTGCAATTTGAAGGGAAATGCATTGAAAAATTTCTTTGAGAATTTATTTGATAAATACATTTGAAATTTCTTCCTGCAATTTCTTATTCATTAATTTCTGCAGTTTTGTCGGCAAATTAATTGTGATATTACCTAGCAATTCCTTTGGTAATTTCTTATTCAACTTCTTTCAAAATCACACAATAAATTCCTTTGGAAATGATCAGGAAGTTACTTCAAGATTTTTTTTTGGAAATTTCTTTTGTAATGCTTTTGGAAGTGCCTTTGACAGCTTATTTGGTATTCTTTTTGGAAATTTCTTCTGCTACGGAATTTACTTCAGGATTTCCTTGTGAAATTTCAGTATTCAGAATTCCTTTGGAAAGTCATTCGGTAAAACTAGTTTGCAGCATTTTTGAACTCGGTAAGCTGATGATCGTTTTTGGTGTAGAATCATGTCCTGAGTTCGAAAACGGGAAGGAAAAAAAATACAGTAGAGCGGAAGTTTTTCGACTTTCCATACAAGGTTGATGATTTGAAATCGATTTTTGTTCTATTTTAAGCAAAGTCGCTCACTTCACACATCTCATTCTCCGGAATCAATGCTCCGATTAAGCTGATTTTTTTACTGTATCTTGCCTATATATGATATGTTAAAAAAACGTTGAGAAAGAATTTTTAAATTGTTTTTTTTTTCTTATTGAAAAAAATATTCATTTCTTCATGTATTTATAGAAATTTTGCCAAAATTTGAAGAGATCGTTCCCAAAACCCGCCATTATCTTGAATTTCACAATCCTACGCAAAACCTGCATTCAGATGATCGAATGGTGTTATATTCAGCTTTTAATTTATGAAAAAAAAAATAAAAATTGGTTGAACAAAAAGCAAGATATTTGAATTTTATTGAATTGAATATTGAATATTTTAAAAAGTTGTAAAACTCGATATTGAGCTTAAACTCAAAAACTATTCTACTTTAAATTTTTTGAAGGACCGTTTCTCAATTAGCGCTAAATTATGCATAAAAAATTTGGTCGTTGACAGAGGTTCAAGACTTTCGTTTTATTTTGTAAACTAGTGTAATTTCTTGAGGATGCCTTCAGCTATTTCAACATTCAAACGTATTTGGAAATTGCTTTTTGAAATATTCTGAAATTTTTTGAGAACTTCATGATTTTTGATGAACTTCTTGAAAATACCTTGATTTTCGAGAATTCTTTAGGTAATTCCGATGAGATTTTCTCCGGTCATACCATTGTATTTTTTTAGTTCGTAAGGAGTGTCTAATTGAATTTCCAAAGTGATAACAAACGAAATTCTTTAAGGATTTTCTAAACGAGTTTCCAATGCTGAAAGAATACTAGAGTAATTTTCAAAAATTCAATTTTGCAAAGAAAAAAGACAAAAGTGATTGTTAGCTATTGCAGATAAACCTTCAAAAGAAAGCCAGAATGAACCTGCCTACGGCAAAAAAAAATCCCCGAATAAAGAGATAAAAAAAAGCTTCCGAAGAAATTGATAAAGGAACTCCCGTAAGAGTTGCCTGTCTTCAACCAAAGACCACAGACTGGATATAACTTTCATTAGACAACGGAGAACATGTATGACTGTAAGACATATAGTGGTTCAATGAAGAATTTTCCGTTTGGTGAATTTTTCTCCCGACCGGAATGGGAATCGAACCCACAATCCGTGGCTTACAATACTCCTAGAAGGCTGGCGTTACTAACAGTACGATCACGAATCCCACAGTTATGTTGTAGATATTTTCAAATATGATAAATTCAATCAATTTCCAATATTACTGCTGAGAAATTTCCAAAAGATTTATCGAAAAAAAATCCAAAGAATTTCCGAAATACAATACTTAAAAAAAACTTATGATGTTTTGGATCAAATCCAATAAAAATTGCAGAAAGGATTTTCAAATAATTTGCTGAAGAAATACATTTCAAAAGGAAATTTGAAATGTTTTCACAGGGTTACTTTTAAGAAATTCGCCAAACCGATTAGCAAAGGAAATACCGAATCAGTAAGCATTGGCAAATACGTTTCCAAAAGAATGTTGAAAATATTCCCAAAGTATTTCCGAAGAAGAAATTTCTTAGAAAGTCCACAAAGCCAACACCCATGATTAGAGAACTTAATAAATCTAGTCAACAGATCAAGAACAATAAGTCAACAGATAATCAAGATGGGCTTGCACTGGCTAATAGACCGGATCTGGTAGAACGAACAGCTACCGGAGGATTGAAAGGAATCTACAAGAAAGGTAACAAGTTGGAGTGCTAGAACTTCCGAGCGATCACAATTCTGAATACCGCCTATAAAGTGATATCCCAGATCATCTTCCGCCGTCTTTCGTCCGAGGTAATGAGTTTGTGGGAAGTTATCCAGCGGGCTTCATTGACGGCCGCTTGACAACGGACGGTTGTCCAACGAATATCAGGTCTTTGCGCACCACTTGTTCATCGACTTTAAGGCGGTATTCGACAGTATCGACCGCTGAGTACTATGAAAAATGGTGGACGAGAACGGCTTCTCCGGAAGCTCGTCAGATTGATCAAAGCAACGAAGGACGGTAAAAGAAGCTGGGTTTCTTGCGGTCTGACTAATTCGTTCGAATCTCACCGGAAACTACGACAATGTGATGGACTCTAATGCCTGCTGTTCAACTTCGTCCAAGAAGGTGTTATGCGACAAGCTGAGCTCAACAACCGAGGCACGATTTTCACGAAATCCGGTCAATTTGTCTGTTTTGTGCATGGCATGGATATTTTTGTTAGAACTTTTGGAACGAAAGCAGAACTGTACGCCTCCCCTAAAATGTGAGGTAGTAAAGCGCGTCGAAGCCAAGGCAGCAATGTTACGATAGACGGGACATTTTCGAGATGATGGAAGCCTTCGTATACCTCCGGTTCTTACGAACGGCAGACAATAATGTTAGTCGCGACATACGAAAGTGCATCATCAGTGGAAATAGGGCCCACTTTGGGTTCCACAAGAATCTACGATCGAAAAAGATTCACTCAGCGTACAAGATGCTGATAAAACAGGTAATTCTCTATGGGCACGAGACATGGACTATGCTCGACGAGGACATGCAAACACTCGAAGTATTCCAGCGGTGGGTGCTTAGGACCATCTTTGGTGATGTGTTGAAGAACGGTGTGTGGCGGCGAAGAATGATCCACGAGCTTGCTGTATTCTACGGCGATCCTACCATCCGGAAAGTGGCAAAAACTGGAAAGATAAGATGGGCGCAGCATGTTGTATAAATGCCGGGAAACAACCCTGCAAAATAAGTGTTTGAAAAAGATCCTGATGGTACAAGAAGACCTAAAGGGCAGCGTGTAAGGTGGCGGGTTAGGTGGGAAGAGATCTGACGAATGTTGGGAGTGACCGAGATTGAAGATTCTCAGGCACGAACCGCGTACTATTGCGCATATTGATTCTTAATTTAATGTAATACTTAATCAATTAATGAAAAAAAGAGAGTTCTTCCTCCAAGAGAATTAAAGCCGATGGTCCCACGACGAGTTAGACTATGGATTAAAATCTTGTTGATATCACGTTAAAACGAATAAAAAGACTTACTGGACACATGGATCATAGCCGTAATTCCAATATTTACTCTGGGAACAACATAGATTAAACAATAATATTCAAACAATCTGCACGCTCAGCTTCCAAGATAAATGCAGCCAGATGACTCACCCACCATCAATCACTGCAAAATCCCAAACATTTCAACAGCCCTGCTTCACGTCCTCGGTGGCTCGATCTATTTTCCCATAGAACAGCTGATGAAAGCGAAACTCGATCCGTTGTCGTTCGGACGTCGTCGTTGTCGCCGTCGTAGGTACCTTGTTGTTCGCAGTTGTTGGATTGTGGTAAATTATTGTTCCCCGATAGCGACTTGTATCCAACAATTCAACAATCAATCTCCACCATCTGGCTCCTCCGTCTGCGTGTCTGGGATTGCAGCAGTGTCTGTCTGAGCCCGAGCAAAGTCTAACAACAAAATGATAGCAAATCGAAAACACGATTTGTAATCAGCAGCAAATTGATATCACATTTTAATATCAGATCGTTTTGATTCAATTTGATTTCAAATTTTGATTTTGTTTTGCTGTCACTTCAACTTATTATAAATATTAAAGTTTTTAAGTAATTTCAAAACTTCTAGGCGGCCTTGTATAATACAACTAATGCTATACCATCAGTGCAATTAACATATTGCATTTAAGTTTTAAAACGACCAAAATGACAACAACCTGAGTTATCATAATTTGCAATATCACAACATCAAAATTAGTTTTCAATTTGCTGTCAAGCTTTGCTCGGGAGCCCTGATCTGCTGCAACGAAAATGATCCGATCACGTAAAGCGACCAGCCACAGTCCACCCACAACCGAAGCCTACCTAAAGGGAGCTGCTGGCGTACATCACCGGGGGAACCAGATCTAGATTTCACCCCGTAGGAACAAATTGCCAACAAGACAGTGGTGCGGCGCGGCGTGGTGGTCGACGACTGACTGACTGGTAATTTTCAAATGCATTGTAGAACTACAGGGTGCGGCAGGAAAAAATGCGAAAAGTTCAAGGCACTATTACACGCTACATATGGGATATATATGACTATTTTTTCATGACAGTGTATCAGTCAATGTCTATATTCTAGCACTGAAAAATAAAAATGAACACATTTGATGTTTAACATGTGATAATGTAGGCCTAATAAGCGGATATCAATAAACTGCGCGCCCAATGGTCATTAAACAAAATAACTAGAACAGTAACAAAATTTGCTCAAATTCGATGAACAACCAGACCACACTGATCCAGAGCCATGTAGTTTCACATACCAGATGAAATAAGTACATATATTTGATGATATTGTAGAGAAAATCAAAAATTTTGTTTTATCAGATGCGAAATTTAGCGACCTGTGCGATTTTCTGCGGTTTGAAAATTCTGGTTGTCTTCATCTTCAGGCGCCGCCCTGTAAAGGTTAGTGACTAAAATGGGAAATTTTTTAATTAACTTTTCAGAAAACTAGCCTATTATAGATCATGGAACGTTGAAACATAGATTGGTTAATGTCAAATGGACGAAAATGAGGTTTGAAGTTGAAAAACACTTTCGCATTTTTTCCTGCCGCATACTGTAGACACGACTCGGCTCTGGCATGGCTGTTGTTGTCTGTTTGGTTTGGTCTGTCGTCTATAAAACTCCTCTCATTTAAACGAGGGCTGCGCAAAAATTTGCGATTGCCCAAGAAATTGTCGTAAATCATAAATGAAATAAAGTTTCGCGCAGAACACGACACTCGCGTTGTTTGTTGGCGAGGCGATTCGAACAAGCCTCTCGGTGTGTTTTGTGTGGGGAGTTGGCGAATTGAGCGCACGCGTGTCTAATACTTACGGTTGTTGCAGGTAAGGCGAGAACTGTGTATTTCAAATTAGGATGTTAGTCCATGTTTTGTTTCTCAACTTTTTGACTGAGAAGGGCTACCCACAAACACAAACTGTCAACGACACGGAGACAATACATGTTAAACATAAAAATCAAATAATAAATTGGAAGTTGTTGGAAACATGCAGACGTTTCGTTCGTCTACTCTCTGCTTTAAAGGTTGAGATATGACACAAACGGTTAATTGCGTAGTTAGGTGGTTGTGTGTCCTTTTTGTGGTTTTGGAGAATCTTGATTTGCATAGGCTAATGAAATGGAACAATATGTTTGTTTATTTTTTGACTGAGATGGCTTTGAATTCGCCTTTAGCATAACCCCATTTCGAATTTTAACCAATCAAAAACCTAAAAACCTAGGTACCTAATTTTCCTAAGACATTTTATGCAATAATTTAACCATTTCAACAATAATTCTGTGACATATTTTCAAAATCAATCTGGCTTACATTTGAGTGTTTGCAGTGCATTTTTTCTTGAATAAATTTATTTATCATCGTCTATCATAAACTCCGATGGTCAATAATTTTGATTACATGTTATGAACTAAAAGTAGTCCAGGGACGAGGGGCGATTCACTCATGTATTTTCGATGCAGCCCTGTGTATTGAAAATCGAATTGGAGTATTTTTGGTGTAATAACGTGTATTTTTTACATTAGTGTATTATTTTGCACTTTTGTGAATAAATTATAATGGATATGTATTGATGCAATTATTGTGCATTTTGCGAATAAACGTGTATTTTAACCGATTTTTCACACTGCATTTAGGACTTGTCAGCTTGTAAACAAACCGAAAACAAATTGGATATTCAAGATTTCGATTGCTGCATTAAGTGAAAACGACGAATTATTACAATATTTTCATCATTTCTTCAACAAAACCGACAATCGGTCCTGATCCTGATTAAAAAACCAGAATAGAGCATGTGAAAACCTTCTTAGTATCCCTGCGAGTACCCCATTATTAGTAAAGTTTTCGGTATAGGCATCCTGCAGGATGCAACCATGCAACTGCAGGAATCAGGTTTACGTCGCTGCGGAGAACCATACTGAGAAGTTTGTTTTTTTTTCGAGAAAGCAGAAAAGTTTATTCTATATTTCCTTCCGGACTTTTTCTGGTACTTTCGAGGATTTCCCACATAAGTTCTTCCTGGGATTCCTCATAGATGGCCACAGAGTTTTATCCGGGACGTCGGACTGGCCGACCGGTTCGAGGAGTACCCGAAGCTTCATGAACTGATTTGCTTGAAAGATGACATATCGGAAACGGCAACTCCTCCAATGTACTTGAGAGCCGATCTTGAGAACCGCTGGAGGAGTACGCTCGCGAAGGAGCAGCTGTTGCGGCCGGAGCTCCACGAAATTTCTGGTCCTGAGAAGAAATTCTTGCGTTGGACATTAGAGAGGTGGCAGCCTATCGTAGTTTCGTCTTTCTGTGGTGCGGTAGTTCCGAGGGTCTGGACATGGGCCGGAACTGTCGTCGTAAATGGGGCTTTCGATGGTGCGAGGACATCTGCTGGATTCCCCGGGGCATTCGAAAATCTTCGAACCGAAGCCTGTTTTCCAACGTACGAAGTAACATTGCCTGATGGGCATCAAGGGGACAGTTCGGCGCTCCACGGATGGCGACTTCATTCATGCCACCGTGGGCATCCATCTGATGATCATTTCCGAAGAAGCAAAGTTCGGAAGCCTGGAGAAACAGATCGTGATTTTCCAGGAATCCCTTCTGGAAACTCCACGGGTTGCTCTTTTCTCGGATACTTTTTCTCACTTTTGCGGGGATTCCTCCAGGAGTTTCTGTTGACTTTCCTCCCCCAGCTCTTACTGATGTCTCCAGGAATGCCCTCGCGGAATCTTTCAAAAATCGGCTTTATTCTCCAGTCTTTCTGAGATTCCTTCAGAATTTTCCTCTTGAGATCCTTCTGGGACATCCCCTGGAATGCTTTCTGGGGTTTATCCACAAATTCATCCTAGTTTTTCCAGGATGAACATCAGAGGGAACTTCTGTACCAATCCCACAAGGCATCTTTGTAACAACTCTTGGATGAACTCCCGGATGGAACTCCTAGAGGAACCTGAAAAGGAATTCCTAGAGAAAACTCCAAGAAGTTCCTGGAGAAATCGTAGAGGGAATTTACATATAAGGTTTATGGAGAAACTGAAAAAGGCATTCCTGAGCAGCAATCGAATATGGGAATTACTACATCTTCGTGGGCTAAACTGTCTGTCACAAAATCATCTCATCATTTCTGAATTCCTGTATTGCACAATAAGATCCATTATATTTGCACATATTTACAAAAATTGAACTGAAACGTGCTGAAATTGTATTCCTCGTGGACTGGAACAGATTTGCATTTTTTTCTCTAATTGGCGTATTTTTTCGAATATGGCGTATTTTTTGGTACTGTTGTATTTTTCGCATTTTTCGTGCACTGGAGAATTTTTGCACTTTTATTTTGAATTGGTGTATTTTTTCGAATGTGACGTATTTTTTATGCAGTTTTGCATTTGTTGTGTATTGATGTATTTTTGTGTATTTTTATCATTCGTGTATTTTCACTGCAGTAACGCAGTACAGTGAATCGCCCCTCGTCCAGGGATATATGCTCGAAATGTACTCACGAAATTGTAATACATAATTCTATTGAAAATCAAATGTTCGTTTACCTCGGATAAACGAATGTCTAGGCGAGGTTGCTCAACAAAAATACTGTGTTCAGAATATTCTGACCAAGCTTCCTGCTGATCAACTACAAAACACTTAACCATATTCAGAAATCACGTACCGAACCACATCATCTTCCCTTGAACGCTACTGTTCGCCGGTTTTCGCGGTAAAGTCAATTATGGAAATCCGACCAAGGCGAACTTGAGAAAATAATTCAAAATATTCGATAATAATACGTATTAACATTTTGCGAAACATTCCACTTCCGAACAGCGACCGGTCACCACTCTACTCAGTCCATCAACCGCCATCGGACGTCGCGTCGGGGATCGAGCAGTAGCATTTATCAGAGAACAAAATATTTCACTTGTATGACATTTTCGCTTTCTGATTCGCTGTCGTCTCTCCATCAGCCAGCCCAGCCGCAGCCACAGTCGTAGTGCGTGTGCGCTCGCGCGCTCTTCTAAAGCAACCCGCATTGTCAGGCCTTTTGGACAGAAACAATTTTCTTATCTACGTTTCAAGTCTTTATGCTTTTTGCCTTAACTTATCCTGGGCCCTTGTTGTCTGGGATGTTGCGGTGGCGGTGGTGGTGCGGTGGTCGTTGCGATGGTTTCTGGCAAGCGGGGATCTTCTGGGACTGCTTTTCTTCTATAAAGTTGGCGTGGTAAGCTCTAAAAATGTCCTGTTCATGGAATGGATGTGGAGTAAGGTGGCTCACATTTATATGAAAAACAAAAATTTCGAAAAATGCCTAGTCTTACCTCCTCAATCAGTTGTTTTGGACTCCCAGAAGCTACGTTCAAAATATGAGCAAAATAAATTAAGCTTAAGGGGACGCTCAAAACGCCTGAAGTTTGTATGGGAAAACTTGACCAAATGTATGCAGAAATTTTAAGTTTTCGAATTTTGCCGCTTGGTGGCGCTGTAAGCGTTTAATACTCAAACCCTTTGGTATTATTGAAGGTGACTATATGCCAAACGACTTTGGCGAAGACCACAAAGTGACCTAACGTCTGTGAAAAAAGTTATACCCTAGATAAAGTGAGGATAAACTTTATTGTTATTTTCCCAATACATGTAAAGGAATAATATCAATAATGAAATCTCAATACTGTGCCTCACTTTGCCTAGGGTATAACTTTTTTCACAGCCGTCGGATCACTTCGCAGTCTTCGACACAGTTCTTTGGCATATAGTCACCTACAATAATACCAAAGGGTTCATTTATTGAACGCTTACAGCGCCACCTAGCGGTAAAATTTGAAAACTTGAAATTTCTGTATACATTTAGCCATGTTTTCCCATACAAACTTCAACCGTTTTGAGCGCCCTCTTAGGCTCAACCGATTTTGCTCAAATTTTGAACGTAGCTTCTGGGAGTCCAAAACAACTGATTTAGGAGGTAAGACTTGGCATTTTTCGAAATTTTTGTTTTTTATATAAGTGTGGGCCACCCTAATGTGGAGCGGTCCTGGTGTGATGGTTAAAGCACGTAACTATCATGTCGAGGACCTGGGATCGTATCCAACTGCCGAAAAACTCCCAAAATGTGAGTTTTTCCTTCGGAAGGGAAGTAAAGTGTGGTTTCCGAGATGAACTAGCCCAGGGCTAAAAATCTCGTTAATACAGATAAAAACCCTAATTAATCCACCTAGCGGTGATGGTGCCTTTCTCGTGCCATAAAGTATCCTTTCAACAAAACACAAGTGATAAATTAAGTCCACTCAATATGGATATATTTTATATGAGCATGATCAAAATTTCAATTGTGGATTTTTTATAATTCCGAATATCTTCCCCAACTATCCAAGGAGAACCATTTTACTTGGTTTCAGAGAATAAATTCTAGAAAACAATCGCCGTATTTAATATTGAGGCATCATATAGATATTCAAGTAATCATTTTTTAAATCTTGACATATTTTCCATGTAAAATATACACAGCAGATAAATTTGTAATATCCTCTGACGTAATTTTTGGCATTTCCGAACGTAGTTTTACCTGTTTATATCGTCGTTTTCCAACAATTATCACACTCATCATGTACACCCTGTTTAGCACCGGAAAATGTCAACGAACCTGTTCCAGAAGATAGGCTAGTGGAGGTCATTTGGCCCGGGGCATGTATTTTGGCCCACCCTGGGTTTTTATTACATTTATCATAATTATCTCTACCAAATCTTGGTAAATGATTATTGGAAGTTCCAATAATCATTTGCCAAGATTTGGTAGAGATTATATGGTATATGTGATAAAAAAAAACCCAGGGTGGGCCAAAATACATGCCCCGGGCCAAAATACTTCCACTACCCTACTCGCTTATTTTCGAATAGGATGAATATGGGAGCGTAAGATTACTAATGATGGAACACACATCCTATATGAATTGTCTATCGGTTTCATTCTAGCGATTGCTAGAACGCGATTTAAGAGTGTACTATCAAACTCGGTGAAATAGCTTAACGGCGGCGGCTAATTTGCTGCATTGAATGTGGTATCTTAAGAATATTTTTGTAACAATATTATTGCATTTTTCATTCATTGATAGACTTTCGATCAAATCTTCGAAGAGGAAAAATAAATACTCACACGTCACTTTGCATGGCATCTAGCAACTGAATGAACCATGTATTCATTGTGCCAACCGAGAGAGTGCGTTCAATGGTGTTTTTTTAGCGGCGGCAAAACTCAATCTACACGGAACCGCCAAACTACCCAAAATTGAGTTCTTTTGACGCAATCCCATAGTTCCGCCCAATAAGCCAAATTTGAGTAAATCGATTAAACTCACACTAGGTAAATTGCCTTTACCTCCAGCAAAAAAATATACTTAAGAGTAGGTAAATTCAACCCAAGACCCCCCCTCATTCAACTCAAATTTGAGTATACCTACATTTACTCAAAATTGGCTTATTGGGCTCAAGGACCCTCATTGGGTAGGCGCATCTCTGTTTGTTTTTGATAACATCGGTGGGGGAAAGAGGGAAAACAACCTAATTTTGGGTAACTAGTTTATTCGATATACTCAGCTTTGAGTAAAATCGACCCAAAAATGAGGTAGTTTGATTTCTCCGTGTATGGGAAAAGCGGTGTGACAATATTTTGGTGGCATAACATTTTTCATGTGTGAGTTTTTTACGGGGTAAAATCCGCAATAGGATCAGAATTATAAACGAACGTCGTTATGACGTCACGCGGGGAAAAGCATGCATGCTGCCGTTGCATGCTTTATACAACTTGTGTGAAGAATATGATATTTGCTAGGATTTTTTTTATGATGATATATAAATGACTAAAAAAGTAACTAAAATCTCAACAGGATCGTTTAAAGAATTTTTTTTTATTCGGCAATGAATGGCATGCATTCATTTTGGGAGCGTTTAAACTTAAATCGATTATTTTCTGAAGATTATTGAGGAAATTATAAGTTCGGCGGCGTGATGAGTTTTAAGCTGGCGGCGTGCTGGAAAATCAAAACATCCGGCGGCGTAAAGTATTAAATCTCGACGGCGCACATCTCTAGTCTTTGAGACAAAATGAGATGAATATAGGTACTAGGCCGAAGAAGGGGGCTTTTACCCTATTTTATTTATATCCATCAATCTAATTTATTCGTTTCGGTCCATCCGAATGGCGCGGCACCACCCAACAACCACCCACAGCCACCCGAACCGAAACCCAACCCAACCAGTCAGCTGTCCGGTCCGCGCATCACCTGGCTGGCTGTGTGCGTGATCCTGATCCTGCCCGCGCGCACCAGACTTTCGGTGGGCAAACAACATCATTCGCGAGTGACAACCCTTTCGCTCGCACTATCCCAGCACTATGGTGCCGGTAGTGGGATGCAAGGTTTTTATATATTGTAAGGTTGAGCATGACGTTTAGTTTGTGGAGAAAAGCAGAGGAAGCGAAATTTCAAAGGAATTTGAGGTGGCGGGGGATTTGCTTCCAGAATTTCTCACGGTGAAAAAATAATGGCCGCTCAGCCAGTTTTGACATCTAAGACTACCTTAGAATATGTAAATACTTTGCTGGGATGCACTTCAAAACTAGGCCCAGTTTCGCGGCGAAACGCGGAAAGGCAGTAGGGGAACAAAGCCCAAAATGCCAAGATGGGGTAAAATGGCCCAACTCATAAAATCATTCCTGAATGGGACTTGATCATTGCTATAGATAAATGGTGTCAATATATGTTTGCATCAAACATTCTTCTAGAAGCTAGGCCACCAAACCCACGAAAAATCCATTGATTTCCCAATGAAAATTGGCAACTTCCGGTTTTTCGTGCTTGCAATTAAGGTTTTCTGGTGATTTTATTACCAGCCAAGAGTTTCCAACGAGATTGAGGCACACATGGAGACGCATGGTCGTTGATGTCTAAGCTTTCCATGTTAGGGGTCATTCAAATATTACGATCATCGTTTTGCGGGGAGGGGGGTAACACTCCATTTATTGAATATACGAAAAAAGCGTGACACAGGGGGGAAAAGGAGTCGGAAATGCCCGAAAACTGATGGATGTAATTTTTGAATGTTTTCATGACGTGGCATCTTACCCCATGGCAGATGGTCGTTTTGCACCACTTCCGTTTTACGAATCAGTTTTTAAAATCGCTAAAAATCGATGAAAATGCAATAGTTTTGTGAATATTTTTGATGAAGTATCGAGCAAATATTGTCTAGTTGTGGTTACCACTTTGGAAGCCTAACAAATGAGGCTAATTATCATTGAAAACGATGAAAGTTTGAAAAATGGCATTTTACCCCACTTGACCCTATCCGCGATCAACTAGGTAAATATCCTATGGGAACGAAAACCTTCGGCTGGCTCCCGTCCATCACTTAGCATCGCCATCGCTATCGAAACATGAATGGCAGTGAGGTGGGTTGCTATGCTCGGTCAGCCTCGTCCACCCAGCCCATGCACTCGGATGGGTTTGGGTCGGTGTCGAAGCGGTGGGTGGTGGGTATCCATGCCAGTTGTCCCATTTCGATGACGGCAACCGGAGGGCAATCGGTCGTACGACTGATTCGTGTGTGTGTATTTGATTTTTAGAGGGACTTTAACCTTTCGGTCATTCGTCCCTTTGGCAATCGGGGGGCAATCAGTCGTACGACTGATTCGTTATTCCGAAGGGGCTGTTCATAAACCACGTATACCAAAATTTGGCCATTTCAGACCCCCCCCCCCCTCGTTGACTTTTGTCCATACATTTTTTTTTTTAATTTATATGGAGCGTAGACTTTGGCCAGACCCACCCCCTTCCCCCCATACAGTCTACGTGGTTCCCCTGCTTAAAAGTAAAATTTGAATTATCAGGACATGTTGCCATCATTACACGCATACGTGGTTCGTTAGTGATAGCTGATGGGTGACAACTCTAGGCTTTTTTTTTGCTTATATGTATAGCACGTTAGCGCCGCTCTTTCGCGTCGTCGTGTTCTCTCACATTCTCTCTTACTTTCGTTCTCGTGGTCAGGGATGCCAGGTCAATTTTTGAAAAATCTGGATGATTTAGGAAGATTTGTCTGGAAAAGTCTGGATTCGTGTGAAAACCTTACAAATTCCGGGCAAAAACCTTACAAATTCCGAGCAAAACCTTACAAATCCGGAAAACAAATGTCTGGATCTTCCAGACTTTTGTTAAATGGGACCTCAAAAATCTGGATAAATCCAGATAAATCTGGAAGGTTGGCAACGCTGCTCGTGGTGTGCTGCGGCGTCCGTCGTCGCGGTCGTCGCGCACCAACTTAAGCAGGCTGTTACACCTGTCGCTCGGGTGAAAAATGCTGGTCCGGATCATTCAATTGGCCATAATTCCGAAACGCCTTGACCGATCCGAATCATTTTCAATAGCAAACAATGCGGTAAAATTCCGGTTCGATTCGAGCTATAATCCGAAAAATCGGCCAATGGGAAGTGCCTTAAAAGTGAGTGAACTTATTTTGTTCACAGACACACATACATACACACATACAGACATCATCTCAATTCGTCGAACTGAGTTGATTGGTATATGTGACTTGACCCTCCGAGCCTCCTATCGAATTTTTTTTTTTTGAGTGAACATATAGCCTTTCAGTTCACTTAGGTGAACGAGAAAGGCAAAAACGGAATAAATTTGCAACCATCATGCAACAATTTTACGTAACTTAAATTGTGCAGAGCGAAAATGTCTTACCTTATTGCCTTTCTGGTACACCAAAGTGTAAATTTTTTGCATACATTTGGCCACGTTTTCCCATACAAATTTCAAGCTTGTTGAGCGCCCCCTTAGGCTTGACCGATTTTGCTCAAATATTGAACGTAGCTTCTGGGAGTCCAAAACAACTTATTCAGGAGGTAAGCCTTGGTATTTTTCGAAATTTTTGTTTTTCATATAAGTGTGGGCCACAATTTGTTTTTTGAGTGAACATTAACACTCAAAAAACGAATTTTCGGTAGAGGGCACGGGGAGTTGAGTCACACACACCAATCAACTCAGTTCAACGAATTAACATGATGTCTGTATGTGTGTTTTTTTTATTCTAGGAGTTCAAACATCTTCTAAAGACGCTGTGTGGGTTTCGAATGTGCTCCTACCTACTTAAAACAGTCTCATAGCCAGGACCGTGCACAGAAAAGGCGACCAGGGAGGGGTTTTTCCTAATTCAAGACCAACAATTTAAAAGGCCGCATCAACATTTTGTAAGCAAACACGTTTCTGTCGATTGAGGCCTTTTGAACTCCACCCACACACCTCACCACCACTGAAAGAAAGCGCAAACATCAAGCTTCCTGTTAATGGTGGTGAGATGCGTGGGTGGATCCCAAAAGGCCCTAAGTCGACAGAAACGTATTTGTTTACGCAATGTTGATGCGGCCTTTTCAATTGTTGGTCTTGAATTTTGACAAAGGGCGGAGGGGCGCCTGGTGCGAAACATCGGAAATGGGAGAGGTTGTAACCCTTAAAACCCCTCTCTTGTGCACGGGCTTGCAACTAGCTCACCTCCACCTTAAATTCCTCTCCGGTACAACCTTGCAGTATTTCTTCGGAGGGGAGGCGTTATGTGCCTTGTGCACTATCACCAATTCGTTAACTCTTTGGCCCCAGTGCAATTTGTTATTCTTTACGAGTACACATTCGCCATTTAGCGTGATTACGCGTCCTTATAGTATGTTAGCCACATGCCACATGCCGAGCCCTTAGGCTCCAGTTAGTAATGGGTTAGTAAGAATTTATTCGCCATTCAGCGACTGATTTCGGCTACTAACATTCTTCATGTAATTCTTTATTCCATTAGACAAGTTTTTGACGAAACAGGTCTTCCCGTATCGACCATGTGCCCTTTGGCACTCTAGCTTCTCGAGCACTACTCAGATAGTCCCCGGCGGTGAATCTATCCTACATCAACGAAGAATTCCCCGACAGTGAAAGAACTTCCAAAACCGAATTTCCCGGGTACGTCCCGAGGTCGGTTCTACGATTCCGATTGAGGTCGGCTTCCGACGACTCAAAACCAAGGATGGAAGAAAATCGCTTCTAGTGACAATGATACAGGGTACGAACAACAATCCAAGATTGCCTTTGCTCTTGCAGTAGCATGATGGCGACACCCTCGCGCCGTGCTTGTATCATGGGATCATAGCCAATCAAAGCATCTGATGCTTGAAGAGCGGACCTGGTGTGATGGTAAGAACACTTGGCTATCACGCCGAGGACCTGGGATCGAATCCCACTCCCGACAAACTCGCAAAATGTGAGTTCTTCCTTCGGAAGGGAAGTAAAGCGTGAGTCCCGAGATGAACTAGCCTAGGGCTAAAAATCTCGTTAATACAGATAAAAAAAGCATCTGCTGCACGCTTTATAATGGGATCACACGTTATCGGACACATTCGGGATCTTATCATGATCACTAGATTTCCATCCTTGCTCAAAACCGGAACTATGCTACGAACTACTCGGTCATGTCCCAGACGGTGGATCATGCCTACTCCGGTCGCGATCCGACGATCTCTGATCCTCGCACCATTTCCTCAGCATAGACGGCATAATCCACGTAACCACTCTGGCTCTGGTCACTGCATTACATATATCGACGTTCTGGCACATACCCTCCACGTTGTTGACGGGATTCAAATTTTCGGCACTGTTTGCTAGCATCTCACTGCATGCTGTCCTAACCGTGGACAGACGAAAACCACGTAACACAGGGGATAGACAAAATGATTGGGACAGGCACAATTTTCACTTTCCAAAAAATGTTCAAATAGCTGTAACTATTGTAAAAATGCATCAAATATTCTCAAACTTTCACTGTAAGTTGATCAACTAGTTGTATATCAGTGGTCAAAACCTGGAAAAAATCGGGTTATTCTGCACGAAGTTTTATAAAGATTCTTGGAAAAGGTAACGATAGCCAACTTTGAGCTGTTATACCTCCGGATTCAATGAAACGATTGCAATGAAATTTTGACTATTCACGACTTATATAAATAACTCTGAAAAATATATGACTTAACTTGAAATTTTTGACAAGAGAAAAGGTTATAGCGATTTTATTTATTTCACGATTCTTTTAGTAAATTGAACTATTTTTAATATGCATCCCATTACGTTTTCAATTTATTGGCGGCTATGCTGTTCCTTTTCTTCAAAGCACATTCATATATAAGTCAATTAGAGGGAAATTAAATGAACTATAATTTGCATCTTAAATTTCGAAACAATGTTGAAGTTTTGGATAATTTGGTGTTTTATTAGAAAAAAAAAATCTAATCGTTATAATTTTCTTCCGTGTTAAGAATTTTAGGTTTCGTCAATTGTTTTTCATAGCTCATTATAAAAGTCATAATTGGTTAAGGAGAAACTTCAAAAAAATACAAACATGGCTGCCACAATGGCCGACTTGGTCCCCTACTTACGTTTTCAAGAGTACCAATTCTGAAAATTCGTTAATAAATACTCTCGATTTAGGATAGCTGCATCTTTTTGCAAATGAGCAAAGCCAGGATAAACAAGTGCGGCTTGGTTCGATGCTTTGCTCGTCAGATTTGTGCCTCTAAAGCTTGTATGCAAAATTGCAACGGGATTTCTTGATGTTTCACCTTAAAATATCATTGCAATCGGTTCATTGAATACGGAGATATAACAGCTCAAAGTTGACTATCGGATAATTATACCTCTTTCATGAATCTTTATAACTTCGTGGAGTATGGCGCGACCTTTCCCAAATTTGTACCACTGATACACTGCTAGCTGTGAACTTACAGTAAAAATTTGAGAATATTTGATGCTTTTTTTCGAAATGTTACAGCTAGTAGAACATTTTTTGAGAAGTGAAAATTTTGCCTGTCCCGATCAATTTGTCTATCCCCTGTAAGTAAATGTGTGTGTGTATGAATGTATGTCTGTGTACAAAAAGGTCACTCACTTTTAAGGCACTTAATAGGGACCGATTTTTAGGATAATAGCTCGAATCTAACCGGAATTTTATTGAATTAATTGAGATTAAAAATGGTTCTAATCGAACAAGACGTTCCGGAGTTATGGCCATTTCAGTGATCCGGACTGAAATAAAACAAAGAGGAGAAACGTTAAAATTGGAACATTCCAGATTTTCTGTCATCCCCATAGTTTCAATCGAGCAGGAGACCGGTCAGAACGACAAGGATTCGCTACTTTGGTATACTCAAGGCACTTTAATCTGGACCAGCACCGCAGTACCGGTGCACCGGTAGAACTGGCCGTATATGAAACTGAACCAAGCCCCATCATGCGACACTATTGTAACATTTAGCATGGTTGACGAATTTTGTGTGGAAATTAACACTGGAGACCTGGAATCTACGATGTCTGTCCAAAATTCAAGATGGCGGCCTAATTTCAAGACGGCGGCTCAAAATTCAAGATGGCGGATGTTTAATGGAGTTTTAGGCGCTAAAACCTTGTAATATTTGGTATGGGAAAGGTGTCTGAAGCCCAAAAATGACGACCAGAATATCCAAGATGGCGGACTAAAATTGAAGATGACAACTCAAAATTCAAGATGGTGGCTGCAAATGGAGTTTTAGGCTCTAAACCATCCAATATGGGTATATTTGGTATGGATAAGATGTCTTCCTGAAATTCCTCCAGCGATTTCTCCAGAAATTGCTTCAGGGATTCCAGAAATTCATCCGGAAATTTCTAAAATATTCCTTCAGATACTCTTCCAGGAATTCCACAAAGAATTCCTCCAGGAATTCCACAAAGATTTCCTCCAGGAATTCCTCAAATAATTCCTCCAGGGATTTGAGCATGAGCAAAGATGACCGTACAATTCGTAGTAGCTACTCCGTGATTGACCAGAACAATAGAAATTGCACAAGGAACCAAACGGAGCTTGGCAATAGCTACCGCTCTCAATGTGCATTATCGAGAATTCAAAGCATTTTTAAGTCAATAACGGCGCTGGCCACGTCCTTACGGTCATCAAAAAAGGGAAGGAATGGTAGTGTGACGTACGTTGCTACCAGATACCGAGATCACCTAATCTTCTCCACGACTGTCACGGGAAGGAGTTTGGAAAGTGATGTGATTCATGCAACCTTTATTTAAATTAAAACATTTATTCATTTTGACTAAAATATCACAAATGACGACAACGAAGATGACGAAACATTTAAATTATTATGTGAATGCAAAAAAAATGAAATAAAAATATTTATATATTTATTATCAACAAAAAGTGCTCTGAGAATCAACGCCGAAACATGGCGTTACGAACTTACCAACATTTGTTAAGTAAATACACAAAAAACAGCATAATTTTATAATATAATGGTGAATTTTATACATCAGCATTAACTTTTAAAATAAAATGGAACGAGCTCACCGATAAATATCCATCCAAGTGTCCAGTGTTGATGTACTGCAGCATCTTCCACTGACTGGCTTCGTCTCCGAAATAACACTCTCAAATAATTCCTCCAGGGATTTCTCCATGAATTCGTCCAGGATACCTCCAGGAATTCCAACTGGCATTCTTCCAGGAATTCCTTTAGGAATTCCTCCAGACATCCCTTTAGGGATTCCTCCAGACATTCCTTTAGGAATTCTTCCATACATTCCTTTATTAATTCCTCCAGACATTCCTTTAGAAATTGCTCCAGACATTCCTTTAGGAATTCCTCCAGACATTCCTTTAGGGATTCCTTCAGACATTCCATTAGGAATTGCTGCAGACATTAATTTAGGCATTCCTCCATACATTCCTTTAGGAATTGCTCCAGACATTCCTTTAGGAATTGCTCCAGACATTCCTTTAGGAATTCCTCCAGACATTCCTTTAAGAATTCCTCCAGACATTCCTTTAGGAATTCCTCCAGACATTCCTTTAGGAATTCCTTCGGACATTCCTTTAGGAATTCCTCCAGACATTCCTTTAGGAATTCCTCCAGACAATCCTTTAGGAATTGCTCCAGACATTCCTTTAGGAATTCCTTCAAACATTCCTTAAGGAATTGCTGCAGACATTCCATTAGGAATTCCTCCAGACATTCCGTTAGGAAATCCTCCATACATGGGAATTCCTCCAGACATTCCTTTAGGAATTCCTGCAGACATTCCTTTGGGTATTCCTCCAGACATTATTTTAGGAATCCCTCCAGACATTCCTTTAGGAATTGCTTCAGGCATTCCTTTACGAAATCCTCCAGACATTCCTTTAGGAATTCCTCCAGACATTCCATTGAGAATTCCTCCAGAAATTCCTTAAGGAATTCCTCCAAACATTTCTTTAGAAATTCCTCCAGACATTTCTTTAGGAATTCCTCCAGAAATTCCTGGAGAAAACCATGGAGGAATACCTGAAGGAATTCCTCAAGCGATTTCTCCCGGGATTCCTCCAGGGATTCCAACCGGGATTTCTCCAAAAATTCGTCTAGAGAGATTCCTCCAGGAATTCCTCTAGGGATTCTTCCAGAAATTCCTCCAGAGATTTCTCTAGAAGTTACTAGAAGTCTTAAGATTCCTCCAGGGATTCTTCCAGGAGTTCATTCACGGATTTGTCCAGAAACTCTTCAGGAATTCCTCCAGTAATTCCTCCGGGGATTCCTCCAGGAATTCCTCCAGTAATTCCTCCGGGGATTCCTCCAGGAATTCCTCCAGGAATTCGTCTTGAGGGATTCTTCCAGGAATTCCTCTAGGGATTCTTGCAGAAGTTCTTCCAGGGATTCCTCCAGGAATTCGTCCAGAGATTTCTTCAGAGATTCGCCCAGGAATTGATCTATGGATTCCTCCAGGAACTCCTCCACGGATTCGTCCAGGAATTTATTCACGGATTTCTCCAGAAAGTCCTCAAGGGTTTTTTCCAGGAATTCCTCCAGTGTTTCCTCCGGGGATTCCTTCAGGGATTTCTCCAGGGATTCCTCCAGTGCTTCCTTCAGGAAGTCCTCCAGGAATTTCTCCGGAGGTTCCTCCACTAATTTGTCTAGAGGTATTCCTTCAGGACTTCTTCTAGGGATTCTTCCAGAAGTTCCTCCTGGGATTCCCCCATGAATTAGTCTCGGGATTCGCCCAGGAATTGATCTACGAATTCCTCTAGGAACATCTCCAAGGATTCCCCCAGGGAACACATCCTTAATGATGATTAACCTGGGCTTGTTAGGGGAATATCTGTAAATAAAAAGAAAATCGGGTTCGAGAAGTCGAGTCAAGTACAAGACACTGAAGACGACCTTACAGTTGAGGTCGAAATACGTATCTGTCAAAGGATGCAAATTCTTAGTGGAATTCAAAGGAACCGTACTTAACCCGATTTTCTTTTTATTTACATCCTTAATGTCATCAAGCTGTTCTTACAGAGTTTGCCACGTATCGTCAGCACACAGATTCATTCGCAATCTGTGTTACTTGAACGAAGTGTTGGCAAGGGGTGATACACAAATTATGTCACGCAAAAATCGACCTTTTTCAACCCCCCCTCCCCCCTATGTCACACTTTTTGTATGGGCCCACAATTTTTTTTGTATGGGTTGTCACGCTATGCAATACCCCCACCCCCCCCCCTCCCCCTAAAAGCGTGACGTAATTTGTGCATGACCTCCAATGGAATTTACAGCTCTGAATTAACTTCTTTCAGGTCTAGGCCACCATACCTCATGAATTGTCACCAAGGTTAGCTTTTTTTTTTTTTTCATTTTACGTGGTTATTGTAAATTTCTGTTAATTGTGAATTGTACTACCTAAGCTGGGTCAGTCTACCTACATTGCGCTGAAAGGGCGGCCTCCTTAAACATGGCTTACGTGATACATAATTCTATACTCTGCCGTTAATTGGTGAAAAGATGCTTGGGGTCAGAAGGACAACAGTTCCCAAGCTGCACTACCAGCTAAGCATACAACTCCTTCTGGTGGTTTGTGTCATCGACTGACCCGTGAAAGTATGGGGTAGAAACTTGTGAGGTTCAGAGCTATGCGGAACGCTCTTTCCAGGAGTCGACAACTTTTTCAGTCCAAACAATATTTAATGATGTATAATCTAATAACACAATTTGTTAGTTATATTTGAAAGAGAAATAGTTGTATCGTATTCCTGTTAAGTTCTCCTAGTTGAAAAAAAACGACGTTCTAAGACGAAAGCAGTTGTGGTGACTCAAGTTTTGTAACGGGAGTTAGTTCGTTAGTTATATGCATAACATCTGGAGTGGATGGAACATGGAACATGATGTAAAATAAATCAGAACATAAAAAACCGATACCTATATCAAGGAATACAAAACGGACATATTATTTGAGTTCCATTCTTATTCTACTACGAAGAACTGTCCGAACGTATGTATCGTGGACTGCCTGTGTTTAGCCAGAGAGTGCACTACAAAAGTGACCACTTGCGCAAGCCATTACCTTCTTTGTAACAGTCGTCGTCCGTTGTCGCTGCCGTTCCTTTCGTCCACCGTCGTACGTTTTTTTTCGCTTCCCTCAGCCCCCTCGCCACCCTGGGTCCGTTATCAAAGTGAAATAATGTGACAAGAAAGATATGTGCCCAATGAGCTGTACCCATAAGTGCACCACCAATCACCGGGACTTCTCAGCGTTCGTTGTGGTCTCTGCTGGCGGCCGGCGGGCACTCACTTCATTGAAGAGTCCTATCTTGACGAGGAAATTTGTTCGCTCAAGTGGCCGTCGTCCGTAGTCCGTCGTCTGTTGGTCGCACTCGGTACACCTATGCCAAAGTAAATTATCGCTTCCAACAGCCAGGAATAGCTTAGCCGCGGAGAGTGAATGACGGACGACGACGACGACGACGGAGGGAAGAAATGTGACTTCATTTTGATTGTTTCCCGGGAAAAGTGAACGGCTTCGGAAATAATTGAATCTTCTAAAATTTGATATTTTGATCACATTGCATTGAGCCGGTTGAGAAACTGCTCCGCTTGGGCGGATACGAACTGGGTTGTGAGCGAGAAGCCACTTCTTGACGGTTGGAATGTGGATCTGGGGTCTTGGAAATTTTGAAGTGGTTTCAAGCCAGAACGGTTTGTCGGGTAGTTGTAGGAAGCATGGATCTTAATTTCAAAAACTTTTTGGAACATTTGAGCTTTGGTAGTTCCAAATGTCCTACAACGTTTGGTTTTATTATTGACATACGAACATAGCATTGTTGAATACCTAATAGAGTAAATGATCCCATCGTTTCAGTTGTACCGGTTGTACCACAATGATCGGGTCAATTATCCAGGATTCTGATACATACAAATATCGAAACTGATTGTTCTTTCAAGCATTTGTTCCTACTTACTCCAGCAGTGTATATACCTAGGACTCGCTCAAGAACCACTACTTTACCCGTTTAACGCGAATCACACCTCAATTGGCTTTATACCACATCCGGGGAATAAATAGTTCTCTCCGAAGGTTTCTGCGAACGAGACGCGTGAAAATGTCCATTGAACGTGTTTCCACCGCTTGGCGGCAGCCGTGAAATAGGGAACCACTCCTAGGAACGACTACCTCGGCACTGAGGAAAACGTTTGAAATAATTGACCATCCCTACTGGCACCATCTGCGCTATCGCGCCTTCTTGGAGGTGCCAGTTTAATCAACTGGCTATATGGGAAAATATTTTATAATTAAAGCACATATCTATATTTCATTTAAACGGCATTGGGCGACTGACGGGATTTGTGTCTGGCTGGCTGCCTGCCTGCCTGCTTGCCTAGTTGGTTCCAATCAGGCACTTTATGCGTTCGTTCTCCGTCCGGGCACTGCCGTATAGATGCAGACCCGTGACTGATAGCAAGCAACCTGACGACCGACGGACGACTGCGTGGACAACCGGAATGACAGCCGAGCTCTGCCATTCCGCCAGCAACTTTCTGGTGACACAAAAAGCGTCATCGTTCGTCTCATCATATCATGTTGATTGTGATTTGCGCGTGACTTCGGACTTCGGAGAAACTATGGATAAAATATGTCTAGTAGGTACGACGAGTTCAGGTTGCTGGCAGATCACGAGAGCTGAAGGACAAAAAGGTGTGAATTCTTACGCGTAATCAAACAAGTAGTTTCCAGTGTAAGCATAAGTGGGGCTGCTATTTTTCTACCGTTCTATTTAGCCAACTGGAGACAGATAATTGCCGGTGTGGAAAGTTTTCTCTGCACAATTGCACATGCACATTGCACACAATCACTCTTTCTGGGAAATATTCGATTTTTTTCCGCGCTGTGCAATTCGAAGTTGCTTCTACGTGATTAATCGGAACAATCAAAATATTACAGAAATACCAGTGGATGGGGCTTGTGACTCACTAAACACACTATGCTAAATTCAAGAACTGTTTGATATAAAAAAAGTATATTAATAAACTACACAGCGTAAGAAAATTTAACTTTTGGTCTGTCTCAAAGGCAAACTTATGTGTCTCTGACAGATTTTGGGCCGCTGAATCCGAATCCGGGCTCAGATTTGCTCCAGCACGTCACAATATTGAGCAATACCTCAATTTATAGGGCAAAACATGCGATTTTGGGCTTTTTTGACTGCCAGCCATTAAGCATGGAAATATTTTTTTAGGCAATCAAAAGGTAAATTGGTCAATTAACATCTAAATTAACGAATGATGCAAAATACTTCGTTTTACCAAATCGAATTTGATAGTTTTAAACGATTTATGTTAGGTACGATATTTCCCACACGCAGAGAAAAGAGACCTTTTTGAACCAAAAAAAAAAAACTATTGAAATAATTTTTAATTCTAAAAAAAATTTTTTCAGCTTCAAATATATAATTTTGTTGCAGCAAATATTTTGTTTTTTTGTTTTGACTGCAAAAAAATGAAAGTCCGTGTTTTTTAGATTAAAAAAAAAACATGTGTAGACTGTAAAATTGTGTTTTGTCGATTTAAATTTTTTTTTTGATTCAAAAAAAAATATCTATACAAGCGTAATCTGTGAATGTATGCGTGTTGTTTTTCAAGTGTATATGCAGCATTTTTGGATCCATCTAGATTTCTTCCAAAAATCAAAATGGCGTCATCAGAAGAAGTGGTTGTTTTGGAAATCGAAAAAATTAGTGACGCGGTTGTGGATTACTGATTAATTTCGGTCTCTGAGGAAATTGTTAATGATTTTTTGGGTAAGATATTTGTCCTACATTTAGCTGTGCGCTAAAGTGAATCGTTTACTATTTTTGCAGAGAATCAATACACGATTGAAACCCTGCAGATCATCAAGCGGAAGGAAATGGAGGAGTTGAATAACTGGAGAGCTGCTCAGGTTCGAGTTTATTAAAATCCACACTTTTGTCAATAATCGTAATGTGTTTTCATGTTCCGTAGGGGTTACCGCCGTTATCGCCGGACTGTCCGACGGCTTCAGTACAGCCGGAGAAAGGACACATTCATAACGAAAAGATCGCTAGAGAAGCTTGCACCGCAAGTTAGCTGCTTAATTCATCATCGATATGCCCAATTCTCCTGCAAATGTGCCAAAAGCAGACATTCATCTAGTAAACGACGATTTTAAGGACCGATTTGGAAAGCTAACACCAATGGAATTGCATCAGAGGGCATCGTAACTCGGGAGGCTATTCCCAGGCGAGCCAGAGGTAATTTATTAATGTTTTTTTTTTTTCTAAAATAGGCTCCGAAATCCCATGTGTAAACCACTTTTGGAAGGAACGACTGAAACTAAAAAAAAAACTAATCCTAAACCTGTAAATAAACATTAAAAAAAAATATATCTACTTTGTTTCTATTCTATTTAATGAAGTTCAACATAATACCGCAGTCGCATCTAATTTCATATCACTTCGTTGCGGTTCCTAATTTCGTTCGCATTCAAAATAAATGGTGCAAATGAAATTCGGGACCATATCGCAGTGATTGGAATTAGATGCGATTGCGGTCAGCATAAAAAGCTTTTTTTTAAACTACATATATATATATATATATATATATATATATATATATATATATATATATATATATATATATATATATATATATATATATATATATATATATATACAGGGTGTTAGGTTCCTGAGTGCAAACTTTTTAAAGGGTGATAGAGGAACATAAATGGAGAAAAAAATTGTTCTACGCATATGGTCAAATCTCAACCGTTACGTAGTTATTGAACTTCCCATGTTTATGACTCTTATTGCCTTTACTGGTAATAACTTGAAAATGGTCAAACTTATCGAAGTTTTTTTACCCTTATTCGAAAGATTTTTGAATTTTCTAACAAATGTCATCTTTGAATCTATTGGTTTAGTTAAATAACTAAGTTTTCTAGAGAAAAATAGCTAAAAATAGTGTATTTTTATTGGTTTTTGTCAATTATCTTTGAAACATGCGTAATAAATTAAAATTCTTTCTTTGGCAAAGTTGTGACCCCTGTTACACTCTACAATTCGTTCTTTGACACCAAACTTCTATCTCTTGTTATTTTGTTGCAATTTCGATTTTAACATCGCATTCCAGATCATAAATTTGCAATTTTCATGGAAAGCATTTTTTGCGCATTGTGCAGCACATTTAAATCAAAATTGCAAGAAAAAGATAAGAGCTAGAACTTTGGTGTCAAAGAACGAATTGTAGGGTGTAACAGGGGCCACAACTTTTCCAAAGAAAGAATTTTAACTTAATACGCATGTTTCAAAGATAATTGACAAAAACCAATAAAAAATACACTATTTTTAGCTATTTTCCTCTAGAAAACTTAGTTATTTAACTAAACCAATCGATTCAAAGATGCCATTTGTTAGAAAATTCAATAATCTTTCGAATAAGGGTAAAAAAACTTCGATAAGTATGACCATTTTCAAGTTATTGCCAGTTAAGGCAATAAGAGTCATAAACATGGGAAGTTCAATAACTACGTAACGGTTGAGATTTTGCCATATGCGTAGAACAATTTTTTTCTCCATTTATGGTCCTCTATCACCATTTAAAAAGTTTGCACTCAGGAACCTAACACCCTGTATATATATATATATATATATATATATATATATATATATATATATATATATATATATATATATATATATATATATATATATATATATATATATATATATATATATATATATATATATATATATATATATATATATATATATATATATATATATATATATATATATATATATATATATATATATATATATATATATATATATATATTTGTTTTCAAAATATATTTTTTGAATCAAAAAAACATTTTTTTTTAAATCAACGCTTTAATTTTTTGGTTCAAAAAAGGCTTTTTTTATAAACAAATATTTTCATTGTGAATTCAACAAAATAAATTGTCGTTCCGTGTTTGTTGTTGATTTTAAAACAACAATTATTTTTTAGAATCCGAAAAAGATTTTTTGTTGAATTCAAAAAGAAAAAATATTAGCCGGGAAATGATAATTTTTATTGTTGTTTTCGATACAGAATATGATTGAATTTTGAAAACTTTTTTCTGCGTGCATACAAGTCACCCTCCAAAAGTTGCATGCAAGTTTAGCAATCTGACATAAAATGCTTAAATATATCAAATTTGATTTGGAAAAACGAAATATTTTGCATGAGTCGTTAATTCAAATGTTAGTTGACCAATTTACCCTTTGATTGCTTTAAAAATATATTCCTATGCTTCATGGTTTACAGTCAAAAAAGCCCAAGATCGCATATTTTGCCCTATAAATTGAGGTATAGCTCAAAATTGTGACATGCTGGAGCAAATCTGAGCCCGAATTCGGATTCAGCGGCCCAAAATCTGTCAGAGACACATAAGTTTGCTCTTGAGACAAAAAAATGTTGCGCTGTGCTATTGACAGTTTAAATCAGGGGATTCATACTGTTTGCTTCGTGAATTCACCGCATGAAAAAATGAGATAGCTCAGGCTCAGCGAGTATGGATCAGGATGATATGTGGAGGTTTAACGAAACTGTCAATGGAGTGCGGAGAATAGCAGCGCCTGCTTTCGGCAACGACTATGCACAATTAGAAAAAATCACCTACTTCGGTAATGTTTTACCGAAATCTCAACCGTTAAGTTTGATTTACAGGAAAAAATCGGTAAAGGTAGCAACTTTTACCGAAGCTCGTTAGAGTTTGACAGATAAACGATAACATTTTACCGAAATTTGTTATTTTTTTACAGAGTTTCGTTAAAAATCCATTACCGAACGCTCAGCGGTTGAGATTTCGGTAAAAATTACCGAACGCGATTAGCTGTGTGGTGGAAACTTACTGACAGATAAAACAAAGGCCGCTTCCAGGAATTGATGAAAGGTAGGAATGGAAGAGCGACAAATAGAAGGGCATTTTTTTATTATCGTACAAATTGGACCAAAGGGTCTCAGATTTTCATGAAACTTTTTCCACAGGCAGGGCTCATGGATATATTAACAAAAAAAAATTGAGGAAATACAGGGTCGCGTATTTTCCCGGAAAACTCAGGTGGATTTTTTTTGTTTTCCCCCGACACTACTTACTTTGAAAAATCATAACTCAAGAACGAAGCATCGTAGAAACATTTTTTTTAGAAAATGAAAGCAAATTTTCTCAGAAATCCAAAAAAATATGAACTGGAAAAAGTTTACCACAAAATTTTCCACAGTTGAGAAAATTCGTAAAGAAAAGTCGGAAAAACTTTGTTCGAACTAGTGGAAAATTTTCAAAAAAATATTTTTGGAAATGTAATTTTATAAGCTTTGATCGCTGAAATTTTTGGAATGTACTTTTTTCTCGTTGCAAGCCTATATTATATGGTCATTTTTCACAAAATTTGCCATAACTCAGGAACGAAAATTAAGTGCATTCCAAAAACTTCAGCGATCAAAGCTTATGAAATTACCTTCTCAAAAATATATTTTTAAAAATTTTACACGAGTTCGGACATAGTTTTTCCGGCTTTTCTTTTGAATTCATTATGAATTCTCAACGGTAAAAACATTTGGAAGTGTAGAATTAGCTCTAAGTTAAAAAAAAAAAAAAAAAAAAAAAAAAAAAAAAAAAAAAAAAAAAAAAAACATTTTTGGGAAACTTTTTCCATTTCATTTTTTTTGGATTCCTGAGAAAATTTGCTTTCATTTTCATTAAAAACCTTTGTTTCCACGATGCTCCGTTCTTGAGTTATGATTTTTCAAAGAAAAGGCTTTTATGGCACATTTGAACATTTTTCAACAAAATTGGCTATAACTCAAAAACGAAACAAAAGTGCATTCCAAAAATTGTAGCGCTTAAAACTTATAGAATAACCTTCTCAAAAATATTTTTTCGAAAATTTTCCACGAGCTTGGGCATTGTTTTTCCGGCTTTTCTTTACGAATTTTCTCAACTGTGGAAAATTTTGTGGGAAACTTTTTCTAGTTCATATATTTTTTTGATTTCTAAGAAAATTCGCTTTCATTTTCTAAAAATGAATTTTCCTCAATTTTTGTGTTAATATATCCATGAGCCCTGCCTGTGGAAAAATCTGAGACCCTTCGGCCCAAACCCGTACGGTAATAAAAAAAAAATCCCCACATGGTAAATTTGAGTTACTGCCATTCTTGATTTCTGTAGAAATTTCTTGAAAAACTCCTGGAGAACTTTCCATGAAATTTTAAGGAAGAATTCATAGAAGAATGTCTCAAGTAATTATAAAAGAAATTCGTGAAGACATCTTCAATTACAATTCTTGAACGTGTGGAGAAAATCCTGGAAGAATTTCTGAGAGAATACATTATGAAATACCTAAAAGATTTCCTGAAATAAACTCTGTGTGTAGGAATCTCTGGAAGAATTTCTGCTGGAAATTCTGAAAGATATAATGCAAATAATGCAATGATTTGTGGAGAAATTTCTGCAGGAATTTTGGAATGAATCACTAGAGAAAATAAGAATTCCTGAATGTGAGCTGAGGAGAATCATGGACGAAAACGGCTTTCCTGGGAAGCTGACTAGATTGATTAAAGCAACGATGGACGGTGTGCAAAACTGCGTAAGGGTTTCGGGTGAACTATCCAGTTCATTCGAATCTTGCCGGAGACTGCGATTTTCACGAAATCCGGTCAATTAGTGTGCTTTGCGGACGACATGGACTTTATCGCCAGAACATTTGGAATGGTGGCAGAGGTGCACACGCATGAAACGCGAAGCAGCAAAGGTCGGACTGGTGATGAATGCCTCAAAAACAAAGTACATGCTGGTAGGCGGAACCGAACACGACCGGATCCGTCTGGGTAGTATTGATACGATATACGGAGATACTTTCGAGGTGGTGGAGGAATTCGTCTACCTCGGATCCTTACTGACGGCTGACAACAACGTGAGCCGTGAAATTCGGAGGCGCATCATCAGCGGAAGTCGGGCCTACTACGGGCTCCAGAAGAAACTGCGGTCGAAAAAGATTCACCCACGCACCAAATGCACCATGTAAAAAACGCTAATTAGACCGGTGGTCCTCTACGGGAACGAGACATGGACCATGCTCGAGGAGGACCTACAAGCACTCGGAGTTTTAGAGCGTGCTGAGAACGATCTTCGGCGGTGTATGGAGAACGGTGTGTGGCGGAGAAGGATGAACCACGAGCTCGCTGGAAGGATAAGATGGGCAGGGCATGTTGCAAGAATGCCGGACAACAACCCTGCAAAGCTGGTGTTTGCAACTGATCCGGTTAGCACAAGAAGGCGTGGAGCGCAGAGAGCACGATGGGCGGACCAGGTGGTGCGTGACTTGGCGAGCATCGGGCGCGACCGAGGATGGAGAGCGGCAGCTACGAACCGTGTATTATGGAGAAATATTGTTGATTCAGTTTTATATTGAATTTGATGGAATACTAAATAAATGAATGAATTTCGAAGAGGATCGAAGTAGCCATCGCTGCGACCGCACGCGTCTTGCTTTACTTGTCACGTTTTTTCGCGTTCCCGTTTTGTGTGATTTGGAGAAAAAGCTTGACTGGTGCTACGCCATCCGGAAGCAGAACGCGAGTGATTCACGGACTTCGCTGGATGTAACCTCCGCAATTTATCGTAAGTAACATTACAATTGTAATTTACATGCCGGATGTTCAATTTGACTGGCGAGTGGAGGAAGTGTGTATTAGGGGCACTGCTGAATTCGTGAAAAAAGACTAGCACATCACAGTGACGAAAAACTGATAACCGTCGTTAGTGAATAGGAAAAGCGAAAATAAATTCTGGAAGTAAGTGATGCCTGGAAGGGTTTCTATGTAAACTAAAGTGATTTTTGTTAGGGTTTGGGTCCAATTTAATGGGTTAAAAAATCGTCACAAAAGTACTACTTTCACGACAAAAGAAGAAGATATACAATCGCATCGCAAAATTAGGGAAAAAAGTAAATGAGCATTGGAGCATCCACTTTATATGTATGCAAAAGTTATGAAAGTCCTGTGCATCAGAAGTTATGAGTGTCGCTGTTGTTTAAAGCTCGTCGTCATGGAGATAGCGATATCGCCTGAACCGAAGGAGAACATCAGCAGTGCAACATTAATTGAATTTGTACAAATTATCTGCAACATTTAGGGGTCTCCAGTTAGCCTAGTGGTTAAGGCTATGGATTGCCAATCCGGAGACGGCGGGTTCGATTCCCATTCTGGTCGGGAAAATTTTCTCGACTTCCTGGGCATAGTGTATCATTGTACTTGCCTCACAATATACAAATTCATGCAATGGCCGGCAGAGAAAGTCCTTCAATTAATAACTGCGGAAGTGCGCAAGGAACACTAAGTTGAAGCAAGGCTGGTCAAGTCCCAGTGGGACGTAGAGCCATAAAAAAGAAGCAGAAGAAGACACTTATAAGACCGGTGCTCCTCTACGGATACGAGACATGAACCATGCTCGAGGACGAGCAGAAAGCACTCGGAGTATTCGAGTGATCCGTGCTTAGGTCGACCTTTGTCAGTGTGCAGGAGAACGGTGCGTGGCGGCGAAGGATGAACCACGAGCTCGCTGTACTCTACGGTGAACTCAACATCTTGAAAGTAGCCAAAGCTGGCCGGATATGGTGGTCAGGGCATGTTGCTAGAATAACAAACAACAACCCTACAAAGTTTGTGTTTGTTATTCATCCGTTTGGTACCAGAAGGCGTGAAGCGTAGAGATCACGATGGGCGGACCAGGTGGGGCGTGATCTGGCGAGCGTTGGGTCCGACCAACGTTGGAGAGCTGCAGCTGAAAATCATGAATTTGATGTTAATTAGTAGAGAACCCGCTTAGTCTTGGTTGCATCTATTCTAAATTTCCTGAAGACCTTCCTATCACATCCTATGTGACAAACGTAAGTCATTAATTTCAATGCATCATAGAGCTAGCTACCATATGGCTTGCAGTAATAATCAGGGTCATATTCAAAACCCTACTAAGGATGGACCCTGATGGAAACTATCATTGTTATGATGGTTATAATTCAGGATAAGCGCAACAATGCCGTGACGCTGCTGCTTCATCCCACTGACTGGTACTGAGAGAGGTGCCAGTACACACCACCCCAGTACAGGACATAGGCCAGCTTTCTACTAACTAAGCCGCTGTTGATTGGCTATATGGAGAGCTTATGGCAACGCTGAGTGTTGTTGGGGGCAGCGACTTTGCACATACTGTCAGATCTCCCAGGCGCAGGCGCTTACACCCAATGCAAACTTCAAGATTGCAGTAATGCAAAGGAAGTATTTTACAAGGCAAACAGAGCAGTGACAAGGGGTGCTCACATATCATCGCTGAGGCAAGCCGAGTGAACTCATAGGATGTTGTGACCAACAACTTAGAGTCTGCAGAGTCTGCAGCTCCAGTAAGCGGTTGTAGCATGGGAAATAATTCACACTTTATTATTGACGTTATTTATTGGACTAAGTCTGTGGTAGTTGTGCGCCAAGCTTGTCAGCACAGTCGCAGTCACAGTTCCGTGGAATGTCAATGATGGTAGTCGGAGAATGGCCAGCACGGGATGAGTTAAACTCAGTTCGACTCAATGTAATTGACTTTGTATAAGTCCTAAAGTTTTAGTTTTTTTTTTCGGGTATCAGAGGCTCTTAAAATCAGCAACGGGTCAACTGGACTACTCGGGAACCAGCAGCGTGAGGATGAATAGAATATTCATTAAGGTAATAAGGACTTGAGTTCACAATAAGTCTTTCTAACCATGTACAACGGACCACATGACACATGTATTAATAAACCACTGATATTTTTTTACATGAAATTACTCATCCAGTCATGCTAAGCAACAAACTGTTGAAATCTCTTCAAAGATCGGTTGAACTTAATTAAAGAACCAGCGATCAAGATTATTGATTATTAACCATGCAACAAGTATAAAATGAGATTGTGACTGGTATGTTTTATTATACATAACTGATGTTTACAGATTTTTTTAGTACTAATCATTCTATTTGTTTATTTATCGGAATAAACAGTGCTTTTATATGTAACACTTTAACTATGATTCGTTTTACAGGGAATTGGCTAGGAAAAAGTTTATGCGCGAAGCTGACTAACGCCCCTGAAAAAAATGAGCCACTTCAATCCGAATCTAATCCCCAGAAACTCATCATCGTAGTTAATAGAACCAATCACACCTTGTTCCCCATAATGATGCAAAATATATGACCGAAATCATTCATCGGATTACCGGAGACTTTATCCTCGGTTCCCTTCCGCCTCTGATTCATTCAGACGACATGAGTTACGATCTATTACACAGTCAAAACACACTTCACCGCCTTTTCATCTCTTACTCTCTTTCACTATCTCGCCAGCGAACCACGAAGCGTACTGAACACCGCGCCTTTCCCCAGTAATTGAATTAAACGCTGCTGTCCGCCCCCACTCACTGCTGCAGTTGCTGCCACGAGTGTTCTTCCATTCCGTTCCGTTCCGGTGTCCTGGTGAATGGATGATGGGTGCGTTGCGTACTACTCGCTCTGGACTGTAAAACAGAAATTTTAAATTTAGCACCCATTCAAATCATAATCAAAGCTCATTTAGCTTATTTTCAATCCCTTCATAAATTCAGCTCTTCGCGCCGAGTTGGTACCTACTTGGACGAATCAACCAACGCGATCGAAAGTGGGCCTGACCAGACTTGCTCCCTCACCCGCCAGTCGTCGCCTACATCCAGTACCTAGTTGTACTCGGAGGACCGACCGAAGTGCGAGAATGTTTGCATACCTCACACGTGCGAATCTCTGCGTGTAACGACGACTGCCTCCAATGCGAACACAATTGTCATCGAAGACCAGTGCTCGTCGTGGGTTGAACAACTACCTTTTCTCAATTCAATCGAAGAAAGCGGATCGTCTGCCATGGTCCATGAAGTCTATATGGACACGACCACCAGCAGAAGATGATCGATGCAAAGCATGTTCCAAATGATGAATGTTTATTAATGCACTGAGGCGTTAGATCTTTTATAATCTTGACAATGGATCTTTTGTAAAGAATTTAAAAAATCCAAGAACACAATTTATTGGTTCATAAAATTGTAACCTGGTCACCAGGACAATATGTTTTCTGGAATTATTTTAAAAAGGGTGTTTCTTCCAAAATTCCTTAAGGTGAATATAGAACGAAGCCACAACTTAAATTTTCAAAAGCACAAATCTGAAGAACCAAATATCGCAAAGCGCTGAAAAGTTGATCGATTGATCAGCCGCTGGTGGTGACCAATCGATCAACTTTCCAGTGCAATCCGTCGTTTGGTTCTTCAGATTTGTGCTCTTGAAAATTCGAGGTGTGGCTTCGTCATATCTTCACCTTAAGAATAAATTCATTCAAATGTATTTTTTAATTACTTAAAACCTCCAAGGATACCACGAGAACTATACTTCTGGAAGACTATCAGGATTTATCAGAATATGTCTGGAGTATTTGGCAGACAAAAGATTCCTTTGCATTTCTTTAGAAGTTTCTCAAAAAATTAACCTTCCTAAGGCATCACGTTTGCAGCAGCTCGCAAACGTAGCGCACGGTTTGGGTCAAACAATGACCCTAATGCACAAGGAGGGCTAATCTTTCAACCCGCCTTGTGCATTAAAATCTTTCCACAGATGTAAGCTAGAATACCTCCACAGATATCTGCAGCAATTCCTTTGAAGTTCGGAGATTCCTTGAGCGATTCCTGCAGGAATTCCTTGGGCGCCGAACAAAAATGAATTTCCGGATACAAGTTTTACAAAATACAATACGGGATTTTCGGAATGTTTGTACCAATCATCCAAAAAATTGCTACATGATATAGTATTTCATCAGCCTGGAATCATAAAAAATATGCTAATTTTGAAACTGTAATTCCGGAATATGCTTCCCGTGAGGCTATGGTTGGCCATGAATACTTTAAGGTAGCCTAGGCTCAACAATGCACACTACTGGACCAGATCACGAATTTAGAAGGAACAAAATATTTTAGAGATTTAGTATCTTCGGCAATATTGTTACTACTAATGTCGGCAATAACTTGATGAATCTTAATATGCAAAACATCAAAATATTTTTTATAACTTTTTCTGTTTTCTAGTAAGTTTAACGCATGTGTTATAGTGAGTTTTTCTTCTATCTATGTGTAGAAATTTACAATTTCGTTTAGGCAGTCTTTGGTGTTAGCGTTGATTGTTTTTTAGGTTTTGGTTTTCGAAATTTTCCGAAAACCACGGTGGTTTTTTTTTTTTTTATAAAACCAATTTATTTCGTCAATGCATATTTCTTAACTAATTGCTATTTACAAAATTCGATTTCATTATGATTAGATTTCAGAATCAAGATGAAAACTCAACGCATCTACATTAATGTGATTGTTGTCATGAGTGATGAATATTACATATTGAATAAATGTTTTCAGAATCAAAAGCCTATCATATCTATTCACTATTTTTAGTTCTGGATATTTTAGATCATCAAAAGCAAAGTTTCTATTAGTGACAATGACACGTAGTTTTGTCTGCAATACTCCCCACGCTCTCAAAACTCTGCTGCAGGTTGAAAGCTTGTGCTTGAGGTCTTCAGGAACGTTGCATATTGCACACGCAGGTGAATTGACGCGTTGCATTCTGAACATCAAAGCTTGGTGGGGAATCTTATCGTTTACCAGCATGTAGTACAGGCCTCGCTCTGTACAGTTGAGTCGGTGATCCGCGATGTTGCGCCATATACGTTTCCAGTCGCGATTCGGGTTTTCGTTCATTACCTTCGGTTGATCTGCTAACAACACAAGTTGTGTATGTATAGTACGCGATGTTGGATTCGCCTTTATTGCTTCGGGAAGGTAAGATGATTCTTGTACTATTGTTTTCAAGCATGGGCAGTTACTTGGGATCGTCTGCAAATCTGGAGGGTTTTGGACCAGGTTGAAGAAGCTTCGATAGAATGGCGTGAACGGCAACTCATTAAGATGCCGATTGATGAGAAGTGCTTTGCATTTTTGTCCGGGAAGCTGCAGTTTTAACCCACCACGCTCAGTAGGTAGAGCTAGCTGTTGTATGGGGACACGTGTCATTTGTCCACTCCACAGGAAACCGCCCATCAACGAAGTAAGTTTGGCTACATGCAAATTGCTAATTGCGACAACCGACGAAACATACCATATTTTTGAGGTGATCCAAGTGTTCAAAAGTATAACTTTTTGGTGTAGAGAGAGAGTACGGCATCGATGCATCCAGAGCTGTTGAGCAAAACTGCTGACTAGAGGATCCCAGTTCATTTTGCTCATCAATCTAACAGAGTTCACAAACTTGATCCCAAGTATTTTCACCGAGTCCACCGTTTGCAGCCAAGGGACAGCTAAGCGATTGTTGTTGTTTATCAAACCGATATCTACACCATACGTTTTCCTGTAGTTGAGTCTAGCTCCAGCTAGCACACCAAAACGGTCAAAAGTAGTCTTCACACTCTCAACTTTATCCAAGCTGGTAGTAATTATCGTTATATCGTCGGCATATGCTGTTATTAGGTCATCTGGTCCACTGCAGATTCTCTCCAGTTTCCGAATGAGAGGGTGTATGTACAATACAAATAAATGCATTGCGATCGGATCTCCCTGACGAACAGACCGTTGTATTGGGAATGCAGGTGATAGATTTCCATTCACAAGCATTCGGGAAGTAGACAGCTGACCAAGTTTGTTGAGCAGGGCGATCAATTGAGGGTTGAATCCCAGAGACTCCATTGTGCGAAAAAGAAATCGACGATCAACTCGATCAAAAGCGTGATCGAGATCAAATGATATTAGTTTTCCGCGCAGTTGTCTTTCCTTCAAATAGGAGATCCTATCCTTGATAGACAGAGTTGCTTGAAAAATATTATGTCTACCGTTAGAGCACTTTTGAGCGCCACTCAATATGTTGTTTTCCACCAATGTTCGATCCAACCTCATTTTAATTATTCGTGAGAATAATTTATAATCACTATTAAGAAGCGATATCGGTCGATATGATTTGACAGACTGGTCGGCACCTTTTTTCTTGACAAGGACTATCACTCCAGCGACGAACTTGTCGGAGAAATTCCCTCGTAAAGCTTCATTCATGATGAAATTTAGCTGTCTGTGAATGATATCGAACGTTCTTGCATAGAATTCCAGCGGAATTCCATCGCAACCAGGAGCTTTCTTGAATGAACTGGTTTTGATAGCTTGGAATATTTCACCAGTTGTTATCTCGTCCAAAATGTCGAAAGGACAAAACGTCAAAGGGGCAAAACGTCGAAAGGAGAAAACGTCAAAAAGTGTATAAGGGGCTGTCCATAAACCACGTGGTCATTGGAGGGGGGGGGGGGGTTCGGCCAATGATCATTTTGTATGGATAAATTAAAATTTTTGTATGGACAAATGACCACGCGGGGGGGGGGTTGAAAAGTCCCAAAAAAATGACCACGTGGTTTATGGACAGCCCCTAACTGTGCGCAGTTCAGTGTGTTTTTTTTTAGATTTTTTGTGGATCGATTTAATCCTGTTGATAGCCTGAAAGCGGTGGCGATACGGTAGATCCACCAAGATGGCAGGATGACGAACTAATTAACGGGGACACACTCATTATGTCTCATTATATCAGGTCACTGCCCAAGCGCTGAAGGTCAGTGACTCATTTTGCACTCTATGATGCTTCAGACCCAAGTTGAAACCACCAGCTCTGTAAAGATTATTGTGTGGATTCTTGGCATTGTTGTGCTAGTACCATATTCTGGAATACCGGATGAATTGCGGAGAAGGACAGCCGTAACCAAACCAGACGCCCTTGAGGGAATAATGCGTCCGATGATCGCTATCGTCACCCTAAACGAGCCAGAGATCCAGCCGACGATAGCTAGAGGCCGCCATCGTAGCCATCATGAAGGAAGTTATGACGTAATGCTGAAAATTTGTGGAGTGCAGTGCTGCATTTGAATGCGATCAATTTGCGCTGAAGTTCAAAAACGACACGCTACGATCAAACATATTTGAACATTATTCAGTTCAAAATTTGGAACGCACGTGAGCCCGAAAGTGAACGCAACTTGAGCAAGAACTGCACCCGCAGAATGCTAACATGCCAACATGGTACCCTGGTACCTGGTAAACTGAAATGGTCATGTTTCTACCACCAATCTATCATCAATTTTAGCAATCTTGGGCTGATTCGATTCAGAAACTCACCCTCAATTGAGAGGGGGAACCGGTTTGGTCGGTTTGGTGGATTACCGGAAAATCCGGTTTTCGGTGCAGAATCTAAATGCCCGATGCCAAAATGTTCCACTTTATTGTGGCGCATATTTTCGCGCAACAACGCATGAATGCAGATGCGTCACAATGTCGTTGGGCAGCACCTTGGTTAGGACGCGCATAAGATTTGATGATACATCCAAGCTCAGTTCATGCGTTTAGTTCAAATGCAACACTGGGTGCCAGTAGATGGGGCTCCAAAGCTAGTAGTGCAGCCTGGGCACTGTTGTTCTTCTGACTTCAGCTAGATTGAGGAGGTACGATCCGAGTGTCTGTTCACCAAGGAGGTGCGGCGCAAACAGCGTCTGTTCTGGCATCCTGCGGCTGAGTAAGAAACGCTGCACCACGCCCAGCTAGATCCAAGGTGGTAGCCCCATCAGCGTGGTCGTCCCAGTGTTGGTTGGGACGTTAAACAGAACTGGCACGATGGCCCTCCGGCGAGACAGGAGTGTTGGCGTAGGCCCAATAAGCCACCCGTAAAAATCCCCATTGCGAATAACATAGGAGAAAATACGACTCGATATAATCGGCAAAGACCCACGCGAAGAAATAAGGACTACGATTGGAAACTTGGAACATGGAATTGCAAGTCACTAGGTTTCGCAAGATGTGACAGGATAATCTACGACGAACTACATCCCCGCAACTTCGACATCGTGGCGTTGCAGGAACTTTGTTGGACTGGACAGAAAGTGTGGAAAAGCGGGCATCGAGTGGCTACCTTCTACCAAAGCTGTGGCACCACCAATGAACTGGGAACAGGATTTATAGTGTTGGGCAAGATGCGACAACGTGTCATCGGGTGGCAGCCGATCAACGCAAGGATGTGCATGTTGAGAGTTAAGGGCCGTTTCTTCAACTACAGCATCATTAACGTCCACTGCCCACACGAAGGGAGACCTGATGACGAGAAAGAAGCGTTCTACGCGCAGTTAGAGCAAACATACGATGGTTGCTCGCCGCGTGACGTGAAAATCGTTGTCGGCGACATGAACGCGCAGGTAGGAAGGGAGGAAATGTACAGACCGGTAATCGGGCGAAACAGCCTGCACGCCGTATCGAATGATAACGGCCAGCGATGCGTAAACTTTGCAGCCTCCCGTGGTATGGTAGTCCGAAGCACCTTCTTCCCCCGCAAAGATATCCACAAAGCCACCTGGAGATCACCCGACCAACAAACAGAAAATCAAATCGACCACGTTCTAATCGACGGTAAATTCTTCTCGGATATAACCAATGTCCGCACATACCGCAGTGCGAATATAGATTCGGATCACTACTTAGTCGCTGTATGCATGCGCTCAAAACTTTCGACAGTTATCACCACGCGTCGAAGTCGAACGCCGCGGCTCGCCGACACTCTCGAGTCCCTTCGAATCTCGCAGAGGGTTACGGCAAGGTGATGGTCTTTCGTGCTTGCTGTTCAACATTGCTTTGGAGGGTGTAATAAGAAGAGCGGGGATAAACACGAGTGGGACGATTTTCACGAAGTCCGTTCAGCTGCTTGGTTTCGCCGATGATATTGATATTATTGCTCGTAAATTTGAGACGAAGGCGGAAACGTACATCCGACTAAAGAGTGAAGCCAGGCGAATCGGATTAGTCATTAATGTGTCGAAGACAAAGTACATGATGGCAAAGGGCTCCAGGGAGGAATCACCGCGCCCGCCGCCCCGAATTTATATCGACGGTGATGAAATCGAGGCGGTTGAAGAATTCGTGTACTTGGGTTCACTGGTGACCGCCGACAACGACACCAGCAGAGAAATTCAGAGGCGCATTGTGGCAGGAAATCGTGCTTACTTTGGACTCCGCAGAACTCTACGATCGAATAAAGTTCGCCGTAACACGAAGTTGACTATCTACAAAACGCTGATTAGACCGGTCGTTCTCTATGGGCACGAAACATGAACCCTACGTGCAGAGGACCAACGCGCCCTTGGAGTTTTCGAACGGAAGGTGTGCAGACGGAAGACGGCGGAGTGCAGATGGAAGACGGGACTTGGAGAAGGCGAATGAACCACGAGCTGCATCAGCTGCTGAGAGAACCAACCATCGTCCATACCGCGAAAATCGGGAGGCTACGGTGGGCGGGTCACGTCATAAGGATGTCGGTTAGCAACCCGACTAAAATGGTTCTCGAGAGTCATCCGACCGGTACAAGAAGACGTGGTGCGCAGCGAGCTAGGTGGATCGACCAAGTGGAGGACGATCTGCGGACCCTACGCAGAATGCGGAACTGGAGACAAACAGCCATGGACCGAGTGGAATGGAGACGGCTACTATGTACAGTAGAGACCACCCCGGCCTTAGCCTGATCGACCAATCAACCCAGGTCAACGTGGACGCGACCCTTTGAAAATTAAAATGAAATTTTGATCATGTATGAGCTTCTGTCTGGAAATGTTTCTCATGTTATTTTTTTGCAAAATTCTTCACCTAACTTTTGAAAATGGCGTATAAACACCAAAATTATAGCTTGAAAACCATTAGTTGGATCGAAATAATGTGTTGAAAGATGTTTGAGGATATTTAGAACTTTTAGAAAAACAAATCCATATACCTATATCGTATAATTTCAGTTTTCCAAAAACGTTACGTTGCTTCAAATTATTTTTTCTCGATTTTTAATTTTTCATCAATTTTCAAATCGGGCAAAGGAACAATTTTTGGGATTTCACGTACAATTTTCAATGAAGAAGCTTCGCATAACTTTTGACCCAAGTAACACAACATGTCTTATAGAAATTATCTCGACTCCAATATGACCAGTTACAAAGTTTTGGTTTGAAGCAATAAAACCGATTTGCAGACTGATATACGACTGAAAAAGCGCAGAAGGTGGAGCCTGCGCAACATCTTTGTGATGTCATATTCATGTTCTATATGAATCTGAGCATACTTGATTTTGTATCTTAATATGTTTTCTATTATATATTTTCAACAAATTCTAGAAAACAGTGCCTTGGCAGTCAGGATGTTTTATTACTGTAAATAATTAAGTTTCAAAATGCCAATATTAAAAATCGACAACTCTGCGAGAATCGACATGCATGAATAATTCTACCAAGCCACTTTACCGCCTAATTGCCATACTGTGGTCATGAATTTTAATGCCAATCATTTTTTACGGTGCAATAGACTATTGTACCCCGATAAAATTAATGCGCCTTATAAATTAGTATTTTTGAAGAATTTTGCATCAAAATAAATAAAAAGTATTCATCTTATTTTAACGCAAAAACTCAAACATACTTTATTTTTTTCAAGAATTTGTCAAGTTTATACCTACATATCACAAATTATTGAAACATAATAGAATATTTGATAAATATTTAATAATTTAGAAATAAAATTTAATTGCAGTCTGTGACATGGCATGATACATGTTTTGAGATATGATTTAAAATTGGCTTGATATTGTTTTTGTGGATAATTTTGTTGTGGTTGTTGTTGGTTCTCATGTTTGGTTTGGTATTTGAACGGTTTGATATCCGTCACGATTTGGTAAGACGATAAATTTCAAGTATCAAATAATTATCACAGTTTATACATTGAAGCGGCTGAAATAGCATTATGCTCGGTAAAATCGGCCCTTATAGATAACCATATACATATGTTGTGGTAACATATATTCCTGTCCTTTTTTATAGGTATTCATACCTAAGATTCTGTTAGGAGAATATTTTTTTACGTAGGAAATAAAAATCGATTCTACATTTCTATGATCGGTAGTGTAGCATGTCCCTGTTCAAAAAAATGAATTAGGTTTATGTTACACATGTTTTCTATCATACTGCAGAAAACCAAAATTCGACTAATTATAAACATATGAAACATACTATGTGGTACTTGATCTCCCAGCTGGATAGGAGGTAGCATCAGCTGCGGCGATCAAATTGCGTCTGAAGATGGCCGAAATGTGATTAGGCCGAAACGTCACGCAAAAAAACAAGTTTGTTTTATTCGTTCACCGAGAAATATCAACAATAAAGAGATATACTATGTTTTGTCTAAACATGATTGAAAACAAGTCTTAAACAAGAAACTGCAAATGTTACTCTAATATGACATATAAAACATACTGAGCATGTATGGTAACAAACAAAGTGTACTTAAATAGAACATACCCAACAAAATCGAAAACAACATGCAATGTTTGTTTGAGAAAACAAAATTTATTCTTTAATAAGACTTTTAAATAGAAGATCACTGTGTATAAGTTTTAGGTATCATGAAAACGACATATCCATGACATAATATGTTTCGAGAAACTTCATAACAACTGCTGTAGGACAAAGTAAATATTTTGCTATTTCGGATTATGTTTTCGGTGTTAGTTGGGGACCTACATCAAAACATGTTCATGTAACAGTGCGTTCAAAAAATCATAAAAAATGGATCTTGTTGAGTTTTATTCAAGACTATCTGAAAGTTCACATATCTGAGAACTAATTGATCCTTTTTTGATGAAAACTGTCAAACAGTAAAAAATCTATAAAAACAATTCACAATATCCCATTTATTTTTTTCTTTTTTCAAACTCGCTGTAACTTAAGTGGCTTAATGCACGGTTTCGATGGATAACAAATAAAAGCATTTGACGGTCCTGGGCAACTGGCAAATTTTTAAGGCTCAAAGTCGGCTTTCTAAAAAAAATAATAAAAAATAAAAGGGTTTTCAATTATAAGTTTATTCTTTCATACGCCGTTTTCTAACGTTTGGTGAGGAGGATAGATAATGAAATCCAGCGCATGAACAAAATCTGAATAAAATTTAGTCAAAAATGGTGATTTTTCGTGTTTTAAACCAAAAAGTTATCGTGAAAATAAGCGATTGTTACAGGGATTACCCTAAGCCTACTAAACATTGATTAATCAAGTTCAAATATAGAGCTAGATAAAAAAATCTTCAGCGAAGTTGTTCAAAAAAACATTGTCCACAACTTTCCAGAATAACTGTTTTGCATATGGTATCAAATAAAAAAATGAGTAAAGACGAAGGCCAAATTTTATTTTTATTTTTTATTTTGAAAACAGAGAATGTTGCATCTTTTCAAAAGTTTTGTTTCACTCTAGTAGGATTGTGGAGTCTCTATGACCCATACAGGTACGCTGTACGTGCACTGCGCCATCTTGGTGCGAAAAACCTAACATCTTAGGAGGATTAAACAACTGCAACCAACATCACTGAAGACACTGAATGCTTTTTTTTCCTGCAGCATTGTGGATTTGGACAATTGGCTTCTCTAGCGAGGTAGAGGTATTAATTCCGTATTCTGAATCTGAATGCCAAAATAGACCGAAATTCAAATTTTCATGAATTTTGTTGTCCGAGAACCCATTTAAATTTGAAGTCTGCATAGTAGCAACCTGTTGAACCACCTCTCACTGGATGTTGTACTGGGCGAAACTGTCAAGCAGTTGATTTTAGGTATTTATTTCATCAAAGTTCTTAAAACTTGACAAAACTACAGTGACTCAGAAAAAAAGTGCTCTTAAAAATTAAAAAAAAAAACTAATATTAAAAAAAAACATTAGTGCGTTGTTATGCAACATTGTGATTTAATTACAATTATGGGCTTTTATTCGCCAGTATTTTTGAAAAAAAATGTACAAAATTTAAATTTATTTCTATATTATAGCTGAACACAGTACCTTTTTGTCATCCCCTATCGTCAGTTTGACGAACGAATCGACTGATCGCATGCAACAACCTGTAAAAAGCTTCCAAAGTTTCCCGCTAGAGTGTATTCAAGCGCTCTGCAAACGTAACACCAATAACGCCTGTCAGTGCGAGGATATTTTCCACCCCGTTTTGATCGTCTTTCGCCGTTTTCTGTCAAACTGACAGCATTTTGTCCAGTTGTCATTCAGACCTGCTGCAGTCGTCAACAAAAACACCGGATGACTTGGCTGCGGATTCAAAGTGACTGACAAATTGGATTAAATTTTAACTGTTTTCTTATTTTAGATATCGCTCAGTTACTTAGAATTTAATTAATATGACGAAGAACGTATTGGTAACGGGAGGAACCGGACTTGTGGGAAAAGCAATTGAAACGGTAATCAAGGACGAGAAGCCTACCGACGAGAAGTGGGTATTTGTTGGTTCGAAGGATGCAGATCTCACGTAAGTACATTTATTGATTTTAGATGTTGTAAGTTATTTCTTCTCGTCCTGTTTTTTTTTAGTCAATTAATCTCAACAGATTAATAAATAAATCTCCAGAATTAAGTGAGAATACAATAATATAAAATGCAATATTTGCTCATTGTCATACCGCTTCTGAAAGTCTCTGAAATTCTCTGGAAGCCTCTGAAATGCCCATGAAGCCCTTCTTGGGCCACTTATCAACTTCCTTGAAATATCCATAAATAATTAAAAAAATATTGGTGTTATCTAGGGTGTTATAGTCCCCCCGTGCAGCCACACATACTCGTATTAAGCTTTAAATATAAAATCATGTTTAAACATTACTTGACTAAGAGCTTCAAATTATTGTACAGAAACCTGGTCCCAACATACTCCTAAACTTTATCATGAAGCTGAACAATGTTTTTAAGCTTTTTGCTTTTTCCTTTGCGATACATATGTTAAACGATGCCTTCTTATAATGTGACAAAAACAGTTTATCCTTTGAAATTAAGTACTAGTTTTAAGTTACAATTCACAATATTAAAAAGATATTGCGCATTTAGTTCACTAGTGGACTGCACACTCAGTCTTCATAAGTGCGAAACGATTGCATCAAATCTAGTTGATGTCTTCGGTGCACTATTTCTTTGATTAATGCTGAATAAGTGCTCTGAGGACATCGAGTTGATTTGTTGTAATCGCGAACTTTTATTTACGTTTTCGCACTCTTGAAAACTTGTGCGATAGTCCAGTGGTGAACAGCGGTATACAACTTCCGCTGAATATTCTCTTTTAGATCCCTTCACAAAACACTGAGCCGCGAAGCCAACTTCATAACCATTGTTCTACAAACCATAATTTACATTCTTCACAGAGATATACAGTCGACGCGGGCAATGTTCGAGAAACACCAACCAACGCATGTGATCCACCTGGCAGCAATGGTGGGTGGCCTGTTCCACAACATGAACAACAACTTGGATTTTTTACGCAAAAACATCCAAATCAACGACAACGTGTTGCTGTTAAGCCACGAGTTCAAAGTGCACAAGGTGGTTTCCTGCTTGTCAACGTGTATCTTTCCGGACAAGACCAGTTATCCCATTGATGAGACTATGGTAGGCTTTTACATCTTCAGAAGGTTTACGTAATGATTACAAATAATTGTTCTTCACAGATCCACAACGGTCCACCGCATGATTCCAACTTTGGATACAGCTACGCCAAGCGGTTGATCGACATCACCAATCGGGCTTACAATCAACAACATGGCGACATGTTCACCTCAGTTGTTCCGTGCAACGTGTTCGGTCCGTACGATAACTATACTCCCGGAGTAAGCCACGTCATTCCCGGAATGATCCATCGATTGCATGAGATCATGTATCTGAAAGATCCGGAGGTAATTCCTTGGAATTGACGGTTTCTTTCACGAATAACATTTTTCAATCTCGTACGCAGAAACCTCAAGAGGAGAAAGTGTTCACGGTGTTCGGAACAGGCAAACCTCTGCGACAGTTCATCTATTCCATCGACTTGGCGAAACTTTTCATCTGGGTTCTAAGAAGTTACGAGAGCGTTGACCCCATTGTGCTTTCGGTGGACGAGGAAGCCGAAGTATCGATTGCTCAGCTGGCTGAGTCATTGGTGAAAGCTTTCGATTTTAAGGGCAAGATCGAATTCGATACCAGTAAAGCGGACGGACAGTACAAGAAAACGGCGTCGAATGCCAAGCTACGGAAGCTACTGCCAGATTTTAAATTTACTGACTTTGATAGGGCTATCAAGGAATCGGTTCAATGGTACGTTGAAAATTATGATCATGCTCGAAAATGATAAAGTAGTTATGTTTTTTTTTTGTTATTCGAAAAAAAAAGTTTTGGACACTAACATTGACTATTAATTATGAATCCGATCCGAACACCTTAATTGCAATTATAGAGTTATGACAATGCATTATCTGCCGTGAATCACATATCAGTCCTATGTTTTCTGGAGTTCCTATGCAAATGGGACTGATGTGCGATTCATTGCAGTTATGTACTTTGAAAGGTGCAGGTGGTAATGTAACAGATGCCAAATTTTAAGCTTAATCATACATTTTCCTTCCACTCCTCCAACAGTTATTTGAAGTTGCTACCCGTGCAGGAAGGTGACCAACTATTCTGGGCCCATCTTGAAAAATTCAGTTACGATACAATCCTTATTTGCATTTTTGACAGTTGATCAGCAACGTTGTGCTGAAATTCAGCAAAAAAAATGCTGAAATTCAGCAATTTATTTTGCTGATTTTTTTTTGTGCTGGAAGCGTTTCAAAAAAATTGGTGTGTATCAAATTCAATTTTGTAAAACGAAACATTTTGCATGAGTCGTTAATTTAGATGCTAATTGACTAATTTACCCTAAGATTGCCTTAACAATTATTTCCATGCTTAACCCTCTAATACCCAACCCCGCCTTTAGACGGGGTATAGTTTGAGCATTTTTGTAATTTTTGTTTCGTGGAAAATCAAACTTTTCATATTTTTGACTGATATTTAGGGCTGTTCTGTATATCTCAAAATGGTTTTTGGTGTATTTTGAAGCGTATTTACATTTTTTTAAAATCATTGAAAAATTGATGTTTTAGTCACCTTTTAGAAGACTTTGTTTATTTTGCATTAAATCGCTACAATTGACATATTTTAAATTTTTCCCAAATCATTCTATCCTTGTTTAATAGTTTAAGGGAATCGAATACACTCTAAAATTATTTTCCTTAAAATAACACGGAAAATAAAACTTTATGTGAAAAAAATTTAAAATAATAATATTTCAACAATAATCATAAAATCTCAAAATGTTTTCATCTCAAAAAATCCGTTCCCCAAATTGGCTTCCAGGAAAAATATAAAAGTGTGGGGATGTTCAAAAATAAAAATTAGAAAAATCAAAAACTGAAATTGACGAAATCGAGAATTAAAAAGAATCATCTTCCAAAACAATCGATTTTAGATGACGAAAAATGATATTTAGATCAAAATCAAAAATTTGGATATTAGAAGGTTAATGGTTTGCTGTCAAAATAGACCAAAATACCAAATTTTACCCTATAAATTGAGGTATAGTTAATTTTTGTTTCGCTGTGTAATAGAGGGTCTTGTTTTCCAGACTTAAACAAAACCACAAGATTTGAGGTTTCTATTTGACACTACTAGTTTTAAAGATATCGTGATCACCGTAACAGCATGTTTTGAAAACATTATTTCGAGACAATCGCGTTTAAAGTTTCGCGCTTTGCTTTGTTCTCGTGGATGGTGCGCGCTACAAACGACTGATTTTTAGTTGGGTATATTTATTGCTTCTAAAAAATAATCTGGCTTTTTGTTTATAAATTGTGTAGGCATATTTTTTTAAATTAATTGGAAAATTGTTTGGGAATTCTTTTGGCTGATATTTTTTTTGCGATCCCTTTTATTTACAGCATTTTTTTTTAATTTCTGGACAATTTGTTAGGAAAATACTTTCAAATCTTTTTCGAAAATTTTATAACAAGCTTTTCTGGCAATTCCTCTAGAAATTCTTTAGTCCTTCAATTTATAAATTTGTCAGACAATTATTTTAGAAATTCTTTTCACACTTCTTTCAGTATATTCTTTGTGGATTATCTCTGTAATTTCTTCGGCCTCTTCTTTGATAATGCCAAGACAATTTCTTTGGAAATTCAGAAATTCACAATTGGGCTGGCTCAAAGAATTGACAAAGAAATTGCGATATCCAAAACGTTTGCCGAAGAAAATTAATAAAGAGATTGTCAAATCAATTTTCAAACAAATTTTCGAAAAGATTCTTATAGGAAAACTAGAAGAAAATTACGAAAAACTTCCTGCGAAATCTTCAAAGAAATTGCCAGATAAATTTCAATCAATATTACTTAAGAAGTTTTCAAAGGTATTGCCAAAATAATTATTATAAGAGCTTGAGCTTGACCTTGAGCTTGATTGACCACCCGTGGATGCTACTGCAGTATCGCCAGACCAGCTACAATCACGCAAGGAACTAATGAGATATCTGCCGGGGACTACGTCGGCATCTTCAGTGTGTGAGTGTTGGTGATCTTCTATTTTTAGGCGAGGTTGCAGGTCATTGTAGAGGAGGGGAAGGAAGTGAAGATTGCAATCGTTTGTATCCACAGCAGACCGAATATACCTCTGCGCCTGCACAAAGTCATGCGGATGTTGGAGCGTTGCAACCAACGCGATGGTGGGATATTGTTGACAATGGGCACAGACAAACAGACATACTACTCAAATCTAAATCATCGCACGATTTAACGGTCATTTTGAAAATGACATGTGGTTCAGACTGTGCTCGCATGTGTCATGGTGGCGCTACTGTGCCTACATCACCTCTCAATTTTGAAGAGAAATGAACGCGACGCCGATCAATGTTTGCATAAAATGACTCAATCATGAACCTTCATTCATGTTTTATGAAAGGATGACGCCACGAGGGAGTCGTCACCTGCAAAATTGCTACATCAAGCCGAGGGATACAACACCTGCAAATGAATGTTTCGGACTGAGCATTATAGAGGGTGCTAGTGAGATGTCAAACGATGTTCTCGAAGCAATTTTCTTCTAAGTAGTATGTCTGTTTGTCTGTGCAATGGGTTCACACATGGGTGCGTGGATACCAGGTGTAAGATAATAGATTGGTGTATTTATTACTCTGAAGGGAATGCGGCACAGTTCGCTTGATTGCATAACTCGTAGGCGTTACATGAAATATTGACACTGTGCAAGGAAAGTTTGACGGAAGGAGAACGGCTTTTTCAACCCGTTTTTGTTCTAGCGATGCACAGTGGGAAAAAATACGTATAAAACGCGAATAAATTCAATATCTCTGCTCGGAGTGGATGGATTCGAATGAATTTTTGACACAAACTGCAAAAATCTCCACAGTTTTAGATAAGGAGGGTGTCATTTACCGCACGATGCTGGGAATCAGTGAATTTAGCTCGTTTTACCCCACTCTCTCTATCATACATCTTTTTGAGAAAATCCTCATCTATTCCCGACTGGCGCGCAAAATAAATGGCTTCTTTAACTCGCATTTGTGTAAAAACTTCCATAGTATCGGCAATTTAACATAGGGTTGGTCCTGCTCTTATCGATTGCGTTTCACTCCGGGCGGAGATACATGTGAAATTTCAAAGAAATAGGGGATATCGGAATTATTTGAAGATATTTCAATTTTTAAAGCCGTGCGGTGAGCCAAATCAGCTCCATTCGGTACTACGGAAGTTTTTACACAATCACGACTTTAAAAAATCATTTATTTTGTACTTCAGAAATTTTCGAAAAAGGTGAAAAAGAGAGAGAGAGAGAGTGGGGTAAAACGAGCTAAATACATCGACTTCCAGCATCGTGCGGCGAATGACACGTTCCTTATCTGAAACTATAGATAATTTTACAGTTTGTGTCAAAAAATCATTCAAATCCATTCACTCCGAGCAGAGATATTGAATTTATTCGCGTTTTATACCTATTTTTTTCCCATTGTGCGATGGCTACGCACATGTGAATATACATGAGTTGTATATGTAGAGAATGGTGGGGAAGTTCATAGAAAGATACCAAGTAGGAGGAAAGGGACGGGCCTGGAATTGAACTCAGGACCTTCTGCATAGGATTCAGAAGCGGTAGCCACTAGACCATCAAACTCCTTGATTGCCAAAAGAATTATTATAAGAATATTCGCCAAAGTAATTCCTGCAGAAATTATGAAAGCGTTTCAAAAAAAAATGGTGAAATCCAATCTCAAAATAAATTGGCGAATTATATTCCAAAGAAGTTGCTGAAGAAATTTTCAAAAAAAAATCCGCAAGTGTTTACAAGGATTTTTTAAGGACTTCTCAAAGAATATGCCAAGAAGTTTCACAAAGAAATCCTAAAATAATTTCTTGAGAAGTTTCCTAAGGAATTACCGAACGATTTTCTAAGCCCTATGTGGAATTCCTAAAGGAATTGCTAGAGAAATCGTCAAAAGAATTTCCTAAGGAATTTTAAAAAGAATTCCAAAAAGAATTGCCGAATGAATTTACATGCACATTCAGAAGGAATGTCCGAGAGAATTCAGAAACAATTATCGATGATTTTTTCTTTCGAACAAATGACCACAAAGTATTTACCCAAGAAGTTCCCAAAGTAATACAGTTAGGTATTTTTCACGCGGTTTTCATTTACGCGGCCGCGTAAATGAAAACTCCATACAAAAAAAAATCATCGTCTTATTTTTGCATGATTCGTCGAGAAATGGTGAGACTTTTTTTACGCGTTTTTTTTTAATTATGAACTGAGTTTTTTTTACGCGGTATGTATCTCCCGCGTAAAAAAAACCTGACTGTAATAGAAGAGGTCTTCGAATAATTTACCTGAGAGGTTTTTAAAGAAACTGCTGAACAAATTCCCAAATAAATTTTCGAAGAAATTTAAATTTGCTCACACAATACACAGAAAAAAAATCTGAAACCTACACGTGACGTAAATTTGTATCTTTGTATTTATTTTGTAAAGCGTAAGCCTTTAATTCAACACTTTTTGTTAGGTCAAGGAAACAAACATACAGAAAAAAACTAGTGGATAACTAAATGATACTACCTACAATATTACTTATAAAGAGAAACGCAAAAATTACTCGTCTTGAAATCGTAAGTATGGCCAGGTAGTCTAGCGTTCGTTTAAAGTAAAACTTCAGTCAGGTGTTTTTTGAAAGAATTTAGAGTAGGTTGTTGTTTTGCTGCTAGTGGCAATCCATTCCACATAATTGCTCCACCGATCAGGAGGCTTTTCCGTGATAAAGTTGAATGGCGGGGGATGATGAAGCACCGAGAGCGCCCATGTTGATTTTTTTGAACTAGCGGAAGGATGTAGCCAATAAGTTCTTCATTATATGCCTGTCACATAAAGCAGCATATGCGGTTGAAATAGTTTTTCGGGAGGTCATGTCCAAGAATAGCATCCCGTACAGCTGCGGTTGATTCTGTACGACTGATGTTATAGACAAACCCTAGCGAAGCCTTGAAGCAACGGTTTAGTTGTTCTTTAACGGCCGCAGACAATCCGTTGCAGTAGACCACATCGCAGTCAGTAAACAGTGGGTTGACTAGCACCTGCGTCAGTTTCCTACGTATCGCTGTGGTCAGTACCGGTGCGAAATGCCTTAATGTTCGCAGAGTGGCGAAAACTTTCGCTGTTATATCGTTAACGTGTCCTGTCCAGTCCTGTCCAGAACTTTGAGTCCATACGCAAACCCAGATTTATGACGGTATCTGAAAAAGCGACAAGTTCCCCGCAGAAGGAAATGTTTTCGATGGGAATAGTATTTTCCTTGGAGAAAATACTTTTACAACGTTTGAATTTCCCCTTCATTTCATTCGATTCTTCATAAAAGAATTTCTTGCACGCAAAATTGTAAGCAAGCTCCATATTGTAGACAACCTGTAATTTTACAATCCGATGAAGAATTGAATGAAGAAGCGATGGAGGTCAATTTGTTACAGCGAACTCGATGTCACCATTCTGAACTGTGCACAATTTTAGTGTAAAAGTATTTCCATGTATTGTGCGTTATTTTGCGAGAACTAACTACACAGTATTATGATTCACTTCACATCATGGTCGACACAAAAAAAAAAAAAAGATTTGCTTCAATCGTGTGCCCTACAAGGTTCTCTCTCAAATTGTATGCCGCCGTCTGTCACCGATTGCAAGAGAGTTCGTGGGGCAATATCAGGCTGGATTCATGGGTGAACGCGCTACAACGGACCAGATGTTCGCCATCCGCCAGGTGTTGCAGAAATGCCGCGAATACAGCGTGCCCACACATCACTTGTTCATCGATTTCAAATCGACGTATGATACAATCGATCGAGAACAGCTATGGCAGATTATGCACGAATACGGATTCCCGGATAAACTGATACGGTTGATCAAGGCGACGATGGATCGAGTGATGTGCGTAGTTCGAGTATCAGGGACACTCTCGAGTCCCTTCGAATCGTGCAGAGGGTTACGGCAAGGTGATGGTCTTTCGTGTTTACGTTAGAAGGTGTAATAAGGAGAGTGTGGATAAACACGAGTGGGACGATTTTCGCGAAGTCCGTTCTTGGTTTCGCTGATGATATTGATATTATTGCTCGTAAATTTGAGACAATGGCGGAAACGTACATCCGACTAAAGAGTGAAGCCAGGCGAATCGGATTAGTCATTAATGTATCGAAGACAAAGTACATGATGGCAAAGGGCTCCAGGGAGGAATCACCGCGCCCGCCACCCCGAATTTATATCGAGGCGGTTGAAGAATTCTTGTACTTGGGCTCACTGGTGACCGCCGACAACGACACCAGCAGAGAGAATCAGAGGCGCATTGTGGCAGAAAATCGTGCTTACTTTGGACTCCGCAGAGCTCTACGATCGAATAAAGTTCGCCGTAACACAAAGTTAACTCTCTACAAAACGCTGATTAGACCGGTAGTCCTCTATGGGCACGAAACATAGACCCTACGGGCAGAGGGCCAACGCGCCCTTGGAGTTTTCGAACGGAAGTTGTTGCGTACCATCTACGGCGGAGTGCAGATGGAAGACGGGACTTAGAGAAGGCGAATGAACCACGAGCTGCATCAGCTGCTGAGAGAACCAACGGATCCCTGGTTTTGCGGCCAATATGGCTGCGTATTGCCAGAACGCAAATAAATGACCCCTGTAGTAAAGTGTTTTGATAGACAGGAATATTTGAACGGGAAAGCTTTTAAATGTACTGAACAAATATAAGACCTTGTCATATGTAGTTGGACAAATAAGGGGCTTCTTTCCTAGAATACAAACTCGTTTGATTATTTTTATATAAATTTGTCTTACAGTCAAAGGTTTATGTACAGGTAATTAAATAATACTAAAAATATCATTATTTGTTACGTTATACTCGATTCACTGTTTCCGGGAAGTGTTCCAAGATCCGATGCAATTGCGCATCGTTTCTTCCCATGCTTCTTCCTCCATCCATCATTTACCTCTTTCTCTTACTTTATATCTCGTCCCGGCCCTGCATGTATCCGCAACTTTTGTAACATTCATATTCAGCTACAAAAGCGTTGGAATGGATTTTTTCCGTTTTATAACAACCTATTACTATCTCCTACAGCAAAGGATAATCGTTTGTCTATGTTTCTTCTTCTCGTTCCACCGATTATCGTTCTTTTCGGGTACAATTCTTCATACTGTTGTGAACTCTTGATCAAAGGTGTGTTATAATACGTCATACTTTTGAAATGCATTTTTACTGTTTTATGGTTATATGCATAATTTCTGATTGTTTCTTTTACTTGTCATATGTTTGGAACAAAAGAATGAGTGAGTGCCTTTAAAATGTTCTAGTGATAAAGGTACGAAACGGAAATGAAACTGAAAGTGTTGATATCTTAACGATCTTAACTACACGTTAGGGCGAAAGATGGGGCTTTGTACATGGCGTTCGATGGTTGGTAGTGCTTTCGGGAGTATTTACGTCGTGTTTTTTTTTTTTCTTATTTGTTTGGCTCGAGAAAGGGCCTACTCTAAAAAGGGATCGCTTGTGCGCACTTTTGCTAAATCTGGTTTCGCAATACGTAAACTGGGCAGGGTTTTGGCTAAGGTGTAGGATGTGTGGGGGTGTGACTTTTGCTCTACGTACGATATTCAAGTATCTTTATATAATCACTGGCTTGAGTGAGTCGTCTACCTAAGCGAAACTCGACAATGATTTTGATCTGATGAAGAATTTGCGCATGATTCTCTTGGATGGGGGATTTTTTTTTTTCGTACAAATCACAACAAGATGCATTCAATGTAAAAATACTTAAGCTAGAGTTTTGATTTTGGGAGGTAAAACAAAAATGAATGACGACTGGATGTGGCGATGTCTAGGTATATGGTAAAACAGTGTGTCACTTCTCTTCAATACTATTGGCTAGAATAGGTTCTATCTAAAGCATTTAGTAAATTCTGTCATATCTCAGTGGGCTTGTTCTACTGCGGTAGCTTTAAATTAGTATGGAGGGAGATACGCCTTGCCATAGTTGGGCCCCAGCGTCGATGGCTGATAGACGGTGCTGGCCACCGGACTGTTGGCTGCCGTCTGGTAGTTTGGCACTGGCGTAATGAATTGGTTCGGGTTTTTCAGGGCCTGTCTGATCCATTGCACGTCGATGTTCGAGAAGGACACAATCTGGTCCGGTCGGCCACAGCCGTTGTCCGACGAGTAGACACCCTTCAGGTAGTACGTTCCGCTGGTGTCGGCACAAGCCAACGCACTACCGATGTCCACGTCGCAGGCATCGGCCGCTGGACGACCACAGATGTGCGACTCCGGGGTGAATCCGTTATTCTGGAGCTCACGTTGACTGTCGGCTTCCGAAAGCAGCGAAATCGGCATCTGACGCATCAGCGCGTTTCCGATGTGAACTAGAAGGCAGATAAGAAGCACATTAGTACCAAGGATTTGAAGAAGAACCTTCGAACGACTTACTCTTCAACACTTCACGTCCCCAACCGGTAGTGACGCAGTTCTCGTACGAAGCGCTCGGCACAACGTCGTTCTCGTCCAGGCACAGCTGTCCGATGTGGGTATCGAATCGTAGGCGGTCCTCCAGCACCAGCATAGCGACGTCGTAGTTCAGGGTCGTTGGTTGGTAGGCCGGGTGGTAAATAACGTTCTTCACGCGCACAATCTGGAATGTCTTTGGTTCGGCGTCAACTCCCAACCGCCATTCGCCACCCTTGATCATAATATCACGCGGGTTCAGTCTGGAAATAGAAACAGTAATGCCGATTGGTAATCCCACAAAGCTGCTGACGATCTTCCACTTACCCATAAACGCAGTTAGCGGCCGTCACAACCGTGGTCTCCGAAATTATGGCACCTCCGCAAAGCAGCGTCTTGTTCGATTCCAGAATCACCATGGCTTGCCAGGGGAACTCTCCGAAACCGGTGTCCCACGGGCCGGCACCTCGTGGTTGAGTGTTCTGAAAGACAGATCATTAGTTGGACAACCCATCCCCGTGCACATCTTACCACACCGAGAAGCTTCATGGATCAACGGAAGTTGAAACCGTGGAGCTACAGCAATATCACACAAACTTACATAGTTCCTAGGGGCACACTGGCTACCGCCTTGCTTCTGGAATGGCTTGAATCGGGTGTTACCGCTGTGTACGAACTGAAGTCCTCCGGCCGTGAATCGCTTGGTGCCAGTGCTTCCGGCACTTGTGGTTTGCGTCTGTTGTGTCTGTTGTCTCTGCACTGCGGTCGTGGACGTCGACGAAGCGGCAGCCGTTACTCCTCGGTCGTACTGGGTCTTCGTGTACTGATTCTGGCTGGCGCTGGTGATCTGGTTCGGTCCGTAGTTCTGGGCGGCAGTTACCCGACTGGGAGACGCTAGGATGGCTTCATTGCGTTGAGTCTGTTGAGTCTGGCTGATGCTGTTTCCGTTTTGATTGCCGTTTCCGTTGTTGCCGTTGGGTTTGTACGAGCCATCGTCGAAGGGAAGGATTTCTGGGTTGTACAGTCCGAGCATGCCCACTGGCCAGGGGTCGACGTAGTCTGGATCACGGCAGCACACTCCGGTGAAGCCCTTTTCAGGGTTGCGGCATTCGGTGACGGGGACACGGAACAGTTCCTGTTCAGGGGTGAGGACGACTGGAGTCTTGGAGATGACACCGGTGGAAGAGCAGAATTCGCGTTCGGTACAGTTCATGGCGGCGGAGCATCCTACTGGCGGGAGTGGTGGTGGAGCGTTTCCTCCTACTGGTGGTTGGGTTGGACGCGGCTGGAACGGACGCTGTGGTGGTGGTGGTTGAGTTGGGCGAAGGAAGCTGGGCGTGTCCTGGGCTGGGCTTGGAACTTCGTTTGTATCCTGTGGAGGTCTCACCGCATTAGGGTCGGTATTGGATGATGCTGGAATTTCTTCCCGGGGTGGGATGTACTCATCACCGCGATATGGAGGGCTCGTAGTGGTCGGTGGTGGGAAATACCTCGTGGTGGTTGGTGGCGGTACATAGCGAGTGGTGGTTGGAGGTGGCACGTAACGTGTGGTGGTTGGTGGTGGTACGTAACGTGTTGTGGTGGGTGGTGGAACGTAACGTGTGGGTGTGGGTGGTGGTGGGCGTGGAGTGGTTGGTGGTCGTGGTGGTGGTGCAGTTTGAATGTCTGTGTTTGTGTTTTGGCCTTCCGGAGGAAGGTATTGATTGTCTGGCACTCTTACTACGTATCCTTCGTTGGTCAGCACGGTTGACTCGGAAATGAGCGATTGGGTCTTGCAGCACACTTCCGGGGAGAAACATTGGCCGGACTGGAATGGTAAAGAAATGGAAAAAGTGTTTAACGAAATTGTCAATACAATTGTGATGTAGTTTTAATGTATTTTTATAAGCATTGCGTTTTTTTTTTTTTCAAAAGTAGACTGGGAAAGCATTTCAAGAGATTTCAATAGGCTTCAGAGGACTTCTTGAAGGTTTCAGAGAGCTTCAGGAGACATTCAGAATGGTTTAGAGAGGAGTTGCCAGGGGTTTCGAGGGGTTTCAGGGATTCTTTTTGGGTATCTGTGGGTTTAGGAGAAGTTTCTGGGAGTCTTAAGGGGGGTTTGAGCTGCAAAAAGGTGAGTCGACAATAAGCGTCCAACATGGCTCTGGTCCTCACAAAGTCTTACCTCATGCATTCACAGGTCAATCGTTGACAAATACCACCAGCTAAAAGTTGTGTGTTAAGCTGGTAGTGCAGCCTAGGTACTGTTGTCCTTCTGACTTCAACTAGATTGAGGATGTACGTCCCGAGCGTCTGTTCACCAATATGGTTCGGCTCAAACAGCATCTGTACTGGCCTCCAGCGGCTGAATATGAAATGCTTCTTTACTGGAAGCTATACCTTAGATGGCTGCCCCATCCCGGTGAATAGATATGTACCTTAGGCCAACAGCCTACTGTCCCCGAATCTCTACATACCGTTCAAGAAAAAGAAGATCAGATTCAGAACGCATGTTAGGTGGATTGAATGCCGTTGTGGATAAAGTTCCAGGAGACGACATCAGGATATGCATAGGCGCTTTCAACGTGAAGATTGGCTCCATCAACACAGACTATGAGCGTGTCATGGAATGTCATGATATTGGAGAAATGAGCGGAAACGGCAAGCTGTTTCCCCATCAACCACGTGAGTCTCTCGTGATGAGTATAATGAAAACCACATCAATCACACCTGCATCAGCCGAAAATGGAGACGGAACTTTGGTGATGTCCGGAATAAATGCAGCGCTGATATTGCATCTGACCATCACCTTCTAATTGACAAGATTCGACTACGTATTGCTCGGATCCAGTGGCAGGAATCCGAGTAGCGGATGTTCTGGAAGGTGACAGTGTTAAATAGCAGATGACGGCCATCAAGAATGCCATAATTGAAACCAACGATAACATCTTGAGTGAGCTGTACACTCAGCTAAAAGAGAGGATCATCGATGAAGCCTGGTGGAAGAATGAGGAGCACGGAGAAGCAAATATCGCGATACAGCGGACAAGAACTAGAGCAGCCAAATACGAGTCTTGTCAATGATATTTGGCTCTTCAAAAGTAAGTCAAACATTGCTGCAGACGGGTCAAGCGAGCGTATGTGGATTCCCTTGCTGACGAAGGGAAGAAAGCCACCACAATCGGCGATATCCACCTCCTCTACTATATCTCACGACGCATGGATGGATCTGAGGATGCCAGTGAAATGATCAACTGACCAGCTAAAACGTTGATTTGAGCACTTCGAACAACTTCTTCAAGTTTCGACGTCCGGTCAACCATGAATCGCATAGGGTACAACGCATCACTCATGTTAACTCTGAGGTAACAGGAGATTCAAACAGCCATCCGAAGCATGAGGTTCAACAAGGCTCCCGGGGCCGATCGCTACCTGCGCAAATGTTGCATCAACTCTCAGTAGGTCGGCTCCAAAGGCAGTAGGCAGGAATTCGTACCGGAAGGTCTTGTGTAGATCATATTACCTCCGTATCATCCTGGGGCAGGTTAATAAATTCCAAGAGTCCCTCTATTTGATATTCATTGACTACGAAAACAGATTTTTGATCATCTGAACCGCGAAAATCTGTGGGGCGCCCTAAGACGCAAAGAAGTTCCGAAAAAAATCGACAACCTCATCGAAGCGCAGTGTACGAGGCTTTTGCATGCATTGCAGAGTGCTGCATAACAGAGCTTATCGTAATCGACGAAATCATGGTGGAGGCGGTTAAGCGTACACCGAATCGTGGGCTACTTCGGCAGTCCATCACCATGGAGCATCTCTAAACGACTTCGATTTGACCGATAATGTTGCTCTACTAGCCCATTTCAACGGTGCTCGGACCTGACATGCAGAGTAACCTCAACGACCTAGTCAAACGCTTCTCTACGGCGGGTTTCACCATCAACGTCAACAAGACCAAACCTTTGGATGTAAACACGGTCAACCCTTACAGTTTTAAATAGGTCGAAAACTTTTAATATCTTGGCAGTCAGATCGCGTCAAATGGCGGTTCCAAGATCGACATAGGAGCACGGATCAATAAGCCTAGATCTGACAACGCATCAAAATACCAATTTTCTATCACACCGTGAAATCTGTGCTGTTTTTCGCCAGAAAAAAGAGGTGCGTGTCAGCAGTGACCATACAGAGGCTGCATGTTTTCATCAACCGATGGCTACAATGCATAATTCGCGCCTGGTGGCCTACAACTGGATCTTGAATGCTGAGCTCCATTGACGATGCCATCAGAAACCGATATTAACAGAAATTTGAGAACGTTAGTGAAGGTGGTCGTGGCGACGAAGCCTCAAGAACAATATCAAGGAAATCAATAGGAATCTGACCTGGGCCCAGAGCAAGGCTAAAGCGAGCAGTTGCCCAGGGCCAGGATGGAGATCTTTTATGTTGCCCTGGGGGTACATAAGGGGTGCTCAGTGAGTTACGGAGTTTTAAAAGGGGTTTCAACCCAAGCAGCAATTTGCTTCAGGGGATTTTCCGGAGGTTTTGGGGGATCATCCGGGAGTTTGAGAGAAGTTCCTGTGGTTTATGAGAAACTTATTGAGCTCCTCTGGCGTTTCAAGACGATTCAGGCCATTTCATGGAGTTTAAGGTGGTTTCATAGGACTTCGGGAGACTGTAAGTTTATGGGGGTTTTAAGAGGGGTTTCAAGGCGTTTTATTAGGTGTCTTAAAGTTTAAGGCGGTTTCAGGGTCAGTGTTGCATTAGAACTAAACGCGAGTCAAACACAAACTGAACCTTTTAGTTATTCTGAACGAGACATTCTAGATGCTAGTCCTAGTTGTCCTTCACTGAAACGCACCGAGAGTTCATCCGAACATTGATAATAATTCACGGAATAACCCGGAGAAAAAATCGATGAAGGTATCAGAAATCATAGCGAAATCTAATATGGTGAACTACTCAATGATAGCTCGTTAAGATATTACAAGATCAAAACAATAGCAGACAAGATTTGTCATTTTTTCTTCTAGAAAAAAAGATAAAAAGTATGTCAGCATCCAGCATTGAACCTATGACCTTAGGATTCACAGGCGGCGATGCTTAACAAACAACTGTGGCTATTGTGACTATTGTGAATAACATGGGAATAAGAGCATGCGGTTCATCGTTTCCGCAACTCAGAAAGGAGCACATAACATTGTATGCGTTTCATTTCGTGCAGAAGAGCTAAACTTGTTCTTATGTTGAAATTTGAAGCTATTTCGACAAGAACAAAAATTGATATCATATCACTTTGAGCTATTCGTGCGATATTCATTAGATTTTTGAATAACACATTAAAATCCCTTCGAGATATGACAGCAAAAAATGTTCGATTTGAGATATGAATTGGATATTCTCGTCTACCCGGGATATAGCAGAGTTCAAGACACCTTTAGGTTATTTCAAGAAAATTCTCAGGGACTGTAGAGAAGTTTCCGGAGATCACGATGGGCTTCAAAAGCTTTCAGAGAGTTTCGGCGGTTTCAGGGGAGCTTAAGAGAAGTTTCCGGGGGTCGCCAGAGTATTATCCTTTCTCAAGTCGTGCAGTTGGCCACAATCGCCAGCACCACCATAAGGAGTGTATCGGAAAGTAGTTGAAAATGTTCAGGATGCTCTATCTCGAAGCTGGGTTGGTCTTTTCATTTCGGTTCTTCTATGAAATCTTCACAATATAGTTAAGTTTAGAACAGCTTGGAAAAAATTGGAAAATGTTTAGTATTATTGAATATATGGTTAAATGAATACACCTCACAAAATAAAAATCTGCACAAAATGCAATTTTGTTCCGATTTTTCAACATTTCCAAAATCTCTAGCGAATAAAATTTGTACGATAAAAAATATGGAAAATATTGATGCTTGTTAACAGTTATGTACACATAACATATCATTCTACACCGACTTTCAAAATTCATATTTTCGATAGAAAAATCTCCTATGTCTACAAAATGGTCCACTCCAAAAAACGTCTATTTTTTTGTCAAACTTTGAAGTTCTGCTTTTAATATCTTAAAAGGTTATAAAATTATATTTTTTGCTCTAACGTACTCGTCCATAAATTAAAAAAACATACCCTATTTAAAAAATTCCAATTTTTTATTTTATTTATTTTTTATTTGCGTAAACATGATTTGAAGGAGCATAGAAAAAAGGGGTTCCTCAAAAATGGCCTTTTTTCATTTTTAAGAATTGCGCTTAAATGCAGTGGAGTTTTTTCTTGAAAAAAATAATTTGCCTGTATCACGAGGATTTTGGAGCTTATTATATTTGCACAAAAAAATAACAATTTTCGAACATTATCGAACTTTTTTCGCAATTTCAATTTTTTAGTAGGTGTGCAAAAATTTAAATACACGCGTTCAGTAATCTAGGTAAAAACCCCAGTTAAAAGAACATTTTTAGAAAATCCTTAAAGCCATTTCTTTTTTCAAGGATTTATACAGTATCTCCAAAAATAAAATTACTTAAAAGTTGTATTAAACTATTTTTGAGGCTATTTTAAACATTTTCAACTACTTTACGATACATTCCTTAATGCTGAGTACAAACATCGAGCTTTTTCCAACGTGGTGTACAAAACACAACAGCGCAATCACTCGAGGGTTAACTGTATTCGCATCGAGGGATCACTAGCTACGGTTGTGAATTCGTTTACCCATACTGAAGGGAAATTTTGGATTTCCATAGACAGTTCAATAAAGTCCCCATGACTGCTTCCTCCGACCAACTAAACTGAATATAAAACAATTCGATTTAGGTAATATTACCTCAATGAGGGTACCTATATTAAGGTGAAACATCAAGAAATCCCATTGCAATTTTTCATACAAACCTTAGAGGCACAAATCTGACGAACAAAGCATCGAGCCAAGCCGCACTTGTTTTTCCTGGCTTTGCTCACTTCCAAAAAGAGTCAGCTTTTACAAATCGAGAGCATTTGTTTACAAATGTTCAAGATTGGTGCTCTTGAAAACATGAGTAGGGGATCAAGTCGGTCATTGTGGCAGCCATGTTTGTATTCTCTGATGTTTCTCCTTAATTCAACATAGGATGAAACTTGACGAACTTGTCTAGACAATCACAACTCGTTCTCTGTGGAACATTACATAGTTAGCTAAAAATCCTTGTAAATGCTGTATGTACAGACGCATTTGTGTACTGTACTTTGCAAACAAGATACTTATAAGTGTGCTAAGAAGCCCTTTGGAATGAAGAGAAATGCTGCAGCAAAGAAAACAAAAGAATCAATCAAACTTTTAAGAATTCAAGCAGTGATGGTAAACAGCGATGACAATTGCAATGTTTCATAAGAAAAGTGCTGGTGTCAGCATTAAACGCCTTATGAAATATTAGCTAAGTTTCAGATATCTTCCAAAACCCATCTTATGACGTCCATCATATTTTATCGTCACTTGGGAATGCGGAATCCCAGCTGAACCGTGTCCCAATGATAATTATAATTATCAACACACTTCCATCCTGATTGAAAAATGAAGATTATAATTTTTGGCAAATTTCGCACACTCCGTCATAAATAATCCAAAATCCTGCTGACAGAATCAAAACTTGTTCCGCAATTTTTGTTTTCCCATCTATTATTGGATATCCAGCTCGTTGATCCGGGATTCGTCAACTCCCAACAGTTGATCCCGTCACGGTTCTCCACCTTCAATGGGATCGCCTCGCGGCTTGCTAGCTACCATGCCAACGTCAATGGTACGATGGTGGGCCATCTGGCATTGATAGCTCATCATCTGGTTACCATGCCTTATTCTATTCAAATTTATGGAAATGGAATTCTACGATTCGTTCGAGCCGCTCGAATCAATCGCTGTAGTGCGCGCGTGCGGCTTCAGATGTCACTGCCCATTTATCAACGCTGCTCCTCCATTCAAGAATATTCAACCAAACGGACATCTCGGTAGACGGACGGCTGCAGCGGCAACGCTAGCATTGATGATGGGACAGTTGACACGGATCAACAACATTAGTCCGATCGGAAAGATGCGGCGCGCGCGAAGATGTCTAATGTCATCGCATGTCCGTCCGTCGTCATCCGTCCGGCTGATGGATGCTACTGGTGAAAAAGCATATCTTAGCGACGTCGTCGTCGCGTCGTGGTCAACGGAGTCAATGCTACTCTCCGCTGGACAAGGGCAACAATTTATGGCCTGTCCGAGAGTGTGGCGGAGATGTCCTCCACACACATGCGAGGAGGGTTGCGTTTCAGTCAGTGATTAGTCCCTTGCAAAAAGCTTGGACCGGAGCGGTAGGGGTATGTACCTACTAAGTGCTGCCATTGACACAGATGAGTCGGTTGACCGCAGGGTCTCGGTCAGAGTGGTGTTGTGGATCAAATGAATTGGCATAGAAAGAAGATAAGTGTGATTGGCGTCCTAAATGGCATTTCTTCTATGACTCCTTCAACGTAAGCTCATTGGATTCTTTTACACATTTTTGTTTCCTACAGAAGCACTTTTAAGATTCCTCAATGAGCACTTTCTGGAATTCATCCTTGATTCTGGTCGGTTAACTCTTGCAAAACGTTCTGAAGTTTTTCAAGATCGTCAAGAAGCTATCTGAGATTCCTCCTAAAGTACGTAAACGAATTTATTGTGGGTTTTACACAAGACATAATCTTGAAATTCCTTCTGTGCTTCTGAGAATATCCCTGTTGATTCTTTTGAAATTGCTCCAGGAGTTCTTTCAGGGTTTGCTACTGTAACTTACACGGGAGTTCTTCCAAGACTTTTTTTCTTAATTATGATAACAAATTCCTCGTTAGATTCCTACATATGTTCCATATGAGCGTCCCTTCGAAATTTATCCTGGAATTCCTCCCATTTTTTTCTGAGTTTCCATCAGGAGTTTCTTCTAATATTCGTCTTCATCTTCCACCATTCTTCCAGAGAATGCTTCTGCTCATCCAGCAAGCTCTCCAGGAGTTCCTTCTGAGATTCCTGCAGAAGTTTCTTCTGAGATTCCAACGACAGTTTCTTGGGGGACTCTTACGGGAGGGTTTATTTGTATTTTTTTTTACATGAATACCTTCGACCAGTGGCTGTACAGACTGGACAAAACTTTAAACTAGACCAGTGTTAAAGAGCTCAAAGAACACCAAGTTTAATAGAGGCAGGCCAAGTTCCGTAGCCATAAATAAGAAGAGATGAAGAACTTGTAAGAGGATTTTTTTTTTCAGGATTTTCAATTTCAATGAGATTCTTCAAAGAGTTCCTTCTTGTAGCATGCAGTCATGAAATCCTTCGTGGGTCCGACCAGCAATCTACCCAAGAGATTTTCTGGGTCCATGAAGGAATTCCTGAAAGAATCCTTGGGGGAATCTCGGGAGGAACTCTTGAAGAAATCCCAGGAGGCTTGTCCGAAGAAATACCTGAAGGATTCCTTGAAGGAATTCCTGAAAATATCCCTGGAGAAATTCTTGAAGGAATCCCTGGAGGAATTCAAAAAGGAATCTCTGAAGGAATTCTTAAAGAAATCCCTATGAGAATTCCTGAAGGAGTTCCTAAAAGAATCCCTGGAGGAATTTCTGAAGAAATCCCTGGAGGAATTTCTGAAGAAATCCCTGGAGGAATTTCTGGAGAAATCCCTGGAGGGCTTTCCCAAGGAATACCTGGAGGAATTGCTAAAGGAATCCCTGGAGGAATTCTTGAAGGAATTCCTATAGGAATTCTTGGAGGAATTCCTGAAGGAATCTCTGGAGGAATTTCTGAACGAATCCCTGGAAGTATTCCTGAAGAAATCCCAAGAGCAATTCCTCAAGGAATACCTGAATAAACCCCTGGAGGAATTTCTGAAGGAATTTCTGCAAGAATTCCTGAAGAAATCCCTGAAGGAGTTCCTGAAATAATCTCTGGAGGAGTTCCTGGAGAAATCCCTGGGGGAAAACCTGTTAAAATTCCTGTAGGTTTCTCTCAAAGAATTCCTGAAGAAATTCCTGGAGGAATTCCTCAAGGAATCTCTAAAAGAATTCCTGGAAAGATCTCTGGAGGAATTCCTGAAAAAATCTCTGGAGGAATTTCGGAACGAATCCCTGGAAGTATTTCTAAAGAAATCCCTGGTGGAATTCCTGCTGAAATCCCTAGAGCAATTCCTCAAGGAATTCCTGAAGAAACCCCTGGAGGAATTTCTTAAGGAATTTCTGCAAGAATTCCTGAAGAAATCTCTGAAGGAGTTCCTGCAATAATCTCTGGAGGAGTTCCTGGAGAAATCCCTGGGGGAAAACCTGTTAAAATTCCTGTAGGTATCTCTCGAAGAATTCCTGAAGAAATCCCTGGAGGAATTCCTCAAGGAATCTCTAAAAGAATTCCTGAAGAGATCTCTGGAGGTATTCCTGAAGAAATCCCTGGGAGGAATTCCCAAATGAATCCCTGGAAGAATTCTTGAAAAAAATCCCTGGAGGAATTTCTGAAAGAATTCCTGGAAGTATTCCTGAAGATATCCCTGGAAGAATTCTTGGAAGAATCCCTGGAGAAATTCCTGAATGACCCCCTGAAAGAATTCTTGAAGGAATCTCTTGAGGAATTCCTGAAGGAATTCCTGCTGAAATCCCTGGCGAATTTCCTCAAGGAATTCCTGAAGAAGCCCTTGGAGCAGTTCTTCAAGGAATCTCTGGAAGAATTCTTGAAGAAATCCATGAAGGACTTCATGAAAGAATCCCTGCAGTAATTTCTGAAGGAATCCCTGTAGGAATACATGTTGAAACTCCTGGAAGAATTCTTGAAGAAAACCCTGGAGGAATTCCTGAAGGGATCCCAGGAGGAATTTCCAAATGAATCCCTCAAATAATTCTTTAAAGAATCCCTGGGTGAATTTCTGAAGGAATACCTGGAAGTATTGCTGAAGAAATCCACGGAGCAATTCTTGAAGGAATCCCTGGAGGAATCTCTGGATAAATCCCTGGAAGAATTGCTGAAAACATCCCAGGAGGAATTTCTGCAGGAATTTCTGAAGGAATTTCTGAAGCAATCCAAGGATGAGTTGTGGAAGGAATCCCTACAGAAATTTTTGAAAAAGACTCTGAAGGATTCTTTGTAGAAATCCTTGTAGGAAGTCCTGAAGGAATTGCTGGACGAATTCCTTAAGGAATCCATGGAGGAATTCCTGAAGGAATCCCTCCAGGAATTACTAAGGAAATCTCTGAAGGAATTCCTATAGGAATCTCTGGAGAAGTCCTGAAGAAATACTCAAGGAATCTATGGAAGAATTCCTAAACAAATCCCTAAAGGAATTCGTAAAAGAATCCCTGGAAGATTTCCTGAAGGAATCTCTGGAAGAATTTTTGAAGAAAACCCTGGAGGAATTCCTGAAGGGATCCCTGGAGGAATTTCCAAATAAATCCCTGAAACTATTCTTTCAAGAATCCCTGGATGAATTTCTGAAGGAATCCCTATAAGTATTGCTGAAGAAATCCATGGAGCAATTCCTGAATGAATCCCTGGAAGAATTCCTGAATAAATCCCTGGAAGAATTCTTGAAGGAATCCCTGGAGGAATTTCTGAAAAAAAATCCTGGTGGAATTCCTGAAGAAATCCCTGGAGAAATTTTCGAATGAATCTCAGGAGGAATCCCTGGAGGAATCCCTGGAGAAATCCCTGGAAGAATCTCTGGAGGAATCTCTGGATGAGCTGTTGAAGGAATCCCTACAGGAATTTTTGAAGCAAACTCTGAAGGAATCTTTGTAGAAATCCTTGTAGGAAGTCCTGAAGGAATCGCTGGACGAATTCCTTAAGTAATCCCTGGAGGAATTTCTGTAAGAATTATTAAGGAAATCCCTGAAGGAATTCCTATAGGAATCTCTGGAGAAGTCGTGAAGAAATACGCAAGGAATCTATGGAAGAATTCCTGAACAAATCCCTAAAGGAATTCGTAAAAGAATCCCTGGAAGATTTCCTGAAAGAATCTCTGGAAGATTTCTTGTAGAAAACCCTGGAGGAATTTCCAAATGATTCCCTGAAAGAATTCTTGAAAGAATCCCTGGATTAATTTTTGAAGGAATCCCTGGAATTATTCCTGAAGAAATCCGTGGAGCAATTCCTGAATGAATCCCTGGAAGAATTCCTGAATAAATACCTGGAAGAATTCTTGAAGGAATCCCTGGAGGAATTCCTGAAGAAATCCCTGGAGAAAGGCTTGAAGGAATCCCCGGAGGAATCTCTGAACTAATCGCTGGATTAGTTCCTGAAAGAATCCCTGGAGAAATTTCTGAAGGAATTCCTGCAGTAATCCCTGGATGAGTTCTTGAAGGAATCTCTACAGGAATCCTTGAAGGAATCTCTGAAGAAATCTCTTAAGAAATCTCTGAAGGAATCTCTGGAGGAATCTCTGAAGGAATCTCTGAAGGAATTTCTGAAGTAATCTCTGTAGAAATGCCTGTAGGAAGTCCTGAAGGAATCGCTGGAAAAATTCCTTGAGGAATCCCTGGAGGAATTCGTGAAGGAATCCCCACAGAAATTATTAAGGAAATTCCTGAAGGAATGCCTATAGGAATCTCTGAAGAAGTCCTGAAGAAATCCCTGGAGAAATTCTTGAAGGAATTATTGGAAGATTCCCTGGAGGAATCCCTGGAGGAATCCCTGGAGGAATCCCTGGAGGAATCCCTGAACTAATCCATAGAAGAATTCCTGAAAAAATCTCTGTAGGAATTCCTGAAGATTCCATGAGGAAATCCAGTAAGCATTCCTGTAGGCTTTGCTGATCTTATCCCTGGAGGATTTCCTAAAGGAAGAATCCTTAGAAGAATTCCTGAAAAATATCCTGGAGCAGTTCTTGAAGGAATCCCAGAAGGAATTTCTGATAGAATCTCACAGAATTCCTGCAGAAATTTTTTGAGTAATTCTTAAACAAATTCTTGGAAGAATTCATAGAGGAATTCCTGGAGGAATTCCTGAAGAAACCCCAAGAGGAGTTCCGAAAGTAATCCCCAGAGGAATTCCTTAAGGAATCCCAGGAAAGATTTCCTTACGCATCTCTAAATAAACTCTCTAATGAATCTCTGAAGGAATTCTTTAAAGGAACCCAGACGAAAATCTTGAAGGTCTGGTTTACTTTGTAAAAACAGATTGCTGCAGTAAAACACTACAAGATTGTCCATAAAAAAAACCGCCGTACGAATTTTTCTACCGATCCACGTCGGCTCTGTCCATGATCTTCATCAGAGCAAATCATTCTTAATGTTAAGCGACACCAATCGTTGTCTGCTCCGGCGGCGAAAAGTGTGTCATTTCCATGACTTACAGATCAATTGGTCTGGTCACAGGCTTCTCAAAGGGGTCGTCAGCTATACCTACTAAACTCATAGGTACAATTGACACATCTCCCCGCATCACCGCCGATCCAGCTTCACCGACCGCGAACACCATCTGACAGCCGTTGCTGATTGATTGAAAACCGTGGCCAAAGCATGGCTGTCACTGCTCGTCCTCATCTATCCGATGTGGCTGAACTGCGCCAGGTCGGCAATACAAATCGATGAAGAATCCCATTCGGATGCTTGTAAAGTGTAAATCATTGCACTTGTTCCAATCGAGAAACAGGTTCGGATCTGGCCACCACGCGCACAGTGATGCGGCTCCATACAAAATGTGGCGAAAAGTCTTAACATGAATTATATACCTTCACAGCTTATCAAACTTTGTTATTTATTAGAATTAGTCACCAAGAAGACATTTTGACATCCCATGAGTCACATTGACCACTTTTAGGACTATTCCGGAATCCTGGTTCCCTCGGGGAAGAGGATAATTTTCGGATATTTTTGGAACCCATCTTGCGACACATTATTTTTCATGATTTTGAAAAAATAGGTCCAGTAGAAGTCATTTCCGGACTTTTAGACGAGATTGGCCACTTCCAGGACCGTTCCGGAATCCTGGTTCCCTTGGGGAAGAGGACAATATTTTGATGTTTTTAAAACCCATCTTGCGACACACCATTTTTCATGATTTTGCAAACACGTTCCATTAGAAGTCGTTTCCGGAATTTTGGGCTAGATTGGCCACTTTTAAGACCATTTCGGAATCCTGGTTCCCTCGGGGAAGAGGATAATTTTCGGATATTTTTGGAACCCATCTTGCGACACATCATTTTTCATGATTTTGAAAAACAGGTCCATTAGAAGTCTTTTCCGGACTTTTGGGCCAGATTGGCCACATTGATGCTGGGTCATTAGGCCGAAGGTCATTAGGCCGAAGGCCATTAGGCCGAAGGTCATTAGGCCGAAGGCCATTAGGCCGAAGGTCATTAGGCCGAATGGTCATTAGGCTGAATGGTCACTAGGCCGAATGGTCATTAGGCCGAATGGTCATCAGGACGAATTGAAAATCAGCCGTTATGAGACTGTAAAGAGATCTGTTGTTTTTACTTTTTCCAAAAATTTTTTGCCGAAAACTACTTTAACAATGAAACTAGAAAGAATAGCCTATGTTTTAAAGAAGGAAAAATTTATGAATTGAATATCAGCAGTTTCTGCGCCAAAAACTATTTTAGCAATGATACTAGAAAGAACAGCCTATGTTTAAAAGAAGGAAAAATTCATGGGTAAAATATCAGTAGATTCAGCATCAATAAAGTATCTTCGTGCCTGTCACACGATATACACATGCAAAATGGTCATTTGCCGAGGAAGCTCTCAGTTAATAACTGTGGAAGTGTTCATAGAACACTAAGCTGAGAAGCAGGCTTTGTCTCAGTGGGGACGTAACGGCAAGAAGAAGACCCAATGATCATTCGGCCTGATGACCATTCGGCCTAATGACCATTCGGCCTAATGACCTTCGGCCTAATGACCTTCGGCCTAATGACCTTCGGCCGAATGGCCTGACACCCTTGCGACATACCATTCTTCAAGAATTTTTAAAATATGTACATTAGTAATCATTTCAGTACCTTTTCAAGATGGCCATCTAGAAAACAAGACTCTACTCAAAAGTCAAACATGTGCAAGTATACGGAACCGTCTAACCCTTTTTTTCATATATCGCGGCTTTACAAAACAATTGTTAATATTTGTATTATATTGAGCAAAAACTAAGTTTGATTATCAAAAATTATTGAAATATAAATCAGTTGGTGTGTTATAAATTAGTTCCTCAAATTGCTCAATATGTCATTACAACAATAACATTTAAATTAGTTTTACATTTCGTTTGTTTCTTCAAAACACTTATACCAGGTAAACACCAACTATTATAATAAGCCCAGATTAGAGGTTCGATTCCGATCAGAAAAAAATGTCGACTTCCTGGATTAGTGTGGTATTATGCTTATTATGCAATATACAAATACAATACAATGGAAAGCAAAAGAAACTCTGCTTTTAATAATTGTGGAAGTGCTAAAAGAACTCTAAGATGAAGAGATGCAGGTCATGTTGCAGTGAGAACATAAAGCAGGAAAAAAGATGGTCGCATCGCCATTGTTTCTCTTCTTTATGATGTCAATTCAACATTCGTCCTTCTGTCCGGCTGAAATTTTGTACTATTTTTTTTGTTTCGACCTTTTGTCCATTCGACCTTTTATCCATTCGACCTTTAGTCCATTCGTCCTTTTGTCCTTTCGACTTTTTGTCCTAGTTATTTCATTCATTTCGACCTTTTGACATTCGACCTTCGACCTTTTGTCCTACAACCCCTTGAGACCATGTTTTACTAAATTTGTTTATTCATTCGACGTTTTGTCCATTCGTCCATTTGTCAATTTGTCCATTCGACCTTTTGTTCATTCGACCCTCTGTCCATTCGACCTTTTGTCCAAAGACCTTCGACCTTTTGTCTTTAGACGTTCTGTACTTCGACTTTTTCTCCTAAAGCCTATCCGTTCAGGCACAACCTGAAGAACATTCATAAAACATCACACGAAAGAGCTGTTACACGCCATGTTTTGACGTTACTACATACATGTCTCTTGCCACAAGTTCCCTGGAGCACCACGAAAGGTCCGAAAATTTCCTAGCATAGGTTCCGCTATCGATGATCTGTCCAAGTTTCAGCCAGCAGAATACACTATGGGATCAAAACATATTTTTTAACTTTACTTGAAACCAGGTTTCATATATAACCTAAATAGTTGAAGATGCGGTAAGTGTTATGGTCAACATGATATACTTTGTAGTCGATTCATGGTGATCATTGTACCACAAATAAATTTTTCACTTCAACATCGAGTTCTTAACAAAATTTTCAATCGTATGATATATAAATGGTATTGTTTGGTTAAAATGTCACTGGGCTGTAAGGGTTTGATTTTCCGCGTTTATATATTACCCTAGTGTATTATTTGTAAGTTTTTGTTTAGCTCGTAAGGTTTATACTTTTTCGAAAATGTTGATGCCATTTTATGTTAGCCCAGAATAATAAGTCTCCGTGCATAAATAATTAAGATATGCCTGTTTTATAATCGAATTCGGGTCATATTGACCCTAGTATACTAATAGAGTTAACGACTGCCTTCATTCGAACTGCATGTACGGCTCCGTTAAACTCAAGGACGTGTGAGCTTGGACGGCTCAAGTGAATAACAGAAAAATGCAATGAAATCGTTTGAGCATCGCAAATCTCAGCTACAAATGAAAAAAAGAACACATTTTAACAGATGCTTTTACCTTGATATGCACACCAAGTCTAGGCACGGACGGTATTATTTTGTACTAAATATTGGATCATACTCTTTGTTCAAGGGACTTAAAACATATGTTGCGCAAGTTTGCGCAAGATGACCCATTGATTTTCTGAAAGACGACATGAAAATCTTCAAAATAAGCATAGCGTGAAATGTGTCCAACTGCGTCCTCATATTTGAACACTTAGTTGTATTTTTTTTCGTTTCCCCATACATTTTACAAAGAAACTAAAAATGCAACACTTTTCAACACATACTTTGTAATGCTGTAAAAAAATCAATTTCGGTCCAATCTTTTTGGAACTTTGGTAATAAGCTCTCGAAATATATAGAAATAGTACAAAAATAATACAGGACCCATATCTGAAAGTTGATTTTTTGACTTTTCGCCGCCCTCGCATCACTGTGACGCGTGTCGGCTTACATGAAAACAAACATCTGGTGCTACTTTTTTTTTCTTGCAGGTTTGTGCGACCCGCATCTCCAAAAGGATTGAGGTGCTAATTGAATGTAGCTTGACCATTAATCTCCTCTCTCGCCCGCTGCATTGCATTGGTGCATGGAGTCTTCTGCGGATAATCAGCACTTTAATCATACCTAGATTGCAGAGTGCGAAGGCGACCTATGGCCTGGCGCGCCGAGAGATTCTAATTGCGCGTGAGAATGAAGGTATGCGGTATATGAAATCCGGAGAGTACTCAATCTTTGTGGTAATGCCCGTACGACTGAAGGCATCTAAGTTCGAATCGATACTAGGTCGAGGATATTTTTGGGTTGGAAGTTATATCTTCTTTTTCTTCTCTATGGCTCGACGTCTCCACTGGAACTTGGCCTAGCTCGCTTCAACTTAGTGTTCTTTAAGCACTTCCACAGCTTTTAATTGAAGGGCTTTCAATGCCTTCCATTGCATGAATTTGTATATTGTGAGGCAATTCCAATAAAATGCTGAAGATTGTTCGAAACATCTCATATATCACATACCCTCACCTGATAGTTCTAACCGCAAACGGATGATGAGAACAAGCTCTAGGAACCAGTAAGGAGCAACATAATAACTCAATGTTGTACATACAAATGGTATTTGCGCCGCGTCGTGGTGCCTAAACCACACGACGGTTCGATTGGTTGAGCTTGATCGACGTCCGCGCGCAACTGTGTTGAACAAATTATTTATTGATCGTTAGCGACGAGTGACGCGTGCTACTTAGAAGAAGCGCCGCAAAAGGAAGGAATCCGTCCGTGGCCGACCCGACCGTCCTATCAGGGTGGGTGGAAGGGTAACCGATTGAACTCCCGGCGTATGCTTGAACCGGACGGTGATGGTGATGATTACGGCGTTTAGGAACTCTATTAACGCGAAAGAGGCGGAATATTAAGTGGTGCGAGCTGATGGGTTGAGGATTAGAGGGAATTAACGATTTGATAGGTGTGATTGAATTGCTCAATCAAACGGGTACTTGGCGATAGCGGATTATATTTACTGATTAGGATATTAACGTAATATGCTTGTACTTTAACGGTACAACACTGGTGAACAGATATGTACGGTCTATGATTGAAAAGTAAGAGTAGCTTATACGGATCCTGTTTGAATAAATCGATTTCTGATAAAAACAAGCTTTCTATGTAAAGTTTTTTACGGTATTCAAAGCTAACAGTTTTCTGGGAAAACGTAGGTTCCACAGCAATTGCTACTTTGAATACAAAAATAATTATTTTATTATTGTTGCCACCATAAAGAGACCTAGTACGTTATTGTTGTTCAAATGAAATATCCAATTCACTAAATGAGATTAACGATTAGATTAATCAAAGCTGCACTTTTTAGGATCCCACTTGCGCAGGGCTACCTCAGTTTTGAATTGAAATTTAACTAACCTGTCCCAATGAATAATGTGGTACCGGTACTACCGGTATTGAAAATCTTGTAATACCAGCCAATAGTTGAAATGGAACTGCGAAAGGATATAAGAGATAACAAAACCAAAGTCGGTGACCTTGTCGGCGAAATGTAACTTGCCATGTGAAATTGCAGTTGGCTCTTCATGAGGAGCATGCTCTCCAATGTACTAAAGGACCTTGGGTTCGGTATCGTAGCATTATAGGAGGTGTGTCGAACAGAATGCGCGTACGCACGTTACCATACCACATCTCAGATCTAGACACGCGAACTCAGAACGTGATTGCGGACAGGAAAAGGGCCACAATCGATGAAAGAATGTGCAGGTTGTGGATCAAAGATTGATTCGTCAACTCTTGCGTAATCTACGGACTCATACCTAACTCCAGAAACACTGATACCTAAAGAGAAAAGATACATTCTACGCGACGCGCAGATCGAACACAAGTTTGATCGCTGCCCATGCAAAAACGCCAAGATCATTATGCTTGTGATACTGGTCAAAATACGTCTAAAATTATCCGTAATCAACAATGCAATGTACAATACCAACCACCGTCTAGAAATGACCAAGAGCAATTGAAGCAATGTGACACAACCTTTGCGTAAGCATATATTTCAGAGGCAGGGGTGAGCTTGATAAGGCCTCTGTAGAGGACTGCTGAATATCATTTAACATCCCTAAGATGTAAGGTTTTTCGCACCACGATGGTGTAGTGCACTCTCAGCGAGCTTGTCTGGGACATATTGACTCCAACATCCTACTAGGATTAAAGCAGCCATTAACTTCGCACTCAAGAGCACCGTTGGTACCATGGTTGGTACGTGTGCCGGAGATGGCGCACGATTGGTTCGACTAGGAGTGCAGAGAGGTTTTGGAGGAGAACAATACAGCGTAAACGGTGATGCTGCAGCACGAAAGCCAACAGAACGTGAAACTATACAAACAGAAGCATAAACAGTAAACTCGAATCTATCGTAATAAAAAACAACATTTGGAAGAGGCGAAAAAAAATTCTCAAGAAACACTGTAATTCTGCCATAAGTTTACACATTAGCCGGGGCCCGTGGCGCAGTGGTACACACGTTCGTTTCATAAGCGGATGGTCATGGGTTCGAACCCAGCCCCGGCACTTGCAATTTTTCGACAGTTGCTCTTCCCCCCGAGAGCAGCTGGCACCTGACCCTCTTCTGAGCATATAGCTCTAACGGACCCGGAATTTGGATATCGGCGAACCGCAACTCATAAAGGACCCCCAATCGGACTGGAAAAGGAACAGCAGCCACACATCTGCATCACCATGCTCATCATTCTACCATGGACAGGGTAGAAGAGTGAAAGAAGCACAAAGGCAACCAGTTCAATAAAGTAGAATAGAATAGAATACATTTAGGCGCGCTGTACAAAGTGGAAGTGCAGCGTCCAATTGGAATTGCTCACGTAGTACCCTAGTGGACAAAAGAGCTGTAAATTAGGATAAGTGATTAAGAATAAAAAAAAAAGTTTACACATTCTGCAAAGGTCATGATCTAAAATGTGCAGATTTTAGAAACCAACTCTCGTGCGAAGGCTAAAGATACTATCCACCAGCTCAAAATATTTGTCGCCTACCTAAATCATATGAACTTGTGGAATGCTATCGAACCAACTTCCACGGCCGGCAGGCCAACAATGGACCAGATCTTCAGTGTACGACAACCTCTCCAGAACTTCCGTGAATACCAGACTCCAACGAATCACTTGTTCATCGACTTCAAAGCATATGGCAGCATAACAGCAAAAAATTTTTTCCTGGAGGTTTGCCAAAGTTTTTTTTTTGTAGGTTTCTCCAGGAGTTTCTGCCGCAATTCCATCAAGAGGATATTACTGGTGTTCCTTTCGGAATTTGCGAGAGTTTTTTGCTGGGATTTCTATCAGAGTTTCTCCCAGGATTTCTGCAGCTGTTTTCCATGGACTCTTTACAGGAGTACCTTCCAGGATTTCTCCCAAAGAATCTCCGGGTATGCACCTAGATTTCTCGTGGGATTCCTTCCGGAACACTTTCCAAAATTTATCCGAAGTTCCTTCAAGGATTTCGCTTTTTAACAGTTTCATCCGGGGTCGTTAAATTTCTCTTGGAGATTTTCGGACTTTGTCGGAATTTCCCCTGTTGGGGGATCGCCCTAAAAAATTTCCGAGCCGCTCCAGATTTTCTGGAGAAATCTGGCTAGAACTTCGAGAGCACATGTAGGGGAATTCCTTATAGGAATATCCAGAATCCCAAGACAAATTCTGGTGGAGATTTCAAGTAGAACTTCGAGAGTAATTTCGTAAAATTTCTAAGAAAAATCTCAGGAGGACCACTACAAGAAATTCTGGAAACAGCCACGTAGAAAAGCCTGGAAAGCCACCGAAAAAAAAGTGAGTGAAGAACATGAGAAATGTCAGCAATTGCTCCTGCAGAAATTGTAGAAGGCATTCTTGAAGAAACCCCAGAAAAAGCTTAAAAGAAGACACGGACACGTATAATGCTTCCAGTGAGCTATTCGCTCTTTGAAGAAAGCACGACACTAGACAAAGGACTAGCATGCGACCACCAAGCCACACATAAACAAACAGTTCTACAAGGATATCAGAAACACACTTTTTTCATCATATTTCCTAAAACTAGAGGTGAATGAACCCGTTGGTTTAAAGCCTTTGTATTAAAAAAATATCCCTGAAATTTCTCCCGATTTTCTTACCGTAATGCTTTTCAGCGTTCAACAGGAAAAATCCCAAGAATGTTGGTAGAAATTCAAATTCTTTTCTTTTCCATAAGGAATTTCGCAGGTAATGCATAGATAAATTTCAAATGCTTCGAGAAAAATTTTGAGAAAACCCCCGACTCCGAGAGAAATCGCGGATGGAATTTTTGTTAGAGTTTGAAACATAACTCGCCAAACTCGGGTGGGAATTCAGATCAGAACTATGGGAGAAATCTCCGAAAGCCTTCTGAAAAAAACCCCGGGGTCATCTTTTCGGGATTTGGAAATGAAAATACAGGAGAAATTCGGAAGTGAAATTAAAAAAAATAAAATTGTGGGAGAAACTCAAGCATAACCGTGAAGGCATCTTTTTAATATACCCCAAGAGAACTTTTTAGAAAGAGCTTAAAAATGATGTGGAAAAATTCGGGGAGAATGTTCTGAGAATGTTTCGGTTACATCTCTGAGAGAAATTCCAGGTAGACTTTTTTTTTGGAAATACTATTTAAAATTCTGGTAGAATTCTCGAAATCTGCAGGAGAAACCCCACAAAGATATTCCAAGAAGAAATCCCACAAATCCCGCAAGAAGTTTTGGAAACAATTCCTGTAAAACCTTTCAGAAGCATCTTTCTAAGGGTTCTTCTCTGCGAAAAAATCGAAACAAATATCTGGAAAAAATCACAGAGGAAACTTGTTGAGACATTTTTTGAGGAGCACAAGAAAAATCTCAAGAATTTCGGCAAAACTCCGTGAGATTCTTATCCTTTTCATTTCGGAGATAATACCTAGAAAAAAGTCCAGGATAAATCATGGGAACTGCTCCAAGAAAGACCTCTTAGCAACATCCGGGAGAGATTTTGTGAGGAACTGCAGGAGAAATTCGTAAAACCTTTAGAATAAACCCAATGTGAAGCATCTGAAACAGAAAATTCTGGGAGAAACTCAAAAATGAGTACTGAGAAAACCGTGAACAACTTTTGAAGAAATTCCAAGAAAACCTGTGGGAGAAACTGTATGGAACATCTCTGAGAGATAAACCGGTAGAAAATCCAGGTAGATTTTTTGGGGAAATAGGGTGACGAAGGGTATTATCGGCAGGTTTGTTCAATTCGTCATGGGAGGTTTTTGTGGGCCAAATTGCCTGTTTGGGCATATAACTCAGCTTGGTTGGGAAGGATTTGAGGCCAAATCTGAGTTCAATTTGTTTCAAAAAACCCCTCAAAACGAAGAAAGCAAAACTGCCGAAAATACGTAAATTCCCCTATCATGAGGAACTCTGGTAGAAATCTTTGAACATCTCTAAAAGAAAGTTCGCAAAGAACTGCAAGAGAAATCTCATGAAAACTCTGGGAAATTCCAAGATAATTTCTGGAAAAATTCTGTGCAGAATCCCGTGCGACTTCTGACCGGAAACTCCTAAGGAAAAGTTTTATCCTAGCCCGAAATTACTGGTAAAATCTAGGAAAAATTGCCGGTAGGAATCAGCAAGAAACTCCGGGAGAAATTGAAAGAAGTTCACGAGAAATTCAGAGAGGCTATCGGGAGCAAGCTTGTGAGGAATCCTGGATGGCAATCAAGGAGCTCCCAAACGGAATGACAGAATCAATGCGGAATTTATATCCGAAATTCTATGCAGGGTTTACCTTGGTTTGCTTTCGAGATTTGTCCTGGGATTTCTAGCGCAATTCTTTCTATACTGTTTTGCGGATTCTTATAAAATTCTTCTCATGATTTCTCACAGAGTTCTTTCTTGTGATTATTTAGAATTTTTTTCTGGAGTTTTTCTAAAAAATGTCATCTAGCGGTTTTCTCAGATTTTTATTCGAGTTGTTTCCGATGCCCTATCCGGGATTTATAAGATTTGTTTAAAGGATTTTTACCCGAGTTTCTTCAAGACTTTCTGTAAAAGTTCTTCACGAGGGCTTTGCAGAAGTACCTTCTCGGATTTCCACAACAATTTTTCCATAGAATGTCTCGTGCAGGGCTGTAAATTATCACTAAATTTAAGTTCGTGAACACAAGCATTTAAAAAAACTGATAAGTTATGGTAAAATAACGATATCTTCAATAAACATTTCTTGCTGCGGGCAGTGGAACTGTCAAACAGCCTAATGACATTTTTGTGACATATTACAACCCTGGTCTCGTGGGATTCCTTCCAAAATTCTTTCCAACAATAATTCAAAGTACATTCAGGGATTTCTCCCTGTGTCTTTTCAACATTTTCTCCCGGAATTTTCGCGAACTTTCTGCAGAAATTCTTCCAGATAATTGTTCTGGATTTTTCTTGAAATTCTTGCGGGGTTTCTGTCGTAGTTTTTCCCGTGATTTCTCTGGGAAGGGACAATACTACCTTCTGGAATTTTCCTAATATTCCAGAATCGCTCCCAGAAAATTTTACGAGCTGTCCTAGTCAGAAGCAGATTTTTGAGAAAAAAAAACTTGACAAGAAATCCAAAAATAGCACCTTGAACTCTTGGACAGTTTTTGGGATGGATTTCAGGAAGAACTCAGGCAGTGATCCCAGAAAATTTATGAGAATATACCAGGAGAGTTACTTCAACAAATCTTTAAAACAACAAAGATAAAATCTAAAAAATAGAGTGCTTGAAAGAGAGCGCGGGGAAAATTCCATGAGAAATATCAGGCATTTCTCATGCAAGATTCACAATTGGAAATCTGAAAGAACTTTTAAAAATATCCAAAACGAACCTCTAGAAGAAAGCCCACCAAAATGCCTTGAAGTCGTTACAGGAGGAACTTCGGAAGAAGTGCTGTGAGACTCTGGGGGTAATACAAGGAAATCCTCTGGAAAAAAACCTGGAAGAAACACCAACAGCAAACCCATGAAAATAAATAAAGAAATTCCTTAATCATTCCTTGTGAGTTCTCTAGTGGATATCCTGGGAATACATCCTGTGAAAATGTCTAGGAAAAATGTCGGGAAGAATTTCCAGGGAAATCTAGAGAAAAACACAGGCAGACATTCGACGAAAATTTCTTGGAGAAAACGAAGAAGGAACTTCGGGTAAAATCTCGCGAGGACTGTGGGAGCAGTACCGGGATAAATCTCTGGAAAAATTCCTCTGGATAGCAAGTATGCAGGTTTCTCGTGAAAACCTCCAGAAGAAATGGGTTCAAATTCAGAAATGCAGGAATCGCGGCAAGAAATGCTCCATGTCCGCCTGGAACTTGCAGTATTTCCTCAGAGTTGTCTGATTTCCGGAAAAATCTGCTTGATCTGGGAGCCCCACTCATGTTCCAGTAGCATTGTTTTCCAGATTCCATCTGAATGTTGCTTTCCGAACACTTCTCCGAAGGAATCTTCAACTTCTTTACGGAGCCACAAGCTTCCAGGAAGAATCTTCAGCATTAAGTGGAAAAGCATAAATGGTTGGTACAAGAAGATGAAAATCGCAGTGAGAAAAATAGGTTGCAATTTCACTCCACTTACGAATTGGTTTTTTTTTCTCATTTTGTGTACGATGAAGGCAACCCCACCAGAGCAGCAACTACCCGAATTGTTTTTCATCACCGTTCGATTTTCGCTTCACCAGAATCACTCGTTGAATCATGTTTCAATTCACACCCCACAAAAGCTTAGTCTGTTGCACTTCCAAGTGGGATTCTACTGCTGCAGAATGCAGCAACAGCTGTTCAATAATTCAAATCAATCGGTTTATCCCGTGCTTAAAATGCATGTTTACAATTATCTTCATCTAGGGAGCATGTTAGCAAATGTCTGCGTGGATTTTTTTTTTTCATACGAAGCATAGGATTTCACAACCACAGATAAAGATTTCTTTGTTACACTGTGAGGGCGTTTTGTGATCTGGTGGGCAAAAATAATGATTGTCATATTTTGGTCGTAACCCTCTTGCTTTATGTACCTACTCTGGGCTAGAAACAACAAGTATACTAACGGGGTGTAGTATCGCATGCACACTCATTCACAATGTTGTTCTTTGGAGTCGTTTGGGGTAAACGACTCCAAAGAACAACATTGTGAATGAGTGTGCATGCGATACTACACCTTTCGTCTACGTATTCTAGTGTACACGCACACAATCATGTTCTATTGTTCTTGTGAATCATCGAGTGCGCTTCGACTATGTCGCCTGCTACAGGTTAGTAGCTGCCTGTCTTGTTATTCTTTGTTACATCACAAGACCTAACCTCAAAAATATTTGACTGTTCTTGGTCACTTGGCAGATGTAACATGAAAAAAGGGATAACAACAAGCTTCAGCTTGCTTGAGCTTGATTGACCGCCCGTAGATGCTACTCCAGTATCACCAGACCAGCTACACTCACACAAGGAACTAATGAGATTATCTGCCGGGGTCTAGCAGGCATCTTCAGTATGTGAATGTTCGTGTTCTTCTATTTTCAGGCGACAATGGCGCCTGCCACGTCAGGGTGCTGGTCAATGTGAGGAAGGGGAGGGAAATGATGTTTGTAATCGTTTGTATCCATATCAGACCGAATATACCTCTGCGTCTGCACAAACACATGCGGATGTCGAAGTGTTGGTAGGATGTGGTTGGCAGAGGGTTCACACATTGGTGCGTGGATGCCACGCATAAGGAGTTAGATTAGTGCGATTATTACTATAAAGCTAAAGCGGCACAGTACGCTAGATTGCGTAACTGTTGGCGTTATCTGATACATTGACACTGTGCTGTGAAAGTTGGAAGGAAGGAGTTCGGCTTTTCAATCGTTTCTGGTTCTAGCGATGACAATAAACATATGAATATACATGTGTGGTACATAGAGAGGATAGTATAGGGAAAGTGGATAGAAAGCTACAATGAAGAGGAAAGGGACGGGCCAGGAATTGAACTCTTTCTACATCTGAATCAAAAGCGGTAGTCACTAGACCACCAAGCCCATCTATGAGCAAAATGGGACAGCAACAAGGTCGATAAAGTAGGAGATATCCTATGTCTTTATCTTGTTTGTGTGTGATATGTAAAGTGACTTGAGAGCTGTCAAACATGTTCAAAGCTAGGTATATTGGTGTAATGAAGAATAAGCCGTCTTCGGTATGACCGAAGTAAGTTTGAGTTCCGCTTCAAATTCAACACAGCATCGCTAAAGTAGCTACGGCACGTAGCGAGACGGCGCATAGATCTAGCCACCACGAAAGCAAGCAGGGACCACTGAGATGAAGCCAGTTTTAAAAAAGAATGCATCTGCATCGCACTATCTTTCATGACCGATCAACCAACCGCATGGGCCGGTTATGCACAGTGCGGTAGCAATATGTTTCGGCAGGTTGATCCACTTTCTTTCACCTTCATTGGACGATTCGTGCAAAAAAAAACCGTGGCGATTATCGTAATCCGACAAACTGGTTTAGTGGTTTAAGCTAGAAGGGAGATACCAGCGATCCCTCCCATCCCTCACCAAGCCAATATCAATCACCTGTCAAACGGAACGCGTGTTGGTTTGGCTGCAGCTGTGAAACAGCCTGTTCACCCTGCTGACGAGGCTTGAAGGATCGATTGGTTTTGGCTGTTATTGGATTCGAAACTCGATGGGCGAAAACCCCGGGAACTGGAGGGACGCCGCGGCTGCGGGTGGCCCGTGCTGCGCATACTAGGTGTTAAATGGCTTCAGTTTTAGGATGATTAATCGTTGTTAATTAGTAAGCTAAATATGTGTCTGCGCGGATCGAATATGTAAATGATTTTTTCCTGCTTGGGGAGTTCGAAAAGCTCGGTGGGATCAACTGTCGTGGAATTCAAATTGAGACAATATTCGATTCAGGGCTAGACCGACGAGGAATGGAATGGATTGGCAAATGGTTTATGGGATGGCATTTTGTGCTGTTTCTCTGTATATGTTATATGGTTATTGATTAATTCATATGAGAGGAAAATGCCTCGCGGCTAAACAAGGGTTTGCCTTCGAGTCAACAGGAGGTTGTTGGGACCAATTAAATAAAAATTGGTGGCTGAAAACATCGTCAAAAATAGTAAGCCCTCCCCTGTTCAGTTTTCTTGTGAAATTTGAAACAAATGCAAAAAAAGAACAACGGGCGTTACTACTTCAGGAATCAAACAATCAAATCATATTTTTTGGATAATGAGGCAGAAAATAACAGTTTTCCCATATAGCCACAGCTGTAGCTGTAGAGTATATTCATGCCAGCCACACGATATACCCATGTAAAATGGTCATTAGCAGAGGCAGCCCTATTTTAATAACAATGGAAGTACTCCGAGAATACTAAGCTGAGTAGTGGACTTAGTCCCAGTTAGGGAAGATACACCAAGAAGAGAAGCAGAAGCAGAAAATGTAGCGTTCTGCAAAACTATAGCCAGATGAAGACAGATATCCGGTTTCTTTCCTCACTTAAACTGACTTAATTTTACTTCACAGAAATAAACAGTTTTTGGAAGTGCATGTAATAAATGTCACATCGGCTCAGAAGTCTAGCCAGAAACCATGTGAACCCCATTCAATACGAATGAAACATGATACATATGCCACGCGCTGGGCCAGGGATGCATCACCACCAGAAAGCTTTCAGTGCGGCACGTTTCAAGCCAGTTTGGGAAAACATCTGATCTGACCCTGAACCAGATTGCCAGGCACCCTAACCAAACCCTACCTACATACATACTTTGTATCGACCTGTCCGGCGGCGCGGCACTGCTATGGCTTCGCAAACCCGCTGCCACGCTGGTGAACCCGGATGCAGTCAAGTGTGTGGCTGAGCCTGCGTGGTCTCTTTGATTCGGGGAGGGGTCTGATAGCGAAAAATTTGGCACGAGCTATTCGGTTATCTTTACATAATGACTTCGTTGACCGCATTGCTGCTGGTTCGAGCCAGGTGCACGACGACTTCGTCTAACGGTGTGGTGGTGGCGGCATTATGGTGCGCTAATTTGCCGGTTATAAACACGTAAGGTCCTAGGCGAGAGGCGAGGATCCTGACTGTTGTCAACGCGGGACGCATAAAGCGACGCGCAACGGATGAGTGCCACCGTCCGTTGGACATGTTCATTCAGCTGCTAATCAGCGGCTGGCTACCGTGACTGCACCCTGAACAGCAGTCTCGCGATGATGGTACCCGAAATTAAGGTTAACACAGTAGTCACTGTTTGGAGAGCATTAAAATATTCAAACATTCGAGTCGCGGCCTTTCGAGAGCTGTCGATCATTAATATTTGCCTAAGCGGATTTGTGCTCTCTTCAATAAAAAATGTATATCGAAGTGATCCACGTCGTCGTCGTCGTCATAGAGTAACATGCCCGATCGTTGACTGAGGGGTGTGAGTGGGATTTCAAGTGCTCTCACCAGCTCTGTCGGAGTGTGTGATCCGCGTTGTAGGTAGACCTTTCTTCAAAGCCTACAAAGAGACCGCTCCGATGTCAATGATACCCTACCGAATCACACCTGCCTGCAGATCAAATCAATGGAAAGTGTTAGTGGGACCGAAAGAGGTGGCAGATATACCATTATTTGGCTGCCCTTGCCAGTCCGGTGAAGTGGTTATCGACGAACGTGTTGAATTGGGTGTTCAAAAGGGGCGATTGTAGACGGTGGTTGACATCATCGGAAGTCGTTCTTTCTTGTAGTGTGCATCGCAGCTACTCGTAGGGCAAACAACAGCTGATCGCTAACAGGCGATTGAGTGTGAATTGTGAGAATGGGTAAACGGATGGAATCAATATTTGCCCAAGTAATTTCCATACAGAAACAATGTGAGCCACTTGAGAAGGCGGTGGTAAAACTGATGTCTTCCTTGAATAGCTTCAAAAGTATTTTTGTTCATTTTACACTGAAGTTAAACTGGATACCTAAATGCTGATGAACAGATCTCAATTGGTATCACTAGGGTAGCGAACCACTTGGGCAGCGGCCGGTATTTTGGGCACTCTTCGCTATAACTCAGTCAATTCCAAACCGATTGACTTGAAATTCTGTACACGGCTAGATACTATACGTATCTCATTGCGTTCCAAAAATTGTGTCAATTGGTTCAGAATTTGCTGAGTAATAGCAGAAAAATGCCCAAAATAGGACCCCTGCCGAGGTGGTTCCATTCCCCTACCTATCGGAACTATCTAAAGATGCTCAAAGATGCACCAGCTTTGAATGATTCGATCTCAATGATTGAATTCACACTTAACCAAAAATAGAATGAAGAACCTGTGAACCTGTCAAAACCATGAGTTCTTCTACTCTATTTTTGAAATGGAAGTAATTTTTAACTTCAGTCACAGTTTTCTTGTATAACTTTATGCATATAGAACACTTAAATTAGAAGTCGACTCTGCCCTAGCTGATACATTGCTCGTTTAAATGAACAAGAGGGATTTGCCCTTTTCAATACAACCAAACTTAGTATACTTATCTTTCCGCAAAGTCAAAAGTTCAAGGTTTCATACCTGTAAATATAAAGAAAAAAAATCTAACATTAGTCAAACGCTACTTAAAATAGTAACAAACTGCAAGGACACACTTCCCCAATGAACGCCACGCTTCAATTCAACACACGACATCAACAGTCGAACAGCACACCCACGAGTTCTCTCTACTCATTCAAGCAGCCGACGACCGACCTCTAAACCTCGGATTCAATCATTATAATCATCAAAACACGATCCCATCCCAACACAGCAGCCAGCCAGCCAGCCAACAAGCGGCAACCAAACAAACCCGCTTCTAGTAGATTGGTACAGTATGCGGCAGGAAAAAATGCGAAAATGTTTTTCAACTTCAAACCTCATTTTCGTCCATTTGACATTAACCAATCTATGTTTCAACGTTCCATGATCTATAATAGGCTAGTTTTCTGAAAAGTTAATTAAAAATTTTCCCATTTTGGTCACTAACCTTTACAGGGCGGCGCCTGAAGATGAAGACAACCAGAATTTTAAAACCGCAGAAAATCACACAGGTCGCTAAATTTCGTATCTGATAAAACAAAATTTTTGATTTTCTCTACAATATCATCAAATATATGTACTTATTTCATCTAGTATGTGAAACTACATGGCTCTGGATCAGTGTGGTCTGGTTGTTCATCGAATTCAAGCTAATTTTGTTACTGTTATAGTCATTTTGTTTAATGACCATTGGGCGCGCAGTTTATTGATACCCGCTTATTAGGCCTACATTAACACATGTTAAACATCAAATATGTTCATTTTTATTTTTCAGTGCTAGAATATAGACATTGACTGATACACTGTCATGAAAAAATAGTCATATATATCCCATATTTAGCGTGTAATAGTGCCTTGAACTTTTCGCATTTTTTCCTGCCGCACCCTGTAGGTAGGTGTGAATTACGCGCGTCGCTACATTTAACCAGTGACTTCCAGAATTCGCATTTCGCACCCAACCAGCGACGAACCCCTCACCCGCCACCGACGAAACAGATTCACCCGTGTAGGTAGCCGTGTTGCATTGCAGCAGAGCTCCGATCTGCGAGATGTCTGCGGCGACCGGCAAACATCAAACTGGCTTATTGACGACTCTGGGTGATGAATACGGTTGCTCAACGAGAAAGGCGCCACTACCGTGGCCAGGTTCCACCAATCAAGTTGATTGCTTTGGGAACATCCACGCGCGCTGCGTCGTAGGGGAGAGTGTTTCAAAAAGCTACCTTGCTGCGCTTTTTGAGGGTATTTCTCACACATTACATCCGATATCAAGTACGAGATCCATTATACGGGAATGGAACCCATCTTTTGCATAGTGCTTCCGTTTACATCCTATCGAAAACAAGCCTAATAAGCGCTAATTGTTTTGTTTTTTTGTATTCTTTGTTGAACATCCAACGAAAACAATTGGTGCCTCAATCGTCTGTTTTTGGAATAGGATGAACACGGGGGCATAGGCTGAAGGAAAGTGCTCACACTCTAGTTATTAGAAAAAAAACTAATAGTGATGAAACAATGATGTTGAGAATTCAGCCCTGAAGAAGATCCCAAAATCTCGATCGAAACGTTGGCAATGAGATAAGAAAACCAACGATTTTCTTTGACTGAAAGCTGAAATCCTTCGAGAATCTAGTTCACAATTCAGCTTTTTTTTATTGAAGGTTTGCGCCACCTTATCTTACAGATGAGAGTATGTGCTGCTTATTGTATGAGTCGCAGGCGTGGATCTGGTGTGAAAGTTAAAGTGTGTGCCTTTTACGCCGAGAAGCTGGGATCCCACTCCTGACAAACGCACAAAATTTAAACTCTGCCTTCCGTGAAGCGTTGGTCCATGAGCATGAGCATGAGCATGATTGACCGCCCGCGGTTGCTCCTCTGTTATTGCAAGGACATCTGCATTTACACAAAGAACCAACAGATAGTGCTTGGGACTAGCCTTCTCCTCATTGTGTAAATACTGACATCCCAATACTTTTCAATGGGCAGCGCCGGCCGCGTCCGAATGCAGGTCAATTGAGAATAGGGAAGGAAGTGATGACGTGATTCTCGCTTAGGCCAATAACCGAGGAATTGTCTGCGTTACTAAGAGAGATCACTAGGAGTTTGGATAAGGGAAGGGAACATTAAGGATTTTGTCTTGGTAAACAAATCGCTACAATTACCGGACCGATTTTTGTTTTGCTATGAACGATGCACTCGCGAAAAATTCTGTTTGAATTCGTCCCCACATACGCGTTATTTTCAGGAATCATTAACAGAGTTTAAGGGGTTACATACTTTGCAGGGGTAAAGAAAAACCGAATTTTTAACGCATTTTCCAGATTCATGACAATCTAAACAGTGACGGATCACACAAACTAAATTGAAAGTACTTTAACAGACCTACGCAACAAAATAGTGTGGCCAACACCGTACGGTGGCAGACTGTACAAAAATACAACAAATTGTATCAAAATAAAATAAAATTATTAAAAATTTGGGCCGATACTAGAAGTGACGAACTTCGCAGTAAGTTATTGTTTTGTAAATATATAAAGGAGACCGAATATCACAGAATATATTTTTCGCCACACACACGCAAAGCGATTATATTTTCCGGTACTGATTTCGGATTTCACAACTACTCTCCTATCCGCCCATCGCGAAAAACGATGCGAACGCGCGTCACTATTTCCCGACACTGATTCCGGATTTCACACTCCAGCAAGAAAATATATAATACTAAACACTAAAACATCCGCGCATCTATAGTTTTTGTTTCCACTTGAGAACAATGCCACACGCGAATCGTTATGTAAAACTGCATCAGAGTAAAATTTATATGGTCACTTTAATAATACAGAAGAAAAACAGAAAACTTAGCTTTATTTGGTCGCTGCCGCTCCGGTCATTGATGATGATTTTGGCCTGGACAAGCTGCCTTCAGGGGTCCCCACCTGTACATCGCTCCGATTGTTACCCACGGACGCGGACACCACGAACGCAAAAAAGTTACCACTCCTTTCATTGATAAACATTTCACAGTCTTCGAATCACTTCACATCTTCAATCACTCATTAGATTACCTAATTCTATTAGCTAAACTAATTTTCTTCGTCCAAATTGAAAATTCTGGGACACGAGTTGAACCGTGACAGTAAAACATTTTCACGCCCATATGCGCGCACGGTTTGCTGCGATCTCTCTGCCTTCCGTGAAGCGTTGGTCCCTGGATAAAGTGGTCTAGGGCTGAAAACCTCGTTAATACAGATAAAAAACTGACATTTAAGCATATGAAGTCCACTATTGGTTCAAATTCTCCATATTCAAAGATCTAGCTAATAAAGCCCTAATAAAGAGCAAAGAAATCGAATAAAATTCTCAAAAGATGCACATTGAAGTACTCTCCCCTACATCCCACCCGCGTTTCCCGTTAATCTTCAACATTCGTCAATCACCTCTTCGCCACCACTGAATGTCAGAAAATGTGCGGGGATGTCGCCGACCTTGACTTAGTCGGTACGCACGCATCTTGTTTGCTGTGCAGCTGTGCTGTTAGGGTAGGTAATCAAAATTTGAACCAAATTGCGGCTTTCTGAAGCAGTGCAAATTTTAAGTGATTTTTTCTCCCACAAGGAAATAATTTACTACGGCAAAATCGTATGTACATGAAAGCCACGGGTATAAGCTTTCTGTTAAATGGTAAAAAGTTTGTATTTGCGCCGAATTTCATTGAAATATTTGATTTTTCATCAACAATGATTTTAATCTTAATTTGAACCATCGTAATCATAATTTGAACCAATTTTAATCTTAATTTGAACTACTGGTAGCAGCAGCTCGAGCATCTCACAAAACACCCAATTCCATGCTAAGCAATGAAAAATCACATGAATCTGCCAATTCTCATACCTATTTTTCATTAGGCAGTGGAATCTCAACTCAGAATGATCGAAAATCTTTAGGAATTTGGAAACTAAATATGGATTTTTTCATCCCCCAAGATTAAACAAAGCAACCACTAGCGCAATCTACAGGCCAACACTAGAAGCTCATCCCCGTTTACTAGTTCAAATTTAGATTACAAATGGTTCAATTTAAGATAACATTCTCCAAGTAAGAATCACTTAAATTTAATAATTTCATGACAAATAATGCGGAATATTATTCGGTTGGTCGATTCTACGATAAATAAGCTTTCATTTGACGTGTTCACATATTGCGTGTGATACAATGCATGAGTTGTACGAGTGCACCGAAAATGTGCTTTCTCTTGGGGGAAATGGGGGAAATCACAGTGATTTTTCAATTGCCTGTTTTCCATGACAAAACGCTTTTTTCAATGCTTTTAAAGTCTATGTTATCAGGTTATATTACGGAAAGCTGTTTAACATCTTTTTTGGGACAATATTTGCCTGAAAAGTACGTCGTTTTAACGAATTTTGAAATGGTTCAAATTAAGATTACAATTTGACTAGTTCAAAGTTTGATTTCTTACCCTACTACATATGAGAGAGGATGGTCCGCAAATACCTACTCTCACACGAGAGCGGAGTGACGTTTGTCTCAAAACGCGTGAGTCCATACAGTCATGTCTCCTGTCACGCGGTTCAGGAGCTGTTAATAAACCACGTAGACTTAATTTTGCCTATCTCAGACCCCACCTCCCCCCTCGTAGACTTTCGTCCATACAAAAAAAAATGAAATTTTTATGGAGCGTAGACTTTGGCCAGATCCCCCAATATGTCGACGTGGTTTATGAATGGTCCCTCAGTAGCTTGCTCCATGCTTGCCTGCATTTTGCTTGCTCGATGCATTGACCACCAGTTGCCTTGTTGGATTGAGCAAAGAACCAATGAGATAACTGCTTGGAATTAACATGCGTCTTTGGCATTCAAGAGTTGGTGATCTTCTATTTTTAAGCGAGAAGGCGCCTGCTACGTCACGTTGCAGGGCAATGTGGGGAAGAGGATGATAGTGATGAATAATTGCAAAAGCTTGCCCACTCCAGATCGTTCAGTCCTCTGCGTCTGCATAAGTTCATGCTGGGATGTCGAAGTGTTTCCGGGAAATGGTTGTATGACAGAGGGTTCACGTTGGTGCATGGAAGCCAAGCGTAAGGTAAAATAATGTGTGATGATTACTCTGAAGATGGTTGATTCTAGTTCGGTTCGGTACCTTTTCTCGACTTTCTGGGCATTGTGTATAATAGTGCCTCATTATATAAGAATTCATTCACTGACAAAGAGTCCCTTCAATTAATACTTTTTAACCCATTCTCTAGAAAGACCTGGCCACGACAAGCCCTAACTTCTGGTCACGGCCACGGAAGTCGTGTGGGGTGGGTTACATCTGGCTCTTTATCACAAGATCGGCTCCTCGCTTTCGGTATTGATCAAATTGTCAAAAAAAGGGTTTCAAAGGAATTTCTGGAGTATAATTAGAGGCGTTTGAAGAGATCTGATTGGATTTTAAGGATGATTCAGGAGGTTTGAGACGAATATCAGGCACATTCCAAAGGGTTTCATATGGGATTTTAGGAGCCTTAAAATGAACTTCAACGTGTCTCAGAAGGTTTTATTTTGCGTTCCAGGGGGATTGAGGAGCGTTTTTATGGGCGATTCAGTACGTTTCATGGGGTTCCGAGTGTTTTTAGGAAATTCATGAACGTTTTGGTGAGTGGAAAAGGGGAATTGGCGTCATTTCAGTGGTTCTCAGTGGGTTTCTGGAGGTTGTCACAGCCACAGGCCTTGAAGGGCGTTTCTTTGGGTTTCAGGGGATTTCAGAAGACTTTTTTAAAGTGTTAAAGTGAGTACTTTCAGCGTTTTCAAGGGTGTTTCAAAGCATTCCAGAGCGCTTCAGGGAGATTCAGTATCGTTTCAGTGGGTTTCATGAGGATTCAGAAGAACTTTGGAAGCGTTTTCAGGCGTTTGAGCAAGTCTCACGGGGTCGGTTCTGAAAAGGTTTCTAGTCCGTTCTATACGATTCCGAGAGCGATGTAAAGGTTCTCAGAATGTATCAGGGGCGTTCATCTAAGGGGGGTTTCAGAAGATCTCTTTGGACATTTTACGTTATTTCAGACCGTTTCAAGGGGTTTCAAGGGCATTTCAGGGGCTTGTTAGGGGAGTTAAGGCGAGTTTCTGGGAGTTTCAAGAGGATTTTAGGGTGTCTCAAGGGGCCTCAGGGGGTTTGAGGAAGTATTAGGAGGTTTTTACTGGAGCATCAGAGCGTTTATGAGGGTATCAAGAACATTTCAGAAGGTCGCAAGAATATGCAGGAGCGGTTGAGGGCATTTCAGGAGTTTTCAAGGAACTTTTTAAATACCGTCTTGGTACGATTTCCAACCCCCAGAAGCAAAATCTCTGGAAGCATTTCAGAGGGTTTCATGAAGATTTAGAAATAAAATAAGGAGCGTTTTTAGGTGTTTCAGCGAGCCTCACGGGGTCTTCAGGAGGTTCTGAGAGGATTTATAGGCCGTTCCATGCGATCTCGAGAGCGTTGAATAGTTCAGGGGCGTTCAGGTCATTGGCTGCAAAATGATGATACGACAAGGTCCTCACAAGTTCTTACCTCATGCTTCCACGCGTCAAGCTATGACAAAGACCGCCAGCTACACTGTGCACTTAACTTGCAGTGCAGCCTGAACACTGTTGTCCTTCTGACTTCAGGTAGATTGAGGAGATACATTCTGAGCGTTGGTTCACCAAAAAGGTGCGACTAAAACAGCGTCTGTTCTGGCATCCAGCGGCTGAGTATGAAATGCTCCTCCACCGGAAGCTATACCCAAGGTGGTAGCCACACCATCGTTGGATAGGGGACCTTAGGCCAACAACCTACTGTTCCCGAAATCCAAAAACTGGTACAGAAACCGAAAATGAAAGATCACGAACTGATTCAAGGGCAACGACTTTTAGCGCGAAACAACGGACAAAAATTGGAACTAGGAAAGTATTAACTCTAGCCTAGCAGGGTTAACTGGCCAATGAGATATGCCATACCTATAGGATTGGAGATATACTGGAGGATACCTATAGATATGCCAATCCTATAGGATTGAGCGAAGTCCGTTGGCCGAATTTTGGAGAGCACAGATTGGTGCCGGGTCAAATTCTGCTATACTCTGGCTCTTCACCACTGTGGAGTTGGTTTCCTGCTCAACGCCCACGCTGCACTCATGAAGTGGGAAGCTATTAATGAGAGGATAATTGCAGCCAGATTCAGAACAAGAGTTCGAAACCTTACCATGATCCAATGGCACGAACCAACCGATCCTGATGTATTGCAAGATAAAGAGAACTTCTACAGTCAACTGAATGCTGTCGTGGACAAGATTTCGGAAGGCGACTTCTACGCGACAACTCCGACAACTTGGACTATACGAGATGAACCAGCCGAGGGCTGAAAATCTCGATAATAAAGAAAAACAATAATAATAACAACTTGCACTATGAGCACGTCATAGGACGCAATGGTTTCGGAGAAATGAGCGAAAACGGAGACCTGTTTGCAGAGTTTTGTGACAACAATGACATGGTGATTGGGGGATCGCTCTTTCCTCATCGACCAGTGCAGAAAATGACATGGGTGTCCCGTGATGGCGTCACGAGAAATCAAATCGACCTCATCTGCATCAGCCGAAAATGGAGACGGAGCCTTTTTGATGTGCGGAACAAACGGAGTGCCGACATTGCGTCCGACCATCATCTCCTAATCGGCGAGATCCGACTGCGCATTGCCAGGGTCCAGCGACCGGAGAAGACAATCGGGCACCAGTTCAACACACGCCGACTGGAAGACGCTGCGGTGAAAAGGTCCTTCGTCAAAGAGCTAGAGAACCGTGCTGCGGATATTCCAGCAGGTGGAAACGTAGAAAATCAATGGAGCACCATCAAGAACGCCTTCAACACCACCGGCGAGAATAATTTTGGTGAGCTACGCACCCGGAGAAATCAGTGCATCACAGATTTGGAGGAAGATAGAGAAGCGAAGTAACGCCAAAGCTGCGATAGAGCGAGCGAAAACACAAGGAGCCAAAGCCGTTAGCGCTATTCGGCTATCGAGAAGGAAGTAAAACGCTCATGTAGACGTGACACAAAAGAGTGGACGGACTCCCTAGCCGACAAAGGCGAGAAAGCCGCAAACACAGGCGACATCCGACTCCTCTACGATTTTTCACGTCGCCTCTAAATGAATGCTACGATGCCCGTGAAAGACCCGTCTGGACAGGTATTGACAGTCTACAAATTGTTCAACACCCTCACAATGACTCTCCTCCTATAAAGTTGTGATAGATTTACATGGAACCAACTCACCGAATTCAAAGTAATGCTCATCATCGCACACTTCGATTGAAACCAAATTTTAATGGATTTAGCTAAAAGTTTTCCACTTTGAGCCAGCCTTGTGGGCACCTCTGATGGAAGAATTGCTGTACCTACCATCCTACCTCTATGGAAATGATGATGATACTGATGAGAATCTAACTGCGAGACGTGGGCGACTCTTTATATCTTATTCAAATCAAATGAAAACATCATACATTTGACGTTATTCCGTTTTACCAGCTCCATGTCATACGAACTTGGACGATCCATAACGTGGGTTGGGGCATCTGTTGCGTATTGCGAATGTGAAACTATTTGAATCATCGCGTCGTAACTGGTTAGCATTCATCGATCAGGAAAACCATTACTTTTTACATTCTTTGTTTACCCCAGTTATTCGTATAAGTTGTGGCAGATAGAATAACAATAATCTAAGGGATCCTTGAAAAGTATAACAATTGTTGACGTAGCATCCCTACTGTAATAAATCCTACTGTTTCTTAGATCAGGGTCTATGAGCACTTCCAGTTTCACAACTCTGAAGTCTAGACCACTTGACCATTTTGGCATTCATAGACCATGTGATAGACAAAGATATTTTATTCCCAAGGTAGTTAACAAAGTGTACAGTGCGAATAGTTTTTGGACCGACCAGGAATCGAACCCTGACCACCTTAGCATGATTTTACTGTATGAGCCCTTATTCCCATTCTACATCGAATGGCAATTCCATTTGCGCAATGTAAAAATAACATCTCCTGCGCCGCCTCACAATCCCACAGCAATCGTAATCACATTACACACTCTATCAATTTATTATGCAACAGCACACAGCATCCAACAACCCGTCCCGACAACATTCCCATTGACATAATGAACTGAACGGGCGGGGTAATTAATCTTGCAACGGATTCTACCCGGTCGATAGGTACAATGGCACGCATCGCATCGCATCGTGACCCACGAACCGATTCCGTTGATCGATCGCATCGCATCGCAACCAATCGAACCATCGATCGATAAGGCCCAGCCAGGGCCAAAAGATCAATCCATGTCGTCGTCGTCGTCGCAGTCGTCTGCGGGCAACGACGACAACGATGGGCAGCCAGAAGACTCATCCTTCTGTTTTCCAAGCAGGCAACCGACCGCAGCCGCGCGGAGTCCAAGTTCCTTATCAGCCAATGCGACGACCCAGATCTTGTTTTATCCGATTTGCGTTTGGCTTCTTGCGAACGACATGATCAGTAGTTGTCGGTTTGTCGGGCTACTGGTGCTATTGCCAAACACGCCCCAGAGTCAGACGCTTGGATCGGCGGAGCAGGTGAACCCCTAGGTTGGGTCGATGACAACGATGACGACGGAGACGGGTAGTAGTCAACAAGCAGCATTGCTTGCTGTCGACGGGGTCAGAGAAATGCGCAAGGTGATCCAGGGATCGAACATGGATCGGAATACCGAAGCTACCAAGAGCGCACCGAGGAATGTAGTTTTGTTTGTACAGTGGTGGTCGAGTAAAAGATCACATGCATTGCTTGAAATAAGTATGGACTAAGAGAAAAGCATTTAAATAATAATTCATCACCTCATGACTTTGAATATCTTGTAATGATCATACAAAAAAAACTGCTATTTTGGCATCGCATGATAATTTCGTTGATTCAAGTCATATAAAAAACTACTGGTAAAACTTTAAAGAAGTCCATATATTATTCCCAGTAAGAATGCATGGAAGGAATCCACAGAAAAAAAATCGGAATTTCCTGAAGCAAGTTGCCGGGAGGATTCAAGAATAAACCCCAGACCTCAAGAATCACAGGAGAAAACCACTGCATACATCTAGAGAGAATTACTAAGAAGATAACCCAGAAGCACCTCGGGAGAAATCTATAGAGGATTCCTGGAAGAAACCACAGATGGTATGACATATATTGTGAAGAATCATTGAAAGAATTCTAGAAAACTAATGAGAAATCCTGGAGGACGTCCCGGTAGAAGTCCACACAGAAGAAACCCGGAAGAATGCCGTAGAAAAATCACAAAGGAAATTCATGAAGAATACAAGGAGAAGTCTGTAGATGAACCCCAACAGAAATCCCAAGAGGAACCCCTAGGAATAATTCGGAAGCTGCATCCTCAGATTAATACCAGGAGAAATAGGAGAAATCCGTAGAAAAATCGCTGTAGTAATCCGTTGAAAATACTGGGAGGAATCCGTTGAAGAATACTGAGAAATCGCATTAGAAACCCCTACAAATATTTTGGAAGGAACCCGAGAAAATGCTCAGGAGGTTTCCCGAAGGAAGTCCCTTGCGAGACCCAATCAGTCAGTGGTGTCATCGAGGTTTCTCCAAGTTTCAAACTGAATAAACAGCTCTCGGGATCGAAAAAAAAACTGTCGTATGAGTGCTACTGCGAATAAAAAATAACTATGCACGTATTTTTTTTTTCGCTTCCATTCATGTAAGACAATAGCTTCTCAGTAAATGAACTCCTCTTTACCAGATATACATCCAGGAATTCGTTTAAACAATTCTTAGTTTCCTTTAGATCATCCTCCTCCTCCACAAATTGCTAGATTTCCCCAGAAGAAATTAAAAAACTGCATTACAAAACCTTTCTTGGATTCCTTCCGAAAGTGCTTCAAGGGTTCCTTTTGAATTTCCTCCTCGAATTCCTTTCGGTAATTCTTTCACGGATTCCTTTTAAAATTTCTTTCCGAACATCTATCGACAAGTGATGAACCAGCCTCGCGAATCTATCTAATCTAATCAAGACACCCAATTTTTCATGGATTGCTTCACAAATGATTCGAGAATTTCTTTGAAAATTTTCACTAGAGAACCCTTCAGAAACTTCTACAAGAACTTTTGTAGAGAAGCTTGCTCAGAAATTGCTCCAAAGATTATTTCAGAAATCCATACGATTCTTTCAGGAAATTATTCAAGGACTCCTTCAAAAAACCAAAATTTCGAAATTCTTTCACAAAATCTTCCTGGAATTTCTATTTTCTAATTCTTTTTGAGATTTCTATTGGTGGGCTGAAATTTCTTTTGAAATTATTTCAATTTGTCCAAGAAAACATTTTTGAAATCTTTTATGGATTCCTTCCAAAAATATTCCAAAATTTACCAAGGTTTCTGTCAGAAACTCTTCGGTGGTTTCTTCAGAAATCCTTCCAGGAACACTTTATGGATTTTCTCCAGATTTAGATATTCCCTTAATAATTATTGCCTAAGCTTATCCACGTTTTTTTTTATTTATGTGTATTTTAACACAAAGATAAAAATAAATTAAAAAATCCAAAAATTTTATCCAAGAATGATGTTGATACCTCTTTCTAAAACTCCGCTAGGCATTAATTTTTTTTCCAGAGATCCATTTAGAAAATCCTACGGAAATTTATTACATGGATTGCTTTAGAAATTATTTCATAAATCCCAACGTTTTTACAGGAAATCTTTCAAAGGTTCCTTCAGGTACCTCATAGAGAAGTTCAATATTTCTTAGGAATTTTACTGGAACTCCGTTAGCAATATTTCATTTTTGCCTTTCTCGTACACTAAGTGTACTGGAAAGGCTATATGTTCACTCCAAAAATGACTTTTTGATAGAAGGCCCGGAGGGTCGAGTCACATATACCAATCAACTCAGCTTGACGAATTGAGGTGATGTCTGTGTGTGTGTATGTATGTGTGTGTGTGTGTGTGTATGTATGTGTGTGTGTATGTGTGTGTACAAAAAAACTCACATCACTTTTTGGCAGTAAACCTCAACCGATTTTAATGACCAACGGTTCATTCGACGCGGAATCTGGTCCCATTGTTTCCTATTGAAAATGGTTCGGATCGGTCCAGCCGTTCCGGAGGTATGGCCATTTAGGTGTTCCGGATCGGTACCCCAGGAAGGGGCCAGATATGAAAACGCTACAAACCCATTCATGCGACACATCAAACCACGGCACTTTCGAAAACATGATGAACGGTAAACAGGAAAATAGTCTCGGGCCATATCTGAACCGGTAGTGATCCGGAACCGGTTCCGGGTGACCCGCCGGAAGTGGCCAAATATAAAAGTGAACCAAACCCTTCATGCGACACATCAAACAGCGGATTTTTCGATAACCTGATAAACAGTAGGCAGGAAAACATTCTCTGACCATATCTGAACCGGTAGTATTCCGGAACCGGTTCTGGGTGCTCCGCCGGAAGTGGCTAAATATGAAAGTGAACCAAACCCGTGCATGCGATACAACAAACAGCGGCCTTTTCGATAGCCTGATGAACAATAGGCAGGAAAATATTCTCGGACCATATCTGAGCCGGTAGTGTGCCGGAACCGGTTCTGGATGTTCCGCCGGAAGTGGCTAAATATGAAAGTGAACCAAACTCATGCATGCGATACAACAAACAGCGGTTTTTTCGATAGCCTGATGAACAGTGGGCAGGGAAACATTCTCAGACCATATCGGAACCGGTAGTGTTACTGAACCGGTTCCAGATGTCACGCCGGAAGTAGCCAAGTATAAAAGTTAACCAACCCCTTACATGCGACGCATCAAACCGCAAGCTCTTCGGTTGCCTGATAAACGGTTAATAAAAGAGAATAGTTTCAGATCATATTTGGATCAACCGATAGAGTTCCGGAACCGGTTCCGGGTGTCCCGCTGGAAGTGGCCAAATGTAGTAGATATCAAAACCCATGCCTGCGGCACATTAAACAGCGGCTTTTAAAATAACGTGATGAACGGTTAGTCAGAAAATAGGCTCAGACCACAACGAAGATCTTTATAAAGGCTACCGATAGTGTTCCAGGACCGATCTAGGGTGTCAAGCCGGAAGTGGCCAAATGCCAAAAAGAACCAAACCTATGCATGCGACACATCGAACCGCGGTCTTTTTTAAACCATGAGGAACGATTAGCAAGAAAATAGACTCAGACCACATTAGAGGCTACCGATAGTGATGCAAAACCAGCATTGGGTGCTTCCTAGGGTGCTTCGCAGGAACTTCAAAAATGAACAAAGTCAATGCAAGCGATAAATATGTGTGAGAAAACAAAATCTTGACTGAACTAAGGCCACATACATACAGACGTCTTACTCTACTGACTCTCCATCGTCCTTGTTTTCAAGGGTTGAAACAAATATTAATCGTTGTTGCTCGTTTGACGTCTACTCACTACCAACATCAAGCCGCAGTGAAACGCAACCTGATTAGCATTTGGCGATTATTTTTTCGTAACGATGAATATAATAGCAATATGTTACAAATGATATGTCTGTTTGTCTGTACTGAAGCAATCTCATCAAATCACTGAGGTGTAAAAATATACAGTAGGATAGGCCAACGTTTTATGAGAAAATTATCGCATCAACCCCGGAGAAAGTTTTTTCAATCCTCTTTTCCGTCTAAAACTACTGGGAATTTTTTTATGGGATTTAGTATGGGCAATTTCACTTGCTTGCATTTTTTGTCAAATTTTACATGAATTTTGTAACCTATGATAAAAAAAATTTGCCTAAAGTTTGAAGAAAAAACTATGTCGAAGACCGTAAAGCAGGGCTGTCCAACATACGGCCCGCGGAATCGATGAATGAAACTTGGCCCAAGGATTGAAATATTCGAAGATATTTGATATTTAAATAAAATTTAATATTAAAAATAAACTCGAAATAAGTAGAGTGTTTTGTAAAAATTTTCAAAGATAAAAAATTTAAATACATAAATTTAAAAATTTTAAACTTGAAAGGTACAGCCATCTGTCCCATCCACAAGAAAGGCGACAAGTTAATGTGTGAGAACTTTCGAGCGATCACCGTTTTGAATGCCGCCTACAAAGTGCTATCCCAGATCATCTTCCGTCGTCTTTCACCTAAAGTAAATGAGTTCGTGGGAAGTTACCAAGCCGGTTTCATCGACGGCCGGTCGACAACGGACCAGATCTTCACCGTACGGCAAATCCTCCAGAAATGCCGTGAATACCAGGTCCCAACGCACCACCTGTTCATCGACTTCAAAGCGGCATACGACAGTATCGACCGCACAGAGCTATGGAAAATTATGGACGAGAACAGCTTTCCCGGGAAGCTGACTAGACTGATAAGAGCAACGATGGACGGTGTGCAGAACAGCGTAAGGATTTCGGGTGAGCTATCCAGCTCATTTGAATCTCGACGGGGACTACGACAAGGTGATGGACTTTCCTGCCTACTATTCAACATCGCCCTGCAAGGTGTTATGCGACGAGCCGGGCTCAACAGCCGGGGTACGATCTTCACGAAATCCAGCCAATTTGTCTGTTTTGCGGATGACATGGATATTATTGCCAGAACATTTGGAACGGTGGCAGAACTGTACACCCGCCTGAAACGTGAAGCAGCAAAGGTCGGACTGGTGGTGAATGCGGCTAAGACAAAGTACATGCTGGTAGGTGGGACTGAGCGAGACAGGACAAGCCTTGGCAGCAATGTTACGATAGACGGGGATACTTTCAAGGTGGTAGAAGAATTCGTCTACCTCGGTTCCTTGCTAACGGCTGACAATAACGTGAGCCGTGAAATACGAAGGCGCATCATCAGTGGAAGTCGTGCCTATTATGGGCTCCAGAAGAAACTGCGGTCAAAAAAGATTCACCCCCGCACCAAATGTACCATGTACAAGACGTTAATAAGACCGGTGGTTCTCTACGGACACGAGACATGGACGATGCTCGAGGAGGACCTGCAAGCACTCGGAGTTTTCGAGCGACGGGTGCTAAGGACGATCTTCGGCGGTGTGCAGGAGAACGGTGTGTGGCGGAGAAGAATGAACCACGAGCTCGCTGCACTTTACGGCGAACCCAGCATCCAGAAGGTGGCCAAAGCCGGAAGGATACGGTGGGCAGGGCATGTTGCAAGAATGCCGGACAACAACCCTGCAAAGCTGGTGTTTGCAACTGATCCGGTTGGCACAAGAAGGCGTGGAGCGCAGAGAGCACGATGGGCGGACCAGGTGGAGCGTGATCTGGCGAGTGTTGGGCGTGACCGAGGATGGAGAGCTGCAGCTGCAAATCGAGTATTATGGCGGCAAATTGTTGATTCAGTATTATCATGAATTTGATGTGAACTAAATAAATGAATGAAAGGTACAGCCAAATTTGAAGCAGAATTTCAGCAAAATTTACTGAATTTCAAAAAAAAAACGTTGCTGCTGAACAGCAGAGTTTACTGAACGAATCAGGGAAGTTTGCTGAATTTCAGCAAATTGTTTGCTGCAACCTGCAGTTCGGCAAAATTCAGAAAAAAAGTATTCAGGGTGATTTGTGCAAAAAATCAAGAATTCTTGCTCACATTTTTATGACCCAAATGATGTCAGTGTTGTGATTTGCCGTGAGAACGGGTAATCGGATGTACAAAATTTCACTGTTGCATTCGTGCTTTCGAAATTTGATGTCGAAATTTAATATCTGGCCCGTCGACTGGTATGGAGTGTCACTTGTGGCCCGCGGCCACGAAAGGTTGGGCAGGCCTGCCGTAAAGTCATCTGTGATTGTGAAAGACGTTATATCCTAGCTTGTAATTATCATCTTGATGTTGATCGGTCTTCAGTGATAGTGAAGGTGCTCAAGCAGTCAACTGAAAATTCTGATATTTTTCAGCCTAGTCTATACGTTTAACGTAACGTCGTTCAATTAATAAATTTCCCAATTTTATTAAAATTATTGCTTTTCTAAATAAGGTATTCTCAGGATTCAGGAACAGTTCGCATTACGTCGACGGAAAGATCATGCTTCGGAATGATGGCCCTAGCACAGAAACTAGCTAAACAAACAATAGTAGAAGATTCCAAAAACAGGGACCGAATTCTAAACCACCCGATAGGTAGGACATCCCGGTCAACCATTTCACAAATTTCGTTAAAGTTCTTTACCAAAATATAAAGAATAACGTCGACTATTCTTTACTGATTATTACTTTACATATATTCAAACAACTTCATCGATCGATAACGAAACTTGAAAAATGTCCTTTATCGGTCAAAAGATAAAAACCTTTACCGAAACGTAACTTAATTTCGTTAAATTTCATGTTGTCGCTTGAACTTTGGTTTTCTTCGTGAATATTTATCGGAACATATTCAATTTCCGATATCAACGTAACTTTGCATATTGATATCGAAGAACAAAGATTAGTCACGACACTCCTTTACCGTTCTGTTCGGTATCGTTGGGTGAAGCTGAGTAAAGGTGTTCTGATATCTCATATGACAGGAGCAATGTTTTGGTTTTGCTCGAATTAGAAAAAAAAATGAAACCAAGGATAAATCAAGACGGTTACTCCTTGGATTTCTCCGAGCTCGAAAATACAATGGAAAATGCTTCCTAGGTCCGGATTAGGCCACAGCTCACCGGATTGCTCCCCGGGACAGCAACATCAGTAGAAATACATATTGGTAGGTATTCCGGTCATTTTATTGGCAGTAGGACGCCACCGCCGTGTTGCGTTATTTCCGTTCACCGGCAAAACTCACTCCGTTTGGGAACCCTGTGAAAGATCCGAACTTTATTTGATTATAATTATGTTTTATTTGATTAATTATGGTTTCTCAATATGATGTTTATTCAGTTCGTCAAAGCCGGATACATTTTTTAATAATTCTGTTGTGGCTTTGGAAACTGCTAAAGGCTAGTAATTTTTTGGGTATTGTCGTCGCGGTTGAAACCCGAAGTTTCCCCACACCCGACAATCGAATTTTCTCAAAATCCATACGTGAAACCTAACGTCGGACGTAGTGCGCTGGACAGCGGACCTGGCCCTCTATCCAGCGCACTGTGCCCGACGTACGTCCGACACACAGTTTAGCAGAAAAATCAATTTTCGCGTGTCAAAAATTCCGATTTTCAACTGCACGAACAATATTTGAATGCATTTGGCCACCCATAATCATTGTAATACTGTGTGACTCAGTAAGTAACTATATAAACATAACATCGCTCAGTTCCTATAAATGTAAGTTCAATTCCCAATTTAGGAAATGATTACAAAAAAAAAATCATAATAAACATGAACAGGAAGAGTGGGTGGTGGGTGAGGTGGCTTTTTTTAGCTTTTTTGAATGATTATGACAGGTCGGTAAAGTAGAACCCACTATTTTTAATATCGATGTGTCGTCAAAACTATTTATCAATCGATATCGAAGTAACTTGGTTGTTATTTAAATTTCTTTATGAAACGATGTCGATCGCTATCGATTTTCGGTATGAACGTCTTTAAAGGTCGTTATAAAGAAATGTAAAGATTTTTAAAGAAATGGTTGATCGGGATTGTCCACATCACGACGGTTTCAAACCGAACGGACTCAATAAATACCAAAACTTCGTATGGCTTTTTTAAGTTAGGCAAGGCCATCTTGACTAGGAAACCTTGACTGATTGAACCCTTGAAAACGTCCCATACAGATCGAAACGTCGGAAAAAATCATAAACTAGTGTTTTCGATTCCCCCAAAAGGCTGAAGCCAACATTCTGAAGCAAAATCATCCCAGTCGTATCCCAACCAAGGAAAGATCATGAGTACATGTTCGACGAGAAAGGCACTATCACCACTAAGTGGATTAATCTGGGTTTTTTTTTTCTTGTTTTCGATATTTACAAAAGCTCATCCAGGCATTTCTCTTGATATTCTTATATAAATTGCTTCAGAAAAACGTCTACAAATACTTTCAGATAATCTTTCAAGAGTATTACAAAATCATATCTCCAGAAATTTTTCCTTGAATTTTCTCAATAAAACTTTCTTGTAATTCAACTAAGGGTTTCCGAGGAACTACTCCAGCAAATTAATCTGCAATTCCTCCGGGGATTCTTTCGTAAATTTCCTTGGGATTTCTTCAGATCTTCCTCTAGGTCTTGAAATTCATTTAACTTGAATGATTCAAGAGTACTTCTTGAGATTTCTACAGGTACTCTAAAGTTTATTCCTTCAGAAATTCTGTCAGGATTTTTTTTCAAACCAGGCCCGTACACAGAAAAGGCAACAAGGGAGGAATTTTCCATAATTTTGGCAGAGGGCGGAAGGGCGCCTAATATATGGAACATCGGCAATGGAGGAGTTGAACCCCCAAAACCCCTCCCTTTTTCACGGGCTTGTTCTTAACAAATTTGGAAAAACCTTCAGAGATTCCTTCGGAAACTTATCCTATCCTATTCTATCCTCATTCCTTCAAGAATTCTCTGCGAAATTCCTTGAGGGATTCCTACAGAAATTCTGCAGAAATTCCTACATGTTTTTTTTTAGAAATTGCTCCTGCTACTCTGCCACAAGTATCTCCTGGGATTCCTGTAAAGATTTCTGCACGATTTGTTCCGGATATATGTACTCTCAGAGATTTGTTCAGAAGGTTTTCCATAAATTTCACTTAACATTACTGGAAAAATTCTTGAAATAATCCGTGAAGGATTTTTTAAAGAAATCCCTGAAGGGTTGTCTAAAAGAATCTCTTGAAATTTCCAAAGGATTCTTTATTAGATTCTTAGATGATATCTTGATTTTTTCAAAAAAAAAATCCTGAAACAATTTTTGAAATTATCTCTGGAAGAATGCCTGGTTGAATACCTGGGAGAAAACCTGAAGTAGCCTTTTAAGATACCTGCTTTTTTCCTAGAAAAAAAATCATGGGAAACTTGTGGAGGAACTCTGGAAAAAATGCCTGATGAAGTTTTGGAGGAGAAATAGAGGAATTTCCTAATAAATCTCTTAAAAATGTCTGCGGAAATCACTGCAGAATTTGAAGATTAAGATACAGAGGGAATCTTCGAAGAAATCCCTTAATAAATTAATAAAAACGAAAAAAAAACTGGAGCAACTTCTATAGGTTCTCATAGGATATTATCTTTAAAAACGCATAGGAGGAGATTTTAAAGTAATTCTGTAGAAATTGCCAAGAGAATATTTGTAGAAATTTCTGACCCAGAAAAAAGTTCCTGGAGAACACAATGATACATATTGCCCATTTTACTGGCATTTTAACAGGTTTGCTGGTATGTCTGAAGCATACTGGAAAAACTTGTAATTAGAAGGCACGAAATGTTGCTAATTGACAAATTGAGAGATGAAATTTGTGAAAAAATCGCGTTCTGGTGGGATTCGAACCCACGACTCCGTATTCGCTAGACCGGCGCTTTAACCAACTAAGCCACAGAACAGGTAATGGTTCTGCGGAATAGAAAGCCAAACTGACTCCGAAGTCGCACCGTGAACACTCCTATTTCACAAACTCATCTCTCTTTTCGGCTTAGATGCCAATCCACAACACACTGAGTTTATGAAATAGGAGAAGGAAAGCCACGAGGAATATTCGGGGAAAATTCTGTAGAAACCCTTAGAGGAAACTTCTAGAGAAATTTCTGAAAAAAAAACACCTGAGGGATCTGTACAATATCACAATTAGCAGGATAACACATGACCAATAAAAGAACGCCACAATACTCGGATCACGGCTAACGTTTTTCACCCTCTATCACGTCCACTGCTCGCCAGATCACGCTACATCTGGTCCACCCATCGTGCTCTCTGCTCCCTGAGTATTTGCAGGAATTTTTGAAGCAACCTCTGGTCTGGAACAATTCCAATAACAAGAAACCCCTAGATTATTTTCTGGAAGAATATCCGAATCTCTGTGAAAACATTTCATCGAGTATTGCATCTTTTGAAGAAACCTTTGGAGGAATTCCTGCTGAAACCGTAGAGAATTTCATAGAAGAATTACTTGAGAAATTTTGAGAAGAATTTCTGGAGAAATTTTTTTAGATTTTTTTTTTTTGGGGGAAATTGCAAGGAAAACTTCCTGGAGGAAATGTTGACAACATTCCTGGAAGAAGGGAACTTCTATAGCAATACTTGAAGGGTTTTTTTTTTCAAAAAATCTCAGGAAGAATTTCTAGAAATTTTTTTAAAGAAACTCCTGAATTAGACCTGGAGAAATTTTCAAAGAAACACATGGATAATCTACAATGGATAGGAAAGCAATCTAAAGGAATACCTGGAAGAATATTCATGAAGAAATTCATGATATAATTTTTGAGAATCCTGCAAGAATCTCCTTCGATAAAAACGATATTCGAAAAGATTTGATACATTCTGAAGCAAATTCTTATTGTCGAACGACTCATTAGAAAAATTCTAGCTGAACTAATAAAAATATTCCTGTAAACCCAAATAGCATTTTGATGACCTATAAGTCTTGTAGATGTTCTGAGAACCGTCATAGAACCTTATATATTTTATTTTGATTTTATGATGGTTTTAAGAACCTCTTCCAATCTATTTGACCAAAGAATGTTACTCGGTGTTACTTGGGAAAATGCCCCTTCCGCGATAATTTCAGAAATATAGGGGTTTTTTCCGGAATTATTCTAAATTGGGAGCAATAATGAAGTGATTCCCATGGGGGCGTACCAGAGCAATCCCGGAATGAATCTGTAAAGTAACTGCAGAAGCATTTCATGAAAGAATACTGACAGGAATCCCGAGAGAAATATTAGGTGAGACCGATAGAGATATCCTGGGAGAAATTCCGGAAGGTATCCGAGAAAAATCTCGGGATAAGCTCCAGAAGAAATCCAATTTGAGAATCTAGGAGTAATCTCAGAAAGAATCTCGGGAGAAGTTTCTGGAGAAATCTCGCAAGGAATTCCTACAAAAGACTTTAAAATAATCTCGGAAGGTATCCTGAGAGGAATCTGAAGAAAAATTTGTAAAAGAATTCCGGAATAAATTCGTACAGGATTTTACAATTGAATCTGTAGAAAGATCCCGGGATCTCTTGAAGTACTCTTGGAGAAATGCTGAAGAGATCCCAGTGAAAGAACCGGGTCTGGGAGAGGTCTTGAGAGGAAAGCCGGAAAAGTCTCCGGAGAAAACCGTAATAAAATTCTGGGGGACCCCAAGAAGAACCACAGAAGAAAATTCGGGGGAAATCTCAAGAGCAAATCTAGTAGAAATTCTTGCAAAATATCCAAAATATGCAAAAATTCCTCTGGACATTTTCAGAAATTCAAAAATCTCTGGTGGAGCTTGAAGGAAGTTTCCGAAAAACACTTAAGAAAATTTCTTAGATTTTTTAATAATCTTGAGAGAAAATCCTGAAAAAAGAAATCTCTGGAGAAATCTCGGGAGTCCCAGAAGTTTTATTGAGAAAAATCTCAGGAAAAATCCTTGAAGCCTGAAATGATTTTTTAAAGAAAACCATGAGGAAATTCCTGAAGATTTCAAAGCATTATACAAGCCACAAGAAACCAAGAAAGAGTTCCTGAGCAAACTTCAGGAAGATCCTGGTATATGTCTATCAATCTACAACTATTTTCTGAAAAAAAAATTAGAAAACAATATGCCAATCAAAACTTTGACCAGTACTGTCCATTCCCTCGACCTGAACCGACTGCAAATACCTATTCGGTGTTTTGGATTCGGTAATTTACAGCAAATACCTACCTACCACGAAGCCGCCGCGCGCCGCAACCAAGCAAAGCAAACGTAATCGAACAACCGGCGGCGGCGGAACCAACGACGGGAGAGAATGTTGAATATTGAATTAATAAAATTGTACATTTTGATGATTGTTACTGCTTCGCCCTGGGACCGAGACCGAGACTGAGAGATGCTTATCGAGTTTGTCATTAAGGAGTGCAACTGTCTGTCTGTCTGTTTCTCTGCGTCTGGAGGGTCCCATAGGTAGACAACAAAGTTGGAAATGACGACGACTACGTCGTCGACGACGAGTGATGGTAAACAGCCGTGACGACGACGCGATTCGGCTTGGCTTCGATAATCAGATAATTAAAGTTGAAATAATGACGGCAGCCAAGCGGTGCGACGGCGGTAATGAATGAAGCTGATTTGTCTCTTAATGTTGTTCGACGGTTAAGTCAACAGCACTCAGAGGAGTCCGTTTGAATGGGATTTATTTGGTTGATTTGATGGTTCTTTTGCTTAACATACATTATAAATTAATTTGCATAGTAATTTGATTCGTGGGATTCTCAAAATATCCAATTCGAAAAGCGAAAACAGAATGAGTCAACCGCGAGGCGGCGGGATTGAGAAGCACCCATTTTGGACACGTTTTGAGAATGATGCCATGCACATTGCGGTGGGTTTGGTGAATTTATGGTTTGGAAGGTGATTTTTATGAACCCTTGATTATGACCGGATGGACCGGTTTTGAAATTTGAACCGGATGAATCCCAATACCAAGCGAGTATTGGTTTCCGAAGATTTATCAAAAAAAAGTGGAATTTTCGGTGGAAGCTTCAGACTGAGCGACGGATTATAAGGTGTATAATAGGTGCCTTTGGATAGAGTATTTTTCGTATTTTTGGAAATTCATCAGACACGCGTCGTAATAATTTGAAAGCTTCTTAAATATCATGGTAAGATAGAGCAAATGGTAAGAACAGCGGACATTTAACAGATGTATAGTCATATAACAATACAGGATATAAATAATAAATCGGAAAGATCGCACTAAGTTCCATCTTCTTGGTTATTGCACCCATGTTCTCCCAAAAATTCTTCTTGAAACTTCTCTGCGAATTCTTTCAAAATTACTTCTTAAAGTTTCTCCAGATTTTTTTTTACAAGTTGCCTCTGGAATTCCACAAGAGTTTTCTCCAAGATGTGTTGCATAAATTCTAAAACTGTTTCAAAATGTTTTACACTGGGAAGAATTTTTCCAAGGATTCTTTCAACAATTTTACCAGAAATTTCAGAGTTTGTCCAGGATTTTTTTTTTTCATAAGTTTCTCGGGGTATTCCTCTAGGAGTTTTCCAGATCTTCCTTCAAGACTTCCTTAAAACCTTATTGTCAATTACCGTGAAAGATTTCTTCAAGAAGTCATTCAAACATTCAATCAATAATTCCTTCAAGGCTTCCTCCAGAAATTTTTCCGAGAATTTTTCCAAGGATTTCCAGGAGCTGGCTCAAATCTTCTTCCAGTAATTTCTCAAATGATTCTTCCGGGATTTCTCTGAAATTCCTTAAATGATTCTTGCGCATATTCCTTTATGGGTATCTTGATGTATTCCTTCAGGAATTCATCCAATTTGCTTAACGATATCCCCTGGAGGAATCCGTGGAAATGTTCTGGAAATATCTGTAGAAGCATTCTGGGGAAAAAATCTCAGCCCAAGAGGAATCTTTGGGGGAATTTCTGGAAGAATCCTGGAAAAAATATTGGAGCCTTCCTTGGAAAAATTCCTGGAAGAACCCTTCAAGGGATTCCTGTATATATTCTTTAAAGCATAGGTGCCAACTTACGGGGAGCAAGCATACAGTGTATCAAACAATTGTCCGTACAGCAATTTTTTGGTCAAAATAAATTTTCATTCAAATGTTTATAACTTTTTTATACGTCAATCAAAAACGCTGAAATTTTAACCAAAGATAAACCATATATTGCAGCTCCATTGGTAAAATTTTGGGTAAGGTCGAATAAGTTTTCTGAAAGTTATAGAACTTTTAGTAAAACTTTTAGGATTTTTGAACCCATTTTTAAAATATAATGTTTCAATATGTAGTCGATGAAACTTTTTCAATCTTTTTTGTGTTACAGCTTATACATAAGGCTTTCATATACAGCTTCGTTTGAGGTTTTATATTCACTACAAAAAATATGAAAAATCTGTATATATCCAGAGTTTTATTTGGAAATTTATCATATTTTGATCAATAAAAGTGCCAAGTGTTTTCAATTTTTTTTAACTCTCTTAATGTAATATTTTTGTACAGGACCTACTAAACAACATGTGAAGAGTAGGTCTTATGCATTTTTCTTTCAGTTAATGCACTTTTATTGGTAGAAAACCTTTGGCAGATTATATGTTCAAAATATGGTATTTTCTTAAATACCGTCAACTACATAAGCAAATTTTTCATATTTTTTGTAGTGAATATAAAACCTCAAACGAAGCTGCATATGAAAGCCTTAGGTATAGGCTGTAACACAAAAAAAGATTGAAAAAGTTTCATCGACTATATATTGAGATATAATGTTCTAAAAATGTGTTCAAAAATCTTATAAGTTTTAGTGAAAGTTCTTTAACTTTCAGAAAACTTATTCGGTGTCGCTCAAAATTTTACCAATAGAGCAGTAATATATGACTCATGATTGGTCAAAACTTCAGCGGTTTTGATTGACGTATAAAAAAGTTATAAACATTTGATGGAAACATTATTTTGACAAAACATTTGCTGTACGGACAATTGTTTGAAACACTGTAGTTTTGCCCCCACCCCAATAATTGACGATTTTCTAATTTTCCAATACAAAAAGTCAGAAAAAAACTGGCCTTGCCGCCCCAATAATTTGACCAAGTTGGCACGTCTGCTTTAAAGAATCCTTATGGGAATCCTTGTAGAAGGAAGGGAACTGAGAACTGAAGGTATTCGCTAAGGAATTGTTTGAAGCATTTTCGGAGAAGCGCTTGAAAAAAAAAACTAGGGGCATTTGTCTTTTTCTGACGGAACTTCATGAGCAATCCTGAGAAAAAATCTTAGAGGATCGTTAGAACCTCTCGTTAGAAGGAATTACTGTGCAATCATTTGTGGAAAGTTCTGTTGACATACTATGAGAAATGATTTAAGGAATTCATGAAAAAAGACCTGAAATAATCCTTGGAGAATGTGCTATCCTTTGAAAAAAATTGTTAAAAAAAATAGTGGATTTCGTTGATAATCCACAGAGGAATTTAAGAAGCATTTCCGGTATAATCCTTGCGATAACTCTTTGCAGAATTTCTAGAGGAAATCCTGGAGAAATCCTTGAAGATTTTTTGGATCGATTCTCAGCAGAGTTGCTGAAGAAATATCCGAAAAAGTCTTTTGAGAAATCTTTGGAAAATTTCCAAAGGAAATCCTTGGAACTGGGAGGATTCCTAAGGGATTAGTTGAAGGAATTTGGAGAGTCGTTGAGGAAATTCCTTAAACGGTTTTTTTTAGGAACTCCTAGAAGAACTTCTGAAGTTCTGAAAAAAAAACATCTTGAGCTATTTTTATGGAATTAATTGGAGGAATCTTTAGGGCTCCTGGAGGATTATTTTGAGAAACTTTTAGAAAAATTCTTGAATGAGTTTCTGAAAAAAATCTTTAAATGAATTGCTGTAGAAACTCTTGGAGGAATTCTTAAAGGAATCATTCGATGAGTTTCTGATGAAATTCTTGAAATAATCTTTTGCATTATACCTGAAAAACTTCTTGAAGGAATTTATGGAAAAATGCACAGAAAAGTTCTCGAAGAAAAAAATAATTCGCTGAGGAACTCTAGAACAACTGTTGGTAAAGCTCCCGGAGGATGGCCTGGAGAACTCCTAGATTAATACCCCAGGAATATTTCCAGAAGGTCCAGATGATTTTCCGGATGAACACCTGGCAGAACAGTAGGCAAACAAAGCTCTGAATAGCTTCTGAAAGAATTGACGGGGAACTTCTGTATGAAAATCAAGCGTAACGTCCTGAATAACTCCCAGAGGAACGAGTCTCCAGAAATTTATGATTATTTTTTCATTGACTTCAGAAGAATTTCTAGAATACCTGGAGGCTGGAGCAATGCAAGATGCATGTTCCAGAAAAAGAATTCTTGACAAGTTTTTTTTTTTTCAGAAAGCTCTGAAAGAATTGCCGGAGGAGCTTCTGGAAGAACATCTAAAAACTTCCGAAGATCTGATTTTCTCAGATTTCTGATTCTGCATCGATTCCTGATTTTCATATATAGGGTGGACTCCTGGATGTTGACGCATCTGGCTGGATCGATTCCGGATGAGCCTTTAATATTTAGTTTCGATTTTGTAAATATTGTTTTTTTAATAAAGAGAATTTACGCTTTTTTGAGAACATGAACGCAAATCACTCAAAGGGGCTTCTCAACAATAATAAAACTATCTTAAATTCATGAAAAAGTCCCATAAGAAATTTTTAAAGGAATTTCTGAATAATTTTTTGTTTAAATTCCAGGAAACTCCATGGAGAAATTTCAAGAGATACTTTTAGAGGAAATCCATGAATTACTGGAGAAAATTTTGCAGCATTCACTATATGTAATCAGACAACGTGGGTAGATCACCTTGGAATGGTGCGTTACGGTGTAAGATCTACCATATCAAATTTTGATCTCGCTATTTTCCAGCCTGGTTTATTTAAATCCAGGATCAAGATTTGGTGTACTTTTTAACACTATTTTTCAATTTATTGTTTTACTCTATTCATTTTTCACTGCTAATATACCGTTTGTTTCAGAGGGATGGAGGTAAATTTAACTTATATATAAAAAAAATTAAAAAAATATAACAGTGGAGAACGAATCACAATTTAATACTATTTTCTATTTCAGATTTCCAAGCAGGCAACCAGCGTTCAAAACGGCGAAGTATCTCTTTCTTTAGAAAGGTCAAGATTACCGTACGATTCAGTGGCAAGTAGACCACGTTTTTCGCGTTGGTTTATTCGTGCCGAGTACCATAATTTAGTTTTTTTACGATATGTTTGTTGTTCATCACATCTTCAATTTATATTACGCGTTGCGAACATTCGCGGATAATAAATATGTACAACGGTTTTATTATCCTCAATCTTATAGGAACATAGGTGAAACTCAAAAGCAACGATTTTAGTTATTTAGTTGTCCAGTTTTCTCGTAAAGCTACGGCGCGGGTTTCGGTTTTTCAGCATTGGCAGTAGCACTAAACGGAATTGTATACAGTTATTTTCTGACTAGAAAACGATAAGCTTGGAACGTGCGTTATTACGAGTTGATCCGACATAAGCGTGGTTTAAAAATAATTTATACCCGGTATAGAATTAAATTTAATACACAAACATACAGTAAAATTATTGTATTCTTCCGACAGCCGACTGGCAGAAGACTAAATCATACCAAGGGTTGCATAGCTCACATCACTTACCAATGTGAATCCAGATCTATGTAACTTTCTATCCCTTCCTTTCCCTTGTAACAAACTTCCTTCCTGTGACAACCGTGGGGATGCGGAGGTACACACGGTCTCTAGTAGCAACGGATGTCACATTAATACTCCTTCCCTTCCCCGATGACCGTAAGGACGTGGCCGGCGCCAGTACTGACAATATAAAGTTTTGAACCTTCAAAATTGCACATTGAGGATGGAAAGCTACACCCAGGCCCCATTCTTTTGGTTCCCTGTGCAATGTTGACTGTTCTGGTCAGTAACGGAGTAGCAACTACGAATTGTACGGTCATCTCATGCTCATGCTCAAGCTCATTCACTATATGTAATCAGGCAGGAGTCTATGGCGTAATTTCTTAAGTAACTTATGGAAAAACCCAAAGACAAATATTTAGACACAAATAACTCCCAAGAAATTCTAGAAGAAATTCCTGAATCCGTGCAGATTTAAAAAAATAACCCCTGAACAAAGAATCTTTGGGACAATTGATAAAACTATCACTGAAAAAAAAACCCTAGAGAATTTCCTTAAATATTAGAATAAATGAAGGAATTTCAGAACGATTTCTGTGAGAATTAAAAAAAATCCTGAAGTAATTTCTAAACGACGCCGTGGATTATTTCAAAACAGAGTTGATGGAAGATTTCCAAATCTAGTTCATGTTCTTAATTCAAAATGTAAGTTATGTCTGAAGAAACGTTTGTCCTAGAGAAATCCCTGGTGGATTTTCCAAAGGGCTCCTACAAGGTTTTTGGATGGAATTTCTGAAGCAATTCAAAATTCTTCGACAAATATCTGAAATACTCTTGGAGGAATTTCTAAAAGAACTCATAAGAGAAAGATTTCATGAGCGAGTTTCTGGTGTTATTCCTAAAGAAATTCGTGAAAAAATTTCTGCAAGAAACTTTGCAAGAATTTCTTATTAAATTCCTGGACAGTTTTCTTACGAAATCTTAGAAAAATTTCATAAATAAAGTTTTGCTGTGTTTCTTGATTAATCCCTGGAAGAATTTGATTTTTTTAAAATAAATTTTGGAAAACTTCAGACAGAATTTTAATTTTTTTTGATTTTCTGAACAAGTCTGTTGGATATTTTTCGAAAGAATCTCAGAAGGAATTTGTGCAGTAATATGAAAGGAAGGTATCTAGGTGAACCATTGGTAAATTTACTGGAGGAATCTCTAGAGCAAATCCTAAAGGAGTTTTTTGTTTAAATTTCCACAGAAATTCGTGGATTTTTTATTTAATAATCAATTGAATATTTTCTAAACGAAACTTTGGAGAAATTTCAGAAGGAACCAGTGGATTTTTTTTTCGAAAGAAATCCTTGCGAGATTTTACAAATGTTTTCCATAGCATTTCTTGGAAAAAACTGGAAGAATCTCTAGAGAAATTTTTAAAGGAATCTCATCAAGATTGTTCTAAAAAATCGCATTAGGATTTTTTAAGTAATCTTTTTTATTGTCATCGTAAGGATTTCTTGTAATAATTTCAAAAGAACACAATGGAGGAAAAGTAATCTTTTGAAAATTTTATAAAATAATTTTGGAAAGAACTCCTGATGAAATCCTGTGGAATTTCTTGAAATTCCGCAAATATCTCGGAACCTGCAAAAGCTTTGTTAATCACCTGGGGGATTTGCTAAATTTATGGGTAAATTATTAGGGAAATCTATAAAATTTTTTGTTTGGAAAATGTTAGAGAACATTTCCTGGAGAACATTTTCGAATGATTTTTTAATAGTATTCCTTTTCTGCTAACCGAAAAACAGCAGCTTTGAATTTGTTTTCGGGATATTTAATCCAGGAGCGGTCGCGTCGTGTACTGAATATATTGGAATCATTGGAAGTTTTTGAAAAAATAATCAAAAAGAAAAATCTTATGGAATCCCTGAAAGATTTTCCAATGGAGTCCCTTGAGAATTTTCTTGAGGAACGCCTAAACATAAAAAGAAGTCCCAGGAAAATTACCTGAAATCCGCTCTTAAGGGTTTTTACAAAAAATCTCTGGAGGGTTGTGTGAAAGGTATTCTTGAAGGGATTTCTGAAGAAATCTATGGAAGAAAGAGAATGTGTGATGCAATATATGGAGGATCTCCAGAAAACATAACGGAGTAGATTCCTTGAAGAAACTTCTGAAGCAAACCATGATGAAAATTTATGATTGGATATTTGGAAGATATTTTGAATGGATCCGTGATGGATGTCTTGAGAAAGTTCCCTCAGAGATCCTGGGATACATTTTTTTCTTTATGAAATTTCCGACAGAATCCCTGATAAGTCCATCCCAACATATATTTGCATGTATGGGAAAACAAAACATTGAATCTTACAGAGCAAACATGTTTCTATAAAATTTTGCCTGTATTTTTGTTTCAAACAGCACATTAACTATGAAATTTACTAATAAGACTAATATTATGGCCTGGGTGAAGCCTGATTGGGCATTTTTACTCGTCAATCAAATTAAAATACTTGGAAATTGAAGGGGGCGTTTTGCTCCGTTATGGCGCACTATAACTATTTATCCTATAAGGTGTTCGTGCATTGTTTTTGTATGCAATATGTAGTAAAGAATTCATAGCGCAATCATTGGTAAAGCCAATAAATTAAGGATACAGTTTTACGACCAGAGCAAATTTCAGCTACTAAGAGGTTCACTATTGGTTAAACAACACTATTCTCATACTGGGAGATTTTATTTCATTTGAAGTGTTAGTTTCTCACCGAGTAACTACGAGATGCCTCGATGACACCACCATGGAACTTTCACGCAATGTCAAACACCGATAGGTTCATCGATTTCGAGAACTGTAAGAATCGATTAAAACAAAACGTTGGACAGAACTGAACAGGAAATGATGAGCTCATAATCCACTCAACATTCCATCACATTAAACCGACTAAAAGATCACAACAAACTATCACATTACGAGGGCAGGCCGATTGACACAAAGCACATCATGTCGCTGCCCTATTCAACTGTCATCCTGTCGATCCTAAGCATCGTAATTATATAATCACACATCATCTCCTCATCAGTAGCCACCATCACCAGTGTTAGTACCAAGCAACAACGTCATCATCCGATTGTTCCGCTTAAAATGTCTAGCTCACACACATTTGATGCGGTGCGGCGATACATAACCTTTTAGATCAAACATGGCCCGAGAATGCCGATCAACATCCTATTGTGGTGGATATTAAAGCACGGCTAGTGCTGTTCTTTTCACACGATGTACATTCGTCAAACGTCAGTTCTGCCTAGCTACCTCCCTTCCATGATGTATATAGGTGAGGAATTCCAGCTAATACTCGATATTTCGATTCTAACAAGCTGATTGCTCAGCTCTGGCGTGGCGACGCAGGTAGAAGTGTGCTGCGATGATAAATCGTCAAGTTACGGCTAATCGCCGCACGCACCCCTGAAACGTCTCAACGCTCGAACTCACCGACTCATCATCCTCTCCTCAGAGGGTGATTTGCATAGTAATTAAGCACACTGGGTAATCGCTGTTATTACGAAATTGATGTGCGTTCTGATTGGTTTCTGCGTAAACTACTAAATTGCGTCACACAATTCACGACTAATGCGGCTCAAATTGGGAGATTCGAAGGTAAAAGGGTTTAACTAATGTGTGACCTTTATCAGAATTCCCCTGTGAGGGCTTGGAAGGGACAGGCTGTTATTAACGGTATTAGTTTTGAGTGATTGGATAAATCTACAGATTGTCGTGGCGTACGCAGATGCACGACTCATTGCCAAAGGGCCTAACTTGCGTGTGTTAACAATTTGACGAATGGGTGCTTCTTTGTCGATGAATATGGAAATAGCGATGTTTGGGGATGTGTTTATGCTACCACATTAGGTGAAGGGTCATTCGAAGGGCCACGCTGCGCTGATGCTGGAGGTGAGAGATGTTGCATAACAACGCGACCGATCAGATTCATGAAAAATTGTCAGAAATAACTTACACGGTGCTTCATCCGTCGCTGGCTGCCCGTCAATGCTAAACGCATTAGGAGAACCATCAATTCCAAAGTCTTATCGAAAAGCAGTAAACGATTCGCCGCGCACTCAAAATGCAAGCCGATGATGCGATGACTCTCGAAAACTCCACTCCAAAACAAAACAGAAATCAAGCCGGGCGACCTTGAAAGATTGCTCACCTCTTTCACCCACAGCCAGCCAGCCGCCGACCGCGGTACGCCTCCTCGGAAGAAACCACCCGAACCGGTCAACTACTAGAGCTAGAGGGGCTCTCCCAATTACCATTAGAAGACCATTGCCACCAGTCAGTCAGCAGTGTGCATACGCTCCTAGCGACGAGTGTGCTTCAACAGTGTTTCTCTGCATCTCTGTGTTTTCTCCCGGTTGTTTTTTGTTTGCTTTTCGCGTTTCCCGCGAACTCATGACAATGTCTTATTTTTGTTGACTGACGCATAGTCTCGGTGACGTAGTTGGGGAGGGGCATGAGGGGTATCTCTCTAAGTATCGAATGAAGTGTAGCTAAGTTTATAGTACAATTCTAAGAGAGTTCTGATGAAGACGAATGGAAAAAAAAATTCACTTCAATTCCTTATATTCATTATTAACCTTCACGTACCCGACCCCTAAAAACTCATTTTCAAAATGCTGGCATTTCGTCAATTTCTTCCGATTTTTTTAAGTCGCCCTCCATCGATTTTAAATTGGTGCTAGTTTAGTACACTCAAGTGGCCATGCAATATCCGGAACCATATCGGGGATATTCCGGAGTGTACTGAGAGGGGCCTGATTTGCCAAATGGATAAAGGTGATTATTTCGTGTGTTACATATTGTGTTTGAGAGACCCCCGCGGAACCTGTCCTTTTTTTTCTGTCCTATTCTCTCGAAATCATGACGATTGATACGTCACACGGCATGTTTTGGTTGCAAACCAGAAATGTCGCCGATGACACCCCCGTGGAACTTGTGCTAGATGCTCCGGGGTGGCCATATTAGTTAATAAAGACTTCATTCTACCGTTTCTGACTCTGGTACGTAGTTTCGGGGTCTGGTACGTGAAAGTTAGCACAATATCTTTAATTTATTCAAATTTATTTATACTTTTCGATTTTCATTGGCTCTCGCAGTCAAGGGGATGAAAACGGATGGTTTTGTTCCCGACGTTTCGGTACTTTGTATTTGGCCTTTTTCAAAGGTGGACCTGTTTACCGTTCATCGTTAATATCTGTTGCCATTTTGTACAGTCTCTTTCTACTTATAGTATAAGGGAGTAGAGATCAAAGTGGATAATGAAATGATAGATATGATAGAATTCGCTGGGTAGCGAAAAAGTGTGAAAATTTATAGAAGGTGAAATTAGGCAAGTAGGCCATGTATTGAACGAATACATCGAATGCGTGAAACTTCTGCCGTGTGACCTGTGCTTTTAAACAGATCGGCTTGGTTGGTAGTTCATACCACCTTACCAAGACTGGCAAAAGTTTCAGGCACCCGACTGCCTATGTATTGTCACTTGGAGCAAGGACAATTTTGTCCCAATTCACCAAAAGTGGAAACAACGAGGTGTGTGTTGATATGCGGTTCACAGGAGTTTCCTCTAGTAGACCGAGTACCTGTAGCAGGTAAGTGAGATGAATGTGTAGTAGGGCAACGTCAAAGAGAACTTCGAGCGCTGCCGTGGGAGTTGAAGGGAACGCTCCGCTCCAGACATCGCCATTAGGCACATCCTTTCGAGACGGTCTAACTTTGATTGGATCGTTCTCATTTCACCACCACACAAGACATCCATAGGCCAATATTGGCCGAACCACAGTTGTGTAGATCCATTTGATATACTTGGGTTTTAGACCCGAAGTTGTACCAAAGGTCCGCCGGCATTTCCCGAAGGCCATACAAGCTTTCTTGATTCTGAACTCAATGTGAGGTGTCCAGAAAAGCTTGGAATCAAGAATGACTCCAACGTACTACACCTGTTCAGTCACATCGATATCAGAATCAAAGAGATGCACAGGTCGAACGCCATTACGGTTTCGCCTTTCCGTAAAAAGAACAATAGATGTTTTACTCGGATTAACCGAAAGGCCATATTGGCAACACCAACCCTCAACTACCTGAAGGGCGCTTTGCATCAGGTCGAAAAGGGTGGTGACACACATACCAACTAACAATGCTAGGTAGTCGTCGGCAAAACCATAAGTAGGAAAACCGCTATTATTGAGTTGCCTCAAAAGCGTAGCTGCTACGAGACTTCACAAAAGCGGTGACAACACTCCCCCTTGGGGGCATCCACAAATACTCAATTTCCTAATCCCTGCTACACGCAATGTCGAGAGGAGATATCAGTTCTTAAGCATTTGATGAATCCAATTGGAAATCATTGGAGATACACCATGACTCCGTGCGGCTTCCAATATGGCATCGAAAGGCACATTGTCAAAGGCACCCTCGATATCTAAGAAAACACCCAAACTAGATTGCTTTTGGGCGAATGCTTTCTCGATATCGTAAACAACCTTGTGTAAAAGAGTCACAAAGGACTTACCAGATTGGTAGGGATGTTGGTTCACACGCTCTCCCCCCCCCCCATTTCCGATGCTTCATACACTAGGTTATCTTTCCACAGACCACACTTCTTTCAGACGAATTAGATGTACATCCATACTATGCATCTATTGTATATGTAAAGCCTAGGCGAAAAAGATAACCTCTTAATTTCGAGTTGAACTTGAATTCTGGTTAGTCACTACATCTTCGGGTTTTCTCGTGGTGTAGTTGGCAATGCGCCTGTCTAGTGAGTAGGAGACATGAGTTCGAGTCTGACCGAGAGAACGACTAACTTTTATCACACAAGAATCTGGCATAATTTTTTCAAAGATTAAAAAAAAATCATCTGGCATCCCTGTGGAGCGGAGCTGGTGTGATGGTTAGAACACTTGACTATCACGCTGAGGACCTGGGATCGAATCCCACTCCCGACTAACTCACAAAATGTGAGTTCTTCCTTCGGAAGGGAAGTAAAGAGTGGGTCCCGAGATGAACTAGCCTAGGGCTAAAAATCTCGTTAATACAGATAGAAAAAAAAAATCTGGCATCCCTGCTTGTACTTGATCCGGGATGAACCTGCCTGCAGTGGAAAATCTCGTATTAAAATAAGAAACAAAAAATGAATGTTGCCATACCGCTCCATCAAGCATATCTGCAGGTTCTCCTATGTAGGACTTTTCATCAATTCTGCTAGGAATTTCTTCGCTTCATAAGGCACCCTAACACTACTCAAACGGTTTGACCAACATTGACTCCGCCCCTAGGTTGGTGGTTGAGTTGGTGCTGTGTTTGACCATGTGTGATGCTGTTTGACGAACCGATTTGGCAGTTCGTCAAACCGATTTGACGGTTGATGGTTTGGTCGGCAAAAATCAAACCAGTTTGATTTTACTCAAACCAACGGTGGGCGGAGCCAATGTTTGACGAACCGATCGTACCGTGTGTAGAGTTGTTGCACAAACATAGTGCGATTTCAAATGGGAGATGATGTTGGTGCAACCTCAGTGACATGTTGGTGCAACACGATTTGGCAGTTCGTCATACGGTTGCAGAAACATAAGCTGGTTCGACGAACCAGGGGGCGGTGGCAATGTTGGTCAAACGGTTTGAGTGGTGTGTAGGGTGCCTAATGTCATCAAAGTGATAACAGTAAATAAAGTTACTTTATTTTCCAAGCTGTTCCTCTTAAAATTTCTCCTAATATAATAATAACTCCATCATTACTATCTAGGATTACTATCTTGAAATTGTCATATTAGGAAGAGACAATATCGAGACAGACAAAATTTCACTTTTAAAATAACGTTCATTAAACTTCCGCATTTAATGTTATACGAGCGTCTCGATTTCTCTGCATCGACTTTTTCTTCGATGCATAACTTAGCTGGAAAACCATGTTAGGTTGTTTTTATTGTTCTAGATTATAGCCCTAAAGGGTGTCCACGATGAAATTAGCACACAAAAATATTGTATAACTTTTGATTGCGTTCGCCAAAATAGCTAATTTTTTGGCCATGCATAGTGTATTATGTGTAGCTAATACCATAAAACTTTCATTAAAATCGGTTGAGTATTGGCGCAGATATTGTCGATATCATAAAATGAGATTTTAGAAAATGTGGGCACCCTTTCCAAAAAATTGCTTAGGCTATAACTTTTTTGTTACCTCATCAAACCGTTTGAAAATTTCACTCGATATTCTTAACATAGTATTAATTACGTGGTGTAATTTTTTTTATCGAAATCGGTTCAGTACTTTTTCTAGTAAATAATTAAAGGTCAAATCGCTTCAAGGTAAATTTTAGGTACTTTTTGACCATTTTTAGTTCCGCGTGCACTATTTTGACTGTAGAACTGGTAACACTGTCCCGATTTTTACAAAACTTTGACAGTGTAAAATTGTTGTGTTAAACAGTTTACAGTGAAAATTTCACCCATTTTTGTTGAATACTTACAAAATAAGAGCATATTGAATTTCACTATAGGGTAGGTAATCAAAAGTTGAACCAAATTGCTGCTTTCCGAAGTGGCCCCAGTTTTGAGTGATTTTTTCTCCCACATGGAAATAATTTACTACGGCAAAATCGTATGCACATAAAAGCCACGGGTATAAGCTTTCTGTTAAGTGGTAAAAAGTTTGTATTTGCACTGAATTTCATAGAAAAATTCGATTATTCGTCAACAATAATTTTAATCTTAATTTGAACCATCGTAATCATAATTTGAACCAATTTTAATCTTAATTTGAACTACTGGCGGCAGCAGCTCGAGCATCTCCCACAACAGCCAATTTCGTGCTGAACAATAGAAAAACACATGGATCTGCCAATTCTCATAACTATTTTTCATTAGGCAGTGGAATTTCAACTAAGAATGTTCTAAACTCTTCAGGAACTTGGAAACTAAATTTGGAATTTTTCATCCCCCAAGAATAAACAAAACAACCACAAGCGCAGTCTGCTGGCCAACACTAGAAGCTCGCCCCCGTTTACTAGTTCAAATTTGGATTACAAATGGTTCAACTTAAGATAACATTCTCCAAGTAATTACTTAAATTTGATAATTTTCTGACAAATAATACGGAATATTATTCGGTTGGTCGATTATACAATAAATAAGCTTTCATTTGACGTGTTCACATATTGCGTGTGATATAATGCATGAGCTATACGAGTGCACCGAAAATGTGCTTTCTCTGGGGGGAAATAGGTGAAATCACAGTGATTTTTCAATTGCCTGTTTTCCATGACAAAAACGCTTTTTTTAATGCTTTTAAAGTCCATGTTATCAGGTTATATTACGGAAAGCTGTTTAACATCTTTTTCGGGACAATATTTGCCTAAAAAGTACGTCGTTTTAATGAATTTCGAAATGGTTCAAATTAAGATTACAAATTGACTAGTTCAAAGTTTGATTTCTTACCCTACCAAAAACCACATCTGCTTATTGTGACATAGTGCAACATATATGGCTATAACTTTTTCACGGTATGATCAAATTGAATGAAATTTTGACAAATTACTTCTTACAAACTTAACGTACCTAAAAAATTTCATTGAAATCGGTTCAGTATTTTTGGCGCCAGAGTTGAAACGGCAAAAAAGTGATATTTTCCAAAATGTTTGTTTGCACAAGATTCTCAAGTGGCACTTCCCTTGTTTCAACGATATCTCTGCCAATACTCAACCGATTTTAATGAATATTTTATGGTATTAGCTACACATAATATACTATTCATGGTCTAAAAATTAGCTATATTGGCGAAGGCAATCAAAAGTTATACAATATTTTATGTGTGCCTATTTCATCGTGGACACCCTTTAGTGGTCCTCCACAGGAGTAAACCGAAAAATCATCCAAATACTGCTGGTGTTTCTCGAAATAATCCGAAAAGAAAATCAGTCAATAAAAATCGTTTTACGCTGTTTTACGCCCATATCTACACACAAATTCTAAAATTATGAATGTTTTTAGAGCATGAGCATGAGCATGAGCATAGATGACCGCACAATTCGTAGTTGCTACTCCGTGATTGACCAGAGCAATCGAAATTGCACAAGGAACCAATGAATAGGGCTTGGGACTAGCTTACTATTCTCAATGTACACAGGTCGAGAGCTCTCAACTTTAATAAGGTCAATAACGGCGCCGGCCACGTCCTTACGGTCATCGAGGATGGAAGGGAATGTTAGTAAGACAAACGTTGTTAAAAAGACCGCGAATCGCTGCATCTCCACGTTTGTCTCAGGAAGGAATTTTTTGTTAGTAGGGTAAGGTACATTGTCAGTCCGGGAGTCACCTATGGTTGGTGATATGATTTGACAATGGATCAATATACACAAACCGCCGTTAACAACCGACCACTTTTCGACGCAAGAACTAGCCAAAAAGAAAATTCTATCGCGCGTCTCCACTCCACTAGGGAGCAGAAACCTTTAGTCTATTCTACACAGAAATACACTGAACGCGACTCACTTGTAGGCGCCCGGATTTTTTCTCGACCGGCGAACCCGAACTAACATTTTTCACTCTTTTGTGTAAATGCAAAAAATGAAAGAAAATATTTATTATCAACTAAAAGTGTATTGGAAACTAGCGCCGAAGGGAAGCGAAAAATTCGGAACCGACTCAACCACGGCGCGCGCACACTCGTCCCGTCGTCGGAGCCCCGCAGAGAGAAGAGAAAAAACAAACAAATCGCAAAAATCTAGCAAAGCGAGCGCGCGAAGCTTTGCTGCTGCCGAACTACCGCACACTACTGACTGCTTGGCGTCCCGTCGTCGGTGCCCCGCAGAGAAGAAAAACAAATCGCAAAAATCTAGCAAAGCGAGCGCGCGAAACTTTGCTGCTGCCGAACTACCGCACACTACTGACTGCTTGGCTTCCCGTCGTCGGTGCCCCGCAGAGAAGAAAAACAAATCGCAAAAATCTAGCAAAGCGAGCGCGCGAAACTTTGCTGCTGCCGAACTACCGCACACTACTGACTGCTTGGCTTCCCGTCGTCGGTGCCCCGCAGAGAAGAAAAACAAATCGCAAAAATCTAGCAAAGCGAGCGCGCGAAGCTTTGCTGCTGCCGAACTACCGCACACTCTAAAATTATGAATGTTTTTAGAAATGGTACAAATTTGAGCAAGATTGGTATATTGCGCGCAAACCCCAAAATTTTATTCCCACCTTTGGGTTTCCGCGCCGAAGACCCAGCGCCAGATTCGGCGACAAAGAAAACTGACAGCAGTCGCCGGACAGTTGGCAATCCTGATATTTGACGGCGGCCGCCCGGTAGTCATGGGAGTGGATTGTTGTCACGCAAATAGATCTTTTCGCTGAAAGTGCATGTGTATTGAGTTATTGTTGACAGATTTTCTGCAGTGTTAGTGTGAAGTTCAGCGATTTTCTGTATCGCGTAAGCCTTCGCTGGAAGAAAACGTCATGTTGTTCAGCGAAGCAAGAAAAATTTTCAGTGAAAAAAGCAATATCCATTTCTCGATTTTTACTTAGGTTAACCAAGCCAAGTTGAAAATGCAAAATATGATAGCTTTGACATTCACAACAGAAGCACGTGTTTGATGAACAGATTGAGATTTTAATGGCGAAAAAAAATCCACGTGCTCCGGTGGGAATCGAACCCACTACTCCCAATTCTAGACGGGTGCTTCTTTCCTCCAAGCTACGGAGCCACTTGACCATCTTCGTCTCCTGGAGGCATAGAACTGACCTCAAATCCACTAATGCACATGGTTTGTTCCATTTCACAATCCAAAACTCCTTCGGATCAATTTAGATGAACATCTACCCGTCTCTGTTGTGTGCAATGTGTATGAATGTCAGAACGGGAGAAGAATTATTTTTGAACTGTCGCGACCTTTGACATTTTCAGGGTGCTACGGTCAAGGATGGGAAAAAATCATTAATTTATTGCGTATCCCTCACTCACATCCACGCACAATCTGATGCGAGTGTGCTTCTCCCCCAGCCAAGCAGAATCTTTCCACTTTCATTGCCCATTCTTTCTAATCGCCGAGCACCGGGCGATGCAAGCAACGACGGCCGAATGAATCGCTACCGAATCTGAGTGCCGAAGGCGAACGAACCAATATTGAACGAATGTTTGCGTTCTGATTCGGGTGCGAGAGCATTCGTTTTGGAACGTTCATTTAGCGTTCAGTGGAAGGGAAGCATTCAGTACTGGGAATTGAATCAGTGAGTGCATTTTGATTCAATCAGCTGAATGCCACTCGGTAGTTGAGAGAGCGAACGTTCTTTTCGCATGCACCGATGCAAGCTGATTCAATTCGCTCTCTATTTGTTTCTCTCCTGATTCGCTTCGTTGGCGTCGGTGGCGAGCCGTTCGTGCTGCGTTCGTTCTTAGTGCGCCGTGCTCTCACTCAGTATTGGGTTGTTGGCGTTCTTTTTGCTAGTTTGCATCGCCGGCATTCGGGTGAGCGAATGAGTTTTCCCATGCTTGGCTACGGTCACACTATCGTAAAAGGTCGGCTGAGGACCGACCCGCCGGGAGTTCGACGGCACACCAATTAACACACTAAATTAACTAAAATTCAAAATTTCAATATACATCAAAATTATTCACTTTACAAGCTAAATACAGCATATTGGATCGATTTGGTTAGTGAAAATTTTGGCCGATCCGTTGGTTATGTTTATGTTGGAAACCCTGAGCAAACCCCCTGAGCTACGCCTATGCTCCGCAAATTTGTTTATGCACGGGTTGACGCGGCCGGCGGCGCTGCCGTCGTTGCGCGTGTTGTTCAAATGCATCTACAACACTCCCCATAACACGGTTGAAACGCGTGAACAGAATTTAATGAGTCCATGTTGGCCGAATTATGACTCCTCATTACGGTGCGCGGAGCAAGCTAGTAAGCAAGCAATTAAAAATTAATTACAAGTTTCGCGCTGCCGGAAGATGATTCGCCGGGCAATTGAATCGATGATCAGAACAAGCGAACTCCCATCGCTTCGCATTGTTCTCCACAGGAAGTGGAAATGGAGCTCTCCATTTGGCAAAACCATCCATCCGCCGCCGGTCGCGAAAGTTCGTCCCCCTGATGACGCGATGTAGGTCATTTCAATTGTGCAACGGCGACGATCGAGCAGAAACCTGCCCGACAGGACCGACCGAAAACGAGGGCACGTCGTGGACTCTTCTTACGTCATGACGATGACAACGACGACGACGACACACCAAGTGCAATTGACCTTTCCAGGCTTCATTTTCCTCATTTGCGATGCATCTCCGAGACCTGACTGCGCTCAAGCAAATACGTAATCAATTTGGGCGCACCACCGACCGCCCGCCCCCCAGTTGAAAAGCTATAAATTTCCCCCGAAAACAGATAAAAAGAACTGGTGTGTGCTCATGAACAACCTTGCTAGGCCATTCGGAGTACGCCTCTCTCCCCAGGGATGCGACGACGCCCCGCCGCCGCGCGCCGTGGTTTTCATCTTCCGTGCAAGTCTTGGGGAGATGGTGGTTGAACCTGACCGCATGTTGAAGACAGATGATGACAGGTCACCGCCCCCTGCCGCGCGGTTCGGTGATGGAAGGACCCGGCCACAATATTGGTAATTTCGGTTTGCGAGGGGTTAAATGGGGCAATAAATAACGGGACCTGTCAATTCGGGCCAATTCTTCTCTTGCGATGAATGCGACTTTTCATTACCGTTGCGTTTGGCTTGAGCCTGTGGTTTTGGCTGTGCGACGTTGTTGACAGTGGAGATTTCGAGATATGAAGGGTGATTTGGTACCTGCGGGTCCGTTGGAGTAGCTAAAAATGTTATCTGGAGAGACAGAGCATCCCAGTCTGGGTCTTTGCTTAACTCTAGAATACATTTAAAAAAAAAACCGTGAAGATGTTGAACCATGATGACTTTAGTTGATGAAGAAGAAATCAATTGAAGAATGTTTAACCCTCGAGTGATTGGGTTGTTGTATTTTGTACAACACGTTGCAAAAATCTCGCCAATTTAGGAAGTGGCCAAATATAAAAGTGAACGCAATCCATGCATGTGACACATCAAACCGCGGCTTTTTCAATAACCTGTAAGCAAGAAAATAGGCACAGGTCACATTAGAAACTACCAGTAGTGTTCTGGAACCGTTTCTGTGTGTCCCGCTAGAAGTGGCCATATATATAAAAATGAACCAAACCCAAACATGCGGCACATCAAATGGCATTTCAGGTAACCTGATGAACGGTTAAAAAGAAAAAGAAAATCTCAGATTGCCCATTTTTAACTCCCCCTCCCCCCCATATGTCACACTTTTTGCATGAGACCTCTGATATTTTCGTATGGGTTTACTAAACCCCCTCTCCCCTAAAAGCGTTATGTAATTTATGGACGCTTTCTTTGAGAAAACCAGTAGCACAGACAATACGTCAGTTACATTTACACTTCGAACATTTTTGATTGAAACATAGTCACGGAAACATATCCACCCAATGCTAAAAATACTGAGTTTGGCCAACCATGAGCTAGGTGGCGGTAGTAAACATACGTCAAACTCGAACAAAACCGATGCAAGTGCCACGGGTGGGCCATTGGTCAACTACTTCTTCTTCTTCTTCTTCTTTATGGCTCTACGTTCACCACTGGAACTTGGCCTGCCTCTCTTCAACTTAGTGTTCTTTGAGCATTTCCACAGTTATTAATTGCAGGGCTTCCTTTGCCTGCCATTGCATGAATTAGTATATTGTGAGGCAATTACAATGATACACTATGCCCAGGGAGTCGAGAAAATGTTCCCGACTAGAACGGGAATCGAACCCGCCGTCCCCGGATTGGCGATCCATAGCCTTAGCCACTAGGCTAACTAGAGACCCATTGGTCAACTAGCACATTTTAAAATTGACTGTTAAATAAGTGTACGATGACAATGATTAAAGTGTTACGTCTGTTCGACTATGTATGTCAGTAGTGTCCAGGAACCAATTCCAGGTGTCCCGGAAGTGGCCAAATGTAAATGTGAACTAAACCCATACATACGACACATCAAATAGCGGCTTTTCCGATGACCTGATAAATGGTTTACTAGGAAATAGCCTCAGATCACATTAAAGATTTCCAGTAGTGTTACAGAACTGGCTCCCGGTGTCCCGTCCGAATCGATCAATTATAAAGATGAACTAAACTCATGCATGCGCCACATCGATTCGCGGCTTTTTAGTAAACCTGATGAACAGTGTCAGATCATATTTAGGACAATCAGTACTGTCCCGGAACCGGTTCCGGGTGTCCCGCCAGAAGTGGTAAAATGTAAAATCAAGCAAAGCCCACGCATGAGGTACATCAAATAGCAGCGTTTTTGATAAGCTAATGACGGTTAGTAAAAAAATAGTCTCAGGCCAACCGGTAGTGTCTCGGAATCGGATCTAGGTATCCTACCGGCCAAATTATGTAAACGTGAAACAAATCCATCCATGCGATATATCAAACCACGGCTTGTTATGTTCCATGATGAACGTTAGGCATTGAAGTAGTCTCTGACCATATTTGGGACAATCGGTAGTATAGCAAGAAAATAGTTTCAGACCATATCTGAACCGGTAGTGTTCTGGAACCGTTTCCGGGTGTCCCGCTAGAAGTGGCCATATATAAAAATGAACCAAACCCATTCATGAGACACTTCAAACTTTGGCTCTTTAGGGTTCCGGGTGTCCTGCCGGAAGTTGTCAAATGTAAAAGAGAAACAAACCCAAACATACGGCACATCAAATGGCATTTCAGGTAACCTGATGAACGGTTAAAAAGAAAAAGAAAATCTCAGATTGCCCATTTTTAACCCCCCCCCCCCCTTTCCCCCCTATGTAACACTTTTTGTATGAGACCTCGGATATTATCGTATGCGTTTACTAAACCCCCTCTCCCCTAAAAGCGTGATGTAATTTAAGGACGTTCCGTTTAAGAAACCAGTAGCACAGACAAACTGACGTAACACTTCCAACATTTTTCGATTTAAACACAGTCACGGAAATATATCCACCCAATGCTAAAAATTCTGAGTTTGGCCAACCATGAGCTAGGTGGCGGTAGTAAACACACGTCAAACCCGAACAAAACCGATGCAAGTACCTCGGGTAGGCCATTGGTCAACCAGCACATTTTAAAATAGACCGTTAAATAAGTGTACGATGACAATGATTAAAGTGTTACGTCTGTTCGACTATGTCAGTAGTGCCCAGGAACCAATTCCAGGTGTCCCGGAAGTGACCAAATGTAAATGTGAACCAAACACATACATGCGACACATCAAATAGCGGCTTTTCCGATGACCTGATGAATGGTTTACTAGGAAATAGCCTCAGATCACATTAAAGATTTCCGGTAGTGTTTTCAGAACTGGCTCCCGGTGTCCCGTCAGGATCGGTCAATTATAAAGATGAACTAAACTCATGCATGCGACACATCGATTCGCGGCTTTTTAGTAAACCTGATGAACAGTGTCAGTACTGTCCCGGAACCGGTTCCGGGTGTCCCGCCAGAAGTGGTAAAATGCAAAATCAAGCAAAGCCCACGCATGAGGTACATCAAATAGCAGCGCTTTTGATATCCTAATGACGGTTAGTAAAAAAAATAGTCTCAGACCAACCGGTAGTGTCTCGGAATCGGACCTAGGTATCCTACCGGCCAAATTAATGTAAACGTGAAACAAACCCATCCATGCGATATATCAAACCATGACTTTTTATGTACCATGATGAACGTTAGGCATTGAAGTAGTCTCTTACCGTATTTGGGACAATCGGTAGTATCGTGGAATCGGTTCTGAATATTCCGCCGGGAAGGGGTAAACGAAACAGTGAATCAAATCCATACATGCACATAAAGTAACGGCTTTTTCGATAACCGTATGAACGGTTAGAAAGAAAATAGTTTCAGACCATATCTGAACCGATAGTGTTCTGGAACCGGTTCCGGGTGTCCTGTCGGAGGTTTCCAAATATAAAAATGAACCAAACCCAAGCATGCAACACACTGAATCACGGATTTTTCGATAACCTGATGAACGGTTAATAAAAATAGGCCCAGACCACATTAGAAACTACCGATAGTGTTCTGGAACCGGTTGCAGAAATCTCTTCGGAAGTGATCAAATGAAAAAGTGAACCAACCCAATGCATGCGATACATTAAACCACGGCTTTTTTTTTGGTAATATATAAACGGTCAGCAATAAAATGGACTCAGACCCCATTTCAAACTACCGATAGTGTTCCTGAACCGGTTCCGGGTGTCCCGCTGGCAATTGTCAGATGTAATTAAACGCATGTTTGTGCCTTATAACATCGCTGCTTTTTCAATAATCTGATGAACAGTTAGTAATATTTCATATGCCCTTTTCAAAAGTTAATTGAAGAATATTGCAAAACAAATAACATAAAAACATGATGATGATCCTGGGCATGTTAGGGGAATATCTGTAAGTACAAATAAAATCGTGTTAAGTACTGTTCCTTTGAATCCCACTAAGAATTTGGATCCTTTGACAGATACGTATTTCGACCTCAACTGTTAGGTCGTCTTCAGTGTCTTGTACTTGACTCGACTCAAGTACAAGACACTGAAGACGATCTTACAGTTGAGGTCGAAATACGAATCTGTCAAAAGGATGCAAATTCTTAGTGGAATTCAAAGAAACAGTGCTTAACACGATTTTCTTTTTTACATAAAAAAAATCAGATGGAATCTCAAACATAAGTATGATTTCATTGGAATTGCAAACTCGCGTCTATTCGTGCGTTGAGTCGGAAACTACCATACGCATTCAAAACAACTATGCAAAATTTGTGTCTAGTGAGTATTATCGGCATGCTATTGCTCAAGACTAGGTTTTATTTACGTCTGCTCAGCTGCCAATGTTCAATAATCTCCCTCCTTGCTTAACTTCAACATGCCACATTGAAAATTCAGCTCCAAAGGTTATCAAATATTTTGACATTTAACACACTCCAGTCGGGTCAAATCGTCCATAAAGATGTCACCCTTGATGGGTCGTTTGTTTAATGGTAAACTGTAATTGGTTTCGTATGCTCGTCGACACGTGCATGCTGCTACTGCATACCAATCGACCAACGGAATCCGTCAATATTTGCTGCGACAAATCGCATCATTGACCATCGTCGTCACGCGATATTTACAAAGGTAATCTTCATCATACTTCTTTGGGCACTTCTCCAGTAGCTCGACAGACTGTTTGCTTAGGTGTCTGGTAGCTATGAGTGTGATGATGCTGTGCAAAGTGTGTAGTGCGATTCCGAAAGGTGTTACTCACGCGTGCCAAAAATTAGCATTGCTTAGGTTGTTGTGTGTACTACAACTATACACAATAGTGAGGGAAAGGACTTGGGGCAATTGGTGTCTCAATCAGTTGGTGCTTGATTGGCATATGAACAAATGTTTGAATCTCAATGGCCTTCACCTAAACAAATTTCTTGAATTGAAAATTGGTAAAAGTTAAGCAATTAAACGTACAAATTGACGAGATATGTATGATCAACCTTCAAATTTACTTGAATGTTCGCCACATGGTTAAAGATATCGTCCCTAATAAATTTAAATGAACACTAATGTTTTGAGCAACGTGCTCAAATCTAATTGGGAGACACGTTTTATACCCAAGCCATCTCAACCCGATAAGAATTCAATTTATTCCGCGAATTTCTCAACCAAAACGTTCATGCTCACCGTTTACAATTAACGAGTCCATTCAAGTCAAATCGGCACTCTTAGAATCCCATTAACTTGACACGAGACATCGCAACCCTCCTTCTTCACGACTCAATTTTGGACCCGATTTTCAATTTAAATCATCTAGCAAATCATCATAAACGTCCCCCTTGTAATTCGTGTCGTCGTCAAACTGTTTGCCGTCATCGAGAGCAAACCTAGATCAAAGCGCGAATGTTATCGTTTAATCTTGCGACCAAAATGCGGTTGCAAAAAATAAACCTCGTTCTCTTCAGCTTAGCTTTACCCTAAACGATCGGTGACAATAGGTCACGGGGTGCTTTTGCGACCTCTGCCTCTACGCGAAACGCGCAATCGTTTTAGGTCTCATTACCACACGCCGCCGCCGCCCGTAATGGAGGGCCATTTGAGTCCCCGGGCGATAAGCATGATTTACGAGCATTTGAGTAATGAAATTTTCCGAAAAAGTCCACCACGAAAAGGGTCTTTCGACAGTGCAGATGTCCGACTGGCTGGCTGTCGGGGTCAAATTGTGCAAAACGGCTCGGTCGGTGTGACCGGGTTGACATTGTTTTAAAACTGTGGTTGGGAAAGCGAAAATTGAATTTCAGTATTAAATTGACGAAGGTGTAGATTTCTTGTTGGGAGATCCTCGCACCAGATTAGGTTTGCCATTTGGCGAGGATCGATGGGAAAAGTCGTTAACTTGGTCGTTAAGTTAGTGCGTTGCTGTCGGAACCGAATTGCCAATTAGCGAGATTAGCAATTTCGCGCATCGGTCGGTCCCTCGGTCCAACCACGACGTGGTCCACCGATCATGGCAGAAATATGAATCGCTAATTTTGCTGCCGCTGCCATACTCGGCAGTCGTAGTTGGGTCAATTTCCGTCATGGGAGGGTTGCTCTCGTGCGACCGACAAATATTGCCGTAGTAAAAATCGTGAGATTTTTTGTTTCCTAAACTTATTTGGGCTTTTCCCATACTCGTACAAGTAGGTGGTAAAAAGGCATGAATTCAATTAAGAATCAGAATTTTTAATAAATATTAGTTAACGTCCTTTTCCAAGGTCAGAATATTTTCCAATGGAACGCAATAGATCCACTTTCAGAAACAAGGCAAATTAAACCCGTCACAACCCGTCTGAACAAATGTATCGAGTTAGTGGTCCCGGCATCAGTAAAATTCGGGACAAATAAATACAACTGTAACTTTGCCAATGATCGGTAAAGTTAGTCACGTTTGTGCTAAATGTTTTAAAAATTGGTGCAGAGGAGACCGCTTATTTCATTTGGACCGGCCGCGTCGTTGTCGTCGCCGATTTGGCTGTGCTCATCTTCGTACGGGCGGTTTAGTGTGATTTTGGAGGCAAAGTGAAGAGACTGTTTTTTTTTTCATTCGGACCGGCCGCGTCGACGTCGTCGTCAATTTGAATGTGCACAACGTCGTACCCGTGTGTAGTTGTAGCGGTTAGGTGTGATTTCGGAGAAGAGGCCAGTTAGTGGAAGATGCTGCAGCACATACGCACTGGACACTTGGAAGGATGTTTATTGGTGAGCTCGTTCCATTTTATCATAATAATGAATGCTAAAGGATTTATACAATTCTGCTCCGGTTTTTGTGTATTTATCTAATAAATATTGAAAAGTTCGTCACGTCATGTGTCGGCGTTAGTTCCCAATGCACATTCAGTTAATAATAAATATGTTTCTTTTATTTTTTGCATTTACACAAAAATTTGAATGGTTCGTCACTTTCGGTGTCGACATTTGTAATATTTTAGTCAAAATGAATAAATGATTTGACTCAAGTAAAGGTTGCATGAATCACATCACTTACCAAAGTGAATCCAAATCATGTGACTCTCTCCCTCCCCACTAACAAAAACTCCTTCCCGTGACAGTCGTGGAGAAGATGAGGTGAGCTCGGTCTCTAGTAGCAACGTACGTCACACTAACATTCCTTTCCTTCCTTGATGACCGTAAGGACGTGGCCGGCACCGTTATTGACTAATAAAGTTTGGAATTCTCGAACTGTGCACATTGAGAGCGGTAGTTACTCCCAAGCTCCGTTTGTGGGTTCCTTGTGCAATTTCGATTGTTCTGGTCAATCACGGAGTAACAACTACGAATTGTACGGTCATCTATGCTCATGCTCATGCTCATGCTCAATGTTTTAAAAATTGGTGCAGAACTTATAGTAGTAGCAGTAAAAACAAAAAGAGGTTCACTGGTGCTTTTTTCGTTATCGTAACCAGAGATGGAAAATGTCACATAATTTCACGAATAATTGCCATGACATTTTTCAAATTCAACTACTTCTGGTGCGAATTTCCGTTTGTGAGAATCACCAATCCTTAATGTGGTTTAGTGAAAGAAAATAATTGATGTCGTTTATGAACATTTATTACAAGAGACAGTGCAGTCAGCAAATAGCAACGGCATTTCTCATCCCTGATCATGATCAATGTTCAACTGCATAAAAGAAAGTTAATTTCATCTACAGACCAAAGCACTGTTAAAAATAGTTTGAAAACTCCGTAAGATATGATACCAATTACACTGGAACCTCTTTTTATGCACATGGCTGGGACTGCATAAATTAAAAATGTGCATAAATTAAAAAAGGCATAAAAAGAGGGAAATTTATGCATAAATTAAGTTTAGGCTTTAATTAGAGAATCTAGTTTGCGAGAACAGATCTTGCTCCTGGGCACTTAAGGTGGGGCTAAGGGGGTTTCCAGAATGTTCCCAGAGAGCCCAAAAAGGGGCTTAAGGGGCGTTTTAAGGGGTTGTTTCGGGGAAATTGAGCAGCCTTACAAGGGTGTTCTGTCAAGATTTTTTGGTGTTTTCATGGGATTATGGAGAATTCTGGGGTATTTCAATAGTACATATTAAGTGAGTTTCAGGGGCGTTCCAAGGGGCTTTAGGGGCAATTCAATGGATCTCAGGAGACTTTGAAGGGCGTTGCATGAGGTTTGAGGGGCGATTTAAGGTATTTCAGAGTCTGCTCTGAAACTTCCTGAAATGCCTCAGAAATCCCCCTTGAACCCCCTCGGATTCCATGTAACGCACCTGAAAGGCTTCGAAACCCCTGAGAACTTCTCCGTAACGCCTATTAATCCCCAGAAAATGTCTTGAAATGCCTCCAAAATCCCTTTTAAATCACCTCGGACCCCATGTAACGCGCCTGAGAGGCTCCGAACCCCACAAAAACTCCTCGTAACGCTTAAGTAACGCCTCTGCAACCCGCCGAAAATGCTCTGAAACGTCTTGAAATGCCTCCAAAATCCCCCTTGAACCCCCTCGGACCCCATGTAACGCATATGAGAAGCTCCGAACACCCCGAGAACTCTTCCGTAACGCTTCCGTAACGCCTCTGAATCACGCCGAAAATGCTCTGAAACGTCTTGAAATGCCTCCAAAATCCCCCTTAAACCCCCTAGGACCCCATGTAACGCACCTGAGAAGCTTCGAACACCCCGAAAACTCCTCCGTAACGCTTAAGTAACGCCTCTGCATCCCGCCGAAAATGCTCTGAAACGTCTTAAAATGCCTCTAAAATCTCCCTTAAACACCCTCGGACCCCATGTAACGCACCTGAGAGGCTCCAAACCCCCCGAAAACTCCTCCGTAACGCTTTCGTAACGCCTCTTAATTCCGCAGAAAATGCTCTGAAACGTCTTGAAATGCCTCCAAAATCCCCCTTAAACCCCCTCGGACCCCATGTAACGCATCTGAGAAGCTCCGAACACCCCGAGATCTCTTCCGTAACGCTTCCGTAACGCCTCTGAATCACACCGAAAACGCTCTGAAACGTCTTGAAATGCCTCCAAAATCCCCCTTAAACCCCCTAGGACCCCATCTAACGCACCTGAAAAGCTCCGAATACCCCGAAAACTCCTCCGTAACGCTTAAGTAACGCCTCTGAATCACGCCAAAAATGCTCTGAAACGTCTTAAAATGCCTCTAAAATCTCCCTTAAATCCCCTCGGACCCAATGTAACGCACCTGAGAGGCTCCGAACCCCACGAAAACTCCTCGTAACGCTTAAGTAACGCCTCTGCATTCCGCCGGAAATGCTCTGAAACGTCTTGAAATGCCTCCAAAATCCCCCATAAGCCCCCTCGGACCCCATGTAACGCGCCTGAGAGGCTCCGAACACCCCGAAAACTCCTCTGTAACGCTTCCGTAACGCTTCTGAATCACGCCGAAAATGCTCTGAAACATTTTGAAATGCTCCCAAAATCCCCCTTAAACCCCCTCGGACCCCATGTAACGCACCTGAGAGGCTCAGAACGCCCCGAAAACTCCTCCGTAACGCTTCCGTAACGCCTCTGAATCACGCCGAAAATGGTCTGAAACATTTTGAAATGCTTCCAAAATCCCCCTTGAACCCCCTCGGACCCCATGTAACGCACCTGAGAAGCTCCGAACACCCCGAAAACTCCTCCGTAACGCTTCCGTAACGCCTCTGAATCACGCCGAAAATGATCTGAAACATCTTGAATTGTCTAAAAAAAATCCTCCTAAACCAAAACCCTTAAAAACTAAAATGACTCCGAAATCCCCTTAACACCCACTCGGAGCCCATGTAACGCACATGAGACCTTCGGAAACACCGAAAAACGAACCAGTAACCTTCCTTTACTCTCTTCTGTAAACACCCCCCCCCCCCCCTTCGCCATTGCAATAGTTCCTGTCATTATTAAATATTCTTATGCACAATATTGGTTCTGAGTAGCTTTCCCTCTTTTTATGCAGGGCATAAAAAAAGGTGCATAAATTGAAAGTGCATAAAAAAAAACATGCATAAAAAGAGGTTTTAGTGTAATTGCTTCCCTTTTGATTTTTGTGCAGATAAAACAAACATAAACATAGATGTTTCCAGACCAAATTCAAGCAAAAGTATGTAGTTGTTTTCGTTGATTTATATCGAGCTCTTCTCCTTAACCTCCTCATCAAACAAAAATAACAAAACTCTTGTAATCCATTCATTGCTATCTGCAATGAACACTTACCACAATCTTTACCATGCTCTATAATTTGTGAACTCACCTGAAAAAAAAAGAAAAATAAAAGTTTATTAGTATATGTCTCTGTAGTTCTACGCAAACATAACGTAGAAAACCAATTATATCTTGAAGATTTATGAAGAGAAAAAGCTAAGCTTTAGAAGAAGCCTAACGAATAAATTCGCGATGAAGCCCTTAGATAATGTTGGGGTTGAAATTCTTATATAATGTTTGGTGAATACCTGATAATTTATTTTAATAGAGCCTTCCCAAAATACAGGTGTTTAACATATGCCTTGATGGAATCCCTTTGAAATACCTAGTACCTTTTTTCCAATGGCATAATATTTAATTTTTCAGTGGGATTAAGTTGAGGCTTCGAGAGCAAATATAAGACATCAAACATTTTATGGTTTTTACCAGAAAACGTTGTGTAGTTTGAACACATTTTGACAAGTTTTCAAAAATGACGCTTTTGTGAATTTTTAGAAATATCTACAAAATTTGTACATTTGCAGTTCACAAGAAAAGTTTAGTTTTTTTAATTATTTCGAAACTTTTAATCTGTATGATAGTTTTCAATAGAACCTCCAAAGGAATTTCCAGTACTGTAGTCCAAGAAGAAACTCCAAATTGAATTCAAACAATAACTCTTTGGAGAGTTATTGATGCTTTTTTGATCACGTTTGTGAAGAATTTCTGACAGAATTAGAAGGATTTCCTTGAAATATAACCAAAAAAATCATACATAGAAACTTAGATAATTGAAGCATAGATATTCCAATAAGCAGTTAAAATGGCATTAACTCGGCACTACATGCGCCTTTACAGCAGATCATTAAATGCTAATCTGCCGCATATTCGCTATTAGTGCTAATTAAATGCAGGTTTTGGCCCAATATACAGCTGATTAAATGCTTATCCCTCTTATCCCCCAGATTGTCAAAAATAAAAACAAATATTCCCCCCTGCCCATTTTACGGCTTCCCTTTCTCTTCTTTGTTCTCATTCTCCTGGGGAGCTTTTGAGGCTTGGGGCATGTCCTGAACTGCTGTTGCTGTTTTTTTCTGCTTTCGGCCAAATTGGGATTTGATCCCTCGATCCTCGGGTTGACGATGGTACTGAACCGTGCTACAGGGTAAGCTATAGATGATCAGATAAAGCGCGTTGGATTTTTTATCTATTTAAGGCATGAGTACTACACCGGCAGTTGCTTCGTTTTGTTTTGAGCTTGGTAGGTGCTGATACGAAAATCGATCATAGAAAACCAACCATGGAATTAATTTGCCAAAGCATGTTTTCCCTTTGGTTTTCTTCGTTGTTACCTATGATTGATTGGACATGCGAATGTGATGGCTTCTACAGCCGTGGCACGTAAATTAGAAAAAAGGAAATTCGTTGTGGTTTTAGCATCACTCATCACTAGCAGTTTCATGGCAATAAAGTAGTAATTATGATGCCTGTTGACCAAAACATACCGTGCATTTGAAATGCTACGAAATCACTGTCAGATTATAAGTAGCATTTGAATTGTTAATATGGGGCAGTTTAGCAGTCGAACTGCTATGATACGGCAGTAAGCAGGCCGAATGCAAATATTAAACAGAAATACGGCTTATTCAAATGCTTATTTATTACCTGGGGATATTTTTTTTTTTTTTCAAAGAACACCTCCAGAGATTCCACTAGAAACATTTCAAAGGATATCACCAATAAATCTTTCAAGTATTAATATATTTTTAAATGATTAACCTGTAACTCTTCGGAAAGTGCATCAAAAAATCTAAAATTTTTACTGTGAGTTTTTTAACTAGTTGGGTATCGATGGTCCATATTTGGGAAAGATCGGGCTATTCTGCATGAAATGAAAAATATTCTAGAAAAAGTCACATTTATCCGATAGCCAACTTTGAACTGTTATATCTCCGGATTCATTGAACCAAATGCAGTGAAATTTTGAGCGTTCATAACTTTTACGGATAGCTTTGATTTTTTTTGACATAACCTAAAATTGTTAACACGGAAGAAAGTTATAGCGTTTAGGCTATTTTTCTGATATAACACCAACTTATCGAAAATTTCAACATCGCTTCCAAATTCGAGATGGTAATTATAGTTTATTTGAATTCCCTCTAATTGACTTGAGTATGAATATGTTTTGAAAGGAAGTAAATAAATGACAATAAATTAAAATAGTAATGGGAAGCATTTTTAAATTAGATCAAAATAAATTAAATTAAATAAATTAAATCGGTGTAACTTTTTTTCTTATTAATAATTTTAAGTTTAGTCAAACTTTTTTCAAAGCTTATTATAAGAGTCATAAACGCCTAAAATTTCATTGCATTCAGAACAATGAATCCGGAGATATAACAGTTCAAAGTTGGCTATCGGATAAATATAACTTTTTCTGAAATCTTTTAACTTCCTGTAGAATAGCCCGATCTTCCCCAAATTTGGACCATTGATACACAACTGGTTGATCAACTTACAGTAAAAATTTAAGATTTTTGGTTCACTTTTCAGAAAGTTATAACTATTTGACCATTTTTTTGAAAAATAAAAATTTTGTCTATACATTAAGTTTGATCTAGGAATATCGCAGGAAACTTTTACATAAAGTTGGAAAGTTTTACCAAAAATATATGCCTAGTAATTCGAACAATTTATATAGAAACGCTCTTCGTTTTTCGGAATACCCTTCAGAATAGCACCAGGCGAGCCGAAGACTCCAAGAAGTATTTTGAATATATGGAAACTTCTTTGATTTTTTTCAAAGAATTTTCCCAGAAAATGTATGGAAACTATTTCATCTGTGAATTAACTTGGCATTACAGAAGACTTTCTTTAAGAACTTTGTGCTCGGATGACATTGGTTTTTTAGTGGTTTAGCTGGGATCGCTGATCAACTTTTTTTTCCAAAAAGTGTGTGATAGATTGTTCCAAGATTTTCATAAATGTAAATTTGAACTGCACTTCACTTCTCCAAAAATCAGAATATCTTACAGAGGTTCTCTGGGAATTCTGAAGACCGAGAAGATTTGTCAACAAATTGTAAAATTAGTCAATAATCCTAATATATATCCTAATCCTAATCCTAATCAATAATCCTAATAATAATATCTAATGGAGAAATAGGGGAACCATTTGTTTTTTCTAGATTTTTCAAAAAAAAAACAAAATTCCTAGAAATTCTTTTCTAAATTTTCCACGAGAATTTTTTTCTCAGAATTTTTTTTATTCTTCTAAATAAAGGCGATGATAGAAGATTGATCAACGCATTTCATAGTGACTTTTGCACCCATTTAGACTCGGCCAAAATTCATTATCATCACAGTCGAATTTCGTACACGACTTTGCTTACGTATACAAGTTTGCTTGACAGTTCATGGCAGGGTCGTCTGCTGCACAACTCTTACACGCAATAAGTTTGATTTGTGTGAAAAGTAGCTCGGAAATGATAATTCAGGGGATTTTCAAATTATCACAGAAGTTGAAACATTAATGAGAAATCCAATCTTAGACTGAGAGCCTAAAATTCCAGAAAGTCAACAATCATCCAGTCGAAACTTACAATTTCTACCAGAACTTTTTTCCAATCTCTTCATTAGTTTCTGTTTCATCCAGATTGGTCCGAAGGTTCGTCCAAGAATATAAGATTTCTCCTGAAATTCCTACGTGGATTTTTCTCGAAAACAATTTCAGGAATTCTTCCAAAGGTTACTCGAGAAATTTTCCAATTGTCTGGACAAAGATTTCTCCATTCATTTCTTACATCCATATCCAAAAGTTCCTTACAAGATTATTTGGAATTATATGTTGAGATTTCACGTGGAATTCTTACGGCGAAACTGGATGCATTTCCTCATATTTTGGTTCATGATTTTTTTTTTATTAAATAACGAAGTACTTGGATATCGGCTAACAGCAACTCATATTAGTCAGTCCCATAATCGGACTGGAAAAGGAACAAGAGCCACACATCAACATCCTCGTGCTCATCATTCTACCATGGACAGGGTAGAAAAGTGACAGCAGCGCAAAGGCAAACCAGTTCGATATAGTAGAATTAGAACAGAATACATTTAGACGCTGTACAAAGTGTACGTATAGCTGCCAATTGGAATCGCTCAACCAATGCCCCAGTGGACAACAGAGCTGTAAATTAGGTTAAGCAGTTGAAGAATTAAAAAAAAAATGCTAATTGTCCAACACAAATGATTTGTAAAGAAAATAAATCTTCACTAAATTGACACAAAACTTTACATGTTTTAATAAGCGTAATACTTTTGTTGGCCTCATAACCGAATAGATTTTTCAAGGTCTTGAGAGACTCAAATGCATTACACTTTCACAACCCATGCAGCGTAAATGAAAGCCAAACATAAAAAACTGCGAAACTTAAACGCCAATTCATTATTTTGATCCGGAGTCATAAAACCAAGTCGGTAAAATTGGATACAGCTATAAAATACACATGAAACTTCACACCATCGAGAAAGTGCAAGCAAAATCTGCGCAACAACGGTAAGATGCAAGGTCGTCCAACTCCCTGGCCAAGCTACCTATACCTCCCGCCAGGGATCAGATGTGCAGAGCGCCAGAGTCGTGTACCGACGATCACCGGTCGAAGGTCGACCGATTGGCTCGTTTCATAAATTGAAGTTGACATCTATTGCTGACTGCTAGTGCCGTGGCGTGCGTTGATTGGAGTGAGTGTCCCAATAACCTGACCAAGATGATGCGTCTGGCGTCAGTAGCGTGCATGCACGGAGACGACGACGAGTCGTCGAGTGTCACGCCCAACTTGTAGGTATTTTTTGGTTCTCATGATGATGATGACGGCGACGACGACGACGACGACGCGACGGTAGGAGTTGTTTGGTTTTCTGTTGAAACCACCGCGCATTTGATCAACGCACGCTGACGCGCTGTATGCTTCCAATTTGGAACTGTGTCAAAAGTCACCTGTGCTTGCGCGTGTTAAATTAATTGTTTAAAAATAAGTGAAAAAAAAAAAATTCAACGACATGTCTTTGAACTTAGGTGGGTGCCAGATGCTGGGATGCTGGGATTGATTGTATGCAAAATCTAAGCATGAGTGAGCGCTTCTGCCGCGGTGAGCATATAAGACTAGCCGGAGGGCATCTTTCGTCTTTGTGCGACAAACTTTTGTGATGCGTTCGGCCTGCGGTATACATATATTGGCTTGGTGGGTAGCCAGTTTGAAGTTAGCGATGTGTACGGTTTGATGAAAAAATTGAGCAATATGCTGTATGAAAACACCAAGAAGAAGGCGGTAATAATGATCTTTCCAAGTGACAATGATATTGACATTAAAACTTGTCAAAATCGTTAGACATGTCTGAGAAAATTTTAGATTCCCTATATATTAAGCCATTAAGCCAGAATTCAAATTTCGTTTTCAACTCTGAATATTCACCAAGATTTTTTCAATGTTAACATGGCGGTTCATTCTATATCAATGTAAAAGCTGACCACAAAAATGTTCAGCATGGCACGGCATACGTTCCTCCAACAAGTCCGAACCATACCAGATATCACTGGAAATTTTGACTATTTATCTGTTAGCCTCAGGCTCTTCTGGGTAAACGCATAAAATCACTGAGCTCACCTCGACAACATAACCAATCGTTGATCGAAAATTAATATGTCACTCTACGCGTTGTCTACATGTCCCGTAAGAGAAAATAAAAACGAAACTTTAGGTATGTCTAGTGCACCTACGTAACTAACCACAGGCAACGTGATTTCAGGAGTGGCAGACCCGGCCCCGACATCGAAATTCGGGCACCACATTCCCGCAGAGTGCACCCAAAATTACCCAAACCACAGGAGAAAAAAAAACACTAAACCAAAATCGCAAACCACAGATCGAGTTCGAAGCACCACCGCTGGCCATGTCGCCACCACCACATATCGGAAGCCTATCAAGCTCGAAAGTGGCGCAAAAAGGTGGAAAGAGAAATGTCGAGCAGACACCAATAGCCTGCGGGATGCTAAATTGTTCAACAACCTTTAATGACAATTATTAACATAGTGTTACATTGTCGGGCTGTCCGATTGTACTCGCACCAGCAGCAGCAGCACAGTGGACGGACACTACTGGTACAGAGCTCCACTTACCTGTGGCTGACCAGGGCAAGTCAATCAAACTGAAGTATGTTAAGGAATTTCGGTTTGAGATGAAGGTATTGTTCCTCTTGTTTGGTGGACCCGTAACCCATGACGTAACTCAATTAGTGAAGATTTGTTGTGTACCCCTAAAAAACCCTAGTGCCAATCTGTGCCTTTTTTTCAAAATATTGAGCTTCCAAAAAAAAATTCTCATACTATGAAAGCTTTATTGCACCCTCTTGAAAATAATTAAATAATCTAGATGGTGTTTTTAAACCTCTCTGTGCTTTCATTCAGGGATTTCATTTGTTTCGCTCAGGAATTATTTCTGACTTTCCACTAGCTATTGATCTGAAGTTTCACAAAAGATTATTCCAGAAAATCTTCATGAATTTCTTCAGGAATCTTTTAATTATAACCTAAGAATTTCTTTGAGAGATTCCTCCAGAAATTTTTCAAAGGATTCGTTAAGATCATTATCCATGAATATTTTTAGAAATTCCCACATGGATTGCTGCAAAATCCTCTATGTATGTCTTCATACACATATTTCCTATGTGATAGTTCTTAGTCTTCTGGGCAACTTTGCCGAAGACAGTATCCTTCTAAGTGCTCCAAAGCACGAGATATACGACTTTCAGACTGAAGGGGAAGCTCATAAGAACACAAGCGCCACGCAGTGAGTGATTCTTGAACTAAATTGTTCTCTATGATAAAGCTCTCAGTGTTCTGAGCAACTTTGCCGAAGACAGTATCCTTCTAAGTGGTCCAGAACACGAGATATACGACGTTCAGACTGAACTGGAAGCTAATAAGAACACTAGCGCCACGCAGTGAGTGATTTTCAAACTATATTGTAAGTGGCCCAGAGCACGAGATATACGACGTTCAGACTGAACTGGAAGCTCCTAAGAACACTAGCGCCATAAAGCGGATGATGCTCGAACTAAATTGTTTTCTATGAGAAAGCTCTTAGTCTTCTGAGCAACTTTGCCGAAGATAGTATTCTTCTAAGTAGTCCAGAACACGAGATATACGACGTTCAGACTGAACTGGAAGCTCCTAAGAACACTAGCGCCACGCAGTGAATGATTTTCGAACTAAATTGTTTTCTATGTGAAAACTCTCAGTCTCCTGAGCAACTTTGCCGAAGACAGTATCCTTCTAAGTGGTCCAGAACACGAGATATACGACGTTTAGACTGAACTGGAAGCTAATAAGAACACTAGCGCCACGCAGTGAGTGATTCTCGAACTAAATTGATTTCTATGTGGAAGCTCTTTGTCTTCTGAGCAACTTTGCCAAAGACAGTATCCTTCTAAGTGGTCCAGAACACGAGATATACGACGTTCAGACTGAACTGGAAGCTCCTAAGAACACTAGCGCCACAAAGTGGATGTTTCTCAAACTAAATTGTTTTCTATGTGGAAGCTCTCAGTCTTCTGAGCAACTTTGCCAAAGACAGTATCTTTCTAAGTGGTCCAGAGCACGAGATATACGACGTTCAGACTAAACTGGAAGCTCCAAAGAACACTAGCGCCACGCAGTGAGTGATTTTCGAACTTAATGGTTTTCTATGTGAAAGCTCTTAGTCTTCTGAGCAACTTTGCCAAAGACAGTATCCTTCTAAGTGGTCCAGAACACGAGATATACGACGTTCAGACTAAACTGGAAGCTAATAAGAACACTAGCGCCACACAGTGAGTGATTTTCGAACTAAATGGTTTTCTATGTGAAAGCTTTTAGTCTTCTGAGCAACTTTGCCGAAGACAGTATCCTTCTAAATGGCCCAGAGCACGAGATATACGACGTTCAGACTGGACTAGAAGCTTATAAGAACACTAGCGTCACGCAGTGAGTGATTCTCGAAATAAATTGTTTTCTATGTGAAAGCTCTTAGTCTTCTGAGCAACTTTGCCAAAGACAATATCCTTCTAAGTGGTCCAGAACACGAAATATACGACGTTCCGACTCAACTGGAAGCTAATAAGAACACTAGCGCCACGCAGTGAGTGATTTTCGAACTAAATTGTTTTCTATGTGAAAGCTCTTAGTCTTCTGAGCAGGGTTCCTGATTTGCACATTTCATCTTCTTCCACACTCGAAGACAGTCAGCAGCGAACGGTCGTCGCTTTAGTTTGTGTGTTTGCTTGTCAACGACGACAGCAAACTCCGGCGAACGGTGGGAAGCCACACATGGAAATTACTCATTCGTCCACATTCGCATCGCAAGCGATCGAGCGGTGATGCGATTCGTGAGTGATACGATTGCTATTGTGCACACGATTTTTTGATGTTTTCGAATTATTTTCTTTGCTACTCTAGCATTTCAACAACAATACACTAAAAATGTATGCATTGCGTGCAGAAATTCTCTTCTAGTTATGATAATAGCCGCTTCGATCGCTCACCAGCATTCTTCACCATTCGCCATTCATTCATTCGCTTGCGATCCAAACTGCGACGATCGGCAACGAATATCCATGTCAACCAGCTTGCGCATCGCTTCCCACTGGTGATGGGGTTGCGTGTTTCATCATGACTATCCGTTTGCTGCATCTTTCTTGATTCGCTTCAGCAAAGAGGAGTGAATATGAATGGAGTGAGGCGAATATACGGATCCTTGCTTCTGAGCAGCTTTGCCGAAGACAGTATCCTTCTAAGTGGTCCAAAACACGAGATATTCGACGTTCAGACTGAACTGGAAGCTAATAAGAACGCGAGATATTTCGCAACTACCGGCAAAATGTAGTACTATCCCACATGTCCGACATAGTGCCCTGTGTAGCAGATTCTCGGTGTCCAATGTTCCCGAAACTACTGTTTCAACACATCAACACATTCTTAACGAAATTATCTTTCAAATAGATATTGGTCATTTGAATTGGTGAAAAAATCATCATTCTATTAGAGTTTGAATTTCTTTTACGCAACTTTTGTTGTGACGCTATTTTGGTTTCACCTTAAGATTTTTTTTTATTTTAAGGTGAAACTGGAAGCACTTCCTCATTTTTTCAGGTTTTGATTTTTTTTTTAAATAACGAAGCGATATTTTCAAAAACGGTGTTCCTACACATGTAGAGTATGGATCAATGTATCTTCTGATTTTTTTTTCGTGTTAAAAAAGTTTTCCATTTTTTCAAAAACCATTTTTTTGTGAAATTTTGTTCAAAAATAGTTTCTGCAAAAACTCAAAACTTTTTCCAATACGAAAAAAATCAGAAGATACCTTGATCCATCCTCTACATGTGCACGAAAACCGATTTTGAAAATATCGCTTCGTAATTTAATAACAAGTCAAAAAGCAAAAAGTAAGGAAATGCTTAGAGTGTCACCTTAAATGCTTTGTTTCTGCAAAATATTAAAAGTCAAGAAGTTTCATCACGATAATGAGCATGAGCATGAGCATAGATGACCGTACTATTCGTAGTTGCTACTCCGTGATTGACCAGAACAATCGAAGTTGCACAAGGAACCAACAGACGGAGCTTGGGAGTAGCTTACCGTCCTCAATGTGCATCTTCGAGAATTCCAAACTTTATTAGGTCAATAACGGCGCCGGCCACGTCCTTACGGTCATCGAGGAAGGAAAGGAATGTTATTATGACGTGCGTTGCTTACTAAAGACCGAGATCACCTCTGCGTCTCCACGTCTGTCATGGGAAGGACTTTTTGTTAGTGGGGAGGGGAAAGGGCGCATGATATGAGTTCACTTTGGTAAGTGGAGTGATTCATGCAACCCTATTAATATCAAACCACTTATTTTCATTTGGACTAAAACAAAACACATGCCGACATCGAAGATGACGAACCATTCAGATAGTTTTCGAAGTGCGAAAATTAACGAAAGAGAAAATAAAGTGATTTGAACCAACGTGGCTTTGGAACTTGGGCCGACACTTGACGTGACGAACATTTCAATGTCTGTTGACTAAAATCGCAAAAAATGTTGTTTGTTGCATTTATCGTATCATAAATCGCCCCGTACGAAGATGAGCAGTCAAATAGACGACGACGACCGAATGAAAACGCGGCCTGTACACTTTGCCTCCAAAAACTCACTAAATCGCCCCGTACGAAGATGAGCAGTCAAATAGACGACGACGACCGAATGAAAACGCGGCCTGTACACTTTGCCTCCAAAAACTCACTAAATCGCCGCGTACGAAGATGAGCAGTCAAATAGACGACGACGACGACGACCGAATGAATTAAAATATTAATGAATGAATGAAAATGAAAAAAAATGAATGAAAAAAAATATTAATGGTTTAAAACGCGTTTTGGGTCATAATGACCCTAATGCCCGATGAAGGTTAAGGAATCTCAGCTTGAAAAATTCCTGGTGAAATCCGTAGAGGAGTTTTTTTGAAAAAATGTCTTCAGAAATCCCTACAGAAATTACTTTACTTACTTTACTGGTAACATTATTGAAGAAATCCCCCAATAAATTTCTGAAGAGATTCCTGTAAAATATCCAAGAAACACCTCTGGCTAGATGAATTCGTAGAATATCTATATCCATATAAAAATGTAGTGGCATACGTGGGACCACGCATAACTTGCGAACGGAAGATCCGATTTGATCGTCTTAGTTTTGTTCTGTAAGTTTTCACCCAAGGAAGGTTTATGAGGCCTTTTTTGGGTGATTTTTTTACATGGAAATATTGAGAGTTTTTGAAAATCGATCTTCCATACATTTTGTGACCGGGGACTTGGTCTTGAATAGAAACTTGAAACGTCAAAAAAACGCAGTAGGCAATACAAAGTTTGCCGTGTACAGCTAGTTTTTTATAAAACTTCTAAAAAGATTAGTGCACTAAAATCTTTAAAGCCCTGAAGATATTTCCGAAGAAAATTCCGCAAAAGCAAAAAAGAATCCTGAAGGAATTCTTTAAGGAGTTACCGAAGAAATTTCTGAAAAAAATATGTTTCGGTAGAACTGGACTGGAGAATTTTCAGCAGCTATTCATAGAATAATTTCTTGATTTTTTTTTTATTTTGAAAAAAAAGTCAACGAATATATTCTGAAGTTGTTTCTGCAGGAGCTGCTGTGATAATATTTGGAAAAACTTCTTAAGCATTACCGGAAACATTTCTTTCCGGAAAAATCCCCGAAGAAAGGTTTGAATGTATTCTAAGTAACCCTTGGAGAAACCCCTGGAGAAACCCCTGGAGGAACTTCCAGGAGGATCTTTTGAATTTTTTTTAGAGGAATTCTAAATAAATTTCCGAGAGAATCCCTGTATAGGGTGACAAAGGGTATTATCAGCAGGTTTGTTCTCTTCGTCATGGGAAGTTTTTTGTGGGCCGAATTGCCTGAAATTTGGGCATACAACTCAGCTTGGTGGGGAAAGATTTGAGGCCAACTTTGAGACCAACAGGTTTCAAAAAACCCCCCATGACGAAGAGAACAAAACTGCCGAGAATACGTAAGTTCCCCTTTATGAAGTGAGACATAAAAGAACGAAAGAAGAGCCCTAGTTTTCGAACACACACTTTTTTGTTGAAACAAGTCTATGATACGGACTGTACTATTACCAACATTTTTAAGCGTTAGAAAAAAAAAAGAAAATAGTAAAAAATTTCCAGGGAAAATTTTCCTCATTTTATTGTTTTTGGATTGTTGAGAAAAATCACTGTTGATGGTCAAATGAAAATGAACCAAACCTATGCATGCGACACATCTATTCACGGCTTTTTTGTTAACCTGATGCACAGGTAGTGAGTAAGGGACCGTTCATAAACCACGTAGACTTTTTGGGGGGAGGGGGGGGGGTATGGCCAAAGTCTACGCTCCATACAAATTTCAAAATTTTTGTATGGACAAAAGTCTACGAGGGGGGAGGGGGGGGTCTGAGATGGCCAAATTTTGGTCTACGTGGTTTATGAACAGCCCCTAATTAGTATCAGACTAATATTTGTGACAATCAGTTTTGTCCCGGAACCGGTTCCGGGTGTCCCACGGGGGTGCTACGGTGATCTGATTTTGTTGCCGCTTATCATGCGCAACCAGAGCACACTAATACCAACATTCACTCAATACAGCAGCGGGAGAAAATAAGGAAAAACGCACTTCGGCGAACAAAGTTTACAAAAAGAGGTATTGTGTGACTTTTCACAAACAATTATCATTCTCTGTAGGAACTTTATCTAAACATCGGCACTCTCAAATTGAAAATTATCAAATAATGCAGCTTTTTCATGATCAACACTTTTATGAGATCTAATGTGATGTGAGCGTTTTGCACCGATACCCCTCGTAAAAAGGTAAACATTCATATTTCACGACTGTGTTGGTGAATGTTTTGGCTGGAGCATAAATTTATGCTCCAAGTAAGGAGGCACAATCCAACCTGTCAAACTCCGTAGTGAAAAAATAGGTTGCCGTCCCCTTGGGGTGTCCCATTGGAGGTGGTCAAATGTTAAATTGAACTTAATTCATACGGCACATCAAATAGCAGCTGTTTTGATAACCTTATGAACGGTTTGTAAGAAAATAGTCGCAGACCATATTTGGAATAACCGATAGTGTCGCGGAGCCGGTCCCGGGTGTCCCACTGGAAGTGGTCGAAAGTAAAAGTTAATCGAATCGATACATGCGACACATCAAGTTGCGGCTTTTTATGTAGCCTGATGAGCAGTTACCAATGAAACAATCTCAGACCATATTTGGGACAACCGGTAGTGTCATGGAATCGGTACCGGGTGTCTCGCCTTATATGACCAAATTCAAATTTCAATTGACCATTTTCCGAAGAGAAGAAATTTTGCCTTTCCCGATCATTTTGTCTATCCCTGTATTCGACGAGCAAGCCACTATCTCTACTATGTGGATTGATTTTTTCTTTGTTTATTTTTTTACATTTGATCATGACTTGGACAAGTTTTTTACGAATATCAAAAACCCTTTGTACCAAGTTGTTCGATAATTTCAAAAATTCCCTGCTCAAACATATCATCTGAGTTCATTGTATTACACCAAATATGCTAATAACCCCCTGCCGATCACGGCATCGCTGTGGAATTTATTGCAGAATACCCCAGCAATGCCGCCGCCACTGACTGCTTATGCAATCCAAGCTGCCAAATATTTGCCTAGACATGCACCAATCAAGTCAATCGGCGACAGCGAGAGGAGAAAACACGACCATGAATGAAAAGAGAAGAAAAAACATCGACCAAAAACAACCAAATCTCGTCTGGTGGTAATGGGTCAGATAACCCGAACACAGTCGGATATCTGTAACAAATGTCCTATTTTGAACTCATCGAATGAGCTAAGGTTCTAAGTGTATTATTTTCCCCTCTATGAATCTTACTCGGAGATACACTCGGACTTAAAACTTTTGAAGCCATAACAACATCCACGAACATAATGACAGTTTGTTACAACTGTTTTCTCGGAGACTGATGTGGTGGAATTTCTAATCTATCGGGATACCATGGGTGAATGAAGGAGGAACGTTGAATGTGCCAAAATGCCTTCACCCAATGACAAATTAATGCCGTTTTAATACGATCGAACGAATTATGATTGGACTCGCCGCCGCCGCCGCCGCCACGAAAGTATGCAGCTTGTCCGAAGCAATCTAATTCCTATCGCTTCGTGTTAGTGTTCCACAAATCGGTGAAATCGATCTCCGAATGCATGAAGCCGATTTGGAGGGAAGTCAGTAAAATAAAAAAACCGACAAATATTCAAAGAAAGGAATGAAAGTTGGAAGTTTAAAGAAACAATCTTTTTCAAAAAAGTACACACAATATAATTTCCTTGAAAAATACTCAAGAACAATCTAAACGTTAAAAACATCTATATCATTTTGAAAGCTACACAAAAAGCCTCTCACCCCACACCCCCTCATTAGCTGTCTCGAATTCCCTAATGGGTTTACGGGGGATTTTCCCCGCAGGCGTTGAGGTGAAAAGTGGCCTTGTTAATCGCTAATCCGCTTGCTCGTTCGCGAGTATGATTCGTGTTCGATGATTGACCATGAACTAATCGATTATGAGTGACTGACTCCGGTTGCTATGGCTAAGGGGGATCGATTTAGGCAGAAAATACCTACTCTTACGGTGACGGCGACGTCGACGACGACAACGACGTGACGTCACAATGACGTGTGGATCTTTGAACCCGGACGCACACTCGCTAGAGGGACCACCCACCGCAGGAGATTCGAATCGCTTGAATTGCGGGATGAGAACTTCTCCTGATATGGAGATCAACGGAGCTGAAACATTCTGGGACCCATTCGACAATTACCCTTTCGAAAAATTCAGAAGAGTCAATAAAATCCCCATTAACGCCCCCAGTCGCGTGGGTTGACTTCAGTCCTCCATCCCACGTTTTATGACGTATGAATCATACTTGATTAGTGGCAAACGGTCGTCGTCGTCGTCGTCGTCGTCGGCACAACACCGGCAGCCGGATTTGGCAAATGAGTAATTAAAAACACACTTAGCACAGCTCGGTAGAACCGGGATTCTTCTGAATGGAACGTCTATTGTTGGTATAGTTAGAACTGGTCGCGCCGTTATTTAGTCGTGTGTGCTGATCAAATCTCGAGATGATCGGCCGCGCAATGAGTCGGGCGACGTACTACGAATCGTTGACGTTGGTAACCTAAAGGTGTTGCTGTTCTAACGTCTACGTTGATCGAGAAGCTGATGCTTGTGGAATTTAGCAGCTGAATGTTAGATAATATACACTGTGTTGTAAGTTTACCCAATGGTGGCGCCGTTTGTATTGGTTCTTGCAGTCTATCAATCGAAGAGTCTGTTGGGAGGATTGTTTTCGCGATTAAATTTACCAGTGCTAATTCTTGAGTTTATTAATAGTCTGATGGAAATGACAACAACGTAAACAATCATTCTGATGGTGATCCGGAAATGGGAATCTGCTAATTGACTGACTTTGGTTCGGTAGCTTTTATGAATAGCTACATTCACGTTGATGGAGTTCAAGCTGAACAACATTAATTGCGGTCAACGAACAGCACTGATAGGGCGACCTTGAGATTTGCAGTACATTCTGAGTTTCATGGGAAAGCTCCCACGAAAGATTTTCCAAAAAAAAAATCTTCATTTATGTGAACCACGGATGAACTTTATAGAAGACCATTTCCATTTTCCTCAATTTAGTATAAAATATAGGTACACCAAAACCTCCATTTAGGTAACGAGTCGGGACTGAATAGATTCAGTTCATTACCTAAATGGATTTGAAGATTTACAAGAAGTTTAAGAAGGGCGAGTGGCCTGGAGATTTAAAGAGGGCCATGCGGGATTTCAGGGGTTTCGGGAGGAGGGGTCGGATATCAGAGTCGTTGTACCGGTGGGGTCCTCAGAGGTATTTCCGGGGAGTTTCGAAGGGTCTCAGGCGCGTTACATGGGTTTCGATAGGGTTTAAGGGGGATTGCGAGGGCATTCAGAGGCGTTACGTTGGCGATTTCGGTGGATTCTCAGGGTTTCGGGTGCGTTACATGGGTCCGAGAGGGTTTTAGGAGGATTTCAAAGGCATTTCAGAAAGCTTCAGAGGACTTTTGGCGAATGTCAGAGGTATTACGAAGGCGTTTTCGGGGGTTTTGGGGGACCTACAGTTTCTGAAAATACATTTTGTATCACAGGTCTTAAGTAGCTCAGGTAGATTTCAGCGGCGCTTTAAAGTGTTTCTTAAACGTTTCAAGTTGTTTCAGAAGAGATTCAAGATGTCCAGACGATTGTAGAAAAGATGACCTATACTCAAGGGAGCTCTTAGAGATTCTTAAGCAAACATTGAACTTACCACTTGTCAGCACAAAGTTGCATGAGGCTGTGCAAGCATGACTTTTATTCAATCATTTAAGCACACAAGTCATGCATGTATTTAGATTCGATGACTTAAACTCAAGAAAGTTCTTAGGAAACTTTAAACAGTCCCAAACCAATCCCATCCCCCCACATTCCTGACCCCTTAGCACGCCTTAAACTCCTCTTAACTCCACTTGCATCTAAATTCCCTTAAACCAACCTTATCGCTAATCTAAAACACTTCAACTGCTCTGAACACAATCAGATTCCATTTGGGTAACGTTACCAAAATGGAGGAACGTAAATAGATTTTAGCTAAGTGGATTCGACCTAAATGAAGAATAATTCGCATTTTTTGTGAAATTTCACCAAAATCCTAAATGCTGAATTTAATGTTAGTGGTTCTGTGATTTTTTGACTCACGCGAATAATCTGTTGCAGGAATCTGTTGTTGGAAATAATTTTGGAAGTACTTCTGAAGTATTCCTTTGAAGAATTTTTCAATATCTCTGAAATTCGTGGTGAAAGATATCTTGGGGAGCGTCCATTAATGTCGTAGCATTTGGAGGGTGGTCTGGGATTGTGTGACGAGCCATGTATGGGAAAATATGCCACGAAAGGGGGGGGGGGTGAAAATTCGGCCAAAACATGCTACGTTATTTTATGGATGCTCCCTTGGATAATTTTCTGTAGTATTTTTATAGACGACGAGCTCCTGGAGCAATGGATAAAAAATCATCTAAATTTAATCTGGAGAAATCCTTGAAAGAATCTCACAAATAGTTTATTGAGACAATTCTGGAAGAATTTTTGGAAAAGTATTTTAAAGATTTATTTTGGGAAAATTTTTAAGAATTCTTGGAGAAATTTGTGGAAAATTATTTTCTAGTGTAATCACGAAATGAACTTTTTTGGGAATAATAGGATAAACTGTTAGAACAACTTTAGAGAAAATTACTGGAGCAAGCTGTGGAGAGTTATTTAGAGGATATTGTAATAAGTCTTGGGGGAGGAGCGGACCTGCTGTGATGGTTAGAACACTTGACTATCACGCCGAGGACCTGGGATTGAATCCCACTCCCGACAAACTCGCAAAATGTGAGTTCTTCCTTCGGAAGGGAAGTAAAAGCGTGGGTCCCGCGATGAACTAGCCTAAAGCTATGTTCACTTAGAATCCGGAATCATGTCACATTTTCTAGTGGCGCTCTCAATGAACATAATCATCATTCTTTTGCAGCACTCTGATCATACACTAATCCTCTTTAAATGGCGAACATTTCATCGATTTTCTTGCAACGAGTGAAAAGTTATTTCAGATTGAAGACAAGAGGAGGAAAAAAATCTTGCACAAACACGTTGAAAATTTAGCGTGGTCAGGTACGACAGTCGCGAAAAATGTTAATATCGTCAAAACCATTATGACATAACACATATGTTATTAACACAGATGTTGTTAATCATGGCATAAGGAAGTGTCCTCGGAAGAAAAAAGCTTGGGTTCATTGATAAATCTGCTTTGAATTTGAAGATGTGGCAAGAAGTTCGAACTTTGGGCATGGTTTTTTCGCAACAAGATGATGAGAACCAATTCATACAAGGATGACAGCCTCAAGAATCACGTGCTGCTTTTCAAAAACGCACACAAGGGATATGTAGAGGTTTTACCTATTTTGATGAGCTGCCATGACAGCCGGAGACGTTCAGTGGTATCGTCACAGATGGGTAGTGTTTATCAACGAAAAAAACACTCAAATTTCGCGTTTTCTCAATTCACTGAATTGCCCCTCATTTCGCAATAAAAAAAAAGTTTGGCAATTTTTCTTCGGAATTCTAGTCAGACTAGTCAAGGCACTCAGGACACTGCATAGATGACCTGATTGTTGAACAAACGTGCGGAAGGGGTTGTTTCTAAAATTTACAAGCGTTGTGCAGATTTTTAGAGAGGTCAACACTGAAAAAGTGACAAAATGTGTGAAAAATAAAAATAAATAATTTCAATGATATTTTTCCATGAAAGTACAATAAATAACCTTTGTTTTGAGGGCTTCACCTTTTATGTTTGTTATTCTATCCCTAAGATATACGTGATTTTGTCATTCCGGATTCTAAATGAACATAGCTTTAGGGTCAAAAATCTCGATAATACAGATAAAAAAAGGCTTAGAAGAATTCTTGGAGGAACTCTTGGAAGAACTTCTGATAAACTTCTAAGAGAATCTTTGGAAGATTTTTTTGAGGTTTCTCAGGAAGAATTTCTAGAAGAATCTGTGGGAGCAACTTTTGATGGAATCCTTGGAAAAATCTTTGCAAGAGCTCGCGAAAGAATTTCCGGAAGAATTTTTGGAGTACTCCTTGAAAGAATTCTTTAAGGGATCATTGGAAGAATTACTAGAGGAAATATAAGACCTGCTTCCTGGAAAAATCTTCGAAAGAATATCCGGATGAATCGTTAGAAATCATATTGCGAGAATCCTTTGCAAAAATTTTTTAATGAATCCAGGGGGGGTCCATGAAAATTATTTGGATAAATCGTTGGATGAATTCCTGGAATAATCCTTGTAAGAATTCTTCTGAGGAAGCCTTGGAAGAACTTCTAAACGAATCTTCGAAAATTATTTGAGTAAACTTGGGAAGAATTTCTGGAAGAACCCATGGAATCACATCTACGGTAAAATTCCTAAATGAATCCTTCTGAAAAAATCCTTGGAAGCATACTACAACGAATCCTTTGAAGAACTTTTAAGAAAATCCTTGGAAAAGTCTTTGCAAAACTTTTGTGAAGGAATTTTTAGAAGAATTTCCGACGTAATCCTTGAAAAAAATATTTTAGGGATCTTTGGAAGAATAAGTGGATACACTCAATCGACAATCTTGGAGAAATCTTTGAATGAATTCCCGGAGAAATCGTTAGGAATAATCTTGCGGGAATCCTGTGGAAGAATTTTCGAAAGAATAAACGTGGAAGCCTTGAAAAAAAGTTCTGGATAAATCCTTGTATAAATTCCTGGAGGAGTCTTTGGAAGAATTCTTTTTCTATAAGTGATTCAGTGATTTGTTGATTAACCTAATAACCTGTGAAGATTGAAAATGCTCATCTGCCAAATTCACAGAACATATCGAATATTTTTTTTTTTTGAATTTCTCAGGCAAATATCTTAAAGATTTTTTCGGGACTTTCCTTGAAAAATTCTTTGGTAATTCTTTCAAAGTTTCTTTTCGATTCCTGTAGAAATGGCTTTAGAAATTCTGTTGCTTTGAGGAATCCTTCAGCAACTATTTTAGTAATTTATCAGGAATTATATTTGAAAAACCGTTCGGATATTACTTTCAAACTATCGAGCAGTGCTTTTGGGAATCACTTCCGAAGTCACTTCAGCATATTCTTTGAGAGCTCCTTCAGAAAATTTCTTTGTGAATTCTTGGGGAAATTTCTGTTGAAATTTCTTCAACAACTCCATTATAATCTTTTTCCGAGCTTCATTTAGAAATTTTCATAGAATACCTATGGAATAGAAATCACCCTTTGGCAATATCTTAGAAAATTTCTTCGGATGTTTCTTTTGAAATTCCCTCGAAATTTCATTGAGAATTTCTTAACAGTTTTTCGGAATTTTCTTTGGATTTTTTTATGCTAATTCCTTCAAGATTTTAAAAAAATTACTTTGGCTATTTCACTTTTAGATATCTTCGGCTGCTATTTTGGAAATTGCAATTCCTTTATGAATTCCTTCTGAAATAAATTTCTTTAAACATACCTTTACCAATTCCAAATGAGATTTTTTTAATTTTCAAAGGAAATGTATGGACAATTTCCAAAGAAATGGCCAAAAAGCTTCCAAAGAATAATGCGACATAATTGTGGAAGGAATTTCAAAATAATTGCTGGTAAAATTTTCAAAAAGATGATGGACAGAATTTCTTATTAATCCGTCGTTGAAGAAAGCTATAAAATTTTCGTAAAATATTAAAAGTATTCACCATACGTTTTTCTAAAAATTGCAGTAGGAATTTATAAAAAAAAAATATAGTAAAAAAATTCCGAAAGACTAGCTAGGACAAAGACTGTGATTGATGCGGAAATTTCTATAAATTTTCTTCGACAACTCCATTATAATCTTTTTCCGAAATTCCTTCTGATTTTTTTTTTTCGAAAATTTGCTCTTAGACTTCTATGGAAATTCCCTCGGCACTTGTCGAAATTTCGGAAAGATTCTTCGAAATCTATTTTGACAAATTCTTGGAAAGTTTTTCGGCAGCTTCTATGAAAATTTCCTTGAAATTTCATTAAGAATTTCTTAGGCATTTTTTCGGAAATTTAGTTGTGTTTTATTTTCTGTGCCAGTTCATATCAGAATTCATTTGGAAATTGATTTGGCTATTCAATTTTCAGAATCCTTCGGCTATTCTTCTGGAAATCGAATTCCTTCTGAAATAAACTCCTTTAAAATATCCTTCTACTATTCCAATTGGGAATTTAAAAATTTCCAACGAAAATATATTAGAAATTTCCAGAGGAATGATCGAAATAACTCATGAAGAAACTGACGAAGGAATTCTCAAAGAATATTGCGAAACAATTGTCGGAGAAGTTCCTAAATAGTCTATGGAATTTTCGAATAGATGCACACTGGAGTAACAGGGTCCAATTCATGGCCAAAAAGTTTTATCACGTTTTTATGGTGTATTATGTATGTACTAGCGATAAAATTGTGAATTTAGATATTGAGGAAGCATTTTGGATAATAAATTGCCATATTAATCCACTTAAAGGCTAGAAATGATGTCTTATAACCTCTCCAAGGACAAAGTTTAATTTCACCCCCAAAAATCGCTTGAAGCGTCGAACATTTTTATTTGACAACAGAGAACTGAAAAATAACTATATTTCCATGAAAAATATTGTTTGGAAACAAGGGCAACCTCGTTTCATAGAAATTCTCCTAGAAGTGTGAGAGAAAATCAATTCTTTTATAAGTGTAGATAACGTGTTTATGTCTTCAGCAAAGCTGTAAGGAGTGTCTTAATTGGGAAACTTGTAGAACAATTGTTCTATCTTCACAATTTTTGGGAATATGGGCCGTTATTTTTGAACAGTCCCTTAAACTCAGCTTGAATGTTGTACCTTTTTCTAGATATTTTGGGAATCACATTCTCATTTTGGGGAACTTTTATAGTGCCCTGGAAAACACATCAAAACTCAAAAATTAATCATAGATTGAAATTTTAGGAGTTTGAACATGATGATAGAAGCCGTGTGGAATATATCAGTTTGAATTTTTCTATTAAAACATGGCATTTTAACACAACTTTATACATAAAAGTAAGTTCGTGGAGTACTGAGTGAAAAACTCAATGAGTTTAGCTAACAATATTTATCTGAAAATATTTTCTTAACGGTGCATCAACATATGATTACATGCTACAAATAGTGAGCTCTTTGAGTTGTTTTTGATTTTTTTATAACAAATTTTGAACACAACAGTTCTAGCTACATTAGATTACTACTGCATTGCATACATTTAGGCGTTTATCGGTGTATGGAAATTTCTGCCCAAATTTACTAAATTAATTCCATTTGACACATTTAGTTAAGAGATAGAAGACCAGATTTGTATTCTGCTATGAATTCTACCGAGAATAAGTGGCCGTTGATTGAAAAAGTAGTCGAAACGAAGTTGTTATATCAAAATTAAACATAAATTGTAACTAAAAACTAGTCAAAAAGGTGTAAATTTCAAAATGATTTATTTTTTCGTCTGGTACTTTCTGGTACCCGTTCTCTTGCGATTCACAAAAGATATGCCTTATATTTTATTGTAATTTTATCCAGATCGCAGAATGCTGCATAATCTAAAAACTTTTTGAATGCTGAAAATGGTTCAAAATTGACAAAAAAACATGATTTTGAAAACTCTTCTGTAAGAGAGCAAAATAAATGAAACCAGGTGAAGTTTTTGTTTAAATGATGCACCCTTATCAGGAGAACTGTGTTACATACTCAGTTATTTTTTCAAATTGTCAATATTTCGATAATTGAAGTTCTTCTGATGAGTTATGATGCAAATGAAAAAAACAGTAGAGAAAACCGTCAAATTTCGGCATTTATTCTTAAAAAAATATGCATCCCAAAGTATTTTATTGATTGCCACATGATGAAGCATTATACTTCATTTATCTTTAATAAATATTAGAGTCTGGAAAACCCTGAAAAAAAAATCGACTTATGGCCAGGAATTTGACCCATTTACGCCTGTGTGAGATGGTGGATAGAATTTTCAGTTGAAGTGCCGTAGTTGTCAATAAAATTTTCGTAAAAAAATTAAGTAAAATATAAAAAAATGGAAATAATTCTCGAAGGGCTAGTTGAATTAATTTTATAAGCATTATTTAATCAATTCACAAATAAATTGGCTTCTTCCTGAACTCATCAGTGATGTTTTCGACACTTGCTGGGGAAGTTTCTTTGAAACTATATTTCGGAATTTCTTTGAAATTTGCTTTGAGACTTTCTTTAGGAATTTTGTCGAAAATTTCTAATGCTTATATCTTTAAAGTTTTTTTCGGGAATATGTTTGAAAAGTTTCTCGTCAATTCTTTCAGAATTCATTTCACAGTTCTTTCAGAAATGGTTTTGGATATTCCTACACCATTTCCTGTGAAAATTCTTTTGGAAGTTCAGTAATCCTTCAGCATTGTTTTTGACAAACCATTCGAAGATTACTTTTAAATTAGTCGAGCATTTCTTGAAGAAATTACTTCTAAAACTCCTTTAACATATACTTTGAGAGACCCTTTAGAAATGTCTTTGTGAATTCTAGCGGAAATTTCTAATGATCTTTTTCCGAAAATCCATCAAGAACTCCGAAAACCTTTGAGCAAATTCTTTGATTTTTTTTCCGGAAACGTCAATGGAAACTCCTTAGGCAATTCAATTGCCGAAATTTCTTAGGCAGTTTTTCGAAAATGTCTTTGGTTTTTTCTGAAACAGTTTCTACCAGACTTTCTTTGAAAAGTTTAGGTTATTCCATTTTAACATTCCTCCGGCTATTCTTCTGGAAATCTCAATTACTTTGTGAATGCTTTCTTATGTAAATTCATTAAAAAAGTCCTTCAGCAATTCCAACATGAAACTCAGAAGTTTTTTGAAAATTGATTTGAATATTGAATTGATTGAATATATATTCCATTTCCACATTCCTTCATTCTTCAGGAAATCGTAATTCCTCCTAAAATAAATTCCTTTAATAATCCTTCAGCAATTCCAAATGAGAATTTTCAAATTTCCAAACAAAATGTATAAAAAACTGCCAATAAAATGACCGACGGAATACACAAAGAGAATGTTGAAGAAATTCACAAAGAATATGGTCTATGAAATTTTCAAATAGATGACGAATAGAATTTCTAGTTAAACTTCCGTAGAAGCTGTCCATGAAGTTTCGTAAAATATTAAAAAGCATTAATCGAAGATTTTTGAAATAAAAATCCGTGGAGCGGACCTGTTGTGGTGGTTAGAACACAAGACTATCACGCCGAGGACCTGGGATCGAATCCCACTCCCGACATACTCACACAATGTGGGTTCTTCCTTCAGGTTCCGAGATAAACTAGCCTAGGGTTAAAAATCTCGTAGATACAGACAAAAAAATAAAAAAATAAAAATCTACAGGAATTAATAAAACAGTTATCCACAAATTTTCAGAAGGATAGCTAGTGCAAGGATTTCTTGTGAAAATTTCAATTGATTTTTTTTTGAAGACTCCATTGTAAAAATTCTCAAAGTCATGTCTTCACCCTTTTTCTTCTTCTTCTATATGGCTCTACGTCCGCACTGGGACTTAGCTTGCCTCGCCTCAACTTAGTGTTCTTTGGGCACTTCCACAGTTATTAATTGAAGGGCTTTCTTTGCCTGCCATTGCATGAATTTGTATATTGTGAGGCAACTACAATGATACACTACGCCCAGGGAGTCGAGAAATTTTTCCTGACCGGAACGGGAATCGAACCCGCCGTCTCCGGATTGGCGATCCATAGCCTTAACCACTAGGCTAACTGAAGACCCTGTTTTCACCCATTTCTTGGAAAATTTGTTCGGCAACTTCTATGGAATATCTCTCAAAATTCCATTGGGTATTTCCTTACGCAGTTTTTCGGAGATTTCTTCAGCGTTTTTCTGTGTCAGTTCTTATTTCGAAATCGATTTGGCTATTCAATTTTAAGGCTCCTTTGGCTATTCTTCTTGAAATCGCAATTCCTTTGTGAATTCTTTCTGAATGAATTCCTCTAAACATTCATTCAGCAACTTCAATTAAGAATTTCTAAATTTCCAAGAGAAAAATGTGAGAATTTTCTAAAGGAATCGCCGAAGGCATACGCAAAGAGACTACCGAAGAAATTTCCAAAGAATAATGCGACAGAACTTTTCAAGGAATTGCGAAAATAATTTCCTAGGATATAATCAAATGGATAGTAGATAAAATTTCAAGTTAAATTTCCGTAGATTATAAGAAGCACTTACCGAAGAATTTTCTAAAAATTGCCATGGAAATTTACAATAAACTTGTCGAAAAAAAAAATCCGAAGGGCCGGCTAGGACTACACTGCAAAATTGATTTGCTGATATTCAGCAAATTTTGCTGATTTTTTTGTGCTGATTACTTTCAGTTTTACGAATTTACTGAGTATCAGCAATTATTTTTCAACTTGCTGAACCATCCAGCAATTTTGACAGTTCATCAGCAACGTTGTGCTGGAATTCAGCAAAAATGTTGCTGAAAATCAGCAATATATTTTGCTGATTTTTTTTGTGCTGGAAGCATTTCAAAAAATTTGGTGTGTACAATTTATGTGAAAATTTCTATTGAAATTTCTTCGACAACTCCATTGTAATCGTTTTCCAAAATTCTTTCAAGAATTACTTTTGTTTTCTATGGAAATTCCCCCCAAATTTTATTGAGAATTTATTAGGTAGGTTTTCGTAAATCTCTCCATAGTTTTTGTGTGCCAATTACTTCGAGAATTCCTTTGAAAACTAATTTGGCTATTTTATTTCCCGATCCTTTAGACTATTCTTTTGGAAATCGCAATTCCTTTGCATATTTCTATATAAAATAGTTCATTTCAGAATGTCTGAATATCCAATAGAAATTTATGGAACGTCCGAAGAAATACACTAAGTAACTGCTGAAAGTATTCCCAAAGAATATTGTGAAATAATTATGGAAGAAATTACGAAAATATTTTCCTGTGAAATTTTCAAGTAGATGACTGCATTTTCAGTGAAGCTTTCATAGAAGCTGTCTATGAAATTTCAATAGAATATAAGAAAATTTTTACAAAGGATTTTACAAAAAAATGCCATAGGAATTTTTAAAAACCACTTCTACCATTTTCGAAAGGATTCCAGAAGGACTAGCTAGGACTATGACCAGACTTTATGCAACTCATTGGTACATTTTCCCGAAATTCCTTTGAAAAATCTCATAGACATTCATTTGTCAGTTTGAGGGAAAATTTCGTCAAAATCTTCCATTAAATTCCACCTTAATTCCATTTAGAATTTCTTAGGACATTTTTCGGAAATTTCTTAGATTTTACTTGTGCAATTCTTATCTAAATTCCTTTGGAAATTGATTTGTCTACTCCAGATTCCTTCGGCCATTCTTCTGATAATCTCAATTCGTTTGCCAGTTCCTTCTGAAATAAATTCCTTTAAAAAAATTCTCCTGCCATTCTATATTTCTCAAGGAAATGTATTAAAAATTCCCCAAAGAAATGGCCGAAGGGATACACCAAGAAACTGCTGAAGGCATTCCAAAAAAAATATTGCGAAAGAGTTGTGGCAATTCATAAAAAAAAACTGTCTGCAAAATTTTCAAATAGATGAAGGATAGTATTTCTTGCTAAGCTGCCGTAAAAGCTGTCTAAGAAATTTTCTAAAAAAAACATTGAAAGGAACTACCGAATGATTTTCGAAAAAAATGCCGTAATGGAATTTATAAAAAAAAAACAAAATATGGAAAGAATTCCCGGATGACAAGCTGTATAAATGACAAGAGTAGTTATACTCCGAACACATAGATTTGATCGAAATAATAATGGAATGAGATGCAAAAATGAAACACTAAGAATACTTATTTCAGCAGCAAGCAACTGAATTTAAAAACGCTTAGACAATCTAATAGATCATCCCGTGTAAGATTAACTGCTCACAACATAATCTTGCTGTATCACATATCATTCTGCACCCAGAATGCGCAAATGCACTCAAATTTGCCCAACAAATCAGACATCTAATCAGCCCAATCGCGTCCCATTTGTCAAAGTATTCTATTTCTGCGAGTGACTCGACTACCCAGTAAACCTGTCGTAACACAGCAGCACAATTTAGCTGCAAATATCCGCCGCACAAGTTTGTGGCGTTCAAAGGTCCAAACCTGTCCTCCGTCCATCCGCGTGTGTCCCAATCCCAAAATGTCAAAGAGCTCTCAAGCTCAACCTGGCTTAGGTAGGGTATCGCCATGGCGTGAACTTCGAGAGAGCTTCTTCGTAAAAATATATTAATGAAACTGGCCTCTCGGTCGACCTAGGCGAATACCACTTAAACAAGTAGCCAACATCGTGCCATCAAGCTCCAAAACGATTATCAATCGCCGTAGCTGGTAACCACCACCAGAAGAAGCACCACACGGCGGCAAAAGATAGAGTGACATTTTGCGCCGAGACTGCGAAATCTGATATAGAAAAAAAAAATAATATCCCCGTCCCCGCCGCCCGCCATGTGGAACCCCGAGCAGCAGTGTGACAGACCACGGGGGGTTCAAATAAATCAGCCAGACAGCCTTCCTTGGTCCTCCTCCTTTAATAACTCTATTACGTAAGGGTTCTCCTTTATAGCGGGGGGAACTCCTCAAAGATGATTAAAATCGATAATTAAGCTGTTACCCGGCGAGAGGCAACCAAAACAGCAGCAACAGCAACATCAGAATGCAATCTTCATCTTATTCCTGTTGTGCCTTTCCGCTCCGGCTTAATTGACGTGCTCATCTCAAACGTTCGTCGCTGCGCTGGGGCCCCCAGCTCTTCCAACGGGTATGATGGATCTTCGTCACGCTGCATGGGAGCCAGCTTCATTATTTTTGAATGCGCTGCGCACACCTTGGATGGTGGCGCGGTGGCGGCGCGGCGAAGGTAGTTTGGAGTCTGCACAAGCCACACAACAATAATGGAGTGCGTCGGAATGGTTGCCGTGTGAAATTGTCGGCAATGCCACGAGCAACCCACCACCGCCGACCGGTGATACGATCCACAACGATGCGGCTGGCGTGGTGTTCATTTCGATGCGGCCTTGAACTTGGCACGCAAATTTTCAGCGGTATAGAAGATGCGCTGAAGTTTGAGGTGCTGGATTTATGTGAAACGATTAACTTTTGGAGACATTTTGAACGTTAACACCCCTAAGATGTTAAGCTAGACGCACCAGGTTGGCGTAGTGAACGCCTAGCGAGCCTGTCAGGGTCATATTGACCCCAACATCCTACTAGGGTTAATAGATTCATTGCCGCTGAATTCATGAAGCTTTTTGACAGTACTACCTCCATACGTAAGCAATACGTAGACTTCGTACTAACTGGTGAAAAACAAATGACTTCGACTACAGCTCGACTGCTGACATGTAATAACACAAGCAGTAGAAGATCAAAACTTCAAAAAAAAAAACAACTGGGTAATGAATAAGGAAAGATTGAAATAAAGCAAACAATACGGGTAGCATATATGTAAAAAATATCAATGTGTTTACTTACTGATTAAGTGTTCAAAATATGGTTACTTGAAGTCACTTACCTGCAAAGAAACAGAAGAAAAATTGTTAAGTCATAATATAAAAATTAGATAGAAGTCGACATGCAATTGAAAATTGAATGAAAGTGTTTAAAATAATGAAAGCAGATTCCCTAGAAACCAGTAAGGACTGTATCGGAAATTAACTATAAACATTCAAAATGCTCTATCTCTACGCACGGTTGGTCTTTTCATTCCGGTTCTTCTATGAAATCTTCACAACATAGTTAAGTTTAGAACAGCTTGAAGAAATTTGGAAAATATTTAGTATTATTGAAAATATGGTTCTATGAATATACCACACAAAATAACAATCTGTACAAACTGCATTTTTTTTAAATTTGTTTAACGTTTCAAACATTTGTAGCGTAAAAAATTTCTACGGGGAAAAATCTGGAAAATAATGATTATTACTAGCAGTTATGTACACATAACACATCACTCAAAACCGACTTTTAAAATTCTTATTTTGGATAGAAAAACCTTCAACATTAAGAATATGGTCTATCCCAAAAAACACCTATTTTTTGGTCGAACTTTGACGCTCTGTTTTAAATATCTTCAGAGGTTATAAAATTCCGTTCTCTGGTAGAACTACCTCTTCAATAGATTTAAATACATACCCAATCGAAAAAATGCAAATTTTCAACTTTATGTATTTTTTATTTGCGTAATCGTTCTTTGAAGACGCATAAAAAAAGCTCCTCGAAAAATGACCTATTTTTCATTTTTAAGAATTGCCCTAAACCGCTGAGGGAATTTTTCTTGATTAAAATTTTTTTTCCTATATCATGAGCATTCTGGAAAATAATATATTTGCGCAAAAATAAGAGAAAAAATTGATCATTTTCCCACAATTTTTGCAATTTTAAATTTTTAGGAGGTGTCCAAAATTTTAAAAATATGTGTGCAATCTTTGAGATAAAAGTCCAAGTTAAATGATTACTTTTTGAAAATCAGAACTGCCATTCTTTATTTAAGAGATTTATATAGTATCTCCAAAAATAAAGTTATGTTTATTTCGAACAGATTATTTTTCAGGCAATTGTGAACGTTTATAGTTAATTTCCGATACAGTCCTTAGTATTCAAAATACTGTGAGTGTTTTTACCAAAATCTCTCAAGATTTGCTACAAACAAAACAATAACCTTCTGCGACACTCGTTTATATTTTTCTTATTTAACTAACATTATTCATTTCAAGAATTTCAAGAATACCACAAAGACCGACTAAACAAAAGACTAATCTTCAGCAATAATGTTTCAAATCTTTTATGGAAACTTATTTATGAATTTAATGATATATATATATATATATATATATATATATATATACAGGGTGTTAAGTTCGTGAGTGCAAACTTCTTAAAGATTGATAGAGGAAAATAACTGGTGAAAATAATTGTTCTACACATATGGTTAAATCCCAACCGTTACGAAGTTATTGAACTTTCCATGTTTTTGATTATTATTGCCTTAACTGGCTATAACTTGAAAATGGTCAAACTTATCGTAGTTTTCTGACCCTTATTCGATAGAATATTAAATTTTCTATCAAATGGCATCTTTGAATCGATTGGTTTAGTTGAATAACTAAGTTTTATGCAATTCAGTATCATAATTTCTATTTTATTTAACTCATTTCGGTATCATAATGGTCAATTTTTTCGAACTGGTTCATTATGCAACTGAAATGAGTTGCATAATGAAAAATAGTTGAATAATGTTCATAATGCAACTCATTTGAGTTGCATTATGAACATTATGCAACTCAAATGAGTTGTATAATCAAAAAATCATTGCATAAAATTTTGTATGCCACTCGTTGCAAAACTCGATTTTTTCAGCACTCTTCGTATGTACGACTCGTGCTGAAAAAATCAACTTTTTGCAACTCGTCACATAAATAACTATTCTAGATCAAATAGTGTTTTAATATGTGTTTGTCAATTATCTTTGAAAAATGCATTCTAAATTAAATTTCTTTCTTAAGCAATGTTGTGGCCCCTGTTTCATTCTACAATTCGTTCTTTGACACCAAACTTCTAGTTCTTATCGTGTTCTTACAATTTTGATTTAAATGTGCGGCACAGTGCGCAAAAAAAGTGCTTACCTTGACAAGTGCAAATTTATAATCTGAAATGCTATGTTTAAATCGAAATTACAAGAAAACGGTAAGAAGTTTGATGTCAAAGAACGAACTGTAGAGTGAAACAGGGGTCATAACTTTGCCTAAGAAAGAATTTTAATTTATTACGCATTTTTCAAAGATAATTGGCAATAACAAATTAAAACACACTACTTTTGAGCTGTTTGCTCTAGAAAACTTAGTTATTTAGCTAAACTAATCGATTTAGAGATGCCATTTGATAGACAATTCAATAATCTTTCGAATAAGGGTAAAAAAACTACGATAAGTTTGACCATTTTCCAAGTTATAGCCAGTTAAGGCAATAATAGTCAAAAACATAGAAAGTTCAATAACTACGCATCGGTTGAGATTTGACCATATGCGTAGAACATTTTTTTTTTCACCATTCATGGTCCTCTATCACCCTTTAAAAAGTTTGCACTCAGGAACCTAACACCCTGTGCATATATTTTTTCCATCAATTTCTACAAAATTTCTATAAAACAATAATTCTAGGAGCACCGGGTTTTTCAAGAAGATTTCTTTGAACGCTTCCCCGCTACATTTTTTTTTATTCTACAAATGGGTTAATTAGCTTTTCAGTATTTTCCAACAAATGCTTACTAATGCAATGATTTATTCTGAAGTTTTTTAAAAATTTCAATTGAAATATATCTTAAAAAGTAAATAAAAAATTAAAGAAATAATTTTGAAAACTCCCAAAGTAACTGGAGAAATTTGCATCTAGCTAGCTAATTACCTTGTGTCAAGTAATGTGCTTCTGGTTGCAAGCAACCACTATCTAGAAATCTTTGCCTGCGCGTGTATAAAGCATCACAATTGCAAAGCAGATGTTCCGAGGTTTCACGTTCCATATTACAGAAACAACAGATATCACTCTGAATATGGCTTATATTTTTCAAGTGATACTTGCTCGGGCAGTGTCCACTGTCCAGTTACTAGGCCAGTTTATGTACATAGAGCTCTCTTGTTTAGCTCTAAGAGCTTTTTGGTATAATATGCATTTGGTGTTGTAAATCGTTTGGACTGATTGCAATTTTTGACATCCATCCAATTGGATATAACTCTCTGCACAGCCCAGCATTTCAAGTCCATTTTTATTGTACAGTTTGATATACCGCAGAATGGTTCTGGGCCAGCAAACTGTAAATTGGAAGCTCGTCTGCCATTTCATTCCCTTCAATGCCACAGTGACCTGGAATCCAGTATAAGTTTACTGATTTCCCTTGGCACAACCTACGCAGTGAAATAATGCATTCCCAGACAAGCTTTGAAGTGCATTTGTAAGCGCACAATGGTTTTAGTGCAGCTTGACTATCTGAGAAAATACAAATATTTAAATATCTGTATTTTCTCTCATGGCAGATATTTGCGCATTTCAAAATGACAAGAATCTCTGCTTGAAACACCGTAGGATAGTGTCCCATCGCCACTGATGTTTGTATTCCAGGGCCGTAGATTCCTGCTCCCGTTTTTATTCCAACTTTTAAGCCATATGTATCTGCCACTGATCCTTGACGAACAGTGGGACGTCCGACTTCCCCATCTGCGCGAGTTGTTTCGTGCAACTTGTAGGGAACACCATGGTTCTCCACAGGTTTTATCCAGTCTTTAATCATTTTCATTACTGGCCTATTTTGGAAGTATTCTGAAATGCTCAGGTGGCCTACAAGATCACCTGGCATAAACTTTTCAACTCGTTTAAGACGCAGTAATTCCTTTTCTGCTTCTAATTGCACGTACTCGTGCAAAGGTAGCAGATTGAGAATCGCATCAAAAGCTTTTGATGGAATGCTGCGTATTGCTTCAGTAACAGCAATGGACGCAAGAAGTTAAACTTTTGCAAGCTTTGTTTGCATGGTAGCTTCTTTTCACTTTTGGGCGGATTATAGCAGTTTAAATCCACATTATCATTTTTGGTTTCAAGCCCCACTTTCTGTCAATAGGTTTTGAGCATAACCAAAACGCACACCAAACGCAACAGCTTTACCGATCACGGACTAAATTTGAGCATTCCAGTTCAGTTTAGCATCCAAAATCAAACCTAAGTATTTGACTCGATCTCTAGGATGAATTTGTATCCCTCCAAGCCGAGAAGCTTTTAGGTTGATCTTCCTTCTCCTAGTAAAAGGGACAATTACGACTTTTGACGGGTTGATGCTAAGGTCCTCCTTAATACACCATGAATGTGTATAGTTTAGTGCCCTTTGAATTCTCTCCGAAACAGTTTCGTCATACTTTCCTCTCAATATTTTAACTATGACGTCTACAAAGCCCACAACTTCGAAACCTCTTTCCTTAAAGCTTCCTAGAAGATCTTCTACAACTAAGGACCACATTAATGGTGAGAGGACTCCTCCTTAAGGGCAACCCTTCGTTGCTCTTACTGTTATAGAAGAACTTCCCAGGTCAGAGGCGATTTCTCTCTTTGCAAGTATAAATCCAATGAATGATCCATTTGTCGAAGTTTTTATTCTCCATGGTACGCTTCACAGATAAATATGAGACACTATCAAAAGCTCCTTCTATGTCTAAGAAACCGCACTTCTGCTGAAAACATTTTTTTTCGCCTTTGCAGCTAACGAATAAAGTGCCGTAACTTTTGACTTAACAGATTAATAAGCAAAGTGCAAGTTAGATTATGGGGTGCAAAACGGTGAGTCGATGAGAAGAGCGTCCAACATAGCTCTGGGCCTCACAAGTTCCTACCTCATGCTTCCACGGGTCAAGCGATGACAAAGACCGCCAGCTAAGAGTTGTGTGCTTAGCTGGTAGTGCAGCCTCGGCACTGTTGCCCTTCTGACTTCAGCAAGATTGAAGAGGTACGTCCCGAGCGTCTGTTCAACAAGGGGGCTCAAACAGCGTCAATTCTGGCATCCAGCGGCTGAGTAAGAAACGCTGCACCACGCCCAGCTAGATCCAAGGTGGTAGCCCCATCAGCGTGGTCGTCCCAGTGTTGGTTGGGATGTTAAACAGAACTGGCACGATGGCGAGACAGGAGTGTTGGCGTAGGCCCAATAAGTCACCCGTAAAAATCCCCATTGTGAATAACAAAGGAGAAAATACGACTCGATACAATCGGCAAAGACCCACGCGACGAAATAAGGACTACGATTGGAAACTTGGAACATGGAATTGCAAGTCACTAGGTTTCGCAGGATGTGACAGGATTATGACGAACTACATCCCCGCAACTTCGACATCGTGGCGTTGCAGAAACTTTGTTGGACAGGACAGAAAGTGTGGAAAAGCGGGCATCGAGCGGATACCTTCTACCAAAGCTGTGGCACCACCAATGAGCTGGAAACATGATTTATAGTGTTGGGCAAGATGCGACAACGTGAGATCGGGTGGCAGCCGATCAACGCAAGGATGTGCATGTTGAGAGTTAAGGGCCATTCCTACAACTACAGCATCATCAACATCCACTGCCCGCACGAGGGAGACCTAATGACGAGAAAGAAGCGTTCTACGCACAGTTAGAGCAAACATACGATGGTTGCTCGCCGCGTGACGTGAAAATCGATGTCGGCGACATGAACGCGCAAGTAGGAAGGGAGGAAATGTACAGACCGGTAATCGGGCGAAACAGCTTGCACGCCGTATCGAATGATAACGGCCAGCGATGCGTAAACTTTGCAGCCTCCCGTGGTATGGTAGTCCGAAGCACCTTCTTCCCCCACAAAGATACACTCCCGTTCAAAAGTTTGGGGTCACCCCCTCAAAAACATGTCATTTTTTTAGGCCCACATCTCCGCCAATTTACGTCCGATTTCAAAACCCTAGGTTTCATTCAAAAGATAATAAGTCAAAGAAACTTTAAACGTGATTTAAAAGAAACTTTTTCAAAAAATTTTGTATGTAAACTTAACTCAAAGTTGCCAAATTTTCTAAAAAATGAATATAAACTTACGGCAGTGTCGCTGGAAATTGGGTCGACCAAATTTTAAGATAAGAGCGGTAATATGACCCATTTTCTATTAGCTTTCAACTGCTTTTTACAAAACTTACCTAAAAAATCTAGAAAAAAAGTTATTAAGTAAATTAATCCTTGATGTCATCGACCAAAAGTTTGGGGTCACCCCTCAATATGATGTATCGGCCAAAAGTTTGGGGTCACTATCGTAAAACATGGAAAAGTGATTTGTTGATATCTTTGTCATCTTTCATTCAATTTTAATTCTTCTTGGCTTATTTGAAACAAAATGAATGATACTTACTGCATAGACATCGAACCACACATATTTGTTGAAATTTACATACTAAAACTTAACGTAAAGTTGCCTCATTTTTTGAAGCGTGGTAAAATGTGCTAACTTTACATAACATTTTTATATACAAAAATCGTTAAATACGTTAAGTTGAAGACATCAAACGTAAATTTAGTTAATTATCTTTGAAATGAGCCAAAAATAATTAAAATTGAACTATAGATGACGAAGATATCACCAAATTACTTTTCCATGTTTTACGAAAGTGACCCCAAACTTTTGACCGATACATCATATTGAGGGGTGACCCCAAACTTTTGGTCGATGACATCAAGGATTAATTTACTTAGTAACTTTTTTTCTAGATTTTTTAGCTAAGTTCTGAAAAAAGCAGTTTAAAGCTAATAGAAAATGGGTCATATTACCGCTCTCATCTTAAAATTTGGTCGACCCAATTTCCAGCGACACTGCCTTAAGTTTATATTCATTTTTTAGAAAATATGGCAACTTTGGGTTAAGTTTACATACAAAATTTTTTGAAAAAGTTTCTTTTAAATCATGTTCAAAGTTTCTTTGACTTATTATCTTTTGAATGAAACCTAGAGTTTTGAAATCGGACGCAAATTGGCGGAGATATGGGCCTAAAAAAATGACATGTTTTTGAGGGGGTGACCCCAAACTTTTGAACGGGAGTGTATCTACATAGCCACCTGGAGATCACCCGACCAACAAACAGAAAACCAAATCGACCACGTTCTAATCGACGGTAAATTCTTCTCGGATATAACCAATGTCAGCACATACCGCAGTGCGAATACAGATTCGGATCACTACTTAGTCTCTGTATGCATGCGCTCAAAACTTTCGACAGTTATCACCACGCGTCGAAGTCGAACGCCGCGGCTCAACATCGAGCAACTTCGTAACGTAGAAGTGGCTCAAGACTAGCACTAAGGACACACGAAAGTTCTACGAGAAGCTGAAGCGCACGCACAGAGGCTTTGTACCACAAGCCGACATGTGCCGAGATAATCACGGGAATATTCCCACGAGCGAGCGTAAGGTGGTCGAGAGGTGGCTGCAGCATCACGATGAGCACCTCAATGGTGACAAGCACCGAAGGTGGCGCGGTTACAGATCTACGAGTACGTGCGCAGGACGAAAGATTTTCAACTCCTAACCTCCGAGGGATCGAAGAGGAGGTTATCCGGTTGAAAAAAAAACAAAGCCGGTGAAGCAGATCAACTACCAAGCGAGTTACTAAAACACGGTGGAGAAGGACTGGTGAGAGCACTACACTGGGTCATTACCAAGATTTGGGAGGAGGAAGTATTACCAAAGGAGTGGATGGAAGGATCGTGTGTCCCATCTACAAAAAGGGTGACAAGTTGGATTGCGGGAACTATCGTGCGAGGTACTCTCTCAAATTTTATGCCGCCGTCTATCACCGATTGCAAGAGAGTTCGTGGGGCAATATAAGGCTGAATTCATGGGTGAATACGCTACAACGGACCAGATGTTCGCCATCCGCCAGGTGTTGCAAAAATGCCGCAAATACAACGGGCTCACACATCACTTGTTCATCGATTTCAAATCGGCGTATGATTCAATCGATCGTGAACATCTATGGCAGATTATGCACGAATACGTATTCCCGGATAAACTAATACGATTAATCAAGGCGACGATGGATCGGGTGACGTGCGTAGTTCGACTATCAGGGACACTCTCGAGTCCCTCCGAATCTCGCAGAGGGTTACGGCAAGGTGATGGTCTTTCGTGCTTACTGTTCGACATTGCTTTAGAGGGTGTAATAAGGAGAGCGGGGATAAACACGAGTGGAACGATTTTCACGATGTCCGTTCGGCTGCTTGGTTTCGTTGATGATATTGATATAATTGCTCGTAAATTTGAGAGTGCGGAAACCTACATTCGACTAAAGAGTGAAGCCAGGCGAATCGGATTAGTCATTAATGTGTCGAAGACAAAGTACATGATGGCGAAGGGCTCCAGGGTGGAATCACCGCGCCCACCACCCAGAATTTATATCGACGGTGATGAAATCGAGGCGGTTGAAGAATTCGTGTACTTGGGCTCACTGGTGACCGCCGACAACGACACCAGTAGAGAGTGTCAGAACTCCAAGAATCTTTCGTTTATTGGACCATAGCCCTTGAATAAGCGCCACTTCCAGTCCTAATTTTTTGAACCTTCGATTCAATACAGCAGAAGCACCTTTTGCGTTATGAAGATTTACCTGTACAAACTTGATTCCTGTCATGAAAATATGCATTACCTATTAAAAAACGGAAAAATCCCACATGTTTCACTTCTACATCGCCAGAATTGAGCAGATAGCCCGATGTGTCAAGAATGCTCTAATACTTATGACACACATGTGATACAATTGCACTTGAAATGAGTGCCATACTGAAAATTCTTTCAGTTCAAGTCAGTCTTGTTAAAATTTTCTTGACACTGCGTATCGTTGTACAGGAATCACACTCGTATCACATGTCTGTCCAGGGTATAACAACGTGGGCGATCTAGAGCATACATTTTACGCATGTCGCAGAACAAATGGTTTGCGGAGACATCTTCGACCAAGGTTGGAAACAACTCTAGGTAGGAGGATTACTTTCAACGATCTCCGGTTTCCAGAACTGGAAAACGTTGCCAGCAGAAGGAAATATCTGGCGCAGCTATTTATAATCTATAATTTATAATTTTTTATTTACAATTTTCACAAACTTTGAAAACTAGTGATTGAAGATTAAAATGTTTCTGTGGAGCGGACCTGGTGTGATGGTTAAAACACGTGACTATCACGCCGAGGACCTGGGATCGAATCCCACTCCCGACAAACTCACAAAATGTGAGCTCTTCCTTCGGAAGGGAAGTAAAGCGTGGGTCCCGAGATGAACTAGCCTAGGGCTAAAAATCTCGTTAATACAGATAAAAAAAAAATTAAAATGTTTCGCCTCTGTGCTCAAATTATCTTCCGTTTCCATAGAAAGGATGACTTTATTATCTGCATTCGTATTTCATAACCAACCACTAGCTGTTAAATGACATTTCCAAAACTGTGTTTACCACCAAACTGCCCAAACGATAAAGGATGGCGCTGCTGTTGTTGACTCACTCAAAGGGGGTCGAAGGAGATCTTGATCCTGTGCCAAAACAAGAAACCACTTCACCACATTACTGTTGCCAAATGAAAGACATCAGTACCTGTATGTACCGGGGCAAAAAAGCCAACCAACAACAACGAAATGCCTTGCGGCTGCTCAGCAAAGTAAGCTGAAGTGTTTTTTGAAAATTATAGAAATTACTAACCACATTAACCAACAGCTGCTGGCTGGGCTGCTGGGGGTTGGAGTGTGGCACCTTTCGCGCATTTAGCACCGCACACGGCGCCCAAGTTTGCCCAAAGCAAGTGGATGTTTTTTCGGCGTTGTATGGCTCTTTTTGTGCCGCTAATTGATTAATACACGCGTGTAAGCCAAACGAAGACGATAGTCAGATTTGGGCTGTTGTTGAAGTTTGGTGTTTTTTTTTAACGAATCAGGTGCCTATATGTACAAACATTTAACCTTTGACACGGGGAACGTTAGCTCTGGCAAATACTAATCGACCTAGACCTTGTGGTCACTGCTCGTTCAAACTTGTTTGACGTTTGCTTCCCCGACCAAACCGGACCGGCCATCTGGGGCCGCTATTGTTGAGTAATGTTGCCATGTGTCGTGGGTTTTTTGCGTTTTTTTTTTGTTGAGGATAAGGATTCGAATTGTCTTATCATCATGAGTTTGTTCAAGTTCGAGTGGGTATCAATTTGAAAACAGGTGATGGCAGAATAGAATTCATCAATTCCTAATAACTATACTTTGAAGTTTCTCGATTAACTTTAAAGTCTGACTAAGCTGAGAGGCGTTGATTTTACTTAATGACCATCATGTCCGTAATCGCCCAACCTTTGGTTATATTTTACTGTTTGTTATTATTTAGCATTCAAAGGAATCCGAATGCAGCAATCGGCAAAACTTCAATTGTTGCGTAATGTTTATAAAGTTGTCCACTTAAGAAACGCACCACGCTGCAACTACTAATTTCCCTCAGGCAAGCCTAGCCTGCCAATTGGCACAATTGAACTAATTTCTTAATGACCGACTCCGATCAAATCCATATGACCAAAAATTAGTGCCCCCAGACACAGAGTTGTCACAGTTGCCAAGCCCAAATATCTGGGTCTGGAGCTGGACGATAATTTCAAGATTGCCGCCGACGACTACGCGAAGGCGACGGCAACGAAGACTCCGTCCGTAGTCCACCGTACCGTAGTCGTGTCGTCGATCGTACCTGGTTACATAACATTCCAGGCTGGCGCAGAGGTCGCAGTCGCAGTCGCCGCCGGCAAGACCGGCCGGTGCCCCAGTGGCAAAAAGTAGGTTCCTGACCGGTTTTCGATTCGATCATCGATCTCCAAAGGGGGCGGGAAGTGACGGACGTACCCACTGCATCACTGGGCCACTGGGTTATAGCGGCGATCCCGCTCTCTCACCGGTCGTCGGTAGCCCCAGTCTTCCTCCCACAATCAGTTGTAACAACATCACAAGTAGATACCGGATCGTCTCGACCGGCGCGCGGGAGCATCGATCGTGTGAGATGGGCAAAAACGAAGAAATCGAAAGTAGCCGTTGTTGTACGAGGGTATGTAAATAAACCATTTCACGTGGTAGCTGGCAAGCGAACTGTTATTGCCCGTAGGGAACTCCGTCAGCGCGGCTCGCAGGCAGGCGGAGATCTTCTCCTTTCCTGCCACGCCAGGTCCAACCAGCCGACCAAAGGGGTCGGACCGGCTTCGATCAGCCGGTCAGCGGAGCGCGTTGAAGAGCGGACGTGTGCCGGTCAGCATGTCGTGGGGCTTCTTTTTGTTTTGCTGCTGTTTTTTTTTATTCACGTTCGTGAAAGCAATGCATAACAAGTCAGGCTGGGCAGCGTTGCAGACTGGCCGACTGGTTCGCGTGTACTACAAGGTCGTTCGTTTGCCTCTTCTAGTCGATGGCGAATTCGCAGCACACCGCGTCATCGTGTAGTGTGGTTGGCATGTAGAGAAATGATCACCGAAATATCGGGGAAGCTTTCTGAAGGATTTATTTGGTGGAATATCTGAAGGAATCTAAGGGAAATTCCTGAATGAATGCGGAGTTAAAAACAACATTAAGGAATACTTGAATGAACTTCTTGGGAGAACACCGTTGGAATTGTCAACAGAAACTCTTGAGATATAGAGAGAAAAAATCTTCGAGAACCAATTCATTGATGGTTTCTATGAATATTTCTGGAGAAATCCATGGGCGTATTTCTCAAGACATCGATTGGAGAAACAATTCCATATATTGCTACAAAAATTTCCTGAGACATTTTAAAAGGAATTCCCATAGAAATACCAATCTAGTATAGATATTTCTGAAGAAATTTTTGACTTAATCTCCGAAAAAGGAATATCCAAATGAACACCTCGGGTAACTTGTGTATGAATTTATGGAGGAATTTCGGGGTGAACTATAGAAAAAAAATAATGTAAGTGTCTCTGCATGAGTCCTTAAGGCGAAACTGAACGCATTTTATAATTTTTTGGGTTTTGATTTTTTTATTATATAACGAAGCAAAATCGGTTTTCATACACAGTTAGAGGAAGGATCGAGCTATCTCCTGATTTTTTTAGATGTAAAACTTTTACCAATTATTCAAAAACCAGATATTTTTTTGAAATTTTTTTTCAAAAATGGTTTCCTTAAAACTGAAAATCATGTTCCACCTGAAAAAAAATTAGGAGATACCTTGATCCTTCCGAAAACCGATTTTGAAAATATTGCTTTGATATTTAATGAAAAATCAAAAACCAAAAAGTGAGGAAATGCTTCCAGATTCACCTTAAACAAATTTCTGGAGAAATTTTAAAAGACACGGACAACGTCTTCAGCCAGAGGCTGCATAGACTTAAAACTAGACAACGGACATGGCACACATTACGAGTACCAGTGAATACGAGGAAGAAACATTTCTTACGAAAAGTTTCATCAATCGGAGCGGGAATTGAACCCTCGCCACATGGCATGGTACGGTTATACGCTTGATGGCGCTAACCGCACGGTCACGAGGGTCCACATTTGTAGATGAGATGCCTGGAGAATTTCTTGAAGAAGCGTCTATAAATGACGTAGCTTTTCTACGTGTTTTTAACACCTCCTCCCCTCTCGTAGCATTTCGTCACAAATTCGGATACCCCCTCCTACACTTAAATGACGTAGCGTGATAAACAAACCCCCCCCTTTTACAATTCTTTTTTAATTTCAAAACTAGAAAGAACTAGAAATTTTGTTCTGATTTCAATTTCAACTGATATGTTTGAAATGTTGTGAAAACCCAACAATAGCTGGAAAACGTAGGGTACCGAGCCTCTTGGGCAGTAGCTAGTATTTTGGTCACTTTTCGGCTATAAAACAGTCAATTTAAAAGCAATTGACTTGATTATTGAACACAGCTAGATATTATGCGTATCCAACTGCTTACAAAAAAATCAAGTCAATTGGTTCAAAGTTGACTGAGTTATAGCTGAAAAGTGCCCAAAGTAGAACCCGAGATGGTTCCACTTCCCTAGTTTTGCCATTTCTTTCCACCGTTTACCTTCATATATTAGTTTGCTCACTAAATCTGTTAAGATTACCAAATTGATTTTTCAATTGATAAAATTTACCATGAAATTTGGAGGACCCTGCAAGATTTTCTTCTGAAACTCTTACAGCAGTTCATTCTGGAATTCGTCAAGGAGTTCCTTTTGGGATTCCCATTTTTAAGAATTCCTTTTTGAATTTTTCCAGCACATTTCTCCTTTTAGGATTTCTTTTGAGAGTTCCATAGTTTCCTTCAGAGTTCTTTCAATGTTTTCCTTTTCAATGGGGGTTTCTTCGGAAAATCTCTCCAAGGATTTCAACTGGCAATTCTTTTGAGATTCCATAAGAACTTCTTTCTATATTTCCTGAAGAAGTTTCTTCCTAGAATCCTCCCGGAGTTCTTTCTAGGTTTCCGTCAGGAATTCCTTCCGCAATTCACTCAGTCATTCATTCCGAGATTTCTGCACGAATTTCTTCCAGCATTCTTTCAAAACACCTCCAGGAGTTGCTTCTGGGATTCCTGCAAGAGTTCTTTTTTGGATTCCTACAGAAATTCCCTCCTGGATTCTTCTAGGAGTTTCTTCTGGGATTTATCCAGGATTTTTTTTTCCTAGGACTCCTCCAGGAACTTCTTCCGGCATCCCTCCATTCAATCCCATCTGGATTCCTCCTGGATCTCCAAGAATTCCGCGAGTAATCCCTTCCCTCCCATAATTCCTTCAAGAATTCCTCTACGATTTTTTTTCTTAAATTTCACCTGGAATGTTAGCTGGATACTAGGCTTGAGATTTCTTCCCTGACTTCTTCAAAAAATTGAAGCAAGAGTTCCTTCTAAGACTCTACAAATAGCTCCTTCTGAGATTTTTCCAGGAGTTTATTCTAGGTTTCTCTAAAAGTTCCATCTGGAGTAGCTCCAGGCGCTCCTCACAGGATTTGTTTTGAGATTTTTCTATGATTTCCTTTCAAGATTCCTCCAGGAGCTTCTGTTATTCTCTAGTATAAGGAAAACATAGAAATGTTTTCATAATTTTTTTCTGGAATTCCCAGAAAGAATTCCTGTGGAAATGTTATTCATGAGAAATTCCTTAATAATGGTTCCTTCAGCAATTGAGGAAATCGTTGAATGAATTCTTCAAGGAAGCACTGTAGAAATTATATAAGAAATAAAATCCTTGAGGAATAAAACTCTCAGAAGATTTCCATTGACAACATCTGAAAGAATCCGTGAAAGAATCCCAGAAGGAGTTACTGCTACAATCCAGGAATGAGTTCCTGGACAATTTCCGCGAGGAGTTTCTGAAAACTTCAATTTCGCCAGGTTTCAGCCTTCTATGTACTGCATGAATTCCTAGCATTCTCTCTTGAGCTATATGTATACAATATATATATATATATATATATATATATATATATATATATATATATATATATATATATATATATATATATATATATATATATATATATATATATATATATATATATATATATATATATATATATATATATATATATATATATATATATATATATATATATATATATATATATATATACAAAATACTTATTTTTTCTATAGACTTAGTAAAAACCTACGTAGCATATCACAAACCCCTACGCCCCTAGCGTCATACCTCGTCACAAAATCAAAAAAAGCAACCAACGATTTCTCAGACAATCCCTGGAAGATTTGTTTTAGAGAATCGTAGGAAAAGTTTCAGAAGAAATCCGGAGAAGATTTTCCAAAAGGGAAGGGGGATTTTTGAAGATATCTATGTGAAAATCTTAAAGAATCCATGGAAGGATAACTGGGAAAATCAATCAAAGGTTTTTATAATAAAGCCTGGATAACATTTTTAAAGGAATTTGTAAAGGAAACTTTGGAATAATTTCTGAGAAAATTCCTGAAGGAATTTCTAAAGACATTCTTGGAGGAAGTTCTGAAGCAACTCATGGTTGTTTTTCTAAATAAATCCCTCCAGATTTTTTTCCAAAAGGAATTTCTTAAGGAATTTCTATAACTTCCGAAAAAGTCTATAGAAGGATCTATGTAAAAATCATGAGAAACTTTTTAAATAATTTCGGGAGGATTTCTAGTCAAATCCCTAGAAGAAATCCTTCAACATTTTTGTAAAATAATCTCTGAAAGAATTTATGGATGCAACTAGGAAGAAAAATAAATTACTGAAGGAATTCTGAATTTCTGATGCTCTGAAACAATCGCTGTTGGAGTTCTGGAAAATTTTCGAAGGAGTCTATGCAACGTTTTCTGGAGGAATATTTGGAGAAATTTCGGGAGTAATCCAGAGTTGGTCATTTCTCGCTCTTGCCCTTAAAAAGTGCAAATTTCAGTGCGGCATAGATAAGTGTGCCTTGACGCTCTTTGATTTCAAAGAGAAAAATATCTCTTTACCAAAAAGTGAAACCGCGAAAAAGAGCGTAGTGCACCGAGCTTTTCCCACGCAAAGAGTAGTTTATTTATCCGCACTACCTCTTCTTGCTCGGTTGTGTGGGAAGCGTGAACGAATGCATGTTGCCATGGCACCCACACAAGCTCGAATACGAGACTCGCGATGAAGATCTGATTTGGTACAGCAAACTGTCAATGCAGCTGGCAATTCAATCTCACTTTAAACGAATTTCTGGGATCATCTAGAGATCATCATACCATGCAGTGGTTTACGGAGATTCTACTGGGTTTTACTGTAGAAGAAGTTGTCATCAGGCCGCGCTGGCGTTGGGGCCAGGCGCTAGCCCCGGTTGAGGGCCCCGTCAGTGCTTCGAATGGCGATTTTGGGTTCCCTAAATAACTCCAGCCTCAATCATTCGCATTTATGCAAACCTGTGACGAACTGGAACTGCCCGAAAACTAGGAAGGGATACACACTCCACAGCCTTCAGTATATCCATTGGGCTGGTACCGTGCTAAGACCTGGTCGACCCCAGGACATCGACTTTACTCCAATCATAACCATGTTCTTGCTCATGCCGTGCCGTGAGTCCGTGATTCGGACTGACTAGGATAAGCCTCGATCAGACCGGAATGGGATCGATGCTTAGGGCCCTTTCATCAGCCACTCTGGTTTTGACAAGGGTTCTTTAAAGTAGAGTATAGAACTTCCGAAAGCTGTTTTCATTTTGTGCAAGCGTACTGTTGCTTGATTGCTCTTTACTAGAAAAGTGTAAGAGAATGTGCTACACTTTCTCGCGGGTGAGATTTCACAAAAGAGCATTGTGAAGTGAGAGCGATGAATGGTAGAGCGAATCAGATCAAGTAAGCTGTGGGTGCTGTGTGAAAAAAATGCACTACACTTTGAATTCTCCTCAGAGGTGACCAACCCTGGAGTAATCAGCCATTTCCTGAAAAAAAAATCTGAAGTAATCCATGTTACATTTCCTGACGACCTGGAGAAATTTTGTAAGGAATATGTGGAAGTGTTTAGGAAAAGAATCACCAGTGGATTTTTGAAGATTTTGGAGGGTTTTCTTAAGTAATCTCCGGCAGAATTTGAAAGGAAACATTGGAGTAAATTCCAAAAGAACCCTATGGAAGACCTTACAATGGAATCCGTTGAAGAATTTCTCAAGGAATTCATGGGGAAATTTGTAAAAGAGTCCGTTGAAGAATTTCTCAAACAACTCCTGAATGATTTGTTTTGATTTGAAGAAATTTCAGGGGAAATCCGTGGAAAACTTTTCAAAAGGGCTTATAGAGGGATTTCTAAAAGTATCCGAATAAAAATCCTAAAAAATCCATGAAGGAATAACTGGGGATATCAATTTAAGGTTTTTCACAAAACAGTTTTGAAGAAATTTCCAAAGGAATTTGTAAATTATACTTTTGGGGGAATTTCTAAGAAAAATCCTGAAACATTTTTTTAAGATATTTGTAGAGGAAGTTCTGAAGCAACTCTAAAAGAATCCCTCCAGAAATTTATAAAGGATCTCCAAAAATAATTTCTCAAGGAATCCCTAGAAAGTTTTCTAATGGAATACATGAAGAAATTTTCTGAAAAAATCTTTAAACTTATGTCTGAAGTAATCCCTGCTTAACTTCTTGCACGTTTGTCTAGAAGACTTTCTGAAGATTTTTTTGTGGTATAAGCTTAGGGAATCCATGGAGGAAATTCTGAGAAAAAAAACATAGAAAGAATGCATTGGGAGAATTTCTCAAAAACTTCTGGATAAAGTAAATGAATCTATGCAAAATTCTCTTAAAAAATTCTTTGAGAAATGTCCGGATAAATCATTAGCGAAATTTCCAAATGAATATCTGGAAGAATTTATGAAAATATTTAAGAAAAATAGTTTCAAATTAAAAATTCGAAAGAACCCGTAAAGCAATTTCATGCAGAAATTTCAATAAAAATCATTGAATAAATTTCCAAAGTAGTGCTTGGTGAAATTTCTGCAGGATTTTTTGAGGATTATTTCAGAAAATTCCGCAAGAATTTAGAAAAAGAATCTCTGAAGAATAGTCTGAAGCAATCCCTGAAGAAATTCCTGAATAAAATCTTGAGGAATTTTGGAAGCAATCGCAGAGCGAATTCTTGGAAGAATCGTTGAAAGGAATGACTAAAGCAATCTGAATGAATCCTTTTAAGAGTTTTCGAAAAATCAGAGAAGGAATTCCTTGGAAAATTTCTGGAGGAATCCTTGATTTTCTGGAGGAATCCTTGAATTTTCTCCAAAAGCTTCTGAAAACCCTCCGGAAGAATTTGTAACGGATGTTTTTAAGAAAACGTTAATTTCTGAATAAATATTCAGAAGCATTTTTGATGACATCCCTGGCCAAAGTTCTAAAAAATATCTCTGGAAGAGATTCTGAAGAAATTCATGCAGGAAAAACGTGAAACAATCCAGGCAAAAACTAGTGTTGAATTTCTAGAGTAATTTCAAATGCTATCCTTAAAGAAAATATCAGAAAAAATCCATGGAAGAGCATTTAAAAAAAACATGAAGAGATTTCGCAGTCCCTGGGGAAATGTCTCAATAAATATCCAGAGGAACATCTGAAGGAATTTCTGCACGAAATTCTGTGAAAATCTGAGGAGACGGGCTTGGTGGTCTAGTGGCTACCGCTTCTGATTCGTATGCAGAAGGTCATGGGTTCAATCCCTGGCCCATCCTTTTCATCCTACTTTGTATCTTTCTATCCACTTTCTTTCGCTCTCTCATCTCTACATATACAACTCATGTATATTCATATGTTCATAGCCATCGCTAGAACCAGAAACGAATTGAAAAAAGTCGTTTCCCTCCCTTCCAACTTCCACTCACAGCACAGTGTATATATAACACCTATAAGTTATGCAACCAAAGCGTGCTGTGCCGCTTGACCTTATTCACCTTATTCACCACATAATCTAAAACGAACACTTTAAATAACCCTATCCATGGATCGCATCACCGACCCAACGGTGACTCCCAGATCTCCCATCCTTTCCGTCTAACAAATACCCCAGTCCGTGCGGGTTGTGGGGACGCAGAGTGCTCTCGGTCTCTAGTAGCAACAACCAGTACACTCTAACATTCCTTTCCCTTCCCAGCTGACTATAAGGACTTGGCCGGCGCCGTTATTGATCAAATATGCATGAGCTGCTAAAATTGCACTTTGAGAATAAGTGGAATGTCCCAGCCCCTTATTCAGTTGGATCTCAGTGCAACTGGTACCAGTTCAGATCAATCACGGAGGAGCAACCATTGACATGTATAGTCAGAATTGATCGTGATCGTTTGATCGAAATTCTGTGAAAATCTGAGGAAGACCTTATGAAGCAATCCATGCAAGATTTAATAAAAGATTTATTTGTGTAATTCCCGGAGGTACCTCAAGTGAATATTCTGAAGAATCCATAAAGCGAATTCTAAGACAATCCATGAAGAAAATTTCTAATTAAAACTTTGAGATCTATTCGTAAGCGATTTTCTGGAGGAATCTCTAGAGAAATTTCCGAAGGAATCTATAGAAGAATCATTGATGGATTTTTTTAGAAGATTTTTTGGAAACTCCCCGAAAATTTCTTAAGGACTGTGTGAAGGAATCCCTATAAATATTTTTTTTTTTGTAAAAATATCTACAGGAAAAAAAACCTCAACGAATTTCGGAAGAAATCCGGATGAAATCCCTGGGGAAAATACCAAAAGGACTTTCTTCTGAGAAGGCTCCTTGGAAAAATCTGGCGGAATTTTTGAAGAAATTTCTAGGAGATTTCCAGGAGTACATATTCGCCTGAAAAATCCTTGAGGAAATTTAAGAAAACCGAAGGAATCCCGTAGGAAAATTTTAAAAGGATTCCTGGGAGCACCATGTTCCATACCTTTTTATATACAAAAGATTACGCAGAGGGAGGGGCTCAGCTTAAAACCACGCAAGACCACAGAGGGGGACCCAAAGTTCAGAAAACAAAAAAAAAGGGAAATTAGTACATAAATTAAGTCAGGGCTCCAATGAGTAGATTCCCCGCGAAAACAGGTCTTGCTCCTGAGCATTTGAAATGAGGCCAAGGGGGTTTTTAAGAAGTTCCCAGAGAGCCTACAAAAAGGGGGTTTTCAAGGGTTTGTTTCAGAGGTTTCGTTGGCGTTTCAATGGGATTACGGAGATTTCAGGGGCGTTTCAATAGTATTAAGGAGATTTCAGGGCTATTTCAAGGGGCTTTTAGGGCGAATCAGGGGGTCCCAGGAACCTTTTTAAGGTGTTGCAAGAGGTTTAGAGACATTTTAGAGAGTTTCAGGAGATTTTAGGAAAGTATCAAGAGCGTTCCTAGAGGTTTAAGAGAAGCATTTGGTAGCATTTGAGGGTCGTTCGGGTTTTTTTTTTGAGGCGATCCAAAAGTTCCTTTAGAAGGCGATCCAAGAGTTTTCAGGGGCATTTCGAATTATAGGATTTTAGAAACATCCTTAAATTGTAGGGGATTCAAAGGCAATTTACTTGGATTACGGGGATTTCAAGAGCATTTAATGGGATTGGGGAAGTTTCAGGGACATTCCAAAGGTATTCAAGGGTTTTCGTTAAGGAATTCATGAAAATTCTCTGGAACTTCCTAAAATGCCTCCAAAATTCACCTAAAACCTCTATGGACCTCCGTAACGCAACTGACACCCTTCGAAAGCTCCAAAACTTCTCCGTAAAGGCTCTGAAACCCGGTAAAAAACCTGTGAAACTTCCTGAAATGCTCCTTAAACCTCCACGGCACCATGCGACGCAACTGCAACCCTCCGTAACCACTGAAAATGCACCTGTAATGCCCGCAAAACACTCCGAAATCCTTAAAATCTTCCTTAAATGCCACATTAATCCTCATGGACCCCAAATAACGTACTAGAGACCTTTCGAAACCCTAAAAAACGCCGCCGAACCACCTTTGAAACCCGAAAATGCTCTGAAACTTCCTAAAATGTTTCTGAAATCCCTCCAAACCCCAAAAGGACCTCATGTTATCCACCTGAGACCCCCCGAAATCCCCGAAAACGCCTCCGTAACGCATCTGAAACCCTGAACCTAAAACCCCCATAAACGCCCCTTAGACCTTTGCCCTTAGACCCTATAAGCCCCAATCATCAAAGGTTTATGAATTAAATAAGTCAATGTTCATGTGCCATTATTAGATTAGGGTCTGCGGTTGGAAGCAAGTGAACAATGTCTTTGAAAACATACATTTTTGAAGCGCCATACTGTATTGAATACACCACGACCTAATCAGCAACATAGCGGTTTCGCTTGTCCGAAAAAGTTTCCAAAAACTGGTTCTCCAAAAACAAGACAATACATATATCATGGATTACGAAGCTTCTTAACTCAATATCCAGGCGTACTTACCGGTTGTGGAGAAATTGCATTCTGCGCATCGAAGTTCAGCAGGCCGTTGTTGCACAAGTCGGGCGATACGCAAACGTAGTTGTTGTCCGGACACTGGGTCGGTGGTGGCGCTGGAAGAATCTTGCAACACTGCTCTGTGGCCGAGTTGCAGTTCTGCAAAGAAAAACGAAAGAAAACCGATTAAATTAATGGGAAAGATTCTCCATCGAACAACGCCTCGAATTTATCGGCGAATTAATAATATGCCTACGTCCTCCGCTGCGTCGACAGCAGCGCGCGCTAGGTCGATCGGTGTCATTCTGAATGCCAAATCTAGGTCAAATGTGTCTCGGGTCGGAAAGAGTGCGAACCGCGGCGCGGTTCCCCGCGCTCGCTATCAACAAGCATTTATCATTCGAACGAAAGGATGATCACTCGAGAAAGAAGAGTTGGGCGGATTCTCAAGCCGCCGCGCCGCCCAAGCCAAGCTGTTGCAATACGAGGAAGCTTCCAATGTCACGAAAGGCCGAAGCCATCGATCTCCGGTTGTGTTCGATCATCGTTATCGCCTTGTGTCGTCCGGTGAATTTTAATCCGATATGGATAAAAAGTGAAAACCAAACCAGTTTGGTCGATCGATGGCAACCAAAAGCAAGAGGATACCGGTCGAAGCAGTTGGGGAAGGAAAAGAATATCTATATGTGATAAATAGATAAATTTCGCAGACCACATGTGAGGGTCATTTTTAAAATAATACTAAACGGATACAGCGAACAATGAATATCGGAATTTTGAAAAACGTTGAACTTCTTTAGCATTTTAAGGTTCAAGCTAGGGTTTGTATTTATACACAACCGAAGTTGATGGATTCGGCAGGTTGATCCGATGAGGTAATCGGCATTCCTCCGCTCGTAGTGGCACGCAGCTGTTTTCTGTAAACCGTTTGATGAATGATAATTTTGTTCTTGAAAAATAAATCACCCCTGCGCACCGCCGAAAACGACCATGACGACGCAGATCTACGACTTCCTCGGGTGCCACGCATCGATCGATAGTGGATGTGTGACAATGTGTCTGGTGGGTGCCTGGGTTGATGCTAACGAGCAGCTAGATTTGATTGATCGAACGGAATGGGGAGGAAAACAAAATCATCTTCCTGTGGTCGTGACAAGTGGTTTTTATTTGAGATTTTTGCAAATTGGTTTCGATAAGGTGGTGTGATAAACATGAGCTGCTGACAAGGAGGATATCGGATCGTCAAAATCTTCGCTGTTGATTATCACTTATTGATAGCGCTAAAGCTCCATTACACTTATTAGTATTCTGCGTTGGTTTATCGGAAGATTCTAATGAGCTGATCAATGCGATTATCATATTTTGCTTAGTTTTGTGACTTGTACTGGCATAGATAGAGAACACGTGTAAAAATCCATACATTTTTCCCCCAAAATCTTATTTCTGCATGATTTATTGAGAAATTATTTTATCGAACTTTCAATTTTAAAGAATCCTACGTAATTATGTCATACTAATGTTGGTAATAAGTTTTATGAAAACATATTAGAAAAAAATATTATTCCCGGTAAAATTCTCACAGAAATATAAAGAGTCTTGTGCCATTTGCCCGAGCAGAAAAGAATAGCAACAAAATAACATATCGAGGTATTTATCTTAAATAACATTATACTTCGATATGACCTGCATTAGGTGGACATAAGAGGCAAAATAACAAAAATGAATACCATAATTGGGTATAAATAACACCTGAAAAATAACAAGTCTTGTTATTTTTTCAATACTGAATGCATACCCGAGCAGGAGAAAATAGCTGAAGAATAACTAACCCAGGTATGGAAAACCCAATAACTACAACCTGAATGAGTTATAAATTAGCCCTGCATAAGAGGTAACATACCTCAAATAATAACTGGAGTGTATTCTGTGCAGAACTTGTGAATACTGACATCAGGTATTGCAATACCTAAATAATAATCGGCTATTTTTCTATACAAATAGCGATTTTTCCGTAATTGAATAATACCTTCTATACAAATAGCGATTTTTCCATAATTGAATAATACCTCAAGCAGTCCTCAACATCAAACCAATAACTCGTTGAGGTATTTTATCAATACCTACAACATACTAAAGTAAGTTATTTTCAATACCTGGGTAACCGACCAATACCTTGTCTTGGTATGATACCTGACTTTGGTATGCTGCAGTTATGTGTCAGTTATTCGTTCCTGCTCAGGTACCATAAATTTCAAGTTCTCTATTTGTTATCCAGAAGCTATGGAATAACAAAGTAATAACAAGTCTTGCTATTAAATTGAACATTTTTCGATAGCTCCATGATGTAATAACAAATCTTGTTATTCAGTTATTTTTCCAGCTTAATCAACTATACCACATCAATACCTAACTTTGCTCAAATACCTCCATTTGTTATTGTGGTGTTCTCATGACATTGTGTAGAATAATATAGCAATACCAACTTGAGGTATTAGAGCACAGGTTGCTCTTTGCACGGTATTTGTAAGGTATGCCCTTCTGCTCGGGTGGGCATGTGTACCTCTTTTGGGCACTTCCCGTTATAACTAAGTCAATTTCATACCAAATAACTTATTTTTGGCTCACGGTAATATACGTTCAGTATCTAACTCTAAACATAAATTCGAATCAATTGGTATCAAATTGACATAGTTATGGCATACAGTGTTTCCCAAACTTTTAGAAGGTATCGCCCTCTTGGAGCTTGAGAAAAAAAAACGCCCCCATAAGTGAGATTTATTTATTTTTTTCTTTGAAAAAAAGGCTGAAAGCTAGCTGAAGCTCTCAAAAACCCACTATTTGACACTACTGTGGCAAAACTGATATTTAATGTATGTATCTAAATCTCTTATTAAAAAACTACAATAGTGCATGTAAAACAATACATTTTGAAATCATGTTTGTGTTATATATTCTTGAACAAAAAAGAGCGAACAGAACGGACTGTAAATATTCACGAAAACTCGTTATTTTCAAACAGATATTTTACCAGTGTTCACCTGCGCCCGAGATGTTTGGTCACAAGTACTTAAATAGGGCCACCACCAGTGGTGGGAAATTGACAATCAATTACAAACATATTTTTTATGCAAAAAGAACAAATCTGAAACATATCTGTGTATTTTCAAATATAGTCAGCTTTTCTCAGTACATAAGTGAAAATAATGAAAAGCCAGTATAAATTGGAGAACTTTTTATTGTCAAATAAGTAGACATGCAACAGTCATTACTCGGTTCTGAGGGAAATCAACGCTGAATTTGTGGAAAAAACCAAAATAGCTCCTACTAATAAGCAAAATTTGAAATTTCTCCGGGAAGCTTCTCTGAAATATTTTGAAACAATGTGTGACGGCTTTCATCCGAAAAGTGTTCTAAAATTCGTCTGAAACTTCATGTTTTTGATTGAAAATTTCACGAGAAAAACACCAATTAATTAAAAACAAAACTTTCTCATAAATTAAAATAAAACGGTTCCTCCCATAATTTCATATAAAAGTTTCTTCATAGTTTCTTAATAAATGTAATATTAGATCTCCATTGTTTCTAGGAATTCTTTAGGAAATTCATAAAGCAGTCTTACTTGTTTTTTTTTCTTGGAATTTTGCACAAAAGTCCTCATAAACATAAAAAAAATCAGTAAAATTTAGTCGATTTCGAAACAGACATTTTTAAATAATCCTAGATACAAAAATTCTTGAAATGTTAGAGATTTTTAATGATTTAGTTGTCACTTGAACTAGTATTTTAATTCCTTTAATATTTTTCAATTATTCAAAAATCGCCCCCCTTTTCAGTATTTTCGCCCCCCCCCCCCCCCCCCCCCATTTTGGTTTTTCACATTTTCGCCCCCTTCAACCTGATTTTTGCCCCCTGAGGGGCGATTTCGTCCACTTTGGGAATCACCGGCATAAAGTTTCCAAATAGGTGCTCCTGCCCAGACCCTGTGTAGATGAATAAGTTGTTGACCCTATGTAGATGAATGAATTGTTGAATGTTCATATGTTCATATCCAAAAACAATTTATTAAACCTTTATTAACCTATGGTAGTATAGAGAAGCTTCAAAACAGTTCAAATCATACAGTTTTAGAAGGTTTTTTGTGAAATTTCTAGAACAAATCTATTAAAATTTTTAAAAGAATATCTAGCGAATTATGAGAAAAAATTTCTAAATTACTATAGGCTGTTATGTCACAAAAAATGAAATTTTCTGTTTTTTTTTATTTATTTTCTTATGTTGAAAATACCAGGTACAGACAAGTATTTAAATATCAACCTCAATTTCAAATTTGGCATGAAAAGAATGTGCACATCATTGCTTGCAGACATTTCTCAAAATGGACGGCAACAAATCTGTAAAAATTTGTTAGGAAATTTGAATGGTTAGATTTTAAGAAATTAGCATTTGTAATAACATTTCCTTGATCATGAAATTGTTGCTGGTAATAGTTTATTCAGAAATCTTGAGGATGCATCTGGCGATTTCCGCAGGATCTTTTTAAAAAATTTAGTCCAGAATAATTTATTCCTTTTTTTTCGGCAATTACTTTGAGAATTTTCTTGGTAATTTTTTCTTAAAATTTCTTTTGAACTTCTGGAAAAAAAATCTTCAAAGTTAGGTAAAAAAAACTTCGTTAATTTCGCTAAGAACATCGTCAGAAATCATCCAGAAATTTCGACGGTTCACCAGCAATTCTTATGGATTATTATTTTAGTGGGTTTTTTTTAATTCCTGAATTCTCACTTTAGATAAGGGTGTATCCCAATGATCTTCTAAAATTACTGAATATTGTTTTAACTCAGCGTCATAACTCTAGAATTTATTTAAAAAATTAAACCTGTGGGGTTCCCTGGGAATCTATGACAAAAGGTCGAAAGACATAAGGTCGAAGGACAAAAGGTCGAAGGACAAAAGGTCGAATGGACAAAAGGTCGAATGGACAAAAGGTCGAATGAACAAAAGGTCGAATGGACCTTGGAATTGTTTACTTATACAGTATAATTATTAGGATCTACCTATCAAACCAAGAGGGGATGATCACTAAGCACAAGTAGTTAATGAATGTTTCTGCAGTACAGTTAGAAAGAACAGATATTGAAAAGAAGAAGGCAAAATTTCTGATTGAAAAATAAGTCCCTAAGGAGTCAATAATTATTTCACTAACAAAAGTTAAAAGAACAGCCTATAAATTTAAGAAGGAAAAATTCCTGAACAAAAAACTAAACTAAATTGCCATTAAATCAATACTACATTAACAAAACTTGAAAAAACAGCCTACAAACAAAAGAAGGAAAAATTTCCTATGAAAATGTTAGTAACTGAAATGCATGTGATTTCTATGACATCATTACAATGTTTCTTTCAATGAGCGGCAACAAAGACTTCTCAAAAATGTTTGTCTTATAAGCGAGAAATACCAGCTGGTAAATTGGTCTACTAAAATTCGACCTTTTGTCCATTCGACCTTTTGTCCCATTCGACCTTTTGTCCCATTCGACCTTTTGTCCCATTCGACCTTTTGTCCATTCGATCTTTTGTCCATTCGACCTTTTGTCCATTCGACCTTTTGTCCATTCGACCTTTTGTCCATTCGACCTTTTGTCCATTCGACCTTTTGTTCATTCGACCTTTTGTCCATTCGACCTTTTGTCCATTCGACCTTTTGTCCATTCGACCTTTTGTCCATTCGACCTTTTGTCCATTCGACCTTTTGTCCATTCGACCTTTTGTCCATTCGACCTTTTGTCCATTCGACCTTTTGTCCATTCGACCTTTTGTCCATTCGACCTTTTGTCCATTCGACCTTTTGTCCATTCGACCTTTTGTCCATTCGACCTTTTGTCCATTCGACCTTTTGTCCATTCGACCTTTTGTCCATTCGACCTTTTGTCCATTCGACCTTTTGTCCATTCGACCTTTTGTCCATTCGACCTTTTGTCCATTCGACCTTTTGTCCATTCGACCTTTTGTCCATTCGACCTTTTGTCCATTCGACCTTTTGTCCATTCGACCTTTTGTCCATTCGACCTTTTGTCCATTCGACCTTTTGCCCATTCGACCTTTTGTCCATTCGACCTTTTGTCCATTCGACCTTTTGTTCATTCGACCTTTTGTCCATTCGACCTTTTGTCCATTCGACCTTTTGTCCATTCGACCTTTTGTCCATTCGACCTTTTGTCCATTCGACCTTTTGCCCTTCGACCTTTTATCTTTCGACCATTTGTCCTTCGACCTTCTGTCCCAAAGCCTTCCCTGGAAATTCTTCAGCTATATCAAGGAAATTTTTCATAAAAGATTTCAGATAATCCAAAAGGAAATACAGTTAAAAATTCAACCCTCAAAAGTTTTGTAAGCAATAGCTGAATTTTTGTAATTCTGATTAAGTAATTTCGCTTGAATTTGATTACAAAATCCCTGCAATAAATGTATTGTATCAAAAAAAATCAGAAAAGCAAATTTCAGAATAAATGCGAAAGATCTGGAACAAATTTCCACAACGTTTCGGTCTGCAACTGATTGCCAACAATTTGCCAAAACAGATTCCAGAAATTTAGAAACAAAAACTTCATCTGCTGCAAGTAATGTCTATGAACTTCACCAGAAAGAAAAAGAATCCATGTTAGTCAAATTTAATATGTGGATACTACTTATAATCAATTTATCCCTCTGGCATAATTTAGTCAAATGATCATTTTAGTTGCGAAGAATTACAAGAGTAAATTCCATGCCACCGAAAATTTCTTTGATGACACATTCCACGCACTTCTACGCCAAGGGTGTGAAATTTCATAGTGATTGTTTTGCCCCAAACTTTCCAGCATATGAAAAAGGGTAGATTCAATCTTAGGAAAACCAATTGTTTTACCTAAAATTTGACTGGTAACGTATTTAAACAGCTAGGTGAAGCAATAGCATTTTATATAAGAAAAATGAAATTTTTCATTGATGATTGTCAAACATGCCTGCTTGCATGTTAAAGTTCGTAAACATTACACCTATTTTTTGTTAATGTAGTATAATAATGTATATTTTATACACCGAAAGAAAACTTTTCATAAAAATGGGGTTTGATATGTTTTAAGCACTTTTTGCAATAGCCGCAATTTAATGGTGTCCCGTTACGAAAATAGCACATTTGTTGTAATAACGAATTTATTACGAACTTTACAAAAATGATTTTCAGGATTCTCTTAGTACTCGTGGAGACCTTTCTTCCAACATATGGGTTACCTTGATCGACGCGTTATCTTGGGCGTTACAATGGGTACGTAGAAATGGTGTCCCGTTACGGAAATTTCGAAGACATTCATAAGTGGATAAATAAGCTTGGTTTGATCAAATATTTAACCAATAATCTGTAACCATGATGAAATGATATTATAGGGTGTATAAATTTTCATTATCCTTCTTGGTGTTACGCCCCTACTGGAACAAAGCCCGCTACAAAAACTACGTAAACAAAAGGCAGTTATTCTGGTGGATCAGTATAAAAAGTGATATTTTATTAAGTTTTGTGGTGACAGCATACTCTTTAAATGCTTCAACCTTTTTAACATGTCCTATGAATTACCACTATGATGTATAAAAAGGTTTATGGAATCACACAACGTTCAAAACTTGAAGATGACGACAAAAATATTTTGACATATCGTTACTGGTTGTGGTTAGCTAAATATCAACGGAAAGCCCCCATAATCCCATCCCTTCTAAAAAAACATTGTTCTCTCTAATGTCGACCAAACGGCGAGTTTGACGGTTCACCAAAACTAACATAGTATAGAAGAAAAATCCCCTTAAAAATGTAAAATTTATTTCAAATGAAATTGGCTCCTGAATTCCCAAGGCGCATGAGCCTTCAAAAAAGGATTAAAGCAACATGCGACATATGCTTGAAAAGACTGTGTTGGAAGAATGTACAAAATGTTAGTAACTGAAATGCATGTGATTTCTATGACATCATTACAATGTTTCTTTCAATGAGCGGCAACAAAGACTTCTCAAAAATGTTTGTCTTATAAGCGAGAAATACCAGCTGGTAAATTGGTCTACTAAAATTCGACCTTTTGTCCATTCGACCTTTTGTCCCATTCGACCTTTTGTCCCATTCGACCTTTTGTCCCATTCGACCTTTTGTCCATTCGATCTTTTGTCCATTCGACCTTTTGTCCATTCGACCTTTTGTCCATTCGACCTTTTGTCCATTCGACCTTTTGTCCATTCGACCTTTTGTTCATTCGACCTTTTGTCCATTCGACCTTTTGTCCATTCGACCTTTTGTCCATTCGACCTTTTGTCCATTCGACCTTTTGTCCATTCGACCTTTTGTCCATTCGACCTTTTGTCCATTCGACCTTTTGTCCATTCGACCTTTTGTCCATTCGACCTTTTGTCCATTCGACCTTTTGTCCATTCGACCTTTTGTCCATTCGACCTTTTGTCCATTCGACCTTTTGTCCATTCGACCTTTTGTCCATTCGACCTTTTGTCCATTCGACCTTTTGTCCATTCGACCTTTTGTCCATTCGACCTTTTGTCCATTCGACCTTTTGTCCATTCGACCTTTTGTCCATTCGACCTTTTGTCCATTCGACCTTTTGTCCATTCGACCTTTTGTCCATTCGACCTTTTGTCCATTCGACCTTTTGTCCATTCGACCTTTTGCCCATTCGACCTTTTGTCCATTCGACCTTTTGTCCATTCGACCTTTTGTTCATTCGACCTTTTGTCCATTCGACCTTTTGTCCATTCGACCTTTTGTCCATTCGACCTTTTGTCCATTCGACCTTTTGTCCATTCGACCTTTTGCCCTTCGACCTTTTATCTTTCGACCATTTGTCCTTCGACCTTCTGTCCCAAAGCCTTCCCTGGAAATTCTTCAGCTATATCAAGGAAATTTTTCATAAAAGATTTCAGATAATCCAAAAGGAAATACAGTTAAAAATTCAACCCTCAAAAGTTTTGTAAGCAATAGCTGAATTTTTGTAATTCTGATTAAGTAATTTCGCTTGAATTTGATTACAAAATCCCTGCAATAAATGTATTGTATCAAAAAAAATCAGAAAAGCAAATTTCAGAATAAATGCGAAAGATCTGGAACAAATTTCCACAACGTTTCGGTCTGCAACTGATTGCCAACAATTTGCCAAAACAGATTCCAGAAATTTAGAAACAAAAACTTCATCTGCTGCAAGTAATGTCTATGAACTTCACCAGAAAGAAAAAGAATCCATGTTAGTCAAATTTAATATGTGGATACTACTTATAATCAATTTATCCCTCTGGCATAATTTAGTCAAATGATCATTTTAGTTGCGAAGAATTACAAGAGTAAATTCCATGCCACCGAAAATTTCTTTGATGACACATTCCACGCACTTCTACGCCAAGGGTGTGAAATTTCATAGTGATTGTTTTGCCCCAAACTTTCCAGCATATGAAAAAGGGTAGATTCAATCTTAGGAAAACCAATTGTTTTACCTAAAATTTGACTGGTAACGTATTTAAACAGCTAGGTGAAGCAATAGCATTTTATATAAGAAAAATGAAATTTTTCATTGATGATTGTCAAACATGCCTGCTTGCATGTTAAAGTTCGTAAACATTACACCTATTTTTTGTTAATGTAGTATAATAATGTATATTTTATACACCGAAAGAAAACTTTTCATAAAAATGGGGTTTGATATGTTTTAAGCACTTTTTGCAATAGCCGCAATTTAATGGTGTCCCGTTACGAAAATAGCACATTTGTTGTAATAACGAATTTATTACGAACTTTACAAAAATGATTTTCAGGATTCTCTTAGTACTCGTGGAGACCTTTCTTCCAACATATGGGTTACCTTGATCGACGCGTTATCTTGGGCGTTACAATGGGTACGTAGAAATGGTGTCCCGTTACGGAAATTTCGAAGACATTCATAAGTGGATAAATAAGCTTGGTTTGATCAAATATTTAACCAATAATCTGTAACCATGATGAAATGATATTATAGGGTGTATAAATTTTCATTATCCTTCTTGGTGTTACGCCCCTACTGGAACAAAGCCCGCTACAAAAACTACGTAAACAAAAGGCAGTTATTCTGGTGGATCAGTATAAAAAGTGATATTTTATTAAGTTTTGTGGTGACAGCATACTCTTTAAATGCTTCAACCTTTTTAACATGTCCTATGAATTACCACTATGATGTATAAAAAGGTTTATGGAATCACACAACGTTCAAAACTTGAAGATGACGACAAAAATATTTTGACATATCGTTACTGGTTGTGGTTAGCTAAATATCAACGGAAAGCCCCCATAATCCCATCCCTTCTAAAAAAACATTGTTCTCTCTAATGTCGACCAAACGGCGAGTTTGACGGTTCACCAAAACTAACATAGTATAGAAGAAAAATCCCCTTAAAAATGTAAAATTTATTTCAAATGAAATTGGCTCCTGAATTCCCAAGGCGCATGAGCCTTCAAAAAAGGATTAAAGCAACATGCGACATATGCTTGAAAAGACTGTGTTGGAAGAATGTACAATAGATATCATTGAATCTTCTTCGGATCATTATAATGTAGAATGTGGAAAACCCGCGAAGATAGATACGTCGCACAACCATAGTTTTGGAGATACAATTAAATTTCACGTACCCAACCCCCATACCTCATTTTCAAAATGCTGGCATTTCGTCAATTTTCATTCGATTTTGAAGTCGCTCTAAATTGGTGCTCATTTATTACACTCAAATGGCCATGTAGTATCTGGAACCATTCCGGAGATATTCTGGATTGTAATGGGGTCAGGGGGTGGGGAAGGGGTCTGCTTTGCTAAAAGTGATTATTTCGTGTGTGTTGTGTTTTAGAGGCTTCCGCGAATCCTGCTCCTGGTGTTACGGAACGGCCATAGCAGTTGATACATACTTAAGTCAATTTTTTCTATCCCATTCTTTCGAAATTCTGAAGACTGATACGTCACTCGGCATGTTTCGGTTGCAAACCATAAATGTTCCCGATGACACCCCCGTGGAACCTGTGCTATATGTTCCGGGGAGGCCATATTAGTTGATACATACTTCAGTCTATCGTTTCTGACTCAGTCATTCGAAATCATGAAGATTGATATGTCACACGGCATGTTTAGGTTCAAAACCAGAAGTGTCCCCAATGAGGCCCCGCGGAACCTGTCACGGGGATCCGGATGGGTCAACTTATTCAAATCTGGTTATAGCAGCTGTGTTTCACTGTTCGCAACAAAAAATTCGTTGAAAATCGATGGTTCAAACATAACAACACACGAAATAATCACTTTTAACCATTTTGCCAACTTCCTGACCTCAGTACAATCCGGAATATCTCCGGAGTGGTTCCGGATATTGCATGGCCAATTGAGTATAATAAACTAGCACCAATTTGCAATCGATTAAGGGCGACTTCAAACAAATCGGATAAAAATTGACGAAGTGCCAGCATTTTGAAAATGAGTTGTCGGGGGTCGGATACGTGAAGGTTAAATAAACCTCGAAAAAGATTCCCCAGGGCCCATTCCGATGGCCTCCATAGGGCCAGAGCGGTTTTGAAAGCCTATTTGTGTCTTGCTGGACAGCTACCATCTGTCTGAAAAACATTGCCGAATACACCAACATTCTGTCTGGCAAAGCATTTGATCTACAACTAGATGTCTTTAGCCGTAACGGGACACCATTTGCAAAACACTGTTTTCACGCGAGCGTAACGCTGCGCTCCCAAAACTAAATCAAGAATATTTCCTAAACTATACATTTCTCAGTAAAACTCACTTCGGCAATCTTGTTCACATCAATCCAAAGGAGAAATGTCTAGAAGACTCTATTCTTCAAAACCTCATAACAGAGCTGATATACGCATTTCAGTTTGAAAATTTTAAAAAGGAGATTTCTGCGATGGTGTCCCGTTACGAAATGTAACATGTTATATAAAGTAAGTTTGAACCAAAACCCCGTAGAACAAGTATTGCATCAGGAAGTACATCTAATAAGCTTGTTATAAAACCTGTTAAATCATATGGTCATGAACATTATATTTGATTGCAGACGTCATTTGTTCACGAAAGTTAGTTCCTCGCGGTGTCCCGTTACGCTGGAATGTGTCTGATTTACTTCACAATTCTCAGTGAAATCCAGGATTTTTCCAGATGAGTTGAAGTACCCTGGTAATTCCCAATGCAATACAAAGTATTTTAAAATATGTTGCCAACAGCCGAAAGTTTTAAATTGGATAAAACAAGTTTTGGATCGCTTGTTTCTTTCATTGTTGATCAATCAGGGTGTATACTGTTTTATAATAATGGAAAGAATTTGATTCCCGGAATTTCGTGTCCCCGAAAATGATTCGAAAAAGAAGCATTGTTACTGTTATTATTATTTTTTTATGATTAATAGCAAACATAATAACAGAAATCCAAGATAAGTATAGTGCAATTTCCCAAACATTTTTCGGCAGAATTTAAAAAAAATAAGAAAAATTTGAGAAAATTATGGATTAATTTCCGCAGAAACTTTTTTGCAAAGATTCAAAGTGGCGCAATACTAGACAATTTCATGTTGAAACTGCTGATAAATTTTATTTCTTTGGAAGATATTCCGAAAGAGAAAGAATTTCAGTGAAAAAATGATTTGACAAAATATGCATAGAAAAGTATCAACTCATTAGAACTTTCTGAAAAGGGTTTCGTACCATTGCTTTGGAATTTTAGTAAAGACTTCAGCAGAAATGTCTCTTCTCCACAGAAGTAGTCTCTACAGAAGCTATTTTTTTCTGATAATTTTATCGGAGTTCTCAGCAAAACTTCAATTCGACAGGAAATGGTTTAAACAGAATTTGCATCATTCTGAAACATGTCTATAATCAATCAAGAAAATGAAGTTTTTGAAAGGACTCTGAAGTAACTGTGTCAAAAGTTTAAAAAAAATATTTACGGCACACACAACATGATTTTTGTGATACAATTTACAAAATAAAAGCAAATTTTCTCAGAAATAAAAAAAAAATATGAACTAGAAAAAGTTTTTCTTAAAATTTTCCTTAGTTGAGAAAATTTGTAAAGAAAAGCCGGAATTTTTGAGAAGATTATTTCATAAGCTTTAATCGCTGAAATTTTCGGAATGCACTTTTTCTCTTTCCTGAGTTTAGGCCAATTTCGTTGAAAAATGTCCAAATGTGCCATATTAGCCTTTTCTTTGAAAAATCATATCTCAAGAACAAAGCATCGTTAAACAAACTTTTTTTTAATGATTTTTCCACCGTTGAGAAAATTTATAAAGAAAAGCCGGAAAAACTATGCCCAAGTTCGCGGAAAATAAAAAAAAAATGAGAGGTGATTTCATAAGCTGTGATCAGTGAAATTTTTGGAATTCACTTTTTTTTCTTTCCTGAGTTATGACCAATTTTGTGAAAAATTACCTTGTGAGCCTTTATTATATGGTCATTTTTCACAAAATTGGCCATAACTCAAGAACGAAAAAAAGTGTATTCCATAAAATTCAGCGATCAAAGCTTATGAAATTACCTTCTCAAATATTTTTTTTGAAAATTTTCCGCGAGTTCGGGATAGTTTTTCCAGCTTTTTTTTGTGAATTTTCTCAACGATGACAATTTTTTTCCAGTTTATATTTTTTTTGGATTCCTAAGAAAATTTTCTTTCTTTTTCATTAAAAAACTTTGTATCTACGATGCTTTGTTCTTGAGTTATAATTAAAAAAAAAAAGGCTTATATGGCACATTTGGACATATTTCAACAAAACTGGCCATAACTCAAAAAGGTAAAAAAGTACATTCCAAAAATTTCATCGATTAAAGCTTATGAAATAACCTTCTCAAAAATACTTTTTTGAAAATTTTCCACGAATTCGGGCATAGTTTTTCCGGCGTTTCTTTACGAATTTCCACAACTGTGGAAAATTTTGTGGAAAACTTTTCCCAGTTCATTTTTTTTTATTTCTGAGAAAATTTGATTTCAATTTCTAAAACTTTGTTTCTACGATGCTTCGTTCTTGAGTTATGATTTTTCAAAGTAAATTGTGTCAGGGGAAAACAAAAAAAAAACCCACCTGAGTTTTCCGGGAAACAGGCAACCCTGAAGTTTTTCAATTTTTTTTGAGCCCTGTCTGTGGAAAATTTTTATAAAAATATGAGGTAATAAAAAAAATCCCTTTTTTCAAAAATTCCTAAGCGAATTCGCATTGTCACTGTTCAAACTAGTAGATGACTAGCACATGACTTGAATAATACTAACAAACACTATCATGAAGTTGAGGAAAAAAATTAAAAATAATAATTTTTAAGCAAATTTCTAGCACATCTCTAGGAATCTCTGATGTTCATCCTGAACTGTTTTAGCAATTCTGTTAAATTCAACTACGGAATTCCATCCAAAATTCTTCCAAATTATTTTCAGTAGACGCAAGGTAGATATTTTTCTCAAAAATACCTTTCGGAACCACCAAGAAGCTTTAGTCATTATTTCTGAAATATTACCGTGATCTAGTGGCTTTTCGAACCTCTGCCATTATAGTTAGGCTTCCTAGATAAATACAGTGCCCTATACGCTCAAAGAACTGAGAAAACATTCTTTAACCCTACAAGAGATATCTGGGGTCCATTGGACCCCAGGCGCCTTTCAGAGCTCGTCTTTGATGGAGCACACTCAGCGAGGTGACGAAACTGAGGCCATGAAGGTATCCCTCTTAGGGCTAACATTATACCCTAAAAGCTCCGTCGAAAATTAAAATTCTACCCACATTTTCACCTGAAAATTAATCACGGGGTTCAGACAGAAATGACTTCATGAGTTTTACTAAGAAATTCAGAAGAGAATCTTGTTAGTGTCAACAGCATTAAGTGCATACAATGTCACTTATCTAACAAGCCCAACTAGAGAGTATAAACATTGTTTTCACTCATTGTCAATATTCAATAACTTTTAATTTGAAAACTTACTTTATTTTTTTCTGATCGTTTTGAGCGTCATGTTATCCTTTGATTTTTTTTGTATTATAAAACGACATTTTCTCTGAAGTTATGTCAAGTAATCACAAAGTAGCGAATATTGTGAAATAACGAGCAGCTGAGTTTAGTGAGCTGATCACTCACGTAGTACAGCAGGTGATTGGAGAAGACCAGGAAACCTAATCGTTGGAGGAAACTGTTCCTCCAAATACACCCAGTACCGATGAAGATGGCGTTCAATGATGCACCAGGTGCTGGGGTAAAGCTACTTTGTTAACAATGTAAAGTAAGGCATTTCAGAAAGTTCAATTCCGTTACACTAGTTTACAAAAAAAACGAAAGTCGTGAACTTCTGTCAACGACCAAAGTTTTTGAAGCATAATTTACCGCTGATTTCGAAACCGTGCTTCAAAAAATTTAAAGTAGAACAGTTTTTGAGTTTTATTTCAATATCGAGTTTAACAACTTTTTTAAAATATGGGATTTGATAAAATTCAAATATCTTGCGTTTTGTTCAACCAATTTTAAATCCTTTTCCATAAATTAAAAGCTAAATACAATACCATTCGACCATCTGAATGCAGGTTTTGCGTCAGATTGATGAAATTCATGATAATGGCGAGTTTTGGGGACGATCTTCTTAAATTTTAGCAAATTTTCCAAAAATATACGAAGAAATATATTTTTCTCAATAAAGAAAAAAAAAACAATTAAAAATTCTTTATCAACGTTTATTTGACATATCATATATAGGCGAGTTACAGTAAAAAAATCAGCTCAATCGGAGCATTGATTACGGAGAATGAGATGTTTGAAAAGAGCGACTTTGCTTAAAAATAGAACAAAAGTCAATTTCAGATTATCAACCTTGTATAGAAAGTCGAAAAAATTTCCGCTCTACTGTATTTTTTTTCCTTCGCGTTTTAGAACTCAGGGCATGAGTTCAAAAATGCTGTAAGTTAGTGTTACCAAAAGCTTCAATATGATCTTGCTGAACAGCTGCGTTCACCGTTTCGACTATATTTTCGACTTCGACTATATGAGCTCTATTTCAATTAGCTAAAAGGTGTCTGAGTGTAAACTTTAGTATGACTTCTTGGCAAGCATGATTTTGTGTTTTCTTAATAATTGAGTTTACCTTGCTTACGCATCATGGTTGCTTTTTTTTCTCCATCGTACCACGCAAGGGTCCAAACAAAATTACATCTTCACCAAAATAAAAAAAAACTACTAGTTAAGGCTCTGGTTGATGGTCAATAATTACCCAGCGATAGCATGAAGATTGCCGTCATCCACCGGATGACGAACATTCAATAATAACTAATTAACCGAAACTTCTGTCTCTGCTCAAACTCTAAAGGTCTAGGTTATTTCCTACCATCTAACCACAACCTTTCGAGTATGTTCCATTTCAACGCCTACAGAAGTGGAAGCAAACATTTCATGCCGAGAAGATTCCTTAATAAAACCATTAATAAATCTCAGCCGCAGCATGTACCACCATATCGTTGTTTACACCCTCCTACTGTTTCGGCCTCACGCGCGCGCCTCGCCCTCTGCCAGCCCTCAAAAGACCGCCTTCATTAAATAAACATATTTAACAATTATTTAACATAAGTACGCATATAAATTGAGCATGCATGGTTTGAATACTTGAACTAGCAGAGATACGGACTAGCAGCAGCAGCAGCGCTTCCCTCACGTTTTCCTCACAGTCGATTCGGAACACGAACGGTGCACGGTGGCTCGCTACTGGGCTGGCATGGCGATCATCAGCGGAGATTCAACACTAGCTAAGTATACCTAGTGTGTGGCACCAGCTGATACAATCGCTATTTTAAACGAAACAGAATCTGATAGTGTTGCTCATGCAATCTGCAGAACTAACCATTACCGCCGGTCGGTGACGATGGTGACCCGCAAATTGAGCATAACCGTGAAGATGATATTCGTTGGACATTAGGGTGATTCAAATGAAACTTGGTGGCTATTGATGAAACTGAATGCATTACCTCATATTTCGACTTTTGATTATTTTATAAAATTGCATAAAAACCGATTTTGAAAATATTGTACCGTTATTTAATGAAAATATAAACGAAACTTAAATCGAGGAAATGCATTAAGTTTCGCCAAAAGACGAAATGCCTATGTTGATGTTAAATATTTTGAGGAAAATTGTTCTTATCAAAGGGATGTGCTTTTTTGAAGCGTTTTAGTGTTTCTCTTATGTGGGGTAGATAATATTTGTTTTAGCATAGCTCCGTTTAGATTGATTGTATTTTTTCAATCATCTCTGTTTTTAATCCAAACTTCTTAGAATTGTACTTGGGATCTCCAATTAGCCTAGCGGTTCAGGCTATGGAACGCAAACCCGGTGGGTTCGATTCCCGTTCCGGTCGGGAAAATTTGTTCGACTCCCTGGGCATAGCGTATCATTGTGCTTGTCTTACAATATACATATTCATGCAATAACAAGTCCGTTCAAAAGAAAGCCCTTCAATTAATAACTGTGGAAGTGCTCAAATAACACTAAGCTGAAGAGAGGCAGGCCAAGTACAAGTGGAAACGTAGAGAAAGAAGAAGAATTTTACTTCGGGGTATTTGGGGGTCAAATAGCTCGTGTTATCGTAAAGGGCTTCGTGGTCGTCAGATTTGCGGTGCCAGCTGTTTATGCGTTTTGAAAGCCACAGCCATAGAGTGGGGGTTCGATTCGTCAAACGAAAAATTCTTCATTGGTCTACTGGATGTCGTATACGTTGTTCGTTGTGTAGTTACAGTGTATCAAACAATTGTCCGTACAGCAATTTTTTGGTCAAAATAATTTTTCATTGAAATGTTCATATTTTTTTTATACGTCAATCAAAAGCGCTGCAGCTTTGACCAATCATGAATCATATATTAAAGCCTCATTGGGAAAACTTTGAGCGAGATCGAATAGGTTTTCTGAAAGTTATAGAACTTGTAGAAAAACTTTATAAGATTTTTGAGCACATTCTCAAAACATTATATCTCAGTATGTACTCGATGAAGCTTTTTCATTTTTTTTTATTACAGCTGATACCTAAGGCTTCCATATGCAGCTACTTTTGAGGTTTTGTATTCACTACAAGAATATGAAAAATGTGCTTATGTATTTTATGATTTTTAAAAATTTACCATATTTTGCACATAATCTGCCAAACGTTTGCCACCAATAAAAGTGCATTGACTAAACCAAAAGTACATGGGACCTACTCTTCTTATGAAGTTTAGTGGGTCCTGCATAAAAATATTACATTAAGAGAGTTTCAAAATATGATAAATTTCCAAATAACACTCTGAACATATACAGATTTTTCATATTTTTTGTAGTGAATATAAAACTTCAAACGATAAGCTGCATATGAAAGCCTTAGGTATCAGCTGTATCATAAAAAAAATTGAAAAAGTTTCATCAAGTACATACTGAGATATAATGTTTTAAAAATGTGTTCACAAATCCTATGAGTTTTACTAAAAGTTCTATATCTTTCAGAAAACTTATTCGATCTCGCTCAAAATTTTTGCCAATGGAGCTTTAATATATGGTTCATGATTGATCAAAATTTCAGCGTATTTTGTTGATGTGTAAAAAAGTTATGAACATTTGAATGAAATACTTTTTTTGACCAAAAAATTGCTGTACGGACAATTGTTTGATACACTGTATGTTCAGTCTGTACAGCCTCTGGTTCAAGACGGCGTAGTGTGTTCGATAATTGCTACCGTCGTGCGGGGCTTCTTTATACACTTTTTCATGGTTTTTCAACTTTATGACATTATAACTCCCAGACTAGTGAATGAATTTCCGCAATTTTTATACACAATAATTGTGAGTATGTATGTAGGATGTATGCAAAATTTGAGCTAAATCCATCAATAAACAAAAAAGTTGTTCATACACCAATCGGACACATCTCATATAGAACCGGATGGGGGCTACTTTGGACATTTTTATCTATAACAAAACTGCATTTCAAATTCCAGGGTTATTTGGAAAACTACATTGTACCAATACTGTAGTATACTGTATCATACATAATTTCAATAAAAATATGCGTTTTAAGATGGTTCTGTGCTACCTTTGGTATTATGAGCAGCGTGATATTGCTATATAGATACCCTGAAAAAAGGAACCATCAATCCTTTATTTGGGCGAAACGGTCATTTATAACGTATAACGATATAAATATTCGATTGTATATGCTACGTTGATACATTTTGAATGAATTTATCAACCCTTTGAAATTTATGAACTGTAGAAACATTGCCTACAGACCAAATGTTCTGATACGTTATGTATATTATATTGGTTTATTCGATGTTTTTTCGCGTCCTGACAAGCAATAAACGGTCTGTTTGAAAAATAATTTCAACCAAATGAAGGGAAAACTATTGCTTTATAATAGTTCCTAAGACATCAAACAGATTTGAACCATATTTTGAATTCAAAAAATCCATATTCAAAAGTGTCCAAAGTAGCCCCGCATTTCAAAAGTAGCCCCGCACGACGGTACTTAAGACCGAAAGCACAATGTATCTCCACAACCAGCACGGTAAGGGTGTCTGAACACTGCCATTTGTGCTTTTATATCACCATTCGTAAAACAACGTAAAATAGACAACAGAGGAACAATTTTACTTTAAATAACACCTGAAACTTCCGAAGATTCCTTCTAGAGCTTCATCAGGATTTATCCTTCAGGGATTGCTCTAGAGAATTCTCCAGGGAATACTATAGGCAATTTTCTATAAAAATTTTCAAAAATTACTTCAGAAATTTCTTCAAAAATTTCAGATTTCATTAAGATTTTTCTGTAGAGTTTATATTTCAGGAATTTCTCCACAGTAGACCGTCAAAAAAAACGATGTTCGAAAAGTCAATAAACCCTTGAATGAAAGATATACACATTTGAAGCAGTATTGTAGAACATTTCGATTTTCTAACAAATCATTTGGAGTTTCCGCCAGGGCGATTTTTGAGAAGTTTTTTATGATCATTTGCCAAAAAAAAAAAAACATTTTTTTTGTAATATTTCATCACTATCTGTTTTTTTTGAAGGGCTTTAGTTTGGAAAAAAATGTGTTCAACTTGACGGCAGATTTTTTGTGCTGATAAAGAGAATATTTGTTTGGCAAATTTCACAAAAAAAAATTGTTAAAAATATACCTATGTAATACTTTTTTTTATTTTCAAACATGAAGTTGTATCTGATAGTACTTTTCAAATACGTCAAATACGTCATGTCGTCAATTTAAACACAATATTTCCAAAATCAATATCCTTCCAGAATGCTCAGTGGCTGTAGAAAAATACAAAAATATTGAAAGAATTCCGAAATTGACACAAAAAAAATATTTTAGAAAATGTGTTGTTTTAGATTTTTTGAGAAAAGGGTCATTTTTCAAAAATCCCCTGGTGAAACCTCCAAATGATTTTTTTAGAAAATCGAAATGTTCTACAAAATGCTTCAAATATGCTCATTTTTCATATAAGGATTGATCGCTTTGACTTTTCGAACATGGTTTTTTTTTCCTGGAGCAGTTTTTTCATGTATTTTAGTATTTCTTCAGAGACTTTAAAAATAATTAAATCAGGAATTACTCACCAACTTTAATCAAAAAATTTCCAAAGATTCATTCAAGGGTTCCATTAGACAAAAACTTCTTCTGCAATTTCTGTAGATATTCCTAAATAATTGCTTTGGAACTGCCCCAGGGGCCATCTCAATTTTTCCAGAGGAACTTCTCCAGAGATTTCTTTGAAAATATTTTAAATTTTCTTCCAAGATTTTTTCTGGAAATTCCTGATGAAATTTCTTTAAAGATTTGTTTCCAAAATTCCCTCCAAAGTTACCTTAAACTATTTGTAGCCTTCGTGGCCGTGCTATTAGCAACGTAAGATGTTTAATCGTATTGTGAGAGTCACTGAAGGAATGTTGGATTGCCACTCCAGTCGAATTTTTAATCCAACGAGAAATCCTTCACTAATTCACTGGGTGTTTAGCGTAGTCCGTCGCCTGATGTTTGTTTTCTTTCAGTCTGTACAATTTCTTGTAGAAGACGATGTAGTGTTTTTTTCTAATTTCTATAGAGCTTCCTTAAAGAATTGTTCGGAAGACTCTTCCAAAAATAACTAAAGATGCTATAAAATTCTTCCAGGATATTTTTTCTAAAGAAATTTTCCGAATTTCAACAAGTATTTTGCCATACTTTAGAAATTTCTTTAAGACTTTTTCAAAAGTTTTCTAAAAGATTCTCTCAAGATTCCTGTAGAAACTTTTACACGCTGTTGATGGAATTTTTTATTTAGCTTTATCAGAAATTTCTCCATTGCTTTGACATCACATCAGAAATCGACTTTTAAACATACCTAGACTACATTATTCAAACCGACCTTCGGGTTCTATTGGGGTCTCCAGGCGGGAGGGAAATTTGCTCAATAACTTTAAAATTTATAATTGTAGGTATCGAGTTCTATAAATTTGTAATGAAACCTTCTAAAACATGATCTGATCACTTGGGCTAAGTAAAGAATTTCCTTTCCGATCTTTTCTTCCTTATTTAGTAGAAGGGGATGGGGTTCTGTTGAATGTCTATGTGAACAATATCGATAATAATCCCTCATGATAGTTGTTTGTTATATTAGTTTTAATAAATCACTTGTTGTCAGGTGGGGACGGCTACTTTAAAGATAAAATCATAGCATTGCATACCAATTTTGAAATTAACATTGCATTTTCTTTTTTTTTTTTGATAAATCAGTTTTCAACTGTCTAGAAAAATTAACAAAATCCTGAATTTTGAAAAAGAAACTTAAATCGTAACAGTGATGGAGTTTCTATCAGAATTGTTGTTAAAACTCTGTGTGGATTTTCATAAGTTCTATATCCATTTTCGAAACTACTTTTTAGTTTCAAAACACATATGGGAACTTACGTATTTTCGGCAGTTTGGTTCTCTTCGTCATGGGGGGTTTTTGAAACCTTTTGATCTCAAAGTTGGCCTCAAATCCTTCCCAACCAAGCTAAGTTATATGTATGCCCAAATTTCAGGTATTTTTTCCCACAAAACCCCCCATGACGAAGAGAACAAACCTGCCGATAATTCCCTTTGTCACCCTATTTGTAGATACGTTCAGATCAAGAAACTTTGCAAGTAATTTCTGCTAAAATAATATTTATAGCACGTGAAAGACAAAATCATATTACTACATGTTTTGAAACTGCACTATGTACTTTCAAAATGTTGCAGTGAAAAATGTTTTCTACAATGATCTAAAAAAATACAATCTTTGATAGATTTCATAATATCTTAGCATAAAAGCCATAAAAAATTGAAAAATATTGAGAAAGCCATAGTAACCTATGTAGATAACTTGTAATACGAAAATATTCGTAATATATAAAATTAAAGAGTATATAAAATTTAATGCATTATTCTCTAAAAAAGATACTTAAAAAAATTATAAATCCCATTTTTTAAATAAAAAAATCGCAATACTTTTTTTTAAGTCAACGTGGACATTATGTGAGAGGGGTAGGGGACAGTGAAATGTCCACGCTTATCCAGGGGAGGTGGTAAAACCACGATTTTTCTATTCGGCACCTTAGAATGATCGAGATTTGTATTGCTCTTTTTCGGCTATACCAGTCGGCTGGTATGTTTGAAATAGACGAAAAAACTTAGTTTTCAGCACAGTGTGTGTTTAAATTAATATTTCGTGATTAAAAAAAACACTTGTTTTGGAGACGTTTGAACCCACGACTCCGTATCGTTAGTCCGGCGCATTAACCATCTAAGCCACAGAACAAGTAACTATTCTGTGGAATAAAAAGTCAAACTGGGTTCAAAGCACAACCCTAACCGGGTCCGTCTTTCACAACTTTACCTCTCTTTTGGCTTAGAAGTCAATCTCCCAATACTCCTACGTTAAAAAGACAATGGGGCCCATATAGCCGATGTGGGTAATCAGCATGACCATACTGAGGAAGACGGGTTTGATTCCTTGTCGATCCAGGAACATTTTTTTTAGTTACAGTTTAGGCATCACTTAAGTGTGCTTGTTTTTTTTTTCAATTCTTAGTAACTTCTTGGCCACCCTATTGTACACATCTAGCTGGCCCCAGCAGCGCTTCTCGTGGTTCATTCTTGTAGCGAAAAAAATATATTCACTTAACAAATGATTTAAACGCGACTGTGCAAATGGCAAACCGTGTTTAACCTTTTTGCTGCCGCGCTACCGCCGCCGCAACGCCAAGATGATGACCCGCTTCTTATCGCGCCCGAGCGGTCGCGCGGGTGTTCTTTGCGCGCAAATTAGCCATCAGGCGCCCACCTCTCTGTTGCGGCGGTCTCCGGCCGCGGCCACCGAGTGAGTGTGTGGCGTTCTGCTGGAGGTATGTGGTGCGGTGCATCAACATGTAAGAAGATAGGTACATGTGCATGCTTGCGATTCTTGCAGCGTACGAGGTCCGAAACGGCACGATTGGGGCTACCTACACCGTACAATGTGTACATGAAGAAGATGTTCTGCGCCGTGGGAGATCCAAGATCTACGGGGGCTACCGAAAACCCTGTCGCTCGCTCGTTATAGGTTAATATATGGAGATGTCGATCGGTTTGGTACCAAGTCAGTTCCAGCAGATGAAATGTGATAGTCGGAACAAGGTGGTAGAAACGTGAAATGTTTGACCTATGGATTGAGGAAGGACAGTTGCTTTTCGAAGGGTATTGAAGGCTGGATCTTTGACTTCATAGCAATCAATATGTCTAATCAATAAGGTCATCCTTTCGATTACTTCTAGTACACGTTTTTGCATCGGAACACAAGCCTAGATCCCAAATTCATCACATTTGAATCGATGGACAAGTTTCAATATTAGAATTTATACATATTCTAATTGTAATGCGCCCAAAATTAACTAAGATAAATGATCTGCCGTACCGATGCTTGACGTAGTCATCGATATATTGGCTGAAGAGTTGATAAGATTCTCAATAAAATACTGAAAGTGTTAACTTTGTGAGGATACACCTCGTTGTTAATTCTTTGAATTCCACGAACGCAATACCCCGCCATCACTTGAAAACCAATAAAATTGAACTTGTCTGTTGCTCGGCCTCATCTGTTCAGTCCAGCTCAAACCGAGGAGCGAGAGCTGAAAAAATCGGCAACTTTTCGCAAATCTTTACGACCAAACCTTCGCCGTAGGCGAACAGTCATACTACAGCTCTCGATCACCCATAGATGACCAATTTTGGCTGGCCTGCAACCTGTTTGTCTGTTTGGAAATGCCTTCGGGCAACCGTCGCGTCGCGTCGTCGTCGTCGTTTGGCAATGTCGATTGAATGGTGTGAAGTGACAAGTGCTACGGTGGCGGTGGCGATGGCGGTGTTCGCTGTTAAAGACCACAAGATATGGAGAGTTCACCGGGCCACGGCGAGACATTGCAGTGATATTGACAATTTATGAAGCTTTCCTCCCTGTTCACCCGCCGGCCGCCCGGCGGGTGGTGGGCTATCTTAATTTTATCGCTGGACCATCAACATTGCGAATGTTGATTGCCGGAGGACGTACGTCGAGGATTGGAATGTGATCGTTGGTTTGGTGAGCGCTACATTCAGTGGCAAATTGTTTAGAGACAAGTGTTTTGGAGAGGAGCATACCAAATTGAGGAGTGGCACGCGTCCTCAAATATTTCAAAATCAAGCATCAAAAGTTCTTTGGATGAAGTCGGTAGAAGAATGCGTAACGCGCCGTCAGTTAACGAGTATAGAAAAAGCTCTCCTCGTTGGATTCATAAGTTTGCAGACATAAAAAGGATTGTTCAAGTTCCGTACCCGTGCACGGTCAGGGAGTGAATAATTCGTGATGTTTCCGGAAATTGGGACGACATGGATAGGTCATTTTCGATGGCGGAATTCTCACTTGCTCTCCTTTCACGTAACAATTCTGCTCCAAGAATGGATCGAATTAAGTTCAATTCCTTAAAAAACCTTTCCTGACGTCACTAAGTGGCGTTTCATGAAAACAGTTTCAGCATGGTAATATTCTTCCAAATGATTGGAGACAAGTAAGGGTGATAGCTATTCAAAAACCCGGGAAACCCGCGTATGATGGGTTGCATCGAGCAGAGTTGTTGTCAAATACACTGTTTGGTTTCCAAAGAGGTAAAGAAATTACCGGTTGTCTTTCATGGTTTCCTTCAAAAATTAAGTTTTTGTATACATAGTTTTAGTTCAAGTTTTGGAGGTTTTGGCCTTCTCAGTCAAGGGAATCCAAACGATCAAATTGGCATCGCCCAAGGCATTGCCCCATTAAATCGTTTGGTTTCCCTAGACTGAGAAAGCCAAAACCTGCAAAACATAGAACTTTCAGTCGAAAATCTTACGTTTTAGTTCAAGTTTTTGTATAATTTGCTTTTTGAGAAGCAGATGGGTTTTGCTCATGGCGACTTGACCGTTTCACGAATTAGTTACATGGGTCTCTCCCAGGTTTTATGTTTAAGCCCCCTGCTCTACCACTACTAGGTATGTCAAAGACATAGGTGGTTGTCTCATGGAAAACTGCACGATAAGACAGCTTGCGGATGACTGTGTTGTTTCTGTAACGGGATCAACAGCAGTCGATCTGCAAGGACCAGTACAGGATACTTTGAACAATTTGTCTGCTTGGGCTCTCAAGTTGGATTCCGAATTCACCCCGGAGAAAACTGAGATGGTTGTCTTTTTTAAAAAACACAAACAGGCTAAGTTTCGACTTCTTCCGATGGTTTAGTAAGACAATCTTATAGCATGTGTTCTCAATATCTCGGCTCCTGGTACGGCTCCAAATCCACCTAGGCACATTATCAATCTGATACATAAATGAATGCTAAACGCCTATCAACTGTATGCGAACCAATACCGGAACACTGGTTAAGCATACGGTAGATTTTGTTAACGTTTGCTTCGGATCGTGTTAGGTTGAAGTAGCTGTTGGTGTACAACCTTTGACAGACCGCTTTACTGAGCTGTCTTTCTGGCTCCTCATCCAGAACGATGTTTTAAATCCATGGGTCACAGAAAACTTTGGAAAGCTTCTCGAACAGAACCTTCAAATTTGTTTTATGAGTGTGTACTACTGGTACGTGACACTGGAGGTAAGCACATGTTCGGTTAACACCAATCGTGACAATTTCTCACACTTCGATAAATCATCTAGGAATTTTAAACTCCCTATGAAGGATGAGATCACCGGAATACCAGAGCCTGTTTCATCTTACCAGTCTACTTATTCCTTAGTAGGCAGTCTAAGCTCTCTGGAGGCTGTTCCGTTAATGGAACTGGTAAAGCACTCAGCGTACCTCCTGAATACACCATCACCATAGCTTGGGACCCTTCACACTGCTCGATTCTAGGCAATGAGAAAGCGGACTCTCTGTCCAAAACAGGGGTGTTGAGACCTTTTAGCTCTCGGTGCGCTTTTTTTGGTAATAAATTGTCATGCGGTGCACATGATGAAAACTTTCTAAGAATAAAATATTAAGATTTTTAAATGATTCAAAATGATTTCCATTCTCACATGTTCTTGACTAAGTGCTTGACAAAATTGTTTATGGAGGTCATGGTTTGGTTTCTTGTGAAATTAATATCTGGTTCACGCAGAAAAATAAATTATAAACATAATTAAATTCTAGTTCAAATCAACCGGTTTTTAGTTTACTATAGCGACAAACTGATTTCTAGTTTAAACTGAACTGTTCTAGTGTTTGATAATACAAATATTTTCATTCGTCGAAATTTTTACAGTTTGTTAAAACAAACAGAGATATGGTATTTTCAACATGAAATAATGGATTGATTCAAACGACTGTACTTTTGCCACTAACAAACCCGGAATGTGATTGTGTTGGTGACGGCAGCAACTGCGGCAGCTCGGAAATCTATTTTAAGACTCTCGGTAAGCGGATGGGGAGGAGAACGACTAAAAAAAGACAAAAAAGGCGAAACAGATCAACTTTCTGTGGATGCTGTCGTGAGTACCTTCGCGTTATTCATCACGGCCAAAGCTGCACTTGGAAGTTGGCGTGATGGATTTGCTGCACCTTCTTCGTTGTGGCGATATTGGGGTAAGTATTTTATAGATGTGTGAGTGCTTTCGGACCATGTTTATGGTTTTTATTTTGTTGAAACAATTGAAATATTTGACATTATATGAAATGATGGTAATCGATTGTATTTATCGATAAACTCTCAATGAAAACAATTAAATATAACTTTGTAATAAGTAAATTCTCAATTTGAAAATCAACCATGCGTTTTATTGTTTTAAACAAGCGCCATTTTTCTGCGTGTTAATAGTAAAATTCCCCAAAGTACAGGAGTCAAAAAGTCAAAATGAAATTCGTATCAATCTCTCTCCAAAAACATTCTTGAAAAAATCGATAAAACATTCTAAATGTTTTTAAAAAACAAAATACGCATTGAAATACCTGAAGAAATTGCCAAATGAAGAAATAAGAAGTTGTCGAAGAGTTTTATGAAGATATTTCTTAAGTTATCTCAGAATAAAATAGCGTTAATTTGGAGAAAATTGCGAAGAAAAAAAAATATATCGAAGACCCGTAGAATACAGTAGTTTCTCTAAAGGGCCTGTCCATAAACTACGTAGACTCTTAGGGGGGAAGGGGGGGTTCTGACCAAAGTCTACGCTCCATACAAATTTCGAAAATTTTGTATGAACAAAAGTCTACGAGGGGGGAGGGGGGGTCTGAGATGGCCGAAAGAAAGTCTACGTAGCTTATGGACAGCGCCAAAGATCGCGTAGCAAAATTCTGGAAGAATTGCCACAAATAAATCTTCTCAAGAGAATAAAGCGACCATAAAGGAATTTCTGAATATAAACTTACTAACATTGCTTGATTATTTTGCGACAGAATCCCCAAGAAAATTGCTGAAGGAGTGCCAAAAAAATTACCAAAAACAAATTTAGAAGCTATTACTGAAAACGATTGGTGGGAGTTCGGCTTTGCAGTCAACAGATCTCTATTTCAACCGATAAGAATTCGTCCCCACGAATCGGCAATTGTTCATGTTTCTTCAGGGGAAAAAATATGAATATCGTTCACCGTTCAGGTTTTTCATTTTGAAGAAGACACTAACAATGGCCGAAACGTGGGAACGAATCCTAAACGGTCATTCTAGAGATCTGTTGACTGCAAAGCCAAACTCCCACCAATAATTATCCCCAAAACAGTTGAATCCTCGAACATCCAAAATCAAGTCCAAAATTCAATATGGCTATTACTGAAATCTGAAGAAATTTCCACCATGATTTGTAGAATGAATTTCCTAAATAATTGACTATTTCAAAAGAATTGCCGAACGAATGTTCAAAAAGGCTACTCATGAACCACGAAGACCAAATTTTAGCCATCTCAGACACCCCCTCCCCCTCGTAAACTTTCGTTCATACAAAACAAAATTAAATTTGTATGGAGCGTAGACTTTGGCCAGACACCACCCCCTCCCATCTAATTCTACGTGGTTTATGAAAAGTGCCAATGCAATTTCTCAAAGAATTGCCAACTATATTCCAATACCCAAAATCAGCAATGAAATTCCTAAAGGCTTCGACATGACAATTACTGACAGAGTTTTAGATAGAATTTATAAACGAATTCCCGAGGCAGTTCCTGAAGAAATTTTAATAGGATTTCCTCGAGCATTGCGCATGAAAAGCCTGAAAAGTTTATCGCAAGGGTTACCTTAAGAGTTCTTGTAACAATTATCACTTGCAAACCAGTGAAAAACAGACCGAAAAAATCTAGTAATTTCCTATCGCAGTGCTTTAAGCATTGCCAGAGGCACTCCTACAGGTATTGCTTTGAACTTAACTGAACTTAACAGCAACTGAATTTGCTGAATCAAATTGTGAAGAAAATACCAAAGAACTGCTGCCAGAATTTATGACAAAATTGCTGAAAGAACTTCTGAAAGAGTTTCTTAACGAAGTTGTGAAGAAACTCAAGTAGATATTGTGCAGACGTTCTTGAAGGCAGGCTTGACAGAGCGGACCTGGTGGTATGGTTAAAGCACGTGTCTATCACGCCGAGGGCCTGGGATTGAGTCCCACTTCCAACAAACACGTAAAATCCTTCGGAAGGGAAGTACAGCGTGGGTCCCGAGATGAACTAGCTTAGGGTTAAACATCTCGTTAATACAGATAAAAAAAGAATCTCCCTCGCGAGAAAATGAGGAGGTGATTCCGGTGATTTTCTAAGGAGAGAAAGTAAAACTCAGTAATCACAACGCAAATCCTCAACAGCGCGAGCTTGTCGCGCTGCAAGGAGTTCGTCCAACAGTTGCTTGTTGTGTTTCTCACGTCCACTCCAAAAAGCACTTGCAAGTTTCGCTACCATACAACTAAAGACTCGCTAGGCTCAAAACACACACGCAAAAACGGCTCCGCTCAAAAATGTGTTCGGCCTGCACATTTTTAGTAAACATCCATGCCGCACATGACTGTGTTGGAAACACACATTTTTTTTAAATTGCTCGTACGCTCACATGAGCATGTATTTTGCAATAATTTCGACATGGCAACCTCACTGGGTTTATAAACCACCTTCAAATACCGAAAAATATTGATATTTTGCAAAAATGTGAGCGTACGAGCAATTTAAAAAAAATGTGTGTTTCCAACACAGTCCCTGTGCGGCATGGGCGCTACTCAAAAATGAGAGTTTTTATTTTAGAGAGCACTCCTCTACCCGAAATCATCAACGTTTGTTTTTTTTTCGTTCCCCTCTTCCTCGCTTGATTAGTTACATCACTAATTGATGTTCGTTCACTCTCTCGCGACGAGGCAGAAGCAACCTAGGAACTCATAACGATGAAAATATTTTCAGGAAGAATTGTTTAGAACTCTGGTACTGTTAGTGTCTGAGATAAACCTGAGGTAGGAAAAGGAAAAGGGGGGAACTAGGGGTTCTCTAGGAAGTAGCAACCCAAGCAACACACATGCCACGTAAGAGTCACGGCAGCGCAAGTTTTAGTTGCAGCGAAGCTTCTCCCAAGTAACATTTTGATGGCCAATTAGTCTAGTGGAGGTTTTGAGGAACGTCATGAAACCTTATACCTTAAATTTTGGTGTTATGGTGGTTCTAAGAACCACTTCTAGTCTATTTGACTAAAAATGTTACTTGAGCTGTGACTAGAAGTAATGCTAGAAGTAAGTGACTTCCCAAATTACATTTTGATGACCAATTAGTTTTGTAGAGGTTTTGGAAACGATCATAAAACCTTTTGCCTTTTATTTTGGTTTTATAATGGTTCTAATAACCTCTTTTAATCTATTTGACTTGAAAGAATTACTTGGATTCTATACTACTAAAACTTTCGCTGCCTGTGTGTTATTTGGGAGAGTTGTTCTCACTTAAAGGCTGTGAAATTCAACATACACTGAAACCTCCATTTAGGATGGATTAATTTAGGTAAAATCTATTTAGGTTCCTCCATTCAGGTAATGTTCCCTAAATAGTATTTGATTGTGCTCAGAGCAGTTGGACTACTCATGATAACAGATAAAGTTGGTTTACAAAAAAAAACAACACAGAATTAAGAGTAAAGGGACGTTAACGGAGAGTTCAAGGGTTAAAAGTTTAAGAGTATCCGAGATCTCCCTGGAGTTTAGGCCATCTGATCTATAAGCGTAGTCAATGATCTATTGGAGCATTATTAATGGAATTTAGACTTACACAGCATCACGTTGCTATGTGTTCTCAAGTCATGTCAGTTTGGAGATCCTCAAGAACTTCCTTGCGTATAGGTCATCGGATCTACCAATAATTCTTTAAGGTTCTGCAAGAACTCCCTTCAGTATAGGTCATCAAATCTACGAGGGCTACTAGTTGTTTCTAAGAGCATTAAGAATTAGGTTTACAAAGCTCCAGGCATCTATGTTTTATCAAGTGGTAGGTTCTATGATTGAATTGGAATATCCGAGAACTCCCTGGAGTTAAGGCCATCTGATCTACAAGTATAATCAGTGATCTTTTTGAGCGTTATGAATGAAATTTATGCTTACACAGCCTCATGTAGCTATGTGCTATCAAGTGGTGAGTTCATTGTCAGCTTGAGGATCTCCAAGGACTTCCTTAAGTATAGGTCATTGGATCTACCAACGTATTTGGTTGTCTCTAAGAGATTTACGACTAAGGTTCACTCTCACACAACCTCAGGTAACTATGATCAATCAAGTTTTGAGTTCGAAGAATCTTTAAGGGTTCTTTCGTGAAATTCTCCTGACAGTCTCTAAAACCCCCTAAAATCCCTGTGAAACCTCCTGCAATGTCCTGAAACGCCCTGAAACGCCTTGAAACGCTTTGAAACGCCTCTGAAACCTCTATGAAATCTACGAGAAATTAACCTGCAAGCCTCTGAAGCCCCCTTATCTCTCCTTAAACCTCCTGGGACGCCCTGAAACACAACGCCCTGAAACGCCTTGAAATGCTTTGAAACGTATTTGAAGCTCCTTTAAAACCTCCGTGAAATTCACCTCAGAGCCTCTGAAGCCCCCTAAACCCCTGTGAAACCCCATGAACCGCCCTGAAACGCCGTGAAACGCTTTGAAACGCCTTGAAACGCCTTGAAACGCTTTGAAACGCCTCTGAAATCTCTGTAAATCTCCGTTAAATTTACCTGAGATTCTCTGAAGACCCCAAAAACCCCTGTAAAACCTTCTGAAGCGCATTTAAATGCTTTAAAACGCCTATGAAACCCTCAGGAAACCTCCGTGAAAACACCCGCGAGCCTTTTGAGCCCTCTCAAATTCCTTCTGAAATGCCCTAAACTGCCCTGAAACGCATTTAAACGCTTTGAAACGCGTCTGAAACCTCCATTAAATCTCGGCGAAATTCACCTGCACGCCTCTGAAGTCCCCTAAAGCTCCCCTTAAGCCCCCCCTTCCCCTTAAACCTCCTAGAACACCCTTAAACGCATAAAAACGCCCTGAAACACCTTGAAACGCTTTGAAACGCCTCTAAAACTCCTATGAAGCCTCCATCGAATTCACCAGCGACCCTCTGAAGGCACCCTTACACCTCCTCAAACCTCCTGAAAGGCCGTGAAACGCCCTGAAATGCATTGAAGCACCTTGAAACACTTTGAAACGCCTCTGAAACTCCCATTAAACCTCGGTGAAACTCACCTAAGAATTTCTGAAGCCCCACAAAATCTCTCTGAAACTTCTTGAAACACTTTGAAACACCTCTGCAACACAAATGATGGTAATTCAGTAGCATTAGTTTAAGGGATTTCAGGGGCGTTTAAGGAGATTGTTAAAAGTTTTCAAAAGCGTTTCAGAGGGTTCTGGGGGTTAAGGTAGCTTGAAAATGTTTCTGGTGGGGTTTCCAAGGTTTTTCAGGGAAGTTTCAGCTGACTTTAGGGGGTTCCTTTTAGCAGGATTAAGTGAGATTGTAGGGACGTTTTAGGGAGTTTTGTTGCGTTTTGGAGCCATTTCTAGGCGATGTAAGAAATGTATCTGTCGTTTTGGGAGGATTCAGGAGGTTTTAAATTGATTCAGAAAGTTTCAAAGGCTATCTGTTGGTGTTTCAAGGGAGTTTCAGGGAATTACAGGGAGCTTCCACGGAAGCTTCAGAGGTTTCAAGAGAGTTTTAGGAACGATTTTAAGTTTTTCAGAAGATTACCGATATGTTCAGGTAGTTTTTATGGACTTAAGGGGTAGGAGGGGGTCTCGGTGGTCAGAAGAGGTTTCTGGGTATTTCAGGAGGTTTCATAGGCGTTTTAGGATGTCTCCTTGGACGCCATCTCAAATCCCTAGTAGCAAAACATGAACTGGTGAAACTAAGTTGGGCTCACTGACCTCCTCTTGGAACCGAATTGTTTTGCCGCTGCTGGCGCAACCTCGCTGGCATCAAATTTGTATGTTATGCTCGGTTTCATCGCCAGGGTCACATATGATTCCTCTGACCCCAAGTCCTTTTTTATTTGAACACCTCATAAAATGAAGTTCCAGTATATCTTCATAACGTATCTGTATGTGTTTACCTCATTTTCAAATTGGGCTTTTATCTGGTATGTTTTGGATAACTATCTCCTTGTAAATTACATTGTGCTTACTTCAGTACTTTAAAGTACCTAGTTAGTACCTAGTACCAGCTGTGTTCGTATGAATTTTTTTATAAGTTAATATTAAATAGATAGTCAATGAATAAAAAGACAGCATCTATTATCAACATTATCCGTACAATACGAAGCTTTGTTAAGATTGAATGGATTTCAGAATAAACGTTTCGAACAATTATTTTGCAAACTTATTTTGTTGTGATGAATCATACGCCTGTTTCGATGAATTTTGATTTATATATAAAAAATATAAATTTCCAGTAGAGTAAGCAAGTTTGTTCAGAGATTTTTGAAAGTGTATAATAGCTATAGGATCAAGAAACTTTTATTCAAGTTTTCAAATTGTATAAAATCGGCTTAGATATGAAAAGATCCTCACTATTTTAAGGCATGTATGTGATTTTATCCTATTCAAGAATAGTGCTTATTAGTTCATTCAATTATCGTGAATACCTTTTCATCGCGAATAACGCTTGTTCATCGTAAATCGTCACCCCGAACCAAAGCAAAAAAGCTCAAACCAAATGAGTTTCCTTTTTTGTTGCACGATAGAGGAACCACATTCCAACGGAGTCCCGAAGACCTTTTGCTTCATATCAGAATGTCAACCCTTCGCCTCTTCGTCAGTCATCATAATCCATCCTCACTGCGACGATACTTTTCTCAATCATCATCGTCAGGGAGGACGCACATTAATCAATAATTGTCCCACAGTCGAGCTCGGTCGTCAACTGAAAGTCATCTATCCGATTGGAGTTGTAGCATGTAGCACTTACCTGGTTGTTGGTGTTGAACAGATTCAGTTGGCTTTCCTGGACCTGTCCGTTGACGCAGTACTCGTTCGGTGTGCAAACCTTGTTCGGTTCGTAGCACGGCACCGTGGTCGGGACGGGGTAGTCATAGCCGTGCGAAGTGACGGTGGTCTTCTTGAAGAACGGCTGCAGATTGACGCCGCTGGTGATGGTGTGTGTGCTAATGCCGGCGCCGGTGTTTTCCTGTGAACGCGTGACGCTGGAACCTCCAATGCCTGAGGCTTTTGGGGGGTGGGTTTTTGAGAGTGAAAAAGGGGGATTAGGGGAGTGGGCAATGGCGGATAACGAGTAGAACGAATATAGTTAGATAAGCGAGCTCTAGTTCAGCGATTGTCCCAGGCTGGCGTTGGATGGTTGAAAGATTTTTTCAGACATCCAGCGACAGGTTGGAAAGCGCTGTTTTGGAGTAGAGGAAGCTAGAATTACTTGGCGAGATAGGAGGCGGCCCTTGATCGGTTCTTGTACCGGTTACATCGGTCCTGGCAGTAGCCCCGAAGGTTGTAGCGGTGTTAGTATTAGTTTGGAAAGTACCAGGCGGCGGAGGCTGCTGTTGTTGCGTATTGGTTATAGTAGTAGCTGTATTAGTGTTTCTAGAGATAGTAGCTGTATTAGTATAAACTGGTGGCGGTGGCGCAGGAGCGGGAATGGGAGCAACTCCAGTGGTCGTTGTGGCGGTTGTTTTGCGGAATGTGCTGGTTGTTCGGACTCCACCGGTGACTGATGGTTGTCCTGGTTGACCTGGTTGAGCTGGTGGTTGGCCGGGGATAACTCCTTGCGTGTTGACCTGGTTGGTAGCTGTGAACGTATTGGTGCGAGTAGCACCAGCCACAGTACTCGTGCCAGCTACGGTACCTGGTGCATTGGGTTGTTGACCGAATGCTCCTGCTTGGCCTTGAATACCCGAAGTTCTGGTGGTGGCCGTCGAAGTCCTGGAGATGGTGGTACCGAAACCTCCGATACCGCCAACTGCTTGACCTTGACCCGCTGCTACTCCGGTTTGGGTACCGACTGTCCTAGATGCGGTAGCCTGAACCGACGTAGCAGTGCCACCAGCACCAAACTGGCCTGGTTGACCAGGTGGACCTTGGGCACCGGCTTGTCCAGCAGCTGCTCCAAATGACCTTGATGCAGTGGCCTGAAAACTGGACTGTGAAGTTCTAGTGGCACCGAATGCTCCAGCTTGGCCTGCTACTCCTCCAGCCTGGCCGGCAGCACCAGCTGCACCAGCAGCACCAGCTGCTCCGGCAGCACCTGCGGCAGCTCCTCCAGCGGCCCCATCCTCTCCAGCTCCCGGAGGAGTTTGCACACCGCCACCGATTTTAGTAGCCTTGAAAGGAGAGTCTGGCGCAACCCACCAGAAGGTAGTCTGTTTCTTTTGATCATGCGGTATTATATCCCCATCACCACCCGGAGCTTGACGTTTGGAAATTGATTTACTTCGGTACTGCGAGGCAGATCGGAAACCCTGACCAGCCGAGAGGAACTCCGGCTGGTAGTTCAATTGGGCCGATACCAGCCCTATACAAAGCAGGCCTACAAAGGCCCCCGTTCGGAGGTTCATCTGTGGAAAAACAACAAAACAAACAGGTCGTTAGAATCTTCAAACAACACACCTAAATAACAACAACTCCAACTAATCATAGAAATTCTTGAGTGCTTCTCCGAGTGATTATGCCACACAATTAGTCGCTTACAAGAGACAGAAATTCATTAACTGCGACCGAAGATAATAGAATTTTCCCACCGTGTGTGGGTCCAGCTCTTCACGATCGAACCTTGAAATAAACGCGCGCCCGCACGAGTCAGCATGTGTTCAAGAGCTGCGCGCGTACTCTGGTGATGATTTATCGTGCGAAACAGTCGTTTCTGACACGGCGCTTCTTGGCTGCGTAGTGCTGCTGGATAAATATCAAGTTCTTACTCTGATGACGAACGACTCGAAAAAAAAAGACAGCCAATCGAATAACGCGCGATGGATATTCCCTTTCAATCGCTGCAGACCAATTTGCCGCCATTCGCTACGGTTATTCAAATAAATCAGGATTAAAATCAGCGGGTAGCATTCGACCGACCGTCGTCGTGGCCGTAAGATTCCAAGGACTAATTAAGTCACCACATAGTGAACAACAAAAATCTCATAAATCTAGTGGAGGGACGGTCGGTCAGTTGGTTGGATGGTCGGTGAGCCCTCTAATAAATAACTGTCGTGCCCTTCCGCAAGGCCACGCTGCCATCCATTTGATAGGAGGACGCCCCTTCGACCGCTCACCATGGCATTTCGGTAGGTAGCTGGCGGGCTAAGTGTTTGTTTAAAGCCTCGTAAAATCAACGCATCGCTGGGAATTGGCGTCTACGGAGGCGCCCTTTAGTTGGACATTTGAATAGGTGATTCACTGGCATCGGCAGATTGGGGCACCATGGGCCCAACCTTTGACTTTGTTATTTTCTAATTTCAGAACTATTTACTGAATTATTTTAATTTAATTTCGACACGCTTTCAATTGATTCTGGACTAATGCCAACACTAACTAACTTCCAGCATACATTTGATTCATTTTAGATGTCTTTAAAACTTTTAATTAACTACATTTTCAAATGAATTTCACATTATTCTCGATTCTCTCTCAACTGATGATAGCTGCTCTTTTAACAAACGTGAAACTAACTGATTCAAGACTAATTGTTGGCCAAGCTTCAACTCACTGTTTATCAACTCTCGAGTGTGGCTTGAATTGATGTAATAACAATATTATTAACATTTCCTTATTATATAGATTTTCAGCCCTTGGCTACTAAATCTCTTTTCTTGTTTCACCCTTCACACACTTGATATTCTTCTCAGATTTTGGAGCTTCTAACTCACTTTCTCATTCTCACTTTCTCATCCTCATTTCACTCTCACTTTTCCGTATTCCTATGTGTCCCTTTACTTTTAGAACCCTTACATTAACAAATCCCGTGCACGTCATCGCCCTCCCATCAGCTAATTTTGATGACTATTTACAATAATTCCGCCGTCAACCTGATCTTCAAATCACATTGCAAGTACATCTTCTCCGCGCAGCACAGTCTTCACCACGGCAGCCTACCCTCCTCATCACGATGAGATGACCGCCGCCGGAGGTGGATGACAATGAAACTGATGTGGAAGACCCAGTCTAACCAGCAGAGGCACCCGGAGTCTGGTGCCTCCACTGCACTGAGTTGACCGGTTAAATAAATATCCACAAATTTACGACGGAACAAACAACACTACGTTCCCCTTGTCTTCGGGGAGGTGGATGCTTCACCACAGCCCGCAGTCAGTCAGTGGTGATAGAGAAGCAAAAAATGTCCAAAACAAACTCGCTCATGCAGTGGACTCCGAAGAGGAGCTTCAGATGCTGCTGCTTCTTTGGAGGTGTTTGAAATAGGAACATACACACAGCTGATGATGTTTGGTGTGAAGTTCAGGGTCAACCAGCGATGGCCCCCACCAGGGTTCGGCTAGAGGCGATGCTATTTAGACAAGAGTCATTGCAATTTGGTATTTACTTGTGATTATTTGAGATGTTTTTTTTTTTGCTAAATGGTTTGTGGACACAGTTCAAAAGTCGCAATATTTCCAAAATTATCGAAAACAACTATACTTTTCCCTAAAAGTTTCAAAGTTCGCGGATGGAATTTTGATTTAGAGCATAACCAGAGTACTGTGACAAAGTAAAGTTAATGACACCATCCTTTGAAGTACGTGTTTGATTCAAACACGTTTTTAACACATTTTACACAACAAGTCATCAGTCAAAATCCACTCGAATATGTGGTTTGGAATGCTTACGACCCTAAACTCAAACGCACCGACAATCCCGCGACAGGTAAAAGAAATCCAATCAGTTCAAGTCCCAAATCCTACACTGCAAGCACAAAAAGCGACTGGCACTTAATTATGATCAGTTAAATAACAGAAACCATGCCGCCAGCGCCAAACGCTACCGTCTCGGTTCTTTGAAAATTAACACTCGTTATCCCATCGTGACCGATCAGCAAAGCCTCCTCGTGTATGTACCTAGATCTGCAAGTTACTGTAGCCATGCATAAGAAACAGCATCAGTTTGACAAATTAGCGTCCACTAGCTTGTGGGTTAGTAACACAATGATCAATGCTCCGAGCTCATTCAACTAGTAATAGTTGTCTTTGATACATTAAGTCTTTCATACAATGATGTCATCGTATCTATAAGATACGAAAAAAGTTCAAATACTCTGCTAATTTCTTAAAACTGAACCTTCTTTACTTGATTCGAAACCATTGCAGATGAAAATAATATCAAATGATCGAATAAAACAATAGTCGGTTTACACATCTGACGAACACTGCACAATCAAGCAATATCGGTTTAAAATCAACCTAATGTTATATTTATTAGCAGTCGATAGTTTTGCAAATGAGTGATAACATGCTACCATATTGTAAAACACAGTATTATTCGAAACGCGTATGCACAACGAGGGCGAAAGAGAAACGATGAGAGAATAGAGAGCACAAAGAGAATATTGTTGCTGAAGTGCACTGAAGCATGGACAAAATATGCGATGATTTCTTGGAACAATCAGTGCCATGCGGTAGAAGTCTACGCTGATACTCGTCAAATATGGCAAGAATTTGTTAGCATATAAATCTCAAGTCGGTATTAGACCTGTGCGCCGCCGCGCCACGCCGCCGCCGCCGACACTTTTTGTCCCACGCCGACGCCGACCGCGGTATCGGCGGCGCGCCATACGCCGATGTTTGTCACGCCGCCGATTTTCATTTTTCACGCCGCCGATTTTCATTTTTCACGCCGGTGATCAGTGCACGAACCAAATTTTGTTTACATAAAGTTGAGATAAAATACTAATTTTCTTTCGAAGATTCCTCTACAATTCCAATCGAAGAATTTTTCAGAAGTTCTTTTAGAGATCTCTTCAGCAGTTTCTTCAAAGATGTCTCCAGTAGGTCCTTCAGTGATTCAGGGATGCCTCTAGGAGTTTCAACATGCATTTTTTTTTTCAGACCTCTCAGGAAGATCTCGACAGAAGTACCTTCAGATTTTTTTTTCAGGAGGATTCAAGGATGCCTCCTAGAAATACATCCGAGATTCATCCACAAGATTCATCAGGTGTTCCCATAATCCCGTAGGAGGTCGTTCAGAGATAAGTTAGAGAGTTTCTCCAGGGTTTTTTTTCTGAAATTCCTTCAGGAATTCATTCAGGAGTTCCTTCATGAAATAGTCCAGGAGTTTCTTCAGAGATTCCTCTAGGAGATCTCTCAGGAATTCCTCTAGAATTCAAACAACGGATTCCTCCTGGTGTTCTGTGTTCTTCAGAAATCACTTCAAAAGTTCCATCAAGGGTACCTTCAGGAAATCACAGGAGTTCCTTCAGATATTCCTACAGAAGTTCCTTGCAAAGAATGATCCAGAAGTTCTTTCGGTAACCTCTTCAGGAGTTCATTAGGAATTCCTTCAGAGGTTCTCTGAGATATTTCAACAGGAGTTCGCTCGGGTATTCTTTCAGAAGTCCCTTCAGAGATTCTTTCAGGAGGATTCATAGATGCCTCCTGGAGATCCATCAAGAGTTCCGTTAGAAGTTCTTTCAGGAATTTTAACAAACGGTCCAAGAAATTAGTATAGGAGTTCCTGCAGGGATTCCTTCTGAAGTTCATTTGACTTTGTAATGGCTTTTCCAGTCTTGACAAATTTCAAATTCAGCTATTTAATCTTGTCCGACGTTTCGGTTACATTTGGTATCTTCCTCAGGGAGTCAATTATTGCCGATTTTTCGTTCATTGTTGTTCTGTCGAACAATGGTTGTCGAACGGATTGAGTTTTTTCTCACAGCAGGTAACGATTATTGAATTCGACTGCGATAGAATTTGACTATGAAATTGCTTTTCTAGTCTTGACAAAATTCGAATACAGTTATTTTATAACATTCTTTAAGAAATTCATACAGGAGCTCTTACTGAAGTAAGTTCAAGAGTTCCTTCATAGATTCCTCTAGGAGTTTCCGGGATTCATGCAGATGTTTCTCCAGAGGTTCCTCCTGAATTTCTTCAGAAGTTCAGAAATCTCTCCAGGAGTTCCTTCCGAGAGATCCAGGAGTTCCTTCTGAGGAGGATCTAAGGATTCCCCTAGAAGTTTGTTCAGGGATTCCTACAGAAATACATTCAAAAAATAGTATAAGAGTTCCTTTTAAGAATTCTTCACGATATCCAAAAGGGTTTTATTGGAGAAGTTCATTTAGGAATTCATCCTTGAGTTCTTCAAGGTATCGCTCTTGGGATTCTTTCTGAGATTTTTCCAGGAGGACTCACGGATGCTCCAGGAGTAAAATCAGAGATTTCCTGCAGGAGTTCTTTCAGGGAATCTTGTTAAAGTTCCTTCGAGAATTTCCTTAGGAATATAATCAGGCATATCTCCAGGATATTATTGTGGGATCTCTTATGGAGTTTCTACAAGAATTTCTCAAGCATTTCCTTCTGGAATTCCTCCAGGAATTCGCTCGGGAGATTCCGCAGAAAATCCTTCAAGAATTCCACCTGGAAATCGTTCGGAAATTGCTACCGGAATTCTTTCGGGGATTCCCCCTGGCATGCCTGCAGCGATTTCTCTTGTAATTTCTTTGGGGATTTCTCTTGAACTTCCTTCAGAGGTTCCTCATGGGATTCCTTCGAGCATTCATCCTGAAATTCCTCCTGGAATTTATTAGGATACTCTTCAAAGAAATCATACGGAAATTTCTCCTGGAATTATTTCGAGGATTCCTCTTGGAATTCCTACGGGGATTCTTCCTAGATTTCCTTCAGGGTTTCCTCCTAGACTTCATTGAAGAATTCCTCCTGAAATTTTTTCAAGGATTCCTCCTGATATTCCGTCGTGGATTCTTTCTGGACTTTCTTTGGGGATTCCTCCTGAAATTCCTTCGGGAATTCCTTCGAAGATACAACTTAAACTTCCTTCTTGGAATTATTCCGGGGATTCCTCGTACAATTTCTTCGGGGGTCTCTGCTAGAGTTCCTTCAGGAAATCTTCCTGAAATTCCTTTGGAGATCTTTTCTGGAATTCCGTCGAGGATTCGTCCTAGACTTACTTCATGGATTCCACCAGAAATTCTTTCAGAGATTTAGTTTGATACTCGGTCGTGGATTTCTCCTGGAATTTCTTTGATGATCCCTCTTAGAACTCCTTTGGATTTACCCATAGAATTCCTTCGATAATTTCTCCTAAAATTCATTCGGGATTGCTCCTGGAATTAACTTGGAAGTAAAAATTTTTTTTTTTTTAATTTCTTTGTATTTGTGAATTTTAACTTATTGCTAATTCTTCACACTTGGAAGTAAAAAGAAAATCGTGTTAAGTACTGTTTCTTTGAATTTCACTATCGAGGATTTCGGTTTGAAATCCTTTGGAGATTCCTTCTGGAGTTCTTCGGGGATTCCTCATAGAATTACTCCAGAGATTCCTCCTAGAGTTCCTTCGGAAATTCCTCCTGGACTTTTTTCAGGGATTTTTCGTTGAATTCCTCCGTGGATTTCTCCTGGAGTTCCTTCGGAGATTCCTTCTAGAGTTGTTTCTGGGATTCCTCCTGTAATTTCTTCGGCGTTTCCTCTCGGAAATCCTTTAAAGCTTACCCTTCCAATTTCTCCGGAGATTCCTCATGGAATTCCTCCTAGAATTTCTTCGGGGTTTCCTTCTGGAATTCCTTCGGTGAGTCCTCCTAGAATTCCTTCGGGGATTCCTCCTTCCTTTGTTCTTTCGGGAATTCCTCTTGTAATTACTTCGGTCCTATTAAATTTTCCCCTGGAATTTATGCAAAGATGCCTCCTGTCGAGCCTCCTGTATGTATTTCGTTGGTTCGTCCTCAAAATTCTTTGGGGATTATTTATTGAATTCTCCTTGAAATTCTCACTGAAATTATTTTAATATTTTTGCTGGAATTTCTTTGGTGTCCCGCTTCTTTGAGATACGCGCTGGTATTCTTTCGTGATTTTCTCTTAGAATTGCTGTGGGAATTCCTTACAGAGTTCTTTCGGGGATTTCTTCAGGGATTCCTCCTCTTGAAACTCGTTCGAGGATTCCTTCGGAGAATCCTCCCGGAATTCCTTAAGGGGGTTCCCCCTGGAATTTCTGCAGGGATTTCTTCTGGAATTCCGTCGGGTATACCTCCTGGACTTCGTTCGGGGATTTCTTCTGGCATTCTTTCTGGAAATCCTTCGGGGATTTCTCTTGAATTTCCTTCGAGTATTCCTCCTAAAATTCCATCGTGGATTCCTCCTGGACTGTTTTCAGGGATTCCTCCTGGACTTCATCGAGAATTCCTCCTGATTTTTTCCAGAGATTTCTTCTGGAATTCTTTTGAGGTTTCCTCCTTGAATTCCTTTTGGGGTTTCACTTCAAATTTCTTCGGCGATTCCTCCTAGAATTCCTTCTAGGATTCCTCTTGGAATGCTTTCGGTAATTCCTCCTAGAAATCCCTCAGGGATTTCTCCTGGAATTCCTTCCGAGATTCCTCTTGGATATTTTTCGTTGATTCCTCCTAGAAATCCTTAGGGAATTCTTTCTCGAATTCACTTTGAAATTCCCACTGGAATACTTTCGAGGATTCTTTCTGAAATTCCTGTTGAGATTTATTTGGAGATTACTGCTGGAATTTGCTTGGAACTCGTGCTGGAATTCTTTTGGGATGTCCTTGTGCAAATTCTGCGGCAATTTCATTTGGACTTCTTTCTGGGCTCCCTCATGGAATTCCTACGAGCAACCCTCCTGGAACTCCTTCCGGGATTACTCCTAAAATTTTATTGGGGATTCCTTCTGAAATTCCTCCAGGGATTCCTGTCAGAATTCTCTTGAGGAATCCTCTAGGAATTCCTTAAGGAATTCTTCATAAGTTTTTCCAGGGATCTTTCTAAGAGAAATTCTTGAACTACATATGAGTGATTCCTGCAGAAGTTCCTTAAGGGTTTCATACAGCAGTTCTTGCAGGAATTATTCCAGAAGTTTCTTCATGGATTCCTCCAGGCTCCTTCTGGAATTCTTTTGGAGATTATACCCGTAAATCTATAGTTCTAAGAAAACAAAACCAAAACTGTAGCAAAACTATATTTTCGCCCTTTATTTGCAATGGAGTAATGCAACATGCACTAATACGGATACGGGTATAGGTCTAATTGCTGGCCACAGTGACGGACCCGAACAGGAATAAAAAGGTGTTCATTCAAACGTAAGATTTTAAGTACACAGGCTCAAATATTTGAAAAATGAACAGAAGAAAAAACAGCTGTTTGACACTAATGAAAATTAAATCGCGTCAAACAAGATGTTTGAGCATTGCATTGGTTCCTTTTTGGTCAAATACTTCATCCTGTGTACTGACATAATAATAATTCATGTCATCAATGGTTATGAAAAAGCAAAGACTGGACTACAAATACTACAGCGTAAAGACAACTTCTTCGTTTCGCCAATGTTGACATTACGGTCAAATTTTGGTCACGCCGATTCACGCCGCCGCCGCCGCCGCCGAAAGCTACCACCGGCGTGACGCCGATGACGCCGCCGCCGCCGGCCAAAAATGGCCCTCACGCCGCCGCCGAGCAAAATAAAGTCGGCGCACAGGTCTAGTCGGTATCAGGTGAAAGGAATACTATAAAAATTAGGTGAATGAGAAAACTGGTAGTCAAAAGAGAAGCAGTATAAGCATCACCAATGCTATAGTAATTAAAACAGAGAAAATGTTGTAGGGCTCATCCAAAAAGTTTGTTAAAGTGTGACAAGCTATGTATTAGGCATCATATCGTAAACTTGTACAAAAAACCTGTTCAAATGACGAAAAAATCCTTAACCGTTCTTGTGCATTAGGGTCATTTTTTTACCCAAACCACCAGCGTAAGTGTAGGATTAGCTTAGCTTTAAGTAAAACCACACATTGATAAAAGCAAAACAAAAACTACATTAGCGAGCTGTTCCCACAGGGATGCATTAGGAATGTTACGAGTAGCATCTAAAGCAGCTTTCAAACTGCTTAAAAGGCTAATAATGAGCCTTGCTGGAACGTATATTCTTAATTCCAGCAAGACTCATTGTTGGCCTCTTTAGCAGCCAAAAAGATCCTTTCCAAAGTGTATCTATGAGCTTCGTGGAACTAGAAAGTGTGTTTTGTCATGGGAAGCCGAACTTTTGGTTGCTTGGGTAGTACTTTTAGGGATCACTTCTGGAGATTTCAAAGTATTTCTCTTGTAGTTCACTTTCACTTACAGTATTTTTAGGGATCTCTCCGAGAATTTCCTCTACGATTCCCATTTGAGTTCTTAGTAGTAGGCCCGTGCTTCCCAAACTTTGTTTTCGCAGCACACCAGTCTCTTGCAGGCTCACCATACCAAGTTGAAAAAGCGAGCCTGCGACACACGTTGGGGCGCTACAAAAGCCGAGTTTGGGGAGCGCTGCTCTAGGCAAATACTAAAGTAATTCTACTAGAGCCTCGAAAGAGATTTCTCCTGCAGTTCCTTCAGACAATTCCTTAAAAAATTTCTCCATCAACGAACACTCCTCCAAAAATTCCTCCAAGTATTCCTTCAGGAAGGCCTCCGATGATTCCTATGGAAAATGCTCAAAGAATTTCTTCAAGACCATTCCTTCTAAAAATACTTGAGGGGCCCAGATGCAAAGGGGTGTAAGTGACCATTTTTTCGATTTTGAGCTGATCATATATCGGAGGAATTTGGCAGTCTCAGTCACAAGACTGACTAAGAGTGCCAAATTCCTCCGATCAACATAATTCCATTCGTTTGCCAAGAACAAAAGCTGAGCTTATCAGAAAAAACTTCAGATTTCAAGCTTTCAGGAACTTTTAAAGATTTATTTTACGATGATAAGAAAAACTACAATAAATCAGAAAAAAATGTGTCGGTTGTGGAACTCTATACATTTTGTATAGGTTGAAAAATTGGAGAAAAACCTTTAAACCTCATTTACTCGAAAGTGGGTTTTCGTCACTTGCACCCCTTTGCTACTAACCCCCTCACTTCAAACATTTCTCCGCGTATTCTTCTGGGATGTCCTCCAACAAATCCTTCAAAAATTACTCCAAGGGTTGCTTCACGATTTGTTTCTAGAATTATATCCGAAGCTCCTCAGTGAGTTTTTCTTTTTTTTTTTGAAGATTTCCTTCTACATATTAGGGATGCCCCTAAAGATATGTTCGATTTTTTTTTCAAATGGATTTCAAGGTTTTCTCCAAGATTTTCTACAGAATTTCTTTGTGTATTCCTTTGGGAAATTTCCATTAATTCTTCTAGATATTTCTTCAACGATTCCATTAGCAATTCTTCTAAGGATTCCCTTAAAGACATTTCAAGAAATTCCTCCTAAAAATTCATTCAAGATTTTTTTTTTCATGAAAAAATCTTCTACACATCAGTGCCGAACCATGCTCAATTCTAATCATTGTCAGTTCAAACGGCATTTGGTCAAACTACCCCCTCTGCAAGATGGCGTTCGGCTAGATGACTTGACACCTATGATTTATGCGTCTAGAAAAAGTAATTAAAAATAAGTAATAATATTGGAAAAAAAACTTCAATTCTAATTAAACCGTAGTATTGTATTTTTTTCAGGAGTTCCTCCAATGGTTCTTTCAGGAATGCCACTGTGGATGTGTTCGATATTTTTTCCTAAGGTTCCTTCAAAAACTTTTTCAAGAATTTTCACTATGGATTATTCAGAAATTTTTAAATTATTTCCTCTAGATGCTTCCATTAGCAATTCCTCCAAGGCTTCTTTCAGGGATCTCTCTACGGGGTTTTCAATAAATTCCTCCAACGAATTCATCAAATATTCCTCCAAGGATTCTCTCAATAAATCCTCCTGCAGGAATATCCTCCCAAATTTTCTCCAAATATACAAACATTGCTACAACGACTGCTTTTAAGAATATTCTCATAAATTCTTCCAAAAAGTTCACAAAACACGTCTTAATAAGTTCTTCTAAGTTTTCCTTGGAAAATTTCCTCAGCGATGCTTCAAGGAGTTTCTTCGAAGTTACTTTTCAGAATTCCTTCAAGGACTCTTTCAGTAATTTAGCAATTAAAGTATTTCTTCAGAAACTCCTCCAAGGGTCTTTTAATGAACTTATCCAAGGATTTCTTCAAGTTTTTCTAAGAGGATTGTGTCTGGAGTAGTTCAAATAATTTAAAACAAAACCTTAAAAGATTCCAGCAGAACTCTCTAGAAGAACCTCTTCGAGAATTCCTTAAAGATTCATTCTGGAATTACTTTCACGGTTTCCTCAAGAAACTCCTTTAAGGATTTCAACAGATATTACTCCCAAGATTACTTCAGGAATTTATCCAAGGATTCTATTAAGAGTTTCTTCAAAAAAAACATTCAAGATTTTATTTTCTTGATGTAAATTCTACACAACAGTACTGAAAAATGAAGCTATTAGCACCCTATGGAAGCCAAAACTTAACGTGCACCGGTTTTGGCCAGTCCAAGGAAATTTATTTTTCAAAAAATATCGGCAATCCTAGGAAATTCGCCAATATTTCAAATTGTAGCTGTCAATTTATATTTTGTGGGAAAAATGCAGGAACCGAACAAAAATACAGTTTTCGCTTTAAAAAAAAGCATTGGCCATAACAGCCCAAGTAAACATTTTTTAGACAAAGAGTCTGGAAGAGGTTCGTAAGAAAATCCAAAAACTTAAATAAACGGTATCAGGTTTATGACGTTTCTCAAAACTTCTTCCAGACAAATAGGTTATCAAAATGTTACTTGGGTTGGGAGAGGCACTGTGTTAGTTTTGGTCAATCGCATGCATTTCTCATGGGATTGATCAAATTAGAAGCACCCTGGTCAAAATTGACATAAAGGAGCTGATTTTTTAAGGATCAACATTTTTTCTTCCATTTTTAATCAAAAGCTATGTTTTTCATAGCTGTAACGATCTTATTATATTTGGTTCTACTAGTATAATATGAACTTATGCTGATTTAGATCGGAACATGCTGAATAGCCATTACTGGTGCATTGAGCCTAGTTGAGCTTTTTCTTCAGCGAATTCTCCTTATTTTGAACATAGGCTGTTCTTTTAAGCAGTTGAAAACACTGTAGGCATTCAGCTTGCGTGTCAGAGATATTGCTGCTCAAGAACGCTCGTTTAGATCCCCACCCAGCCAACGCACACGATCGCATATGGAAGCATGTACGCATATGGCCTCCACTTTAGCATCCTATTCCACATCATATATGAGCTCTTATGCGCTGTTCTATCGATGTGTCATGCAAATACGCCAGTCTTGTAACCCAACTTTCAAGAAAAACTGGAGATAAGAAAGTGTTTATTGACAGTCATCGCTCTTTGGGACACTTATGAACTGACGTCAAAACTAGTTCAAACATTCCAAAAGCATTGGTAGCCAGACCAGTTCAGTCGGATGTCATAAAAGATTAGTTTCTGCATTAAATGAGCCCAGGATTCCAGACAACCAAGGCGCATTATGATGCACGCAGTACATCTTATAAAGTACTATTTGAACAACCGTAGCCTACCACACACATTTTGGTTTTAAACCGTGCCGAGCAGTATTATTAGACTGTCTGCACAATTTAACGTAAAACTTTGAAGCCTAAGGGCACTAACTTCAAGGCCAAAATTTCTCAATCGCTGTTGTACCATTGATTTTTTGTGCTTTTAGATTCCTTTTACTTTTTATTTTATGACTGGTAATCTATTTATATTATGAGCTATGCACCTACAAACACAACACCTGTCGTTCTAAAATCATCCAAATAATCCCTTGGAACGGTACATTTATGCAGATAAGTATCACATCCATTAGTGAATTTATTTTTGTTCACCTTCATGATCGTGCTTGTAAACGCCCTTTTCTTTTATGTGTTCTTCCAAACAGCTATCGATCGATCACCTCCATTCGTCGATTCCGTCGATCGACCAACAACATGCACCACGGTTGAACAAACTGAAAGGTCTCTGCCACCGCAACAAGTTAACTATCCAATATCCTGCATCAGAAACAGTCTTAAGCACGAAAGACAAATCGGCCACGCGGGGTCATAATTAGTTACAGAGAGAGGGCGTTCATATTCTCCTGTCTGATTGCCCCGGACGGAGATCGTAGATCTCGCCGTCGCAGGCTTCATAATAACACGATATTTAAGCAGCCATAATACGATGATCACGTGCGGGTGGACAGCTCACTGGGCTCAGCTTGCCAAATTCGAACTGCTTTCCTCTGTCTGTCTGTGTGTCATTCAAGTCTAGTCTAGCAGCCATCAGACAGACGACGGACGCGACATGACATTTGTGCTGCTCGCGCGAAAGTTGCAAAGTGCGCGACTTTCAACCCCCGTCGTCGTCGTCAGATTTATGGCATTTGATAAAGAAAAATTGTTCGCCCCATCAAAAGCCGTTTTGTGGAGAGGGGGATCTATCACCTACCTCCGTAACTCCGTAATATACCCAACGATACCGGGAATGATTGACAGGCCGTGAAATGTGGCAATTTGGCAAATGACAGCACCGTTTAGCAGGGGGTCTGCGAGGGGCGACCATTTAGGATTAGGATTCTATGCCAGCCCCAGCGGATACGTGTCATCTGCGGGGGGAGTCTCATGTGGCGATCGTCGTCGATGTGAAGTGCATAACAAATGCATTATGTTATTTTGACAGCAGCTCATAACAACGCGGAGAGCTGGATACGTGTGTACGTGGGCACACATTTCGTCGGCTTTGGGTGTGGGAGATTTTGAACTTTCGAAGCACGATCCTGCACTAGTGGGTACGTGTTGAACCAGTGATAATTTGCGATAAAACCAATCGCCGAACGATTGGGGAAGAATGATTGATTAGGTATTGACGCATTTGGTCGAGTGTTGTTCGCTGACTGAAATAATATTTTGGAGGAGCATTTGGCGTCATTTATGACGGTGGAGAAGATTAATAACATAATATACATAATGTATATAATGCGGGGTCTCCAGTTAGCCTTGTGGTTAAGGCTATGGATCGCCAATCCGGAGACAGCGGGTTCGTTCCAGTCGGGAAAATTTTCTCAACTCCCTGGGCATAGTGTATCAGTGTCCTTGCCCCACAATGTACAAATTCATGCAATGGCAGGCATGGAAAGCCCTTTAATTAAAAACTGTGGAAATGCTCAAAGAACACTAAGTTCAAGTGAAGCAGGCCAAGTTTCAGAGGGAACGTCGATCCATAAAGAAGAAGAAGAAGAAGAAGCATGATGCGTATGAATGCTTTTTGATCTAATGAGAAATTAAATTTTTTGGTACATTTCTGGTCATCAAACTTTTTTCGCGCGACCATCAATCTTTTTCTTCATAATTATTCTCTTATATGCAAAATACTACATTACAAATCTGGCTTGATGGTCTAGTAGGTACTGCTTCCGGTTCATATGCAGAAGCTTATATCTAGATTCACAGGAAGCGTTGATAGTGCAGTATGATCAATCTTATTACGCATGACCTGCCGTATTTCGGGAACAATATTCAGACATATGCAGATACACTCCCGATCAAAAGTTTGGGGTCACCCCCTCAAAAACATGTCATTTTTGTAGGCCCATATCTTCGCCAATTTGCGTCCGATTTTAAAAGATGAGAGCGGTAATATAACCCATTTTCTATTAGCTTTCAACTGCTTTTTACAGAACTCTGCTAAACAATCTAGAAAAAAAATTATTAAGTAAATTAACTCTTCATGCCATCGACCAAAAGTTTGGGGTCACCCCTCAATATGATGTATCGGCCAAAAGTTTGGGGTCACTATCGGAAAAAATGGAAAAGTGATTTGTTGATATCTTTGTCATCTTTCATTCAATTTTGATTCTTCTTTGCTTATTTGAAACAAAATGAATGATACTTACTGCAAAGACATTGAACCACACATATTTGTTGAAATTTACATACTAAAACTTATCGTAAAGTTGCCTCATTTTTTTGAAGTGTGGTGAAATGTGTTAACTTTACATAACATTTAATATACAAAAATCGTTGAATACGTTAAGTTAAAGACATCAAGCGTAAATTTAGTTAATTATTTTTCAAATGAGCCAAAAAGAATTAAAATTGAACTATAGATGACGAAGATATCACCAAATCACTTCTCCATGTTCTATCGAAAGGGACCCCAAACTTTTGGCTGATACATCATATTGAGGGGTGACCCCAAACTTGTGGTCGATGACATCAAGAGTTAATTTACTAAATAACTTTTTTTTTCTAGATTTTTTAGCTAAGTTCTGTAAAAAGCAGTTAAAAGCTAATAGAAAATGGGTCATATTACCGCTCTCATCTTAAAATAAGATCGACCCAATTTCCAGCGACACTGTCGTAAGTTTTTATTCATTTTTTTATAAAAATTTGGCTACTTCGGGTTAAGTTTACATACAATTTTTTTTTTTTTGAAAAAGTTTCTTTTAAATCATATTCAAAGGTTCTTTGACTTATTATCTTTTGAATGAGGCCTAGGGTTTTGGAATCGGGCGCAAATTGGCGGAGATATGTGCCTAAAAAATGACTTGTTTTTGAGGGGGTGACCCCAAACTTTTGATCGGGAGTGTATATGCAAATATATGCAGTCATCTCTGGAATTTTGAGGATGCACTTTTTTTTAGTTTCTACCTCAGGCACAGTTTTGTGAATAAATGTCTACGCAGTTTAAATTGTAACAACGAGTTCGTTGTAACAAATTGAAGTAAAAATAAGAAAAAAAATTAAAATACTCATTCTTTCCGGATTTCGGATAAATCGATGTTCAACAAGTTTATTCGAAAATCGATTTTCCAGAGAATTATAAACAAAGATTGTAAACCGGTCGAAGATAAAGAAAGCCATGCACTTAAAGTGAAAACTCCGTGTTATTACTAGAAATTTCAACCTTGAGGCGTTAGCACCACCTCTAAATCACAACATTTTTTTTGCTCAAACTCAGATGTTTCTCTATTTATGTGATTTGAAACCAGTGTAGAGCATACTAATTCCAGGATTCAACCACTTTTGAAAAAGAAGCCGTACCCTACTGTACATGTCAATGGTTGGTCCTCTGTGATTGGCTGTACTGTGGAAGCTAAATATAAGGGAAAGAATGGCTTTTTCAACATGAACTGTATTGGTAGAGAAGAAGGAAACAGAAAATAAAAAAGTACAAAGTAGGAAGAAAGGGATGGACCAGAAATTTGACTCAGGACCTTCACCATAGGGCGGAACTGGATGCATCCTCATTTGTTGAATTCTGAATTAAGTGAAAAAAAAATACAATCAGTTTCGTACACACTTGAAGGATTAACGTATCTTCTGATTTCTTCCTTCGGAAAAATATTTATCATGTCTACAAAAACCATTTTTGAACAAATTTTATAAAAAAAAAAAGATTCCTGAAAAAATGAAAAACATTTTACATAAGGAAAAATATCAGAAAATACCTAGATCCTTTCTCTGAATGTGTGGAAACCGATTTTGAAAATATTTCTCCGTTATTTAATAAAAAAAAAATCTTAAACCAAAAAGCGAGGACATGCATCCAGTTTCGCCATAAGAATCAGAAGCGGTAGTCACTGGACTACCAAGCCTGTCAAACAAGAATTTTCCGTAGGAATTTCCGAAAAAGGTTTCTAAGCAATTTAGAAAAAAACCTCGCTAAAAATCACTATTGAAGGATAATCCAATAAATATGGTCTCTAGTAAAAATATACAAATAAATTTCCAAAGTACCGTCAAACGGGGTAACTTGCAACAGCGGTGTAACTTGCAACACGATGACATACACTAAATATGAAGCATTTTCTAATAATAATAAAAACTAGTATGCCCTACTATTTCGGTTATAGAGATTATGTGTATCAAGGATCGATTTAGTATAAAAATTAGCTTTGTTTCTTTGTTTATGGTTTAGCTACACTGTTAAAACGGATTGCTCATTTTATGCCATAAAAACAAGTATGAAAATCGTGCTTGACCTCTCCCTTATGGTAAGTGCGATAAGTCTGGTGACCTTGCTTGCAGTTAGGGTACCTAATAGTAAGCTTAGCTAAACGATAAAAGTTTGATAAACTTATCGACTAAGTAATGTAAAAAATCATTATTATATTCGACAACCACTATGGGGTAACTTGCAACAGTTGAATTTGACGAAACCTTCCATTATTTATCTTCATTCCACGATATACTTGACAGAAATAACCGAAATTGATCATTTATTGATTACGTAACGCGTTCATTTTCAAATGACAATTCATTTTTTACATTTTTTTGCACGTGACCTTCAAACATTGTTAAGAAATACCACATTTTGAAGTTTCATTTATGTTTCATCATCATAAAAGTTCAATTTTTGTTTATGAACGCTGTAAAGCAATCACCAATATCAAGTCTGAACCTAGATGGAGTAAACTATTTCAGTTCAATAACCAAAATAGCGAGTTTGAAATTTAAAAAGTAGAATAGATGTGTTTCAATCATGTTAATTTAGCTGAAATTGCCAAACACCACTTTAAACTGAAAACTATTTGAAGATGACTCACTCTACCTTTTAAAGAAATGACAATAATCATTGTTGATATTTTGTAATGAGTGTTAAGTCAAGAGAATCATATATATTTTGTGTTTGAGGGACGTGAGACCTGTTCCTAAAAGATATACTCTCGCTTTCAATAACTATCAATCCTTTCATGAAAAATTATATGTCAATTGGTTAGTGTACATCTTTTCATGGTATGTTTCATGCATAACATCAAACTTTTACAATACTACTAAATGCTAGAATGTTAGTGCTGTTTAATGATAGCTAACTTAGCTTCATGTCCTATGTTGCAAGTTACCCCACAGATGGGGAAACTTGCAACAAGCATGTATTTCGCACCTCCTGATTAGGTGGCAACGTATTTTGGTAAACCAAGTGCTGCATAGTATTCTACTCGGGGTAATTAGCGTACACGATGCTTCACAGGATGTTTCAAATGTTTAGATTTTCAATGATATTGCTTCAAAGTCGAAAAGTGTTGCAAGTTACCCCATTTGACGGTAGTTCTCAAAAAAGTTGCTGAATTTTCTTAATTTTCTTACAAATAGATTACCGAAAGAATTTCTGAACAAATTTCAATGGAATTAGGAACCGGTGGAATTTTCGAAAGACTAGGCAGAGGAAGAAATGACCATAGAGATATCCAAAGAAATTAACAAAGCCCATGAATTTAAGATGGAGGAAACACTGAAAAGAGCAGTAGTTAGATTATGGCCTCTAACCCCTTAACAGGAAACAGTCACGTAATTTAGTGAATATTTGTAGTACACGGTAAAAATTCTGCACGCTCGATTCAAGGGAAAAATCCATTAATTATTCAACATATCAATCAACATGATCAGAAATGCTTTATCCTTTGAATTCACAATTCTGTCACTCTTGACCCAAGAACCAAAACAAACCCACTGGAGGAGTGAACTGAAAATCACTTCGATTTGCACTAATGTACAACAATACACGATCTAATGTGAAAAGTTCTTGATTTGGAAATGACTGCTTTAGACATGAAAGCAAATCTAGTTGACAAATGGTAGGGTAATTGTTCCCTTCGTTGTGGTAGTACCTAATGTTGCGGTAGTGGCAATTGAGCACTTTTTCGACTGAAATGTTACCAAAAGGCATTTTTAATAGATGTATTATGCTTAAATTATGAGATTGCACCATTTATGTGCTTAAGATTTGCCCAAAAACCTATTTTAAAAAAATATTTTCCTTTAATTTTTTGCTGCTGTGTTCCTATTGTTGCGGTAGTGTTCCTAATGTTGCGGTATCCCATATGATTTCAATGGGATACCACAACAATAGGAACCAAAATTAAATTTTACCTCCATAATAGGAACAGTGTGCCTAATGTTGTGGTAAGCGATTTATGATCGAAAACAGAGAGAAACGATAGTTTTTATATTTTTCCAAGCAAATTTGGATAGAAAACTACCAACTAACGTTTTGGAACCCTTCATTAGATGGTACGATCATTGTTTTTAAAATGAATTTACCTTAATACTACAACGATGGACACACTTACCCTAGAAAGTGTTTCGCTTCGATTCACAGCTTTCTAACAGTTGTGAAGTAGAGTAGTGGTAAGGCTAGAGATCATAACGGTCAAGGTCCGAGTATCAAATCTAGGTTTGGGACGAACATGGACAACTTTTTTTTTATTTTGGTTTTCAAATCAAAACATTGTCAACAGCGTATTCAAGCGATGTTCCATTGAAATTGAAGAGGCGTTGGATATTACCATGATGTGTTATGACTATCGTTTACGACTGAAACTTTCGATGAGCGAGATAATTTTTCGGCAATAGCAGTCTGAGTGGTTAGCAAACACAGTTTTTGCTCCTACGTCCGACGTTTCGGTTCTTTATTGAACCTTCTTCAGGGGATCTAAAAATTTGGTGTTTGAATATACATTGATTTCCGATTTCTTTCCCTCAAAGTGCCCCATTTTCCCCTACTTACAGGAGTTTGTATTTTTGTAATCATGTGTAGTGGCCTACATTTGGTTGTCTGTATTGTGTCTGTAGATGGTTTGTAATGGCGTCTTTGGTGCCTAAAACATAGTGGGTTTTCTAATTTCATCATTTTGATTTGGTTTTGGAAATCACTTACTGCATGTGTGTCGATTTTTACGCCCGACACTGTGTTTCGCAACTTTATAGCAGCTTAATCGCACAAAGCTTGTTTTTTATCGCTTCTGTGATTTCTTTCTGCCTACGCTTTTTTCTTGCACCTGCACTCTACGCTTTCGAGACTGATATTGACATTTTCAATCTTGTGTGAGTGGTGTTTCGATTATGTTGTGTGTATGTGTATTATCCGTGTTTGTTGTGATTCCGTGTGTGTTTACATTTTCTGTGTTTTTCTGTTTTTTCGTTCCTAGCTTGTGAAGTATTCCTGCGTATATTGCATTTAAACCCTCTGTGTCTGTTCTTCGGTTGATGCAGTTGCTGTTGTTCACGATGTGACACATTTCCAAATATGGGAGTGTGTGTGATTTGTTTGTTTTGACTAAAATTTTTGTGTTTTCTAGGTTGAATCGGTGGTTTTCGACGATCGTGTGTTCCATTAGGGCTGTTTTCTGCTGGAGCTGGGTGATTTGCGGATCCGTTATGCTGACTCCTGTTTGCTGTAATCTGTCTAGCACGTTGTAGTGTGTTTTGTGGCCGCTGATCCTTGTTTTGAGCCTGTTTGTCGTCATGCCTATGTAGCAGGCAGAGCAGTCGTTGCATGGGATGGAGTAGATGACATCGGTCTGTTGATCTTCGGGGATCGGATCCTTCACTTTTGTGAACAAACCTCCTACAGATTTCCAGTTGTATGTTGCAAGTCGTATGTTTTTGTAGTTTTTCTGGATTTCCTTGTCGATGCGATTCGACAGGTGAGGCATGTATGCGATTGAACGGTAGGTATGTTCCAGGTCCATTTCATCCGGTGTTGCTGTTGGGGAGTCATTGCGGGTATTCGATCTATTGGCCAGCCTGTTGCGTAATGACTTGGGGTAGTTTTTAAGCTTGAGGTGTTTGTCTATTAGTTGGTTTTTGGAAACTTCATCTAGGTCTGTTGACAAACGATTCACTCTATTTATGAAGTTTCTGGCCGTATTCAGTTTTTGCCCTAGGGGGTGAAATGACCGGAAATTCAAAAACCTCCCACTCGCTATGGGTTTTTGGTACACTCATTGCACAATTATGGGTCACTCAAGGAACAACCATTTCATAATATGAATCGTTTTTCATACAAAAATAAAACTTTCATTATTTTTATTTTATATTCTCATCATTGAAACCCCTCTTTATTGTTTTAAATAAAAATCTGCTTGTAAAGTTCACTTTAGGCGGTGAAAATTACTAAAATGTTGGTGAATAATGAAAACCACAATAATGGGTCAAAATTGGCTGTGTAACAATTATGGGTCAATTTGTTGCCTATTATGGGTCACTTAAAAGAAATCGGCTCAAAAATAATGTTTTGTCTATTTTTTCAATGAATGATCACTTATTCTCGATAGATCAACTATAGTAGAATCTAAAACTGGTCTCAAACCTCTTAACGAAGCGTGCTTTCACGATTTGGAATCAATTTTTCAACATTGGGTCAAAATCTCCAACACAACCACCGATAAACGCCTAAAAGTATGCTATGCCCATGTACGCAGAACTGTCAATATTATGCTGCACAAAAAGTGACCCATAATTGTGTGATTTTCGGTGTTCCTTGGCACAATAATGAGTCACTTAAATTTTGCCAGAAATAAGCTTTAATTGGCTGCAATCACATGAATTTCTACATTTAGAACGTTAATTATACCTTTGTTCTGGTGACGATACCATTTCGCACATGAAAATAACTGAAGCTCGCTTTTACAGAGCTTACGAAAGTAGCGCACGCACTGTCCGATATTCACAATCGAAGCGTTACTTTGACAGCTAGTTTTGCGCCAAACAAAAACATATTGAAAATATGTATGTTTTGATGTATAAGCCCGTGTGCGAAACGTATAGTGACACAAAACAAATCAACTTATGTGCGAAAAATAATAATAGCTAACAAAAGCTTGCAATTAATTAGAATTTATCTATTAAAGTGGAAAGTGACTAATAATTGTGTGTGACCCATAATTGTGCAATGAGTGTACCACCGCGTTGTGACCTTTTGGTTCTCGTGGCGAATGAGCAGCATGTCCAAGAAGGGTAGGCAGTTATCCACTTCCAGTTCGTGCGTGAACTGGATGTGGGTGTCATAGCTGTTAAATGCTTGCAGTACGCTTTGTAGTTGGCTGAGTGGGATTGCAGTCACCAGATCATCGACAAACTTCCGAATGAACGGTAGCGGGATGTTTAGTTTGTTCAAGACTGAATTTAGCAGGCTCTCCATGATCCAGTCGGCTGTGGCCGAGGATAGCGGGTTTCCCATGGCGGTTCCGAAGATTTGGTGGTAGTGTTGACCATCATACCGGAAGTAGCTAGAATCTATACAGTATTCTACGATCTCAAGGAACAGATCTAGGTTTATATTCGTGTTGGGTTTTATCTCGTCCCACCTCATTATGATGTTGTTCAAGACCAGCGATTTCGGAATCGATGTGAAGAGAGCTTTCACATCATGGCACATACACCACGCGTCCACTTCTACGCGCACATCGAGACAAGATATGGTGCAGATTTGAGATCAGCTTTCAAAGACTACGCCAATGACAACAGGAAGTTAGGGAACATGACTAGTCGAAAGTCCTTCCTGATTCGTTGTCGCAAAAGAGGAGTATTTCCGACGCATATTTCCAGCAATTTCCGGTTCACCTTTCCCCTCCTCGAAGAAATCAGCCCATATACCAACAAGATACAGAAAAGTATAACAAGATTCATGAAGTCCATCTTGAATATTGAGATCAAACACACATTCTACAAAATCCAAACTATCAAGACGAGAATGTCCACCATTGCTCAAACCATCATGGATTCGGGAGTCCCAGAAGAAGTATATGCGAGCTTCTTCGAAAACCAGAGCAAATACAACGAGAAGTACACCACATCCCGGAGCAACAAGACAAAACGGAAGTTCAGCCGCATCATTGAGCGAGCTGAGGAGTCTAGCCATGAACAAATCCCAACAATCAACGAAAAAGCCATACACAACGGTACTCAAGTAAACATCCCACCAGAAACACAAGTCTTGCTGAGCCTCGGACCGAAGTTCGCGCTCCCACAAACAAAAACGGATCCGATATTCTTCTACCACATGCTCGCCGATGTCGAAGAAATACTGAAGTCCAACCCGGACACGACAGTACAAGACCGTACAAGGTGCGCCATCACAAACTCGATTCTCAACTACCTCCATCATAACGACAACCGCAACCGTGAACTGGATCCACTGGTGAAGTTCTGTTCCAACGCCGAACGAATAACGAGAAGGTTCCTGAGCGAGAACCCAACTATCGTAGTCCTGAAGTCGGACAAAGGAAACAAGACGGTATTGATGGAGACACAGGACTACAAGACCAAGATGCTAGAACTACTACAAGATCGCAGTACGTACGAACCTATCTCAAGAGACCCCACATCACGCTACCAGCAACAGAACAACAGCCTGGTCAACCGACTCAGGAATCTGGGTCTTATCGACAGAAAAACAGCTAGTAGATTAACCACATATAAAGCGGTATGCCCTAGAATCTACGGTCAACCGAAGGCTCATAAACCCGGCCTTCCTCTGAGACCTGTGGTACCAAATATGACGGCACCGTCGTACCAGCTTTCGAAGTTCGTTGGGAGCATCCTCCAGAAGTCACTGGTAAGTGAATACAACATTAAGGACTCCTACACTTTTTGTGAGTTCATCAACAACGTAACACTACCGGAAAACTACGTGTTGATTTCACTCGATGTGAAAGCTCTCTTCACATCGATTCCGAAATCGCTGGTCTTGAACAACATCATAATGAGGTGGGACGAGATAAAACCCAACACGAATATAAACCTAGATCTGTTCCTTGAGATCGTAGAATACTGTATAGATTCTAGCTACTTCCGGTATGATGGTCAACACTACCACCAAATCTTCGGAACCGCCATGGGAAACCCGCTATCCTCGGCCACAGCCGACTGGATCATGGAGAGCCTGCTAAATTCAGTCTTGAACAAACTAAACATCCCGCTACCGTTCATTCGGAAGTTTGTCGATGATCTGGTGACTGCAATCCCACTCAACCAACTACAAAGCGTACTGCAAGCATTTAACAGCTATGACACCCACATCCAGTTCACGCACGAACTGGAAGTGGATAACTGCCTACCCTTCTTGGACATGCTGCTCATTCGCCACGAGAACCAAAAGGTCACAACGCGGTGGTAACAAAAACCCATAGCGAGTGGGAGGTTTTTGAATTTCCGGTCATTTCACCCCCTAGGGCAAAAACTGAATACGGCCAGAAACTTCATAAATAGAGTGAATCGTTTGTCAACAGACCTAGATGAAGTTTCCAAAAACCAACTAATAGACAAACACCTCAAGCTTAATAACTACCCCAAGTCATTACGCAACAGGCTGGCCAATAGATCGAATACCCGCAATGACTCCCCAACAGCAACACCGGATGAAATGGACCTGGAACATACCTACCGTTCAATCGCATACATGCCTCACCTGTCGAATCGCATCGACAAGGAAATCCAGAAAAACTACAAAAACATACGACTTGCAACATACAACTGGAAATCTGTAGGAGGTTTGTTCACAAAAGTGAAGGATCCGATCCCCGAAGATCAACAGACCGATGTCATCTACTCCATCCCATGCAACGACTGCTCTGCCTGCTACATAGGCATGACGACAAACAGGCTCAAAACAAGGATCAGCGGCCACAAAACACACTACAACGTGCTAGACAGATTACAGCAAACAGGAGTCAGCATAACGGATCCGCAAATCACCCAGCTCCAGCAGAAAACAGCCCTAATGGAACACACGATCGTCGAAAACCACCGATTCAACCTAGAAAACACAAAAATTTTAGTCAAAACAAACAAATCACACACACTCCCATATTTGGAAATGTGTCACATCGTGAACAACAGCAACTGCATCAACCGAAGAACAGACACAGAGGGTTTAAATGCAATATACGCAGGAATACTTCACAAGCTAGGAACGAAAAAACAGAAAAACACAGAAAATGTAAACACACACGGAATCACAACAAACACGGATAATACACATACACACAACATAATCGAAACACCACTCACACAAGATTGAAAATGTCAATATCAGTCTCGAAAGCGTAGAGTGCAGGTGCAAGAAAAAAGCGTAGGCAGAAAGAAATCACAGAAGCGATAAAAAACAAGCTTTGTGCGATTAAGCTGCTATAAAGTTGCGAAACACAGTGTCGGGCGTAAAAATCGACACACATGCAGTAAGTGATTTCCAAAACCAAATCAAAATGATGAAATTAGAAAACCCACTATGTTTTAGGCACCAAAGACGCCATTACAAACCATCTACAGACACAATACAGACAACCAAATGTAGGCCACTACACATGATTACAAAAATACAAACTCCTGTAAGTAGGGGAAAATGGGGCACTTTGAGGGAAAGAAATCGGAAATCAATGTATATTCAAACACCAAATTTTTAGATCCCCTGAAGAAGGTTCAATAAAGAACCGAAACGTCGGACGTAGGAGCAAAAACTGTGTTTGCTAACCACTCAGACTGCTATTGCCGAAAAATTATCTCGCTCATCGAAAGTTTCAGTCGTAAACGATAGTCATAACACATCATGGCACATACACCACGCGTCCACTTCTACGCGCACATCGAGTTGGATATTACTTTCAAAATAATATTCAAATGATACCGAATTGATAGGCAAGTAGTGCGAATTCAAGTGCCAATCCTCTCATATCAGCTTGCAGATTTTTTACCGTGTAGTAGAAAATACTTTAATTGTGGCTCTCTGGGGGATCCAAGCCTCGAACAGTTTTGGGTGTTATTCCATAGTGAATATTTGCCAAGCACTGTTATTTACATACAAACTAGCTGTGATGTGTGAGTTTGCTTCTCATTTTACTTTTTCGTACAAAATGTTGAAACCACGAAGATACTATATTACCTGCCATGGTTTGATGGCCAAAAATCATCAAACATTAACTGCGTTTTCACGAAACGCGACGCGAGACAAGACACGACACTTATGGTTCTTACAATCGTCAAAATAATTAAAAAATTACCTTAATGCCGACCGGATTCGGTTGTCTCGCGTCGCGTTTCGTGAATGTCGTGATTGTTCTTACGTTAGCACTAAATGCACAAATTGATAGTAATTTGATAGATTAACTGCGTTTGGCTAGAATTATGATAAAACTAATAATAACAAGTATGCTTTGACGAGAGACGAACCAGCCAAGGGCTGAAACCCTCTTTAATAAAGACACATCAATCAATCAAATCAGTAATGTTTTGACAAAACTATCATACATCATAAATAAGGCCAATTAGAATATCAACTTGGATAATCAGCATTTTACAAGAATCTTACATCACGTGCAATCTGCTAAGCCCATCAAAGATAGTAAACTTGTTATTAGTATAGCAATCAAGCTTGTAATCGTTCTGCACAATATCAAATGTTACAGTTTGTTGAATGATTTTTGAACAGGGTAATTCTACCCCAAGCAGCACACATGTTACAAAGAAGTGTTGACAGCGCACAGGTTTTTGGTTGGACACGAGTCATTTTCAAGTTATTTGCCATTGGATTAGAATAACATGAATGTAGGTACTGTACAACCAAAAACTCGCGCTGTCGACACTCTTTTGTGACATATGTGCTGCTTCTGCTTGGGACATGTTCTGACAGTTTTATATATCACCTGATTATGCATACACGGTTCTTATGAACGTTTTGACCTTCGAGGCAAAATGCACTGATGTCAAGCTAGCAAAACAAGCTAGCACACAAGCCCCATAGCCCTATTCAAAAAAGATATCCAAACCAATTAAATTGTCTCCCACGATTCTCCATGCTCACCCGCTCCTCAAAATCTGACCTAATGTTTACGCCATTAGGCAACCAGCTCTGAATGCAACCAAATTTCAAAGGTGGAGATGCAAGTACATCACCCTTTTGTCCTGCCATCTCTGCGTCGCGGCGGGGGAACGGAGAGACCCAATTGTGAAAACCCAATCTCGCACTGATCGCACTGATGAACCTATACTAGGTACTATGTCGCGGTCCATTTGAGCGGCGCATGTTTCCATTCCGCCCGGTCCTGTCGCAGCCGCAGGCAAGTGAAGTTGAAGCTTGGTTGCCCCTTGTTTGACCCCGTCGACACCTTACTGCAGAGAGTGCACGCGGCTTGTGGTGGGCCTGCCTCAGTGCCACACCAACCACTCCGACCCCAAATGTAGGTATGTCTGAAGAAGATAGAGAAGAACTTGGGACCTTTTGCTCTCGTTGCTATTGATGGTTGTCGGCGTCGTGTGACTGAATGGTGTGAATGAAAATCCACGGCGGCGATGCACTAGTGGTGGCTGTTGCACTGACAAGGTGGTTGCACAATTTCCATCCCAAACAATTCATTTGTCGACGATGGTTGTCCGCGGTTTTGTATTTTAAATATTTTGACGAGTGGCGTCAAGTGCACATGGTCGGTCACATAGCACCACGCTGATCGATTGATGTTTTTCGTTTTCGTCGTGAGAGCTTGATAGGCTCGAATGTCTGACCAAGCGGTTGAATTTGGACCTTCGTGAAAAAATGGCAGTTCAGTTAATGGACGCTTAGAACACGCAGTATGTAGTATGGCCCTAATAGTCTAGTTTTGAACACTATGAGAAATGCCTCATTTACACTCAAACCTCCATTTAGGTAGGATCCATTTAGGTAAAATCTATTTAGGTCCCTCCATTTAGGTAACGTTACCTAAATAGAATTTGGTTGTGTTCAGAACGGTTGGAGTACTTAAGATTGATGACGTCATACCCGACATTAACCTATCATTCACCTGTTTTTATTTTGGCCTCCAAACCCAACATAGACCCAACAGTTGTTCGATGTTGGTCCAACAGCGACCCAACATACGATAAAAATTTACCCGACATTGACCCGACATTCAACAATTTTTCAGTCTGGCGGAATTTTTCAGGGTTTTTTTGTGTTCCGTGCCCAGCTAGTCATTTGCATGACAATTCTCACCTGAGACCCTCCAAAACCCCCTAAAACGCCCCTGAAGCCCCTCCCCTTCAAAAACTCCCTTGAAAGTTCTCTGAAACTCCGCATGACCATCTTTAAATCTCCTATTCGAGTCACTCTCCCTAGTTAAACTTCTTTGCAACCTTGTACTCCATTTAGGTAATGAACTGAATCCATTTAGGTAATGAATCCATTTAGGTAAAAATTCTATTTAGGCAGTCCCGACCCATTACCTAAATGGAGGTTTTGGTGTACATTGGAACTGAGTTCTCAATTTAAAATTAATAACTATATTACGTTTTTCCGATGTTTTACAAACACTATAAATGTTTGTATGATGAAGTCCATACCAGTCTCCCCACATCACGTCGTAAAAACCTTTTGCCAGACAAATTTCAGCCCCATCAATAGTGTGTACAAAAATGTCGATTTCCAAGCATTACATAAGCGCGGTCAATGTTTTTGCCTAGTGTGTTTTCAAAAACTATACATTGTAGCAGCCCCCGACGAGTTCAAACAAGAGGCTGATTGGCACCATTCATAGCGCGATCGATCCCGACGACGACGACGACGACGGCTCCGAACGGCCAAACGACTTAACCTCTGCGGTTAACTTTTGCACTGGACTTCAATCAATCCTTTCGAAAGGAGGGAACCTTTCTTTGTATTTTTCGTCATCGTCGTCGTCGTCGTCGTTGCTGTCGTCTGTGGAAACTGATCTACTGCCACCGGGGATAAAAACTCTCCATTGCAAATTACACAAATCAATCAAATATATTATCGCCCATTAGTTACGTGAGCGAGCCGGGGGACTTTCAGACATGATACCAAACCAATTGACTGTCATCGCCCGAGGGAAGCGATATTAAAACAAACACAATTAATCAGTGAGTAGCATAACATGAAATATGCTTTGCGGCTGAGAATGTGGGTTGAAGCCAGTTGCTAAGTTTTTATTGTCATAATTCGACGGCGAGCAAGATGGTGCATACTGATTGACATGACGTCGTCAAACGTTGCGTTGGTTTGCTTTACCTAACTAGACTTGTGAATAAATCATCTGTAAGGAAGCTTCTCAGTTAATCTGAGTTGTTACTTCAACCGGAACAAATCGAAAGTTTTCAATGTTTTAATGGTGTTAATCTTCAGATTCTCAAAAAAAATACATTCCTCTAGCATTAATACATAATATGATTGGTCAGAATTATTCTACCTCTAACAAAGTTTCTATTAACCGAATGCTCAATCGTAGGAATACGTCAAAGAAAGGTACAACTGTACATATTATTCAACAGGTCAAATAATTCTATGAATAGTTTCACAATTTTGTAGAGCCTTTGACAAATTTTCCATTATTTTTACCGCATAGGGGAAAGAGGGGCATAACGCCCCGGCTAAGCATATGTGGTCATAAACCTCAAGTGATGCTTATTTTAAGGTCGTATTCTGCCTTGGAGAGAAGTTTACTCCCTTGTCTAAGAGACTTCAACTTTTGGCCCGCGTGTTCACAAAATTTCCCATTCAAATAAACAATTCAAAAAAGTGTTACTTTTTAGGTGCCCGAAAACTGCAAGGGGCAAAACGCCTTTTGGGTGAGGCAAAACGCCCGCTAGCGTTTCCCGCTTTGACTTGTTGTGAAATACCAAGAGATCTTCCCAGCAGTAAATGAAGGAGTAGGAGGCGCGTGGTAGTTGAATGGGATTGACTCCATATAATCAGCGCGCAATGTCTTAATTTCTGTGCGCTGCAAATTAGGGAATCTTTCCAAATGTGAAAAATCGTCGTTTTTTAAGCTTTTCTTATGACAATAGCAGCCGTTCTTGGGCTCAACCTGCTCAGTTTTAGTTCTAGTTTGCTTGCATCTCACCAAAACTTTTACAATATGATGAAATCGCGTGAAGGCGTTTTGCCCCCGGGGGGCGTTATGCCCGCAGTTCCCCTTACAATCATACAGATTTTTTGATTAAATTTCCCACTGATTAGAAATTTTCATCGAAAATTATTCATTGTACTAGTAGACAAAAAAAAACGTAAGCCATGAGCTTTAATCAACAACCAAAACTTTCCATTTATTAATAAGTTCTGATTTTTGAACCATGCTTATAGTGAAACAGTTTAAAAATGCTACCTAAAAATTAAATCTAACAATTGAAAAAAAAAATCTTCCCGAATAAAAAGTTAACTTTAACACTTTCGATTATCTGAACTATTTTTTTTCGTCAGATTGATGTAAGTCAAGATGTTGATGAAATTATGGAAAGTTTTCCTTATTTATTTTCCAATATTTATATTCTAAAACATTCTCAATATACATTTTAAATAAAGGATTTCAAGGAGAAACCTTAAACATTTAAACTCAATCTGAGTCTTGGTTACGAAGAACGAGATGTATGAATTGAACAACTTTGCTTAAAAATATAACATAAATCGATTTTCAAATCATCAGCCCTGTTTTAGAAATCGAAAAAAAAATCCGTCCCTCTGTCAGCTTACCGAATTCAGAAAGCTGTAAGCAACAAACTAGAAAATATGTCGTATATATATATATATATATATATATATATATATATATATATATATATATATATATATATATATATATATATATATATATATATATATATATATATATATATATATATATATATATATATATATATATATATATATATATATATATATATATATATATTTTTTTTTTTTCAGAAAGTTCCACATATTGCTTTAACCTTTCAGGACAAAAACCATTGCAAAAAGAACAGCTATTATTAGACATACGCTTTCACTATACTTCAGGTACCAGCTGGAAGTCTGTTAGAATGCCTTAAGGCGAAGCTGGATGTATTTCCTAACTTTTTTTGTTTTCGTTTTTTTAAATAAATGGAGCGTTATTTTCGCAAATGGTTTTCAAATATATTTAGAGGAAAGATCAAGGTATCTCCTTGAAAAATATCAAAAACCAAAATATGAGTAAATGTAATCAGTTTATCCAACTAACCATCCTTCTCCATCCCCAGCTGTCGCAAAGACGTAATCAGGATATGTCTCAACACTCACCAATCCTCCGTTGTGTCAATTTTGTCTAAGAGTCAGAGATAAGTCCCAAATCTACGTGTTTTGGTAACAGTCGGGAAGCAGGAAACCCCCATAACAGCGGTGAAGAATTGTACCACTTAAGACTATATGAGACTTGCTTAATATTCTTGCCAATGTAAACTAATATTGTCATTAAGAAACAGAACAAAAAAACTGATCCCGGGTAGAGGAAAAGAGCTCAATAATAGCATATTTTGATATTGAGATCAAAATGTGATATTGGTTTGATTGATATAAGAGATAAAATGATCTAAAAATAATATCTAAAATTTACTCTTGGAACATCATAATCATATCATATTTAGATCTTGTAAGATCTAACCAATAGCAGCAAGCTATTTGTTTGATCTTGAAATATCAAATATTGATATTGTTTAGATGTTCCAGGAACATTTTTCTGATATTATTCCCAGATCTTTTATCTCTTATATCAATCAAACCAATATCACGTTTTGATCGTCAGTACTTCACCTCTACCCGGGTTGTGGTCTCTTTTCTTGAAAAGTATGTAATTTGTTTTTTTTTTTACAAACTATCACCAATTTCATCAAAAAATGTTTTAAAGTTTCTTTCAAGGATGTCCTTTGAACTAATTTGCGGTAAATACCACACGCATTTAAAACATATTTGTTCAAATGCTTTTTATTTCTTGCAGTTGTTGTTTTTTTTTTTTTATTGTTTTGAAACGGGGTGACGAAGGTTTTATCGACAGGTTTGTTCTCTTCGTCATGGGGTTTTTTGTGGGCCCGACTGCCTGAAATTTGGGCATACAACTCAGCTTGGTTGGAATTTGAGGCCAACTCTGAGTTCAACAGGCTTCAAAAAAAAAACCACGACGAAGTGAACAGAACTGCCTAAGATACGTAAGTTCCCATTATGTGACAAAAATAGAAATAGATTCTTCAAAATGAAATTATGTTCTCAGTATTATTCATATTCAAAAAAGAGACTGTTTTCTTATCTATCTCTTTTGATAGCCGAATACTTATTCCAAAAAATCTCCCCAAAGTATCCCTAGCCTCTGGAAAAATACAAAAATGTTTGTCCGAGTTTCATCGAAACTTGTTCATATTGTTTGGCGAATCTAGCTTCTTCTTTTTTTCGCACCCATCTTCTTTGATAAACACGAGAAAGAGCGGGATGAAAAGGGGTACCGCGGAACCTGTTTCCATCCTTCTCTTTCTCGTGTTTGTTTAGGAGAGTGAGCAAGAAAAAAGAAAAAGCTAGATTCGCCAATGTTAATATTACAAAATAGATGATGATCAGACCTTTAGTCATGCATGATTTATCAGAAATATATTCGGTAAACTCCCTTTTTTCATTTGTTTTTCTTCAAAACTTTGTCGCATTTTTGTATGTTCTGAGAATTTCTTAAAAATCTCACCTATCAATACCATCAGCTATGTCGACGGAAGATTTGGGAAATGTTTAGATTTTCCAAAAAATCTGAATAAAGGAAACCTCTAGAAAAGCCTATTAAACTAATCACGGAAAAGTAAAGAAAGAATCGTTGAAGAATTCCAAATAAATTTGGAAAATCCTGGAAGTTCCCTTTCCATAAATATGAAAATCTGATTGAAGTCTGAAAGTTAATCTGATTTTACGAGAGACAAATTGATCTCAAAGGAAAACTTCACAATTTCTCGGATTTTTTTTTTCGCGCTTATGTCGAAGCGTGACCAAATTCTAATTGTAGTCAGAGAAGTACAGCATGTGCTTAGTAAAAATAAACCATTTTTATAAACTGAATTCAGCAGAACCAGTTGCTTGGGGATGCCTTTGTTTGCACAGTGGCTTGCATCTATGTGGTATTGAAAAAAAAAAATAAGAAGAATCAGCTTTGTGAAGAAAACGAAACATTTTTAGTAATTATATTGTTGTTCCACGTGGTATTCTTTCGATGAACACTCATGCAAGAAGAAACAACCAGTGGATCAATGTCTGAGGCAGTTTAAGAAAATCCCTAGGTTTATCCGAATTATCAAAATTTGGAATTGCCAATATATTTGAAAATAATTTTAACCCGAGTGTGTCCAACAGTGTTTCCGGTTATCTTTTTCGATTTTAATTCTCGATATTTAACATGTTTTATTATATGAGATTGATCAAATACTTGCCGCTGAAGCAATTAGGCCGATGCAAATATTCATTTTCTATGTTCGAGACCTCTCTTTGAGCACGAGGTAAGGATAAAAATGAAGAAAGACAGAAATATAAAAAAAAATAAGATGCAATAAAAATTTAATAATTAACCCTCTAATACCCAGATTTTTGATTTTGATCTAAATATGTATGATTTTTCGTCATCTAAAATCGATTTAAACATGTTTTGGAAGATGATTCTTTTTAATTCTTGATTTCGTGAATTTTAGTTTTTGATTTTTCTAATTTTTATTTTTAAACATTCCCACACTTTTATATTTTTCCTGAAAGCCTATTTGGGGTACGGATTTTTTGAGATGAAAACATGTTGAGATTTTATGATAATTGTTGAAATATTTTTATTTTTATTTATTTTCATAGAAAATATTATTTTCCGTTTTATTTTAAGGAAACTAATTTAAGAGTGTATTCGATTCCCTTAAACTATTAAACTAGGGTAGAACGATTTGGGAAAAAATAAAAATATGTTAAATCACGAGTTCCCAACCGGTGGTCCGCGGCCCCCTGGGGGGCCGTGAAGCCAGTCTAGGGGGGCCGCGATGTTACCGAAAAAAAAATTGTTAAATTTTTATTCTTTTTTTGTGCAAATTATACCAATTTTCAATTTTGTATACCGCCAGCCGCAATTTGAGAAATAAATTTTCAGTATAAAAAGCCGTCAGAAAAAAAATTTTCGGCTGCGCCGCTATTTTTCAGTTACGACTCAAATCCAGTGCTGAATATTTCATTTCGTCATATCTAAATTCAACCACCTACAGCTCATTTTAGAAGCTGAATCTGAGAATATGGTATATGAAAAACTTGTGCGGCTAGGCCAGTTCTGCTAAAAAGTCACGGAAAAACCACTACTTTCCTAATATTTAAGGTAAATGTCACGGACTACCTTCGAAAAATCCCAATGATATTCACGGTGAATATCATTTGGCATGTTTCAAAAGTAGCCCGTGACATTTACATCAAATATTCGAAAAATAGCGGGTTTTCCGTGACTTTGCGGCTAGACCATTTCGCACAAGTTTTTCATATACCACTAGCTGTCCCCGGCAAACTTTGTCTTGCCTACTGCGTTTTTTTAACGTTTCAAGTTTCTAGCCAAGACTAGAGCCAAGTTCAAGTCCCCGTTCAAAATGCACGAAACCTAATTTTCAAAAAACTCTCAATTTTTCCATGTTTTTTTGCCTCCTAAACCTTCCTTGGAAGAAAACTAACAGAACAAAACTAAGACGGCCAAAATCGGACCTTCCGTTCGCAAGTTATGCGCGGTCCCACGTATGCCACTGCATTTTTATATATATATATAGATATAGATAGATATTCTCAGGTTCAGCTTCTAAAATGAGCTGTAGGTGGTTGAATTTAGATATGACGAAATAAAAATTAAATCGAATATTCATGACATGATTTTTACGAAATGTGAGTGTCGAATAAAAACAAGTATCATTGATCATCCAAAATCCCTCCAACAGTAAATTTCCGGCTACGTCACAGTACCCAAAAAACTCAGTTTCGTTCATTTAATTCATATTTTTTTCTAAAAATTTTCATTGGGCCGCAGATGTTTTGACAATTCTTAAGGGGGTCGCCACTTTAAAAAGGTTGGGAACCCCTGTGTTAAATGTAGCGATTCAATACAAAATAAACAATGACTTCTAAAAGGTGACTAAAACATCAATTTTTCAATGATTTTAAAAAAAATGTAAATACTCTTTAAAATACACCAAAAACCATTTTGAGATATACAAAACAGTCCTAAGTATCAGCCAAAAATATAAAAAATTTGATTTTTTACGAAACAAAAATTACAAAAATGCTCAAACTATACCCCGTCTAAAGGCGGGGTTGGGTATTAGAGGGTTAAGTTTATTGAAAAAACAATTTTCAACTATTGCAACAAGTATTTTCAATCATTTTTTCTGATGAGTAGTCAAGTTTTTGTCACCTCTTCAATATTTTGGGATGTTTAAATCGGCTTCTTAGGATGTTTCATTTCCATATTGCAACTGGCCTTCCGAAAATCCCATGTATTGAAGTATGTTGTTTAAAAACATGTGCCCAAAAATCTAGATTTTTTCGGCACACACGGTGATTGAACCGGTCCAACCGAATATTTTCTTGAAATATTATGAGTTTCAGAGCTGAATAAGCCCAAAATTGATGGCAATACCATCGTTTTCATTTTATGGATACCCTTTGACTCTGACGGCATTTTACGGGTGTTATTATTGCTGGCCAAACTAAAATTTCTAAAAATTACACCCCAGTTGTTCTAAAAATTACTGAAATGTTCCAATACCTTTGAAATGAATTAAATAATCTTCAGGGAAGAGATAATGCTCAAACTCCATTTGAACATTAGAATTAACTGTCAGTAAGAACTCAACTAGAATTTCTGGACAAATAACTAAAACTTAGAAGGAAAAACCCGGGAAAGAGCTCCTTGGCCATTTTTTAAAACATCCCAAAATTATAGAAAATTTCTGAATAAAAATCTCATCAAAGTTTTATTGAAAAAAAGAATTCAAGAACTCTTAACCAACTAGAATTGAATTCATATAAAGCTGACACGTAGTTTTCGAGATTATGCTAGTGAAGGTATTTTTTTTAATAATTGATGGTATTCATTCAAATTAAAAACAAATTTAAGAAATTATTGAAAACCACATCAACAAAATCTTGAAAAAGAGTTTATATTAAACTGTCTTCAACGTTAGTTTTGAAAATATGTAATTCCGAAGGAAATTCACAAGGAACCAAATTGAAATTCCTGAAGAAAATTATAAAAAATATGTAAATAAATTTTGAAAAAAAAAAACAATTGATAGTAATATTATGGAAAATGTTTTTTTTTCCTGAGTCATACATGTTCTTCATCAAGGATATTTTTAAAAGTGTTGAAATCTCTCCAATATTTGTGAAAATTTTCAACAATAATCGACCAAGAACTCACATTGGGAAATGTTGGAAAAATAACAGCGAAAGCTTTTCTGAAACACCCCTCCAAAAGTCTCACTCGAAAAATGTCTGGAAATTGATTCCAAGGTTTCCCTGAAATTCATTAAGATTAAAATTGAGCTATTTCAGCTCAGGCAAATTTCATTTAAATAAATTATTCTTAATTTTATTTCTTAAAATTAACAGTAAATTTCCCTATTTAGATTTTTTTTTCTAAAATTTTACGTATCGCAGCATAGTTAATTTAAAACTTACTGATTTTTTTGTAATAAATTTCATTACCTTCAAAAGGAACTATAGAAAATTTTTATGCAAAACATATTGTTCAAATTTCATTAAAATTTCAAAATAAACTTTCGGGAAGTTGGGAATTTCTGGGAAAAAATAAAAAAATAGAAAAAAATGGTAAAGAGCTCCCAGGCAATTCTAACAATATTCTGGAATTTCAAGAAATGTTTCTGAATAAAAATCACATTCAAGGTGTATTAAAAAACACAAAGATATAAAAACTATTATTGTAAAAATTCTTAATCAATTAGTAGTCAATTCAGTTTCGCCAACATCAGAAATAAATTTATTCATATTTTGTTAGTCTAAGCGAATTTCTTTGAAAATATTCAATAACTGATGGTATTTATTCAAAATACAAATAAATTTCTGGGTCATTCGAGAAATTTTAAGGTATCTCGCAAATAAAATTTAAAAAAAGGTTTTAAAAACTATCTTTGAAAAAAAAATTAACATTTTTCTACAAGAAACATCACTGGATCCCCATTGGAATTCTTGAGAAAATTCACTCAAAAATACATTCGAGTTTTTTTTTTCGATAGCCTTAAAAATGTGTGAGAAATTTTTGATAAAATGTAGAAATTGTTTTAGGGAAAACTTTGGAATCATTCGCAAAAAAAAACCTTAGCTAAGAGTAGTGGAGGAGTCAATCTTAGTTCTTGTCAAGGGCATCATGGCTGCCTTGCTAGAGCTATGGGTATCCAATGTAGTCAACATGTTGTCGGTAAGTGGTACTTTATTCAATATTAAATATTGATGACAATATTCTATCTGCATGTATTCGATCCACACTCTGAACAATGCAGCCTAAATACTTGACAAAAAGATATGCTATAATTATTGAAGTTAAAAGAAGTTTAAAAATTATGAATCTTTAACCTTATAAGATCGAATTGTAGCTTGCATAACTTTTGCGTGAAATTTCGTTCAACATTTATAAAAAACGTGTAAATTAGCATGGAGTCAAATCGTTCAAGAAATGTTCTAAAAGAAAAATATAAATTTTAAGTATGAAAAAAGATTTTATATTTAAAACTCCGGAAAAGCACAATTTGTCAAACGAGGTGACAACAGGTTTTGATTTGATAGAATATTTGGTATCGTTACTAAATCATTAGGGCTTCCCTACATATTAAAATGCATGTCCAAAAGTGTTTCATAATGTTGTCACAATAACAAATGCATCGGCAAAACAGTCACGCTGAACAAATACAAGGATTGTATAGCATGTGTGTACAAAAAGTACTAAATAATTATCTGGATATTTATACAGCATTTAAGTTGAGATGATAAGATTTCATCAATAAAACATGTTATGTAAGCAATAAATACTAAATATTAGCACATTTATTCTACATGTTTGCTAATCAATAGAAAAACTTGGGTAGCTAAGACTGCTTTGCAAACGTGTGTATCAAATGAAAGAAAATTCTAAGTGAAAAAAAATCGAGATAAAAACTGTTCCTTTTGATCCCAATTACATGTACAAGGGATTGTCAAAATAACTGGGGCAGGTAAAATTTTCCCCGTTCAAAAAAATGTTCAACTGTAACTTTTTGAAAAGGGCATATTCTCAAATTTTTATTGCAAGTTCATCAACTAAGTGTGTATCAGTGGTCCTAATTTGGAAAAGATCGGGCTATTTTGCACGAAGCTATAAGAGCAATGAAATTTTGACCGTTTATGGCCGATATAACGAGCTATTAAAAACTTTTGATTATTGTTTGAGAATATTTAATGTCCTTTACGAAAAGTTACAGCTCATTGACCTTTTTTTAGTGAAAATTTTATCTGTCTCAATTATTTTGAATATCCCTTGTATTTCGACCACAACTGTAAGATCCTCTTCAGTGTCTCGTTCTTGACTCGTCTAAAATCTACATCTACTAAATCCCTAAATTGGTAAAATTCAACCGCCAAATTAAGGAAACAAATAATTTCAAATTTGAAACTTATGTTTATAATATTTTGAAATGTAAAACGACAAAATGTTAAAATGTAAGATTCCACTCGAAACTGGAAATGCCACCCATAGTGTATGGCATTGACCAGCACTAAATTAATGAACACAATTTCCCCCTAAATCATGCCCTAACAACAAACCAAACGATCTGGAGGTCACCGAAGGAAATCTATCGTTCGTTCTAATGCCGCGCTTTATCACTTCGACGCAAATTTAAACAATGAACATCATTCAAATCACTGCCTCCAAACGGCACCCCACCGAACTCACCCCGCTTTCCATCCCGGATAATTTATGCTAATTGAAACAAAAATCCGAACGAAAACATAACCGCGTCGATATGATAAAAAGCCCCATCCAGCAGCAGCAGCACCAACAGCAACCGAAGAGCTATTTCGCCACCAACAGATTAACGAAAAATAATTTACACAAACTTCAGACCCATCAACAGCGCGAGCAGGGAGGCAGGCAGCAACAGCAGCAGCAGCACAAGCACAGGAGACAAATCCCAAAAAGAAACAAAAAATAACATATAACCCTATTGGGGACAAAGCACACAAGGGGGCGTTCATGTAACCAAACAGTCTTTTTTTTTCGCTGCTCGCTGACCACCGCCATTCTCGGTTGTCCAAAAATATTTTTTGCGGAATTCCTCGCGCGCCCGGTCCCAAATGTGTTCAACTCACGACTCGTTTTCGATTTTGGTTCGTTTTGGTTTTTCGTTCGATCCAATCGGGCTGCGAGGCTGCAGGTTAGTCGAATGTCCTTTTGGGTCAGGCCTGCAACAACCGGATCTTTCGATTTTGGCACAAGTCACTTTGTTCGATTTTTTTTTTTTCAAATCTTTTGGAGCTTAGTCACTGTTTTTTTCTTGTTTTGGGTTGTTTTGCATAATCACTCAGGAATTTCACAGCCGCGTTTGAAGAACTCAAGAATTTTTCGATGACGTTAGAGATAGGACATAATCACTTACTTTTTCAGAATTTGAGGCACTATGCAGCGAATGCAGACGAATTTTCTTCTCCTTGTTCTGAGTTCAGAACAATCAAAATTGTCACTTCACAAATTCTAAATCCTCCGCCTAGACGGAAATGTCACAGCACTATTCGGCAGAATCACTCGTCACGTTGTGTCCGCGCGTTGCGCAATCGATAACGCAAGGATTCACTTCAATCCACCCGATTAAAAAAAAAAGGAAATCGTCACAATCCGGCGCTTTATCAGCACAGAACAGAAAAAAAATCCTCCCGAGAGAACAAACACACACGAAAAGGAAGCAAACAATTTCGGCGAACGATCACCTAACTATGAGTGCGGGTCGCCAAGATCAACACCTTTTATAGCCGATCACGTTTTCTCCCTTCGACTGCAGCAGCAGCAGCCCGCGCGGGTGCGCGAATATCTCATCAACCCGAAGCCCGCCGCCTTTCTTCCTACGGCTGCTAGCTGCTCTCACCCGCCCGCCCGCGGGGCATAAGAAGGTTCCTCGCCGCTTACCTGCTGGCTCTAGAAGTCACCCCCGAAAATCGCGACACGCAAATCGAGCGCACCCGCGTGCGCCAACGAGGGATGCTCCGCGGGGTCACTCACGCTCACCGTAGCTCTGACCGGCACGTTGGCTGCGAGCACAATCGGCGAGCTCACTCTCTTGCAACCCCTAAATGCTAAACTCGCGCGAATCGTGTGCGTTCGATCGCGAAGGGGTTGAGCGAAATCTCCCGCGGTGAGTGGCCTCAGCTCCCCAACTCTCGGAGATCGCAAAATTAATGCTCTGAGAATTGTGGTCAGCCTCCCCCGGGGTACGAGAGCGCAGAGAGGAAGATCCGTCGACGACGAAGACGGTGGCATCAGCAAACAATCGCGCAGATGAGATTTGTTTTGATATTTATCTCTCGCATATGCTTGATTCGCTTGGTTCGGTTAGGCGGCGATGGGGGTAGCATTTTCGCGATCATCCGGTTTGACGTAGGTCACGATTTTCCTCTCGAAAGAAATTTGAATTTTTCAGTGGAATGGTTGGGGAGAAACCGGATTGGTTGGAAGGGCTGTGAATACATAATATCTGTGAAAATGTCCCTTCAAGGGACACAATAAAGATGCCTAAAATGCATAATTTATTGATGACATCCGTCATGTAGCGATAGGGCCCGTGACATTCTAAGGTTAGACTACATTTCGGAGCACCTGCGGCGGTTCAAGCAAGCATCAGTTATAAGATGTGCAACCTACATATATTTTAACCAGTTAAATGTGATATTTAGGCACCCAAAGGTGTTATATATGTTAATGCATTGGTATCTGGCAATGCTATTTAGTGATTGTATGTGCCTTAATACAAAATGGTCAAGTATAATTTTAGTTTTAATGCTTGAGGGGGAGTTGTGACATAATGTTACTTATTTACACAGAGAACAAAAACTTTCAGCAAAACTTTTGGAACAGCATCCATAAAACACTTGGAAAATTCAAGGAATTTAAAAAGGAACTTAACTCTTGAACAAGTTCTGAAGTAATCCTTGCAGGATATCACGTATATTATCCAATAATCTAGTCTCAGACCGGGAGAAGCCCAAGGAGGAAGATCCATAGGAATTATGGGAGGAATCCCTCACCATCCTGGAAAAAAACCCCGGGCAGAATCCCTGAAAATATCCTGACAGTAATCCTTGAAGGGATCCCCGAGAGCAATCCATGAAATGATCCTGAATTAAACCCTGAAAAAATCTTGAGAATTGTCCTTCAGAATCAAGGGTGAATCTCGAAAAGAATAAATGAAGGAAAGCAGAAAAAAAATCTTGGAGAAATCTATAACAGAATCTCAGAAGGATACCCTGAAATAATCTCGGAAGCATACCCTTACATTCCAGGAAAAGTTTCCTGAGAAATACTTAAATAAGTCTCGGCAGCCAAACAAACGAGTTCCAGCATATGACACAGGGAACATTCTAAAGAAATTTCTATGTCTTGGTATAAATCCCTGAAGCGATCCCTAAACGAATCCTGACCCTTCAACTACCTTGGAATAATCCTGAAAGAATCCCGGCAGAGATCTGTGAGAGAATTCTGGATGAATCCATCAAAGAATCCCAGAAGGAGTCTCTGAAAAAATCTCTTTCTTGGATTTCTTGGAGGAACCGTAAAAAGGATCCTTCAAGGAATCGTTATTAAAAAAAAAAAAAACAGTAGAAATCTTGATCAGATAAGTACCTGGATGAAAACCAAAGAGTTGAAGAATTTTTTGATAAAACCAGCTGGTACCCTCATAGGAATCCTTAAATGCATCTCGGGAAAAATACCTAAAAAAATGCCGAAAGCGATCCTAGCAGGGGAAAACAATCCCGGAGGAAATCCCGGGAAAAATCCTTGAAATTCTGGAATAAACTAATTGAATGCTGGGAAATATCTCCGAAGAAATACCGCGTGAAATTTCAAACTGGATTGTGATAGGAATTAATGGAGAAATTTCGGGAGGGCTTCAGAAATAAATTTCAGAAATAAATTCTGAAATAACCTTGACAGAATCCTGAATAAATTTCAGGGGAAATCTCTAAAAAGCCGCCGGGATTGATGAATGGTGAAATTCGGAAAAGAATAAGGAAAGGAAATACGGAGGAAACCGTTGAAGGAATTCCAGAAAAAATCCGAATGAAATCCATAACAGAATCTCAGTGGTACTAAATAGTAATAAATCCCGGAATCTCTACAATAATCCAGAGACAATTTCCTGGAATCCCTAATTGAATCTTCGGAGGAGCCCCTAGAAGGGGCCGAAAGGTGTGCCGAGAAAAATCAATGAAGGAACGCCGGAAGCTCGCTGCACTTTACGACGAATCCAGCGTCCAGAAGGTGGTCAAAGCCGGAAGGGTAAGATGGGCAGGACATGTTGCAAGAATGCCGGACAACAACCCTGCAAATTTGGTGCTCGCGACAGATCCGTTTAGCACAAGAAGGCGTGGATCACAGAGAGCACGATGGGCAGATCAGGTGGAGCGCGACTTGACGAGCATCGGGCATCGTGTATTACGGAGAAATACTGTTGATTCAGTTTTATCTTGATTTTGATGTAATACTTAAGGACAGACTAGTTAGAACCCCAAAATGGCCGCCACAATGGCCGACTTTGGCACCTACTCATGATTTCGGAAGCACAAATCTCTTCGTAAACAAAACCAGCGCACCTGGTCTTCTTATTTTACGCTAATTGCAAGTGAGCAAGAACAGAATAACAAAATGCATTGTTGTTTGCAGTTTGTTTCTTTAGATTTGTGCGTCTGAAGTTCTGATGCACTGTTGAAGCGGGATTTCAAGACGTTTGTCCTTAATAAATGAAATGAACGCCAGAAGGAATCTGCAGAAAAAGCATTGGAAGAAGATCAGAATGAAACTTGGGAAGAATCCCTTAAGAAATTTTGGTAAAAATAATAACGATATCATGGGAGGTATGAAGGAATTCTGGTTGAAATTCCTAAAGGAATCTTTGAAGGAGAGAACTCTAGAAGAATTCTAAAGGAATCCCTTATGGCCAGGAAAGGAATCCTTAAGGTGATCCCAAAAGCCCAAACTTTTTCACGAGCCCCTGAAAAAATTCCAGGAGGAATCAATAAATGAATTCCTGATGGATTGCCGATAAATATCCCTGAAAGAAATTTCTAGGGAAATCCCGGAAGGAATCTTTGAGTTGTCGGAGAAATCATGGAAAATTCATGAAAGAATCTCCGGGGCTATCTCCACTTCCTGGAATGTATATAAATGTAAATGAATCCCATAAAAAAAAACAATTTATTCCTGGTGGATCTCTAAAATAATCCTGAAAGATTATTTAGAAGGTTATATCAGCCATTCCATAGAAAAACGGTGTAGTGCAACTCCGATTGTCGTGAAACCTGAATCCTGCAGGAATACCTGGAGAAAACCCTAGAGGAAACTGTAGAGGAAATTCTGAAAGTGGCCCTGGATGAATTCCTTGAGGAACTCCTGGAGGAACACCTGGAGAAATTCATGGAAAAATTCCTGGAACAATGCCTAGAGGAATTCTGGGAGGAATACTTGGAGAAAATTCTGAATAAACCGCTTGCGGAATTCTAGGAGCAATTCCTGGAAGAATTTCTGGAGGAATTCAGGGAGAAATTCCTGGAAAATTTTTTGAAGAAATATCTTGAGGAATTCCTGGAGCAATTTCTAACGAAATATCAAGGGGATTCCAGGGTGCGTTCCTGAAGAAATACCTAGAAGAATACTGTAAAGAATCCGTATAGGAATTTCTGAAGGAATATTTGGAGGAATTCTAAGAGAAATCCCTGTCGAAAGCCCTAAATGAATTTTACTATTACTTTAGAGCTTTTAGTAGAACTTGTTACTTCAGACTCTAGTTTAATTTAAAAACACTTCACTAATACTTTACTTTTGCAAAAGAAAATAAAAAATGAATAACTCTTTTAAAGAAAAACTAGAAAGGACGAGCAAATTCCTTTTAATTCTACTACTGTGCTTATCTTCGGACAGATAGGCCTATTTCGTCTGTGACTTACAGACTTCTTCAGTGTCAAGTGCTCGACTGAATGCCTGGAGAAATTCCCGGAAGAATTCCTAGAGGAATCCTTGGACGAATTCCTCGAAAAAAATCCCTAGAGAAATTCTGGGAGGAATCCCTGGAGAAATTTCGGAAGCAACCTTTTGAGAAATTCCTAGAGCAATTTTTAAAACAATTCCTGGAGAAATTTTAAGAATAATTTCTGGAGGAAATCCTGGAGGAACCCCTGGAGGAATTCGTGGAGAATACTCCGGCGGAATCTATGAGGCAATTCCTGGAGGAATCTCTGAAAGAACCCCAGGGCAAGAATCCTTTGAGGAATTCCAGGAAGAATTACTGAAGCAATGCCTGGAGGAATTCCTAGAAGAATCCTTAGAGGAATCCTTAATGAAATCCTAGTCAAAATCCTTCGGGGAATCTATACAAGAATCCCCGAAGGAATTCCAGGGAAATATATTCGAAAATGTTGAAATTTTTTCTCAAGGGATCCCAGGAGGATTTCCGTAGAAATTCGTGTTGGGATGGAATTCCTAGAGAAATTCGTGGAGAAATTGGTGGGGTAATTCATGAAAGGATTTTCGATGGATTTTCTGGAGGAGGAGAGTCTTGAGAAATTTCTAGATGAAATCTTGGATGACCCCGGAGGAAAAAAGCCTGGAGTAATTCCCGGACGAATATTTAAAGGAATATCTCTAGGAATCCCTTTAGAAATCCCTGGAATAATTCCTGGAGGAGCTCCTAAAGGAATGCGTGTAGGAATGCCAGAATGAATTCCTGTAGGTGTTCTTGGAAGAATTCCTGGAGGAATCCCTGTAGAAATCCCTAGAGAATTTCCTAGAAGAATGCCTGGAAAACCCCTCAAGGAATGGCTGGAGGAATTCCTGGAAACGTGCCTGTAGGAAATCCTGGAAGAATTTTAAGAGGAATCACTGGACCACTGAAAAAATTTCTTGAGAAGTTCCTGGGGCCTATAGGAATTCCTAAAGGAATCTCTGGAATTAAGAGGAACTCCTGGATGAATCTCAAGAGGAATTCCTGGAGGAATCACTACAGGAATTCCTGGAAGAATCACTCCAGGAATTCTCGGAGAAATCTATGGAGGAATTCTTAGAAGAACCCCTGCAGGAATTCGCAGGGGAATCCTTGTAATCCCTGGAGGAGATTCTGGAAGAATGGCTGGAGGAATCCCAGGACGAATTTCTGAAAAATCCAAAGAGCAATTCCTAAAGGAATTCTAGGAGGAGTTTCTGAATAAATCTAAGGAGAAAGTACTAAAGTAATCGCAGAAAGAGTTCTTGAAGAAATCCTAAAGTAACCTTGGGAAGAGTTTGTGGGGGAACTCCCAGAGGAATCCCTATGACAGTTCCTTCAGAAATCTCTGGAAAAATTCTTGGAGAAACCCCAGGAGGAATCTCGGAAATAATCCCAAGAGGAATTCCTTAGGGAATCCCCAAACAATTCCTGGAGGAGCTCCTGAAAGAATTCCAGGAGGAATTCCTGAAGGAAACCTGGAGAAAAATTTCTGGAGGAATACCTGCAGAAATACCTTAAAACATCTTTTTTTAAATGGGAATCCTTGGATAAACACCTGTTGAAATTGTAAAAAATATCACTAGAACAATCACTGGAGGAAAAATACCCAGGAGAATTTCCTGGAGGAATTCTTGGTGAAATTCGTAGAGGGATGCATGCTGGAATCACTGAAGGAAGCTGATGAAATTCGTCGATACAACCTTGAAATGAAATGAATAAAAATCTTAAAAAATTTTTTTTGATAATTATTGATAAAATCCTAAATCATAAGAATAGTTTATTTCTTGAAAGTCTTTTTCTGGAACTATGATATGTAATCTTTGGTTCGCTCGATAAAAAAAAAATATGGCAACCAGGAAGGGGGCAGTATCGACCGCACAGAGTTATGCAAAATCATGAACGAAAACGGCTTCTCCGGGAGCTCACTAGACTTATCAATGTGACGTTGGATGGTGTAAAAAACTGTGTAAGGCTTAGCTTAAAAAAGTGTCTCAGAATCATCTAATCATTGTATGAAATTGTTCAACATGCTTTACGTTACTTTCAATGTTTTTATTTTTCTCAAACGTTTTTTTAAGAAAAAAAAAAACACAATCATAAATTTACTCCGTAGTGCTTGACTGCTTTCTTTCGCTTTCATATTTCAATTGTTCATATCCAATCATCCTTCACCCAACAAGCAAACAATTTAGCGATTATCATCAACAATTTACTGTATCCATTTGAAATGTGTTCCGCATTGATCATCATCATTATCGACACCGGTAGCACTGTGCTGTTAGTCACGGATCACCTTTCCGATGTTCTGGAAATCTAAATGATCGACATTTCCATAAGTTTCCATTGTTTCAGCTGTTGTACGTCGCATGAATTTCTGTGCCGGTTTGAATACTAAATCAGTAGTGCGGGGTAAGCACTGATACTGAAGCGGCAAAACCCGCATGCTGGGGTAGCTGCTCTCATTGTTTCTTATGAGGTATAAACGTGAACTAGCATTGATGTTTTTTGCAGTAGCTGAAAGTCAACCTGGTAGGCGATAGTTACACTGCGGGGTAGGATTAACTTTTTTGTTGTGATTGTTTGTACACGAAACACATCAAATTTTAATAAAAAAAATGCGGTAATTCAGCCAGCAGGAGCATCGCAAAGTTCAAGTTCAGACCGAGAACACCCAAATAAAAATAAATCGAATAATCTGAGTTTTATCATAACACTTTTTCTATAAATTGGAAAGTTTTTAGATAATCCAGAAATTTTAGTAAACACACTCCTTGAGTAACGTAACTTGCCACTAGATCTAAACACTGGTCGCAGTGGCTCACGCGAACTAAAAAAAATTGCAACTGAATACATTTTTGCAATCAGTTTACTTTTTGGGTGTACAATAGTGCAATCAAGTGCATCCGTAATCTGAATTAGTTCTATGAAGATTGGTTTTATTTTATTAGGTTGACTCATGTGCCAAGTGAAGCAACGGGTCCATGCGGAAGGCAAATGCCATCTGTCGCAAACTGTGATTCAATGCCCGACAAAGACCGTTGATTGGTTGCGCTTAAGGACGTTGTTGGTGACGATGACTTAGCAGGGGACTTTGACTATTGGGAGAATTTGTGATTCTGTTTTCCGAAGTAGGATGAAGTGTGACTAAATCACGCTGTGATGCTTATTTCCAAATAAAAAAACCTTGACAGCGCTGCGGAGAAACGTAATCTGAAGTACCATTATGAGTGAAATAGGGTCTTGTACCATTTGGGCAGGTGTACCTATTTTGGACACTTGCCGCCAGGCTTGTCCGCACTGAGCGCATGAAAATTCTGCTCTTTGGATTTACACCATCAAGCACATCATAAATTAGGAATCTTTTCATCTTATCAGATAGAAGGATGTTGAAATATTGTAAATGTCATTTCGAACTGTCAAAAAACCGCACCGCAGCGCCGCACGGGCCGTTCATAGTGAAATTCACTAGAGTGTTTTCACCCGGGTGAAAATCTCTTTGCGCGCTCCGTGTGGCTCTGCGGTGCGTTTTTTTGACAGTTCGAAATGACATTTACAATATTTCAACATCCTTCTATCTGATAAGATGAAGAGATTTATAATTTATGATGTGCTTGATAGTGTAAATCCAAAGAGCAGAATTTTCATGCGCTCAGTGCGGACAAGCCTGCTTGCCGCTATAACTTAGTCAATTTCAAACCGATTGATTTGAATTTTTGTACAGAGTAAGATACTGTACGTGCCTAACTCTATACAAAATTTCAAATCAATCGATTTGAAATTGACTTAGTTATAGTGGCAAGTGCCCAAAATAGGTACACCTGCCCAAATGGTACAAGACCCTAGTTTCATTTGGCAATTTTCACGGCCTTTTTTCTAGTAATTATTCAGAGAGTTCCTGCCGATTTCTATAATATCTACTAATTCTACTAATAGGGTAGCATCCATTAGGTACGTCACGCTAAAATGCAAAATTGCTTAAATTCTGAAATTGAATAATATCTCCAAACTAGTTCAATTTTACATCTATTTTGCTTGCATCTGAAGAAAGTTTCTCATAGATGAAATAGCGTAAGGCAGTACTGAAAATGTCATTTTGACATTTCTATATTCAATCATCAACAGCTTATTTCAGAAGCTGAACCTGAAAATAGGGTTTATGCAAACCTTGTACTGCTAGACCAGTTTTACAAGAAAATCATGGAAAATTGCTCTCCTTTTGACATTTAAGGTTAATGTCATCGACTATCTTCGAAAAATACCAATTGATATTTCTGATGAATATCAATTGGCATTTTTCGAAGGCAGTGGAATGGAATTTACTTTACATATTGGAGATAGAGTGGGTTTTCCGTGACTCTCTTGTAGAACTGGCCGCACAAGTTTTGGTATATGCAAAGTTTTCAGGTTCAGCTTCTGAAATAAGCTGTTGGTACCGTAAAATGGGGTAACTTTGATAGTTTTTCAGCGGATTTTCTGAATATTTTTCCATGTAACAGTATTTTCCCGAGTTTTATATTTTTAAAACAAGTACTGGGGTATCAGTTATCAATTGCAATTGAAAGATTCGATAATCTGAAATATTTTGGATGACTTTTAGTTTTCCAAATGAGTGAGAATCAGATTTTAATTTTGGGGTAACTTTGATAATCCCCTGAAAACACATCAAATCCTAAAAAATAATCACACATTGAAATCTTAGGAGTATGAACATGATGAGAGAGGCCTTGTGGAATATATCAGATAGAATTTTTATATCAAAACATTGGTTTTTACTCAATTCTGCATATAAAAATGTGTTTGTGGAGTACTGAGTGAAAAACACAATGAATTTAGCTATCAAAAATCATTATCTTTGTAAAAATATATGTTTAACGGTACATCATCATGTGATTACATGCTATTCATGGCGAGTTCTCTTAATTTTTGGGTTGTTTTTAATGTTTTATTAACAAATTTTGAACAACACAGATTTATCTACATGATATTACAAGGGCATTGCATACTTTGAGGCGTTTATTAATGTATGGAGATTTATGACACAATTTACAAAATTGCTTTCATTTCGTAAAAACACACTTCGTTAAGAGATTCAAGGCCAGATTTAGAATCTACTATGATGATTCTAACGAGAATAAGAGTCCATTCAGTGAAAAAAATAGTTGCAACGAAATAATATACCAGATTCCCAAGTAACACAGAAAACATCTTTACAAATAAAAATTCCGAAACATGTATTATAAATGTTATATATACGTTTCAGAAAACATCTTATGTTGTAATCAAGCTCTCATTATGTTGGCCAATAACAAACAACAAAAAATACAATTTGTTTCATTTGTCGGCTTCATCATGTATGAAATATATTGATTTTACAATTTTATAACATTACTCGAACATCGATGATTTGATAAATCACTCGATTCCGCATGTCACATATTACAGATTGCGCTTCATACAACAGAAAACCCTTCCCAGATAGTATCAGCAGCATCCATAGCAAAGGCTGCCTTAAGCGGTTTGCTCCGCCACAAGGCTAGAATGACGGTTTGAACTTGTCTGTAATCTTCGCACCACAACACGATTTTCAATCACTGTTACGTTACCGCAGGAAATCCAATGGAATATCTTTTAGTAGCACCGCGCTATAGCAATAATGCAGGTTACCTATATCGTGAATCCTTCAGCTTCTTTGTCATCCTTCCTGCGGCTCTTTTCCACACCTCAGGGTTCTGCCGGCCACTTTTAATCGATTAATTTTCAGCTGAGAGTTGAAGATGACTGCGCAATGGATCATTGAAGCCGACTTTTTCGCTACTCACCGCATCAAAACAAAAGCGCCACCGTATATGGACGGTAACACAGTGACAGCAGTCGAGTTACGTCAAACACACAAGGCTACGGTGGCGCTATCTGTTCATTTCATAGCGGCCGTTTTAGTTATTTTAGTGATCCATTGCAAACGATCATCGCCCGTAAATGTGGAATACGCCGGAACCGTATTGAAGGGATCCCATGTACAATTTCGTCACCTATACATAGCGTCACTTATTCCAGCCAAATTGTTCAACTTTCCCTACACAGTATTTACTCACGAACCATCTAATCGCGGTTTGTTCCGAAGGCTTGACCGGATTAATTTTCAATGAATGTTCGAAATGCAAATAATCTCAAACACTGCAGAGAATTTGGATTGTAAACAAAGCCAACATCGCGATTATTGACATTTGACAGTTCTAAGGCTCACCAAAGAATAAGTTATAATTGAATTTTTTAATTGTTGCAATGATTCTTGTAAAACAATACAAAAAGTTTGATGCGCGTATGTTGAAGATATGTTATCTTTTCATATTATAAACGTTAATAAGACATCATCTACAATATATTGTTGAGTAGTTGCCAAGATGCAACTTAAATGTAGTTTCAGCATAATTTCAACTCAAAGCCTATACAAATGTTCCTATTCTTCAGAAAAAAATCTTCAGTTTACAGTAACGGTCAAACATATATTAACGTTATTGTTTTCAAAGGGTTTGCATTTTTTTTTTTGAAAATAAAATTACTGTTGCTGTTGTATTATTATAATTTACTTATTCAAATCTCAATATCGGTAGGGAAATTTGGGTAACTTGGACAGGCTGTTACACGTATACAAAATACATGAAACACCCCAAAATCACTTTGTTTCGTGAGGTAGTTTCATTTAAAAATGTATAGGTATATAATATTTTGAACGGCACTGTAAGCCTTTCGAAAAATCAGCCATATTGCTTCCTCACGTAGATTCAGAAGAAATCATTGCAAAACCCTACGATAAAGTTGATTCATGATGTATTTTTTTCATCACATTAAGTGGCGCTTGATTTATGATCGAATAGAAGCAGATGTTTCACCATAAATTTTGAACCGCAGGTGAAACATCACTGCCACCACTGAATAAATCCCATTTCAGAATTAGTTATCTGAATAGTTTGAGAGAAAATATCGCGTCCATCACATGACCATATTATTTTCGTGTGGAATAATTTAAATGTATTTATAAATACAAATTTTGTTTTTCTTTTATTTTATCTATGCCGCATCACATTCATTCTAGTATTAGTTTGTTATAAAAAGGCTTCCAGCGAGTTATATCACTTTCGAATAGCTTAATTTCAACACATGCAAACGGTATGAAACATAAACGTTTTCTCTAAGCTATATAACTTGCACGCAACCACATTACAACTAATTAATTCGATTGTATTATTTAGAAATTTCGCTTGTTTTTATTGCTGACAAATTACTTAATTATAACAAATAACTATTTAAGTGTAGAACTGAAGGCACCGCGGACATAATTTTAAGTAGGATAAGTGTTTTAGAATACATCTTATATAACTCGCAAGATGTTCTATAAGCCGCCATTTTTTGCGCTGTTTTGATTATACAGGTGTTCAATATCAAGTAAATATAACAAGAAAAATACTAATGAATAAGTACTAAATGTTAATTTTAAACTGTTATGTAACAAGTTGTGTTACTTGGGTTGTTTGAAGGGGTTGACAAATGACAAAAATATTAACAATTTTTATTTTTTGTCCAAAAAGTTGTATTTAAACTAGGTTTTATTGAAAATATATCTAAGATGAACTTTCATATGTATAGAATTGATCTACGTTTGCCTTTTTCTTAACTGATTGAAGGAATCATAATTATAAGATAAAATACACAATGCCTGTCGAACTATCAAAGTTACCCGCATTATCAAAGATACCCCATTTTACGGTAATTGAATCTATAAATGTTAAAATGACATTTTCAGCACTGGCGTTAAAGCGTTTTGTCCCTCTAGTGTAGCCATATGACTCATTCTTATTTAGAGGGCTATATTGCTCATGAAACTACAAATAAACGTTGGCGAAATAGAAATACCAAAAAAAAAAAATTCATATTAGATACAAACTTTTTCAAACCCGGATATTCCCAACAAATCAGATTGAATGCGCAATAAAAATAGCTATAATCACACAATCAAAAAATGAGCTCCTTATAATCTTTTCAAAATAAACAACAAAGTCTCCCAACATGGCCACCACCAGCTCAGAACTTAGCTGCCCGAAACAGTGCAACCCAGACCATTAATTATGTGCCGAACAAAAAAAATCCCAAATTGGGCATACGATTCATCCGACCCGACCCGGAAAGGAGAAAATCCCATCGTTCAAAACAGCTTGGCTTGACGATGACGATTGGCCGGCCAGTCTTCTTTCTGCCAGTGTTGACTGAGCGTTGCGAATGGTGTTGACGGTATCTGCACAGGGATCACAACAAAGAAACAGCAACAACAGACATCCAAAATGTTTCGTTGTTTCAAACCTCCTTTTTTTCGCACTCGTCTCGTCTCGTTGCACTTCAAAGCTTCGCGGAAAGGCCCAGGTCAGGTGCGGAAACGTTGAACTGGACAGCGGAAAAAGGCTTTTCAAAATTCAGCTCCGGGTTCGGGGACTTCCATCGGTAGCATTTGACCGGCGGGTGGGTATCAGCTGGATTGGAACCTCGCGAGCACGCGGCTATTTGGAATTGCTAATAAAATCATACACATTCCAGACTGGCCCGGCGGCCGGGCTGGCACACGGATGGACTGACGTCAGGCGCTGCCGCCGGTTTCCGCTGGGATGACGACGTACACGCCCGGGTGCTGTGAAACTGGTCCATGCTACAAAGCGATCGAACCGACTCCGAGCAGCAGCGTATACAAAGTCGTTGGAGGTGATGCGGGTTCGTCGCTGAGAACGCATTGAAATCGTAGCGCGCGATTTTTTCTCCTATAGGAGGGCAATTAGTTCTGGGAAACAATCAGGTCAGTGTGGGAACCTGTGCGGATCCCGCCTTCGAGTGGAAACAAAAAGATTGTGATGCTTGGACGGAGACGGTGTTGATATCAAGGTGCTTTTCCAGCGGAGGGGTTTGAGTGATCTAGATCGTCGCTCGTGGCATAGACGTAACGTTTGATCATGATCGATCTTTCAATGGTTGAGTGAATAGGTCTATACCTAGCTACTGTGCATTAAGAAGGTGCGTGGTGTGCGTACAACGAATGTACTAAAACTGATCAATTCTCCCAAGCAAACTGACAGTTATGGGAGAAATGGCAAAGTATGCATCCAGTATATGGTGGTGCGAATTCAAATGCGTGATGAGATGAATGTTCATGCTCTATTATTAGACATTATTAGCAATAAAAAAAAGTCTGTATACATATGCAATTCAATCAATATGTTGTTAACTAGAGAAGAAAGTGCATACAATACTTTGTATTCCGAAGCAATATATCTTGTTTAGCTTTAACAAATACTGATTTGAATTTCTGTCGATGTGCTCATTCAGTCATTCCTGTAGTTTCTAAAATAATTATTTTCCTAATCATTTACTTATGCACTACTGGACAAAATGACAACTTCTCAATTGGAACGTTGCGCCAAGAAGAAAATAACAGAGTCCTTCACGATTTCTATCGTGTATTCATAATTCCGTTGTAAATTACTTCAAAAGTTCCTCTAAGAGTTTCCTTCCTTTTCGACTTCCTTCCGGAATTTCGATAGGTAATTCTTCAATAAAATCACTGAAATTTCTTCAGAAGGTCATCAAGCAATTCCTTTGCGAGTTTTTCGGGATTATTTAACAGGTGCTCCTTCGCGAATTTATTCTGTTGCTGATTTTCGGTTACAATGGTTTTTTTACGGCTGGCTCGTAGGGCCTGACACCAACCCCCTACTTTCCGCAGGACCATAGTGCACAATTGAGCTTAGCTCCCCCAACATGGGGATCAGACGCTGTTGTGAGCCGCTCTTCCTGGAGAACAGACGCTCAGGTTAGCAGAAGCAAACGGAAGTTAAGGATGCCATTCACCAGCTCAAAACCAACAAAGCAGCTGGTAAGGATGGTATCGCAGCTGAACTCATCAAGATGGGCCCAGAAAAGTTGGCCACCTGTCTGCATCGGCTGATAGTCAGGATCTGGGAAACCGAACAGCTACCGGAGGAGTGGAAGGAAGGGGTAATCTGCTCCATTCACTAGAAAGGCGACCATTTGGAATGTGAGAACTTCAGGGCGATCACTATTATGAATGCCGCCTACAAAGTGCTATCTCAGATCATCTTCCATCCTCTGTCACCTAAAACGAATGAGTTTGTGGGAAGTAATCAAGCTGGCTTCATCGACGGCTGGTCGACAACGGACCAGATCTTTACCGTACGGCAAATCCTCCAGAAATGCCGTGAATACCAGGTCCCAACGCATCACCTGTTCATCGACTTCAAAGCGGCATACGACAGTATCAACCGCGCAGAGCTATGGAGAATCATGGACAAAAACGGTTTTCCTGGGAAGCTGACTAGACTGATTAAAGCAACGATGGACGGTGAGCAAAACTGCCCAAACCCAGCATCCAGAAGGTGGCCAAAGCCGGAAGGATACGGTGGGCAAGGCATGTTGCAAGAATGCCGGACAACAACCCTTCAAAGCTGGTGTTTGCAACTGATCCGGTTGGCACAAGAAGACGTGGAGTGCAGAGAGCACGATGGGCGGACCAGGTGGAGCGTGACCTGGCGAGCATTGGGCGCGACCGAGGATGGAAAGCGGCAGCCACAAACCGAGTATTGTGGCGTACTATTGTTGATTATGTCTTGTCTTAATGATGTTGAACAAATAAATGTATGTAGGTATCCTTCGAGAATTTACGCTGCAGTTTCTCTAGGAATTTCGTCAGGAAGGAAGTTGCTTCCTTCAGTTCATGCAGAAAATCCTTTTGGAGTTCGTGCGAAACGTCTGTGAAGTGCTTCTCCAATTCATTTTTCTTATTTCTTCATTAGGCCGTTACAAATATTTATTTCACTTTTTGTTCCACCAGTCTTTGGCTGGTCGAGGGGGGCTGGAATAAAAATAATAAAGCATTTAGTTCGAAAAGTATTAAAAACTCATCGGATTTGTTGATGAATATTTAGCAATACCCGATTTTCTGATATTTTTTATCTGCCTCCTCAAAATGCTAAATCTAGCCAAACATTTTTGAAGGGGGGAAAAACAAGAGGTCAAAATAAAAAAAATTATCCGCCTTATATACGAGAATTTATGTTAGGAGAAGATCTAAGGATTTCTTCAGAATAACCCGTCCGAACCACGAAATTTCATCAATCCTGAGCACATTCGGAGACAATTTCAAAAATTGTTTCTTGTATTTTTGCGGAAGTTCGCCCCTGGAATTCCCTTTAGGAATTCTACCTTCAGATGCTGCTCTGGGAGCTCCCTCAAAAGTTCCTTCGAGAATTCTGCAAGATATTCCTCTGGGATTTTCCTCAAAGTTTCTCCGGTAATTTGTAAAGAAATTCCTTTTATTTTTATATTTTAGTGTATTTTGTCCGATGCTGACTCAACGGAAAACCCTTCAATGGAATATTGTTCAGGTATTGATATGGAAATTTCTTCAAGTTTATTCAAAAATTGCTTCAGGAGTTTCCCAAAGAATTTTCAGGACTTCCTTAACCAAATCTTTCGAAAGCTTTTTTGAGAATTCCACCGTAAATGTTTAAAAACTTTTTCTGGAGTTCCTTCAATATCTCCGAATATCTCCGTAAATTTCATGAAGGCTTCCGGCAGATATTATTTCAGAACTCCCCCCTCCCCCTTCCTGAGTGCCCAGGAATAAATTCAGAATTTCTTCCAAAAATTTCTTTACGAGTTTTCCTTGGCATTCTTTTGGGGGTCCAGGAGTTCCTTCAAGAATTTGTACAGGAATTTTCTCTGAATTTTCTTTGGAGATTGCTTCAGGGGTTTCTTCCAAGAATTTCTCTCCATATTATTTTTTATTGACGTCAATTTCAACTGACCAGAAATATTTTCAGAAGTTGCTGCGGGAATGTCTTTGAGTTTCTCCGGGGAGTTTTATCAAATTATTTTTGAAGTTTCTACAGGGATTTATTCCAGAAAATCAACCGGATACTCTTTCAGTAATATCTTCAAGGATGCCTTTAACAGTTCTCCAGAAATTCATTCGAATACTCATTCAGAAGTTTGTCTCGAAACTCTTATTCATTTTATTAAGATGACCTTTGACTGAAACTTTTTCATGGATTGTCTTACAATAATTCCACAAGGAATACTTTGAAAACTTCTGCATTCCTTTAGGATTTTCTTCGAGAATTTTTTGAAGAAATATTCCAGAATCCCCATTTTTTATTATTCTGAGCAATCGTTTTGGAATACCTCTGAAATTTCTCCAAGAGTTTTATTGGGCAATTTCTTCAATTGCAAGAATACATTTATCCAGGGCATATGTCTACTGAAATATTGAACTATTTTAAAAATTAATTGAATATATAACGAAGCCACGCTTCGAATTTTCAAAAGCACAAATCTGAAGAACAGAGAGTTGGTTTGCGCTGAAAAGTTGATCTATTGGTCACCACCAGCGCACAATGGGAAAAAATAGGTATAAAACGCGAATAAATTCAATATCTCAGCTCGGAGTGGATGGATTTGAATGAATTTTTGACACAAACTGCAAAAAACTCTATAGTTTCAGATAAGAAGGGTTTAGTTCGCCGCACGTTGCTGGAAATCTGTGTATCAGGCCCGTTTTACCCCATTATCTCTCATTTTCACCTTTTTGGAAAAACGTGCAAAATAAATAATTTATTTAAATTGGGTTTGTGTAAAAACTTCCGTAGTATCGAATGGAGCTGGTTTGGCTTACCGCATGGCCCTAAAAATGAAATATTTTCAAATTACCCCGACATCCCCTTTTTCTATAAAATTGCACATGCTTCACTGCCCGAAGTGGAACGCAAACCATAAGAGCAGGACCAACCTTATGTCAAATTGCCGATACTGTGGAAGTTTTTACACAAATACGAGTTAAACAAGGTATTTATTTTGAACGCCAGACGAGAATAAGTAGAAGAGGATTTTCTCAAAAATGTGTTAGAAAGAGAGAGCGGGGTAAAACGAGCTCAACACACTGATTTCCAGCATCGTGCGGCGAATGACACCCTCCTTATCTGAAACTACATATAGAGATTTTTACAGTTTGTGTCAAAAATTTATTCGAATCCATCCACTCCGAGCTGAGATATTGAATTTATTCGCGTTTTTTACATATTTTTTCCCACTGTGCAGCGTATCACCAATCGATCAACTTTTCAGCGCAATCCGTCTTTTGGTTCCTCAGATTTGTGCTCATGAAAATTCGAGGTGTGGCTTTGTTATATATTCAGTTTTTTTTATATTATATATTCAGATTTTTTTTTCGAAAATGTTTTCTTCGTGTCAAACTTTTCTTGTACCGTAAAATGGGGTAACTTTGACAGTTTTTCAGCGAATTTTCTTAATATTTTTCCATGTAACAGTATTTTCCCTACTTTTATATTTTTAAAACAAGTATCAGTTATCAATTGCAATTGAAAGATTTGATGATTTTTAATATTTTGCGTGACTTTGAGTTTTCCATATGAGCGAAAATCAGATTTTCATTTTGGGGTAACTTTGATAGTGGCCTGAAAAACACATCAAATCTTAAAAAAATATCTCAGATTGAAATTTCAGGAATATGAACATGATGAGAGAAGCTTTGTGAAAAATATCAGAGAGATTTTTTATATCAAAACATTGATTTTTACTAAATTTTACATATAAAAATGAGTTTGTGGAGTACTGAGTGTAAACACAGTGAATTTAGCTGTCAAAAATCATTATCTTTGTAAAAATATATGTTTAACGGTACATCAACATATGATTGCATGCTATTAATTGTGAGTTTTCTTTTTTCTGTTTTTTTTTTTAATGTTCTATTAACAAATTTGGAATAACACTGATTTATCTATATGAAATTACTAGGGCATTGCATACTTTTAGGCGTTTATTGGTGCATGGAGATTTGTGTCTCAATTTACAAAATTGAGTCCAGTTTGTAAAAACGCACTTCGTTAAGAGATTCAAGGCCAGATTTGGAATCTGCTTTGATGGATCTACCGAGAATAAGAATCCATTCATTGGAGAAATTGTTGAAACAGAGCGGAACGGCAGATTGTTTGAAGGGTTTGACAAATGACAGAAATATCATCAATTTTAATTTTTAGCCCAAAAAGTTAAATATAAACTCGGTTTTAATGAAAATTCGTTTAAGACTGACTTTCATATGTATAGTTTTGATCTACGCTTGCCTTTTCCTTAACTGGTTAAAGGAATCATAGTTATAAGGTAATCTATACCATGCCTGTCGCACTATCAAAGTTACCCGCATTATCAAAGATACCCCATACCCCAAGAGTACCGTAATCTTATTTTTTCTTCAAATACCTCCTTCGATATTCCTTTTTAGTATTTGCGCGAAAGATGCTATTATTGTTATGTCTTCTTGACCTGCTTCCAGAAATTTCCGCCAAATTCACTTTCACCATTCATCGAAAAAATAGTTCTAGAGCAGTTCCAGAGCAGATTCTTTAAATACTTCAAAAATTGACAAAAATAATTTTTATTTCCTTATTTTGCCCAAAATGTTTTATGTAAACTGCATTTAATGAAAACCTCTTAAATGGTTATTCGTATTACGGTAATTCTCAGAGCTACTCTTCGGAGAGGTCCTGGAAGAGCTCCTCGAAGAATTTCCGGAGTAAAACATGTTTCTATTGGTTTTTTTTTATGGTTCTAATGACGACTTGAAGTCTTCTTCACTTTATAATGTTGTTTTAGCTGTGGAACTCACATTCCTGGATGTCCAAGAGAAATTTCTGCCAGCAGGCCCACAATCCACCAAAACAGAAATTAAGCCTAAATGCGCGTTAGAGCTCCGGCGCAATCACCGATGGAACTTCTACAGAAATTTCCGCTGAAACTTCTGAAGTATTCTCGGTGGAACTCCTGTACAAATAACCGGTCGAACTTGAAAAAAAAATTGTGGTGGAACTCCCCGATAAAATTTCTATGGAAATATTCGGTGTAACCAGAAATTTCCGGTGTGCAGTGCCGGATTTAGGCTTCGGGGGGCCCGGGGCAAACCCTATACAGTGGGCCCCCAAAAGCAAGATTCTAAAGATATCACACATTAACTTATTTGTCAATGTTGTGTAATTCGTACTTTTTTTTTATTTGAACTGTTTTTTGTGATTTGATGTGCTACTGTTGCGCATTTGTTTTGTTCATTCAATTATATTTTTTTTTTCATTTTTTTTTTTCAAATGCTTTTGTGATGTAGTATTGTTCTTTGAAACATTCAGGCCAAATTTTGCGTACTTTCGATGTTCTATAAAAAGTTTATCTCTGGGTTAGAGCTTTAGTAGGCAAATGTAGCAAAAAAACGTTCAAAAACGTCGGTGAACCCCAAAATATAGATATGCATAACCGTTGCTCCGAGATGTTTTTGGAAACTAGGTTTGCAAAATTGATCCGAATTTCCCTAACATCTCCAGTAATCATTATCATACCTTTACCATGATAGCATCTGTCCTCGACGAACATGATGAAGATGGGCTCAATTGTTTTCAGAATATTAGGTTCTATTGAACCAAATACAAACTTTCAAGAGGTTTTAGAGAAACTCGCGCACACCAAAACTAGCAAGGAACATCTTTTTTTTCTAATTGTTGAATACTGTATATCTCTTTAGAGATGAATTTACTGCAATAAAGTGTTAAAACTAATTCTTAAAAGTAGACATTCTGGGAAATACACTTCAATACTGAACAATTCTATTGTTTATTTTTTTAATATTTTCCGAAGAAATAGCCAAATTACACTAGTTTACAAAATAAAATGAAAGTCGTGAACTTCTGTCATCGGCCAACATTTTTGAAGTATAATTAGGTGCTGATTTCGAAACCGCGCTTCAAAAATTTTTAAGTAGAGCAGTTTTTGAGTTTTAGCTCAATGTCGAGTTTTTCATTTTTTTTTAAATATGGGATTTACTAAAATTCAAATATCTTGCGTTTTGTTCAACCAATTTGAAATCTTCTTCCATAAATTAAAAGCTGAATACAATACCATTCGATCATCTGAATGCAGGGTTTGCGTCAGATTGATGAAATTCAAGATATTGGCGAGTTTTTGGGACAATCTCCTTAAATTTTATAGAAATTTCCAAAAATATGTGAAGAAATGTATTTTTTTCTCAATGAGAAAAAAATAATTTAAAAATTATGTCTCAATGTTTATTTGACAAATCATATGTAGGCGAGTTACAGTAAAAAATTCAGCTCAATCGGAGCATTAATTTCGGAGAATGAGATGTGTGCAATGAGCGACTTTGCTTAAAAATAGAACAAAAATCGATTTCAAATCATCAACCTTGTATGGAAAGTCGAAAAAATTTCCGCTCTACTGTAATTTTTTCCTTCACGTTTTCGAACTCACGGCATGATTCTACACCAAAAATGATCATCAGCTTACCGAGTTCAAAGATGCTGTAAACTAGTGTTATTTTACATGTTTAATGGTTTTATAATATTTATAATATTTATTTTACAATGTTTAATGGTAGCTCATACTGAAGAAAAAATCACACAAAAACTGGAAATCCAGTCTAAAACCAGTTCCAGTGCACCACGAATTATGAAATTTATGATTTTGATTTGTTCTCAAGTCCAAATTTGGGTTATGAAATAATCTGGATACCTTAAGGAACCCAATTACAACTAGTCTAGGATAAGTGCATTTTATATGGTTTCGTGAAACCATATATATATATATAGTGCTACGAGATTATTGGGGGGCCCCTCAATCGGGGGGCCCGGGGCACTTGCCCCCTTTGCCCCCCCTTAAATCCGGGCCTGCCGGTGTGAGCCCCATTTGAACGCACAGCAAAACTCCTAAAGAAATTCTAGTTTGAACTCTTTTAGGAATTTTTGGTGCAAATTCTAAAAAAAAAAACCTGGCCAAAGTTTTTGGGAATTTCCTATGGTGGAATCCCCATCAAAGCTGTCGATGGTACTCCAAGAGGAATGCTCGGTAGACCTTCTAGAAGGATCCCTAGAAATTCCCAACGATACCACCAGCATCTTCGTCAATCCATTTTATTCCAGTAGATAAATATTTCTACTTCCAAAACATTGTTGACAAGAAACACAAACATAGGAGTTAAAACAACCGCCGGGAGAAAAAATGAGCGTTTTTTTTTTCTAAATTAAAAAAAATCTTTTAATTCATGTGAAATTTTTAAATCCGAAAATAAATTGAATTGAAACAATTTCTTCCTTGTTGTGTACGTTCTTGATTTCGACAAAAATCTTCAAAAATACCACTGAAATTATTTTTTTTTGTGAAAATTGAGTAAAAAATAAATAAAAATACAAAAATAAGTAATACATTTTTCAAAAGGTTTCATTGGATTAAGGATGAATGGATGATGGTTTCAAGGAGGTTTTTATGGATGTTTTCACGGTTTTGACTTTCAGGGCAGTTCAGTAGATCTCAGGAGACTACATTAGATTTCATTGACGCTTCAGGTGGCTCTCGGTTTCGGAGAGATCCTGGGGGGTTCATAGCGATTTGAGGCTAATTCAAGTTAGAGGTATATTTTTTTGCTACCCTCAAACCTCTTAACCTTTCTTTACAAAAAAAAAACAGATTAATCCACCTAGGGGTGGTAGTGCCTTTCTCGTCGAATATGCACTCATGATCTTTTCATCGACTGAAATCAAAGTGTTCCTGAAAGCAAGATTGATTTGTAACGGTTCGTAGTACCCCCTCAGCAGGTTGGTGAGATTGTGTGTGTGTGTGTGTGTGTGTGTGTGTGTGTGTGTGTGTGTGTGTGTGTGTGTGTGTGTGTGTGTGTGTGTGTTTTTTTTTTTTTTTTCCTCCCAACCTCCCCACGGTGTCAACATTTTGATTATTATCGAACTTTCATGTACCTCGGATTTTTCTTCATAGAATGTTAGAATTTCGGCTATAATGTATAGATGCAAAATTTGAAAATATTCTATCGGGGAAAATTGGAGTTAGCTGAGTTTTTGGCTATTTTCCATACTAAAAATCAATAATTACTATTTTAGCCCAAAAAACGTCCCATACAAAATGTATGGAAAATTTTTTGCCGATGAAATATTTTCTAGTTGTCCGATTATGAATATATAGCCCAAAAACTAATCATTTTCGAAGAAAAATCCGAGGTACATGAATGTTCGATAATAATCGAAATTTAGACACCGTGCTCCCCAGCAGAGAAAACCGATTGGAAAAACTCTGCTACACCTAGATGCCTCATTCCCCCTGGTACCACTGATGCGACTGCTTCAGGGGGGGCAATGCGCTCATGCGCTTTTCTGTTATAGTGCTCATGCACTTTTTGTCGCTTCTAAACTGTGCTCATCGTCTATGCACTTACTCTTTAAGCGATCCCAGCTTGCTGGTCGCTCCTCCACTTCCTCTGCAACTCCGTCAGCATTTTTGTGACTGCCCTGCTGATCGCATTCCACGTCTCTTCAGTGCGGCACATCTCGTCGACGACGTTGTCCACGCTTAATGCCGGCATCGATCTTCTTACTTCCTCGAATCTGGGGCAGATGAACACTACGTGCTCCGGTGTCTCCTCCACGTTCTCGCACTCCGGGCAAAAGGGCGAAGCGGCATGGCCAAACCGATGTAGGTACTGCCTGAAGCAGCCGTGACCAGACAAAAACTGGGTAAGGTGAAAGTTCACTTCTCCGTGCTTCCTGTTCACCCAAGTCGACACATCAGGGATGAGCCGATGGGTCCATCTCCCTTTCTCCGTGGAATCCCATTCCTGTTGCCACTTTGTCATTGAGGCCGTTCGCACCAACGTTCTCACTTGGCTGGTGCTCCTCCGCTCATAGCACTCGATGTCCTCCTCCAAGGTGATGCAGATCGGGATCATCCCTGCAATCACACAAACTGCCTCCGACGATATTGTTCTATACGCGCTCGTTACTCGCATGGCCATGAGCCGGAACGCGCTGTTTAGCTTCATCCGATTTCGCTTTGTTTTCAGCGCCGCACCCCAGGCTGGGACTCCGTACCGCAGTATCGAAGATGACACACTAGCTAGCAACCGCCTCTTGCTGCTTCTCGGACCACCGGTGTTTGGCATAATCCTCGACAGTGCGTTGATCGCCTTCGCCGCCTTTTCACAGGCATAGTCGACGTGGCTATTAAAGTTTAGCCGATCGTCAATCATCACACCCAGGTGCTTCAGCTCTCGCTTCGACGCTACTACGTGTTCTCCGACGGAGATTTCCACTCGCTGCACTGCCTTGCAGTTGCTCACCAAAAGTACCTCCGTTTTGTGGTGGGCTATCTTTAGCTTGACTCCATCCATCCAGTTTTCGATGATGCCGATCGATTCTGCCGCCAACATCTCCACCTCTTCCAGTGTCTCGCCTATTACTGATAGGACGATATCGTCCGCGAAACCCACGAGCACGACGCCTGTGGGTAGCTGCAACGTAAGCACTCCGTTGTACATAGCGTTCCACAGCGTTGGCCCGAGGATGGAGCCCTGTGGAACTCCCGCCGTCACTTTCATCCTCCTCTGCCCAGCTTCAGTGTCGTACACCAAGACTCTGTTCTGGAAGTAACTTTTCAAGATCCGACACAAGTAGTCTGGAACTCGCATTCTATGCAGCGCTACGGCGATGGCCTCCCAGCTGGCGCTATTGAACGCGTTCTTGACGTCGATTGTGATTACGGCGCAGTACCGGTTTCCTCTCCTCTTCTGTTTTGACGCCTTCTCGGCCTTCTCCAGAACCGTCCGGATAGCATCCACCGTCGACTTTTCCTTCCGGAATCCAAACTGCAGCTGTGACAGTCCACGTTCTCCTTCTGTGAACGGCACCACCCTGTTAAGGATGACCTTCTCCAGCAGCTTCCCAAGTGTGTCCAACAGGCATATCGGTCTAAACGATGCTGGATCCCCCGGCGGTTTTCCAGGCTTTGGCAGTAAAACCAGTTTCTGCACCTTCCATATGTCTGGGAAGTGGCCTTCTTCCAAACATTTCTGCATCACCGTCCTGAACATGAACATGTCAACATCCAGCGGCTGAGTAAGAAACGCTGCACCACGTCCAGCTAGATCCAAGGTGGTAGCCCCATCAGCGTGGTCGTCCCAGTGTTGGTTGGGACGTTAAACAGAACTGGCACGATGGCCCTCCGGCGAGACAGGAGTGTTGGCGTAGGCCCAATAAGCCACCCGTAAAAATCCCCATTGCGAATAACATAGGAGAAAATACGACTCGATACAATCGGCAAAGACCCACGCGACGAAATAAGGACTACGATTGGAAACTTGGAACATGGAATTGCAAGTCACTAGGTTTCGCAGGATGTGACAGGATAATCTACGACGAACTACATCCCCGCAACTTTGACATCGTGGCGTTGCAGGAACTTTGTTGGACTGGACAGAAAGTGTGGAAAAGCGGGCATCGAGCGGCTACCTTCTACCAAAGCTGTGGCACCACCAACGAACTGGGAACAGGATTTATAGTGTTGGGCAAGATGCGACAACGTGTGATCGGGTGGCAGCCGATCAACGCAAGGATGTGCATGTTAAGAGTTAAGGGCCGTTTCTTCAACTACAGCATCATCAACGTCCACTGCCCACACGAAGGGAGACCCGATGACGAGAAAGAAGCGTTCTACGCGCAGTTAGAGCAAACATACGATGGTTGCTCGCCGCGTGACGTGAAAATCGTTGTCGGCGACATGAACGCGCAGGTAGGAAGGGAGGAAATGTACAGACCGGTAATCGGGCGAAACAGCCTGCACGCCGTATCGAATGATAACGGCCAGCGATGCGTAAACGCCGTATCGAATGATAACGGCCAGCGATGCGTAAACTTTGCAGCCTCCCGTGGTATGGTAGTCCGAAGCACCTTCTTCCCCCGCAAAGATATCCACAAAGCCACCTGGAGATCACCCGACCATCAAACAGAAAACCAAATCGACCACGTTCTAATCGACGGTAAATTCTTCTCAGATATAACCAACGTGCGAATATAGATTCGGATCACTACTTAGTCGCTGTATGCATGCGCTCAAAACTTTCGACAGTTATCACCACGCGTCGAAGTCGAACGCCGCGGCTCAACATCGAGCAACTTCGTAACGTAGAAGTGGCTCAAGACTACGCGCAGCAGTTAGCAGTGGCCCTACCAACGGAAGAGCAGCTTGGCGCAGCTACACTTGAAGATGGCTGGAGGGACATCCGATCCGCCATAGGTAGTACCTCGGCTACAGCACTAGGCTTCGCGACTCCGAATCACAGAAACGACTGGTACGACGGCGAATGTGAACAGTTGAAAAACGAGAAGAATGCAGCATGGGCGAGAATGCTGCAACACCGTACGAGAGCGAATGAGGCACGTTACAAACAGGCGCGGAACAGGCAGAACTCAGTCTTCCGGATGAAGAAGCGCCAGCAGGAAGAACGAGATCGCGAAGCGATGGAAGAGCTGTACCGCGCTAAGGACACACGAAAGTTCTACGAGAAGCTGAACCGCTCGCGCAGAGGCTTTGTGCCACAAGCCGACATGTGCCGAGATAATCACGGGAATATTCTCACGAGCGAGCGTGAGGTGGTCGAGAGGTGGCGGCAGCATTACGATGAGCACCTCAATGGCGACGTTGCAAGTACTGAAGGTGGCGTGGTAACAGATCTAGGAGTATGTGCACAGGACGAAAGACTTCCGGCCCCTGATTTTCAAGAGATTGAGGAGGAGGTTGGCCGGTTGAAAAACAACAAAGCCGCTGGAGCAGATCAACTACCAAGCGAGCTTCTAAAATACGGTGGAGAAGCACTGGTGAGAGCACTACACTGGGTCATTACCAAGATTTGGGAGGAGGAAGTATTACCGGAGGAATGGATGGAAGGTATCGTGTGTCCCATCTACAAAAAGGGCGACAAGTTGGATTGCGGGAACTACCGCGCGATCACACTACTGAGCGCTGCCTACAAGATACTCTCTCAAATTTTATGCCGCCGTCTATCACCGATTGCAAGAGAGTTCGTGGGGCAATATCAGGCTGGATTTATGGGTGAACGCGCTACAACGGACCAGATGTTCGCCATCCGCCAGGTGTTGCAGAAATGCCGCGAATACAACGTGCCCACACATCACTTGTTCATCGATTTCAAATCGGCGTATGATACAATCGATCGAGAACAGCTATGGCAGATTATGCACGAATACGGATTCCCGGATAAACTGATACGGTTGATCAAGGCGACGATGGATCGAGTGATGTGCGTAGTTCGAGTATCAGGGACACTCTCGAGTCCCTTCGAATCTCGCAGAGGGTTACGGCAAGGTGATGGTCTTTCGTGCTTGCTGTTCAACATTGCTTTGGAGGGTGTAATAAGAAGAGCGGGGATAAACACGAGTGGGACGATTTTCACGAAGTCCGTTCAGCTGCTTGGTTTCGCCGATGATATTGATATTATTGCTCGTAAATTTGAGACGATGGCGGAAACGTACATCCGACTAAAGAGTGAAGCCAGGCGAATCGGATTAGTCATTAATGTGTCGAAGACAAAGTACATGATGGCAAAGGGCTCTAGGGAGGAATCACCGCGCCCGCCACCCCGAATTCATATCGACGGTGATGAAATCGAGGCGGTTGAAGAATTCGTGTACTTGGGCTCACTGGTGACCGCCGACAACGACACCAGCAGAGAAATTCAGAGGCGCATTGTGGCAGGAAATCGTTCGTACTTTGGACTCCGCAGAACTCTACGATCGAATAAAGTTCGCCGTAACACGAAGTTAACCATCTACAAAACGCTGATTAGACCGGTCGTCCTCTATGGGCACGAAACATGGACCCTACGTGCAGAGGACCAACGCGCCCTTGGAGTTTTCGAACGGAAGGTGTTGCGTACCATCTACGGCGGAGTGCAGATGGAAGACGGGACTTGGAGAAGGCGAATGAACCACGAGCTGCATCAGCTGCTGAGAGAACCAACCATCGTCCATACCGCGAAAATCGGGAGGCTACGGTGGGCGGGTCACGTCATCAGGATGTCGGATAGCAACCCGTCTAAAATGGTTCTCGAGAGTCATCCGACCGGTACAAGAAGACGTGGAGCGCAGCGAGCTAGGTGGATCGACCAAGTGGAGGACGATCTGCGGACCCTACGCAGAGTGCGGAACTGGCGACAAACAGCCATGGACCGAGTGGAGTGGAGGCGGCTACTATGTACAGCAGAGGCCACTCCGGCCTTAGCCTGACCGGTAAGTAAGTAGTCCTGAACATGTCGGGGTAAGCTAGGACCGCCGATTTTAACGCCACATTGGGGATCCCGTCCGGACCCGGGGCTTTGTTCCCTTTCAGTTTTTTCGCTACTGCCTTCAGCTCGACATTGGAGACCTGCCGAGCTTCCGCACTTGCTTCGTCCTCCTCACCATACGGTGTTGGTGGCCACGTCGTTGGTTCGTGCTTCGGAAAGAGACCCTCCACGATTACCTTCAGCTTTTCTGGACACATTTCTGCTGGCGTCGCTGGACCTTTAATCTTTGCCATCACGACTCGGTACGCGTCACCCCAGGGGTTTGCGTCGGCCTCTCGGCATAGCTCTTTGTGACAGTTCGACTTGCTCACGATTATCTCCTTTTTAAATGCGGCTCTGGCCTCCTGGAACGCTAACTTCCGCTCTTCCCTATCCGGGAGGTTTCTTGCCCTCTGGTAGCGTCTTCTGGCTCTTAGACAGGCAGCACGGAGAGTGCCGAGTGTCTCGTTCCACCAATGCGCAGGACGTCGTCTGTACCTTGGCTCCCGTTTCCGTGGCATTGTAGTGTCGCATGCCCTTGTAATCGCTCTTGTTAGCTCTACCGCATCTAGGTCTGGAGTGTCACTGTCCATACGGAGTGCCTCAACGAAGAGGTCCTTGTCGAAGGCCTTCGTCTTCCACTTTCGCTCGCATGTTCTGTTTCTCTGCATGGCCGTAGGGTTCCGTTGGCCAACGCTGTAGCAGATCGCCTGGTGATCACTGTGGGTGTACTCTTCGCTTACTTTCCAGTTCATGTTGCTTGCTAGCGATGGACTGCAGAAGGTAATGTCGATGATCGACTCCCGCCCGTCTTTCCTGAATGTGCTTACGGTGCCAACGTTGCACAGTTGTACCTCCAACCTCGCCAGTGCTTCCAGCAGGCTGTAACCTCTTGCGTTGGTTAGCTTGCTACCCCACTCCACGGCCCACGCATTGAAGTCTCCGCCGATCAGTACTGGCCTACGTCCAACCAGCTTGTCGGCTAACTCCTCCAGCATCCGGTCGAATTTCTCCGCTGTCCACCTTGGGGGTGCATAGCAGCTGCATATGAAGATACCGTTGATTTTGGCGATGACGAAACCTTCGTACGTGCTTGCAATCACTTCCTGAATAGGAAATCTTCCCATCACTTGTATAGCAGCCGTTCCCGTGCTATCTGACACCCAGTTGTTGTTACCGAGAGGAACTCGGTACGGCTCTGCAATAATCGCAACATCGCACTTTGCTTCCGTTGTTGACTGCCTCAACAGTTGCTGTGCGGTATCACAATGATTCAGGTTGATCTGCATTATCTCCATTACTGTTGGCCTGCGATCGCCTTCTTATATGCAGGGCACTTGTATCCACCCCTCGAATGGACGTTTCCTTCTTCCGCTGTGCAGAGCATGCACTTTGGCGCTTGCGAGCAGTCCTTCGCAAAGTGTCCCTTCTCTCCGCATTTTCTGCATTGTTCAGATCTGTCTGGGCCTTTGCAGTTGGCCGACATGTGTCCAAAGCCCATGCACTTGAAGCATCTCAACACCCGTTTGCAGTCACTCCTTGCTATTCGGGCGGCGACCCTCAGCGGGCACACTGAACAACCAACTCGTACCTTGCCTACCTTCAACAATTTGCTAGCCGCAGGCACCGACAGTCGAATCATCGCTGTTTGTGTGCCTTGGTACCCCTTCGTCAGACGGATCGTTAGAACCTCTTCTCCCAATTCGCATTGCGTCTTCAGTTCACGCCCAAGCTCCTCCACTGTTGTGATCTCGTCCAGGTATCGGCATTCGATCGTTGCTTCCTGGCATAAAGCTTTCACGTTCCCACCATCCCCGACGAGGTCGCCCAATGACTTGGCGAACTGCTCTCGGTAGGCAGAACTTTTAATCGCCGGATCCTTCTTCAGCTCAAAGAGCATATCTCCTTGCTGAGTGCGCCTGGTTCTCACCACGTTCTCACCCAGTTCCTTCAACTCCGGATCCTCTCGGACTTTCTTGAGGATTGCTGCGTACGACTGTTGGTCGTTTGCCTTGACCAGCAGGGCGTCTCCCATGTGTCTCTCTCGATGGGGCAGACGGCGTTCTTGCCTGTTCTCTTTGGATCTTCTTTCGTCTCGAGCCGGCTTTCTACCTTTTTCGATCCGATTATTCCCTTTCGTTTCCTCCTTTTTGGGCTGATTTTTCTTCTTCTCCTTGCGATTTTTGACGACGTTCCAATCGCTGTTGGCTCTCTCGTCGCTCAACTCCTCGCTACCTTGAACATTCTTTGTCTTCTTCGGGCGTTCCTCTTCGCCTGGTGTTTCTCTATCCCGCTTGTTCGAGTTCTTATTTCTGCGCCCTTTCGGCGTCTCCTGTAACTCTGTTGATGCTTCCACCGCCGCAATCTGCTCCAAAGCCAGCTTCAAAGCCTTTTCAGCAGTCTCAGCTCTCTTACGCAACGCTGTGTGCTCGCGGTCAGCTTCCAACACGGCATACCTGAGGCTCGACACCCTTTGCTTAATCTCAGTGTGCACGTTGTTACGGCCTTTTACGTATTCGTGCAGCTCGATGACCTTCCTGTTCAACTCCACCATTGACACCTTGGGCCTCGCAAGTTGTAGGCCTTCTTGAGTGGTGCTGCTGCTCGGTGTAGACACCGGGGGCCCTCCTTTAGTGCTACCGCTTGGTGTGGACATTTGACTCGTTACCCCTTTTGCTCCGAAGAGTCCATGTTGTCCACCTCGTGGCGTGCTGCTGTTATCGGTTGCCGCGATACTAAAAGTTTCTACCGGCGAACGTGTCAACCTACTGCTCCTTAGGAATGCGCTCGCATCCTTATCATCTGCTACCTCCGTTGTTGTGTGATTGTTGTTCTTCTCCATCTGGTTGGGTCCCCCCTCCAAGCCGCTATCTTCGCCCGTCGTAAGTAGTTGCCATCGTGATCCCATGGTGATCTTTGCAAGCAGTGAGGCCATGCTAGGGTTGACACGGTCCTTTATGGGGAACCGTGTTCAGAGCCAGATCGGCATTAGTCAGGAATGTTCAACTGAGCCTACTTCCACCGGCTAAGGTGCCGAGTTCGGAACGTACTTGGAGGCCTGCCAAGGTTTTAACGGGACGGGGGCAACCATACCATTAGCCCACTCGCCGTTTCGGAAAGGTGTCACCCATTCTTACTAGGGTAGTGGAATAGTACGGTTGTCAGCTCTGTAGCGTTTGGTAGTATATACGTATTCCTTGCTCGTGTCCATGTCCATGTGCTGCCAGTTTGCCATAATTAGGGTCTTACTGGCGTCGATCCTAATGTGCCGGTTGGCACGCCGGGTGTTTGGGCTAAGGCACTTTGGAAGCGGTACCAGGTCGCTTGTACGGAGTTGCTTGCAGATGTGTGGCTTTTTATGGGAATCCAACAGAGCCCACTGTTGAACCCCCGCCACATCCTAGGCATCCTCCTCTTGAGCTGTCTGGAGACCAGAAGCCCGGTCACTCCCCGAAGGAAGCGCCAAAGGTGGTAATTCACACGGGTGTGTGAACGGTTTTCGCTTCGGGAAGACTCCCAAGCTTCCACCCGACTCGCAGAAGGGGGGGTTCGTCAGGCCCCTGAACTCCTGTCCCTGCTGCCCCTGTGTGTGTGTGTGTGTGTGTGTGTGTGTGTGTGTGTGTGTGTGTGTGTGTGTGTGTGTGTGTGTGTGTGTGTGTGTGTGTGTGTGTGTGTGTGTGTGTGTGTGTGTGTGTGTGTGTGTGTGTGTGTGTGTGTGTGTGTGTGTGTGTGTGTGTGTGTGTGTGTGTGTGTGTGTGTGTGTGTGTGTGTGTGTGTGTGTGTGTGTGTGTGTGTGTGTGTGTGTGTGTGTGTGTGTGTGTGTGTGTGTGTGTGTGTGTGTGTGTGTGTGTGTGTGTGTGTGTGTGTGTGTGTGTGTGTGTGTGTGTGTGTGTGTGTGTGTGTGTGTGTGTGTGTGTGTGTGTGTGTGTGTGTGTGTGTGTGTGTGTGTGTGTGTGTGTGTGTGTGTGTGTGTGTGTGTGTGTGTGTGTGTGTGTGTGTGTGTGTGTGTGTGTGTGTGTGTGTGTGTGTGTGTGTGTGTGTGTGTGTGTGTGTGTGTGTGTGTGTGTGTGTGTGTGTGTGTGTGTGTGTGTGTGTGTGTGTGTGTGTGTGTGTGTGTGTGTGTGTGTGTGTGTGTGTGTGTGTGTGTGTGTGTGTGTGTGTGTGTGTGTGTGTGTGTGTGTGTGTGTGTGTGTGTGTGTGTGTGTGTGTGTGTGTGTGTGTGTGTGTGTGTGTGTGTGTGTGTGTGTGTGTGTGTGTGTGTGTGTGTGTGTGTGTGTGTGTGTGTGTGTGTGTGTGTGTGTGTGTGTGTGTGTGTGTGTGTGTGTGTGTGTGTGTGTGTGTGTGTGTGTGTGTGTGTGTGTGTGTGTGTGTGTGTGTGTGTGTGTGTGTGTGTGTGTGTGTGTGTGTGTGTGTGTGGATTCCAAGAACACAGAACCCCGTAGTTTTACCGTGGTTTTACCACAATCATAGAGGAGAACCCTAACCCTAAAATGGGTCACCCTCCGCCGTGACGATATCTGGCAAAGACTTGGGCAGATGAAGATCCGGCCATTCGGTACTCCAGGCCGAGGACCAACCTGAGGCCCGTGCTCCAGCGGTCGCCGACATCCTGGCTCGATCGGGCCGCAAAGGACATTGAAGAAGAATAAGAAGAATAAGAAGAAGAAGAAGAAGAAGAAGAAGAAGAAGAAGAAGAAGGACGAGAGGAAGGAGAGGATCGGCAGGTGATGGCAGCAGGGGAAAGGGGCCCCGAGGAAAGAAGGTCAGCCTAGATTAAGAAAGTGGGTGGAAGTAGAGGGATTGTAGATAGCTAGGGAAAGATAGAAAAAGTGCACTAAATCGTAATAAACAGGAGTGTGAAAAAGGCAATCCAAGTGTTTCCCTGAATCCGCGAAATAGATAGGATAAGCGTGCCGACCCTTGAGATGTGAGGTCCAGAGTCTCGTTAGTCGCTGGGAAGGGTCACCTTCTGTGATCCTCTCCTCAGCCAACGGTAGCTATGGCAACCGCCATTAGTTACAGATTTTCCCAAAACCATTATCGATTTGGGAAACTTAAGGCGCATATTCTTGACAAATTCCGAATTCAACGCAAGAGCAGACCTGAAAAATATCAGACCTTTTAGTTAACAGTATGACCACCTTCACTATCACTAAAGGCCGATCACTTTGCGGTCTTTTTTTTATGCACAGCAAGTGAAATTCCTCATACTCAATCCCATTAAAATTTCAACAACATTACAGAGCGCAAGAGCGTAACCAGTCGCATCAAAATTTTACGTAGTTATTTTAGACGCAAAAGAGGATTGAAAAAACTTGGTTTGGAGCTGTTGCGATTGATTTTTAATTCGTTGAACCATCCACCTGTATAGTTGCATCTTAGAAATCTGAAAAGGAGGGATTTGATGAGATCGCTTTAGTTTTGTCAAGATTTTGTTCTCTTGTATTGCACAAGTTTTATTCACTTTCGTGTTACCGGCGAACCACCCAACCCTGGTTCTACAACACTAGCGGTAGTCGCCGTTGTGGTATGAGCCTATTTTTTAGCAAACCATTCATCAGGTTATCAAAACAGCCGTGGTTTGATATGTCGCTTGGGTATGGATCACTTTTACATTTGGTCATTATCGGTGGGACACCCGGAACTGGAACCGGATTATTGCCGGCGGTCCACGGTGATTATCTTCAATTGATAGAATCGATAGGTCTCAAATATCGTCTGAGAATTTTTTCCTTTAGCTTTCGAAAAAGCAGCTATTTGATGTGCCGCATGCATGTGTTTGGCTCATTTTTATATTTGGCCACTTTCTGCAAGACACCCGGAACTTTAGTTCACTTTAATATTTGGCTACTTCCGGCGTTACACCTGGAACCGGTCCGGAACACTGAACGGTTCAGATATGGTGTGAGACTATATTCTTTCTTATCGTTCATCAGGTTGCCGGAAAAGCCGCAATTTGATGAGTTGCATACATAGGTTTGATTCACTATTATATTTGGTCAATTCCGGCGGGACACCCGAAACCGGTACCGGAACACTCGAATATTTTCCTGCTTACTGTTCATCAGGTTATCGAAAATGCCGTGGTTTAGAGTGTCGCATGCATGGGTTTGTTGCACTTTCATATCTGACTCCTTCCTGGGGTACCAGGCCGGAACACCTAGATGACCATAACTCCGGAATGGCTGAACCGATCCGATACATTTTCAATAAAAACAATGCGACCAGATTCCCCGTGGAATGAACAATCGGTCATTAAAATCGGTTGAGATTTACTGCTAAAAAATGACGTGAGTTTGTTTGTACACATACATACATACACAACACACACACACAGACATTAAACATTATAAACTCTTTTGAAAATCTCATTGTACCCCTATTCCTAAAGAATCGACCGATATTTTTAGCTATAGTTGCATTCAAGTTAATCACTCGTTGTTTCGTATTTATTGTTAAATTTTCAATTGCTTTTTTGATGTTTTTCAATTAGGAATTTTTAAATTTATTATGGAAAAATCGAGTTAATTACAAAATTAAACTTTTTTGATGAAAAAAATGTAGTTATTCATCGCCATTATTGAATTATTCGACATTTTTTATTGCTCAAAAACCAATTTTTTATGGGAAGTTTTGATTCATTTATGCACTTTTTCATTTGTTTATGGAAATTTTGTAGTTTATTATTGCTCCCACCCCTACTTCCTTATTGGCAATTCCTGATTTTGTTATGTAAAATGAACACTTTTCTATGAGTCGTTTATATTTTAGTTCAGTAGATATTCACTGATTGAAATGGAGAGACGAACCAGCCAAGGGCTGAAAGTCTCTCTAATAAAGACAAATCAATCAATGATTGAAATGGCAAGCACGATAATTATATAAATATTATTTTTATACTTCCAGACACAATATGATTAGTGAATTCGTGTGGCCATGAAAGTTATGAATGTTTCCATTGCGAAAAGATCATGGACCGTCCGCGTATCGAACACGTCACCCCTTAAACTTCTCTATAAATCCCATTGCAAGGACGAACGCCAAGATCACCTTTATCAGAATGATTTTCTTGGATATCCAAATTATATGTGCAATAACATAAAACAAATCATATAATTATAATAACAATATCAACACATATGCTTTTTTTCTATGCCAAACAAGGTAAATCGTTCATCTAAATCAAAACTACTGAAGTTCATTTTCCCCATACATACTCCTCACGGGGGAAACGAAACACGAAACACTCCAATTACACGCCAACCCAGGCCTTGATCTTTACACAGTCGAGCATAATTTTCCCTCCAATCACATCCCATCACAATTATGGTCATTGGTCACACAACCGAAGCGCCAGCTAAGCCAATAATGCGATGGGCACCAAGCGCCGCGCCGGAGACACTTTGCACACAACGGAAAATTATTTTTCGACAATAATCATCAATCATTCCGGCGGCGGCGGTCTTGTGATGAACATGGAATGTTTCACTCCACAAAACCAAGTAAATTACCGAGACCGGCATATAGCTGACTGAAAGGTAATACTAACCAGGTTAACCGTGTCATGCCCCTGTTTTTTGAAACTTGTTATACATTAGTTCATAAAACACTAGATGTCGCCGAGAAAATCAAAGTGCACATTCAAACTGTGTATAATTCTAGGAATTCTTGAAGCTCTTCGTTTGCTAACTACAACTTTGCAAGAAAATACTCCGGCATTCTAGTAACATGGCCTGCCCACCATCGTATGCCTCCGGCTTTAACCATCTCCAGAACGGTAGAGCGAAACCATGATCCATTCTTCCATGATTACAAAGTTTATAGAGAGCATATCAAGAAAGTAGTCAAACTTCAAATATTGCAGTAACTCAGTTCAAATGTCGCTAAAACATCTTTCCTTCATGACATTTGAAACAACAAAATAGGTCATAATCCCAGCACGAAAGGGTTAATTCGACATCACTCACGTTTGTCGGAACTATGGCCTGAAAATAAGTTCCCACGTCGTTGCCGCCGGCATCCTCATACGGTTATTGAAATCCAATGCCCCGTTTTGTGGACCAACCAAATAATTATAAACTCCAAATTAGTGCCTCCCCCAAAACAAGATCGATTTGGGTCTGCTGCGCGACGACGCCAGCGTTACCAGATCTACGGAAATTTCCGTAGATCTACGGAACTGCGCTTATTTTACGGAACTACGGATCCGTAGAATAAATCTACAGAAAACCCGGTTTTTATACGGAAACCTACGGAAAGCTACGGGAAATCTACGGATTTTCAACTTAAATCTACGGAATAAAAATTCTGAAATCCTCCCCCCCGCTCATCAATTTTCATCTACGGAAGCACTCGCGAAAAAATCTGACATCACTGGACGACGCCGCGCCGCCACTCAGCTCGAATCGATCTTCATCACTCCGCGAAATGGCTGCGCTTGCCGGAAAGTGCTTATTTTGGCTCAAAGAAGATTTAATGGTTTCGAATAAATCAAGAGCAAGTTCATGGTTCGTTCGAAGGAAATTTGCGCCGGTTCGCTCGGGTCGTGACTCGTCTCTAAGCGGATCAACTATTGGCGACACCGTCAAGGTGGCAGAAGCACGTCAGTCACTTTGGCGATGATGATGATGACGATGGCGATGCCCGATAGTCGATGCAATAGCTACCTACGAGGTACGTGGCGGTGAGATTCCAATCGTGGGAGGTGCAGGCGTCTGCGACCTTCAGAAATCGATGTTACTATACTTAGAATTCTGTACGGTGTTCCACACATGTGTGGAGCAAACCGATGGAGTGAATCACTGGTTTTCGCTAGCTTTGTGTATCCCGTGGCATGGTTTCTCTCGTGGGTTAAATAGTGGAATACGATATTTAGATTGGATATCATGCATTGATGGGAAAACGAAAATCTACCTTCTTGCAGGAGGTCCTCATTTCGGTTTGCTGCTGCTCCTTCGGGTCACTGTCCCTTATACCTTCGGAAATGCCCTACGCTCGCAAAATTGCTCTCAACGTGGTCAGTCCACCTTGTTGCCTTTCTCGTACACTAAGTGTACTGGAAAGGCTATATGTTCACTCCAAAAATGACTTTTTGATAGAAGCCCCGGAGGATCGAGTCATATATACCAATCAACTCAGCTCGACGAATTGAGGTGATGTCTCTGTGTGTGTATGTGTGTGTGTATGTGTGTGCGTGTGTGTGTGTATGTGTGAGTGTGTACAATAAAACTCACATCACTTTTTGGCAGTAAACCTCAACCGATTTCAATGACCGACGGTTCATTCGACGCGGAACCTGGTCCCATTGTTTCCTATTGAAAATGGTTCGGGTCGGTCCAGCCGTTCCGGAGACATGGCCATTTAGGTGTTCCGGAACGGTACCCCAGGAATGGACCAGATATGAAAATGCATCAAACCTATGCATGCGACACATCAAACCATGGCATTTTCGATAACCTGATGAGCGGTAAGCAGAAAAATAGTCTAAGACCATATCTGAACTGGTAGTGTTCCGGAAACATTTCCGGTTGTCCCGCCGGAAGTGGCCAAATATCAAAGTGAACCAAACCCATGCATGAGACACATCAAACCACGGCATTTTCGTTAACCTGATGAGCGGTAAGCAGGAAAATAGTCTCAGACTATATCTGAACCGGTAGTGTTCCCGAACCGGTTCTGGGTGTCCCGCTGGAAGTGGCCAAATATACAATTGAACCAAACCCATGCATGCGACACATCAAACCACGGCATTTTCGATGACCCGATGGACAATGAGCAGGAAAATCATCTCAGACCATATCTGAACCGGTAGTGTTCCGGAACCGGTTCTAGGCGTTCTACTGGAAGTGGCCAAAAATACAATTGAACCCATGCAGGCGACACATCTAACCACGGCATTTTCGATGACCCGATGGTCAATGAGCAGGAAAATCATCTTAGACCATATCTGAACCGGTAGTGTTCCGGAACCGGTTCTAGGCGTCCCGCTGGAAGTGGCCAAATATCAAAGTGAATCAAACCCATGCATGAGACACATCAAACCACGGCATTTTCGATAACCTGATGAGCGGTAAGCAGGAAAATAGTCTCAGACCATAACTGAACCGGCAGTGTTCCGGAACCGGTTCTAGGCGTCCCGCTAGAAGTGGCAAAACATACAATTGAACCAAATCCATGCATGCGACACATCAAACCACTGCATTTTCGATGACCCGATGGACAATGAGCAGGTAAATCATCTCTGACCATATCTGAACCGGTAGTGTTCCGGAACCGGTTCCGGGGTTCCCGCCGAAGTGGTCAAATCTGAAAGATAAACAAACCCGTGCATGCGTCACATCGAAAAGCGGCTTTTTAGATTACCTAATGAACGGCCAGCAAGTGTTTCGGAATCGGTTTTGAGTGGCCGGAAGAGGCCATATGTAAAAGTAAACCAAATCCAGGCATGTGACACATCAAATCGTGGCTTTTGCGATAACCTGATGAACAGTTAGCAAGAAAATAGCCTTAGATCACACTAGAGACAACTGGTAGTGTTCCGGAATTGGTTCCGAAAGTCCCGTCGAAATTGTCAAACCCTGCATGTCTCTCTCTCTCTTCTTGGCGTAACGTCCACATTGGGACAAAGCCTGCTTCTCAGCTTAGTGTTCTATTAGAACTTCCACAGTTATTAACTGAGAGCTTCCTCTGCCAATGACCATTTTGCATGTGTATATCGTGTGGCAGGCACGAAGATACTCTATGCCCAAGGAAGTCAAGGAAATTTCCTTTACGAAAAGATCCTGGACCGACCGGGAATCGAACCCGTCACCCTCAGCATGGTCATGCTGAATACCCGTGCGTTTACCGCCTCGGCTATATGGGCCCTTATGTGACACCTTCAATTTGTAACGTTTTTGGTTAACCGATGAACAGTTAACAAGACAATAGTGTGAGACCATATTTGGTTCAGCCGGTAGTTACCCGGAATCAGATCCGGGTAGTAAAATGTAAAATTTAACCAAACCCATGGATGCGGTACATCAAATCACGACCAGCCTTATAAACATTCGACACTTTTTACTACCTTCATTTCGTTGCCGCAGTCGGGTGTCAGTCGGCTTTGTTACATTCGTGCGCTATCGTTACCTCTTACCTACACACAACACGAGCAGTAGAACGAAGATCAATAAACATAAGAAAGGGTCAAATTAATGTCATCTGACACGATGACATTTGTCTAATTCTAGCTTTACGCATAGATTTTCAGCCAATTTCGATTATGAATGTTAATATTAGTTCATTCTTGCATGTTGCACTGAATACGACACACAGATGGGCAATATAGCTCTTATTATGGAAGAAGACAGGAATAACAAAAGCCGAACCGTCTCCCGAAGCCGCTATCGTCGTGAAGTGCATTCGTTTGAGATTTTTGTTTCGAACAGTAGTTTGATTGCTTGTGTTGCGAATGTCGGAGACAAAGGAGGCCGAATATCGACGAAAAGGTTCAAATGACTGTGATCTCTAACAAGACTGATCACGACTTATCGACAACCTGATGGAAAAATAGTCTGACATTAGATTCCCGGTAGTGTTGCGGGTTCAGCTGTGGCTTCGAAAGTAGTTAAAAGTAAAAGTGAATCAAACTCATACATGCGATATATCAAATCGCGGTGTTTAGGTATAGGTGAAGAATTAGCAATAAAATAATCTCAGACCATAATTGGGACAACCGGTAGTGTCATGGAATCAGATCCGGGTATACCACCGGAAATTACCAAATATAAAAATGAACCAAACCCATACATACGACACATCATATCGCAGATTTTTTGATAATCTAATGAACGGTTAGCAAGAAAATAGCCTTAGATCACATTACAGACTAGCTGTTGTGTAGCAGAACCAACGTTCATGCAAAAAATTAAATCGTGGCTTTGTTTAATGGCCTGATAAACGTTAGGTATGAACAGCAGTGACGAATAGGGTTAAGTTCTCATATATGAAAGAGAACAAAATATAGACAAAACTGAAGCGATCTCTTCAAATCGTACCATTCCAGATTCCTAAGGTGTAAATTTATAGCAGGATGGGTCAACGTTGAATGGAAATTTGTAAGAATTTGATCGCGTCAACAGAAGATGGCGGCTGTTTTAATGAATTTTGAGCTCAAAAACTTTGTAAAATAAGTGTATTTGGTATGGGAAATATGTTCGGAGTCCACCAGAGTATCCAAGATAGCGATCCAAAATCCAAGATAATGGCCCAGTATTTAAGTTAGCGCCTATTTGAAAGGATTTTAAATTCTTGCATTATGGGCATATTTTGTATGGAAATATGCCCAGAATTCAAAATTTGTAATCAGAAAACCCAAGCTGTGCGCTGTTACACAAGGTCTGCAATATGACTATAGTTTGAATGGGGAAGAATGCCAGTCTTCGTCCAAAACTGGTACCGTGATTTCGGGTGAAATTGATCACTTTTCACAGTTTATGGCGTCTAAATTTTGAATAGTTATCGATATGGTCAAACTCAATGCTTTAAAACAAGTACGATCACGGTTTTCATCAGTCAACGAGGTTGAAACTTTTACTGCAAATTATTTTACTGCAATAAATATCAGTTTAAATAAAAAAAAAACAGAAATTTTAGTTTCGGGGTGAAATTGATTGACACCCCAGAATATGAAAAGCTACGCAAAACTTTTACAAGTTTAGTAAATTTTTAATTATATAAGTTTTAAGTTTAATAATCCCAAAGGAAACGCCTGAAAGTATGCAATTTCCAAATTAAATATGTCATTACTTTAGGAAATGTACAATTTTATGCATAAATTTCAATATTTATAGAAATTTTGATGACGAAATCGAGTTAAGCGAATACTTGGCAGCTATAAACATAAATTTGAATATTTATTCCATGTGTGTTACAGCTACGGTAACAAAAATTTAAAAGTGTCTACGAAGTTCGCCTAATACTCAGTTACGTAAACTATTGAATTTATTACAGAAATATGTGACTAATTATCTGTATAATCTGTAAACTCATCATTCAATAACCCTTAAGCCAGATGATGATCATTTTCTACAAATTATTTTAAGTTTAAATCTTTATTTTTAACAAATAAAAATTGCCCTCTCGTTGATCAATAATTATTTCACCCGAAATCACGGTAACCAGAAAATCATAAACGACATGCCAAAATTCAATACGGTGACTATTTGATGTAATTTTAGGTGCTGAGTCCAAAAATGAATACCAGAACATCCAAGATGGTGTCTCAATGTTCAAGATGGCGCTCAGTTTAGTTGGGGTAGATATCCGGAGTCAAAAAATGATGACCGAAAAATCTAAATGACGTTTCGAAATTTTGCGGCTTCGTAACACTTGTTTGGTTTAAATTTTGGATCGTTGTCTTATATTTTCTGAATATTGGATGTAATGCTTATATAAAATGTATCCATATTGAGTAGATTTTGCAAGCAGTTTCCATTTTGTATTTATGTCAATGTCATCACCACGTCGCTTGAGTTTTGTTGAAAGGATATTTTAAAGCACGAGAAAGGCATCATCACCGCTAGGTGGATTAATTAGGGTTTTTTTATCGCGAAACTATTGTATTTTACTCATTACTCCATCGAAACAAGTAAAAACATACCATCCGAAAAAAAAGTCTTCCAAAGGCGGAAACAGGTCTTGAACTCATTTTTGCTACCGGTCAATTGTCTACTTGGTAGCTATAGGCGATAATATCTGCGTCAGTCATCAATCATCTTTTTCTGGCGTGATGGTTCGTTGGCAAAAATTTCCTATCATCCGCGAACTACCCACCAGAAGAAGCCCAGAGATTAACACCTTTTTTGTCCATTAATCTCACGGTGCGAACGCAAAAATTTCACAAAAAAAAAGTCATAAAAACGAATCAGCAGCGTCGGCTAGTAAACGACCACGACGAAGACGTGCCCCAGGCTATTACAGAATTGATATAATTAAGTGGGGATTCTCCTGGTCGTAAGTGACGATCAGCTGCGCTGCCGCCATGCGACGATGATCCTAATTAAAATAGTTGAGTCATATGCCAGAGGAGTTTGGGTAGTGTTGCGATTCCCCCCCAGTCAGGTGAGTGAGGTGGGTAAACTGGAATGTGACAACGTACCTACCTAGTGAGTGATGATGACGCGTAGAGTCAATGTCCTGCAAGGACGTTCGATAATCGGGGTTGAAGGATGATTGCTCGCATTGACTAAACAGTGTTGTGTTAGGATGGGTCTGACTAATTCAAGCAGTCGGAAAGTACACAATATGAACAAAACTTGTGAAATTATGACGAACTGATTATTAAAACATCATCAAATTGCCTGTGAACAGCGCTCTCTGATGGCAGTGTTGAGTAGCCCACGCTGAAGGAAATTCTGAGAAAAATTCTAGAGGACATACGAAAGAAATCCGTGGAAAACTTTCTGAAAGGAATTCTTACAGAGTTTTCTAAAGGAATCCATGGAGCAATTTCGAATGAAATCCAAGGACGGTTTTATGAAGGGATTGTTCTAATAATTTATAGGATAGGGATCTATGGAGAAAATAATGTTTAACATCTTCTCATTTATTGAGAGCTGATTCAGGACTGGGCTCTTTGTAAGTTGATGATTGGGTTTTTTTAAATAAAAATGCTTGACATTTTGAGAATGCGCTGCAAAACGGTAATACGATAAGGAGAGCGTTCAACAAGTTCCTACCTCATGCTTCCACGGGTCAAGCGATGGCAAAGACCACCAGCTAAGAGTTGTGTGCTTAGCTGGTAGTGCACCCTGGGCACTGTTGCGTTGTCCTTCTGACTTCAGCTAAATTGAGGTGGTACGTCTCGAGCGTCTGTTCACCAAGGTGGTGCGGCTCAAACAGCGTCTGTTCTGGCATCCAGCAACTGAATATCAAATTCTCCTCCGCGGAAGCTATACCTTAGGTCCTAAGGGCATTAGGCCAACAACCTTCATTTATTTAGTTAACATCAAATTCATGATAATACTGAATCAACAATTTGCCGCCATAATACTCGATTTGCAGCTCTCCAACGTCGGTCACGCCCAACACTCGCCAGATCACGCTCCACCTGGTCCGCCCATCGTGCTCTCTGCGCTCCACGCCTTCTTGTACCAACCGGATGGTTAGCAAACACCAGCTTTGCAGGGTTGTTGTCCGGCATTCTTGCAACATGCCCTGCCCAGTGCCCATCGTATCCTTCCGGCTTTGGCCATTTTCTGGATGCTGGGTTCGCCGTAAAGTGCAGCCAGCTCGTGATTAATCCTTCTCCGCCACACACCGTTCTCCTGTACGCCGCCGAAGATCGTCCTTAGCATCCGTCGCTCGAAAACTCCGAGTGCTTGCAGGTCCTCCTCGAGCATCGTCCATGTCTCGTGTCCGTAGAGAACCACCGGTCTTATTAACGTCTTGTACATGGTACATTTGCTGCGGAGGTGAATCTTTTTTCTTCTTCTTCTGGAGCCCATAGTAGGCACGACTTCCACTGATGATCAGTGCTGGAAAATTCATTTCGTCAAATCCAAATTCAATCACCTACAGCTCATTTTAGAAGCTGAACCTGAGAATATCCATGTCATCCGCAAAACAGACGAATTGGCCGGATTTCGTGAAGATCGTAACCCGGCTGTTGAGCCCAGCTCGTCGCATAACACCTTCCAGGGCAATGTTGAATAGTAGGCAGGAAAGTCCATCACCTTGTCGTAGTCCGCGAGATTCGAATGAACTGGATAGTTCACCCGAAATCCTTACGCTGTTCTGCAAACCGTCCATCGTTGCTCTTATCAGTCTGGTAAGCTTCCCAGGAAAGGTGGCCAACAACCTACTGTTCCCGAAACCCAAAAACCGTTACAAAAACCCAAAATGAAAGATTACGAACTGATTCAACGGCAACGGTTTTTAGCGCGAAACAACGGACAAGAATTGGAACTTGGAATTTATTAACCCTAGCCCAGCAGGATAAAGTGGCATAACTAGTCAATGAGGCATGCCGTATGAAGCTTGAGATCCTAGGACTGAGCGAAGTCCGTTCTCTGAACTTTGGAGAACACAGATTGGCGTCGGGTCAAATTCTTCTATACTCTGGCCTACGAGGTAAACGCGCTCCTCGCCACCGTGGAGTTGGTTCCCTGCTCAGCGCTCACGCCCACGCTGCACTTATGAAGAGGGAACCTATTAATGATAGGATAATTGTAGCAAGCTTCAGAACACGGGTTCGAAACCTTATCATGATCCAATGTTACGTGCCAACCAATGCTGCAGATATGCAAGACAAAGAGAACTTTTACAGCCAACTGAATGCTGTCGAGGACAAGATTCCGAAAGGTGATATCAAGATCCGCATGGGAGACAACTCGGACTATGAGCACGTTATGAGTGATAAGATGAGCCAGAACGGAGAACTGTTTGCAGAGTTTTGCGGCAACAATGACATGGTGATTGGAGCACCGCTCTTTCCCCATCGATCAGTTCACAAAGTGACATGGGTTTCCCGTGATGGCGTCACGAAAAATCAAACCGACCGCACCTGCATCAGCCGAAATTGGAGACGGAGCCTTCTTGATGTGCGGAAAAAACGTAGCTCCGACATTGCGTCCAACCATCATCCTAATCGGCGAGATCCGGATGCGCATTGCTAGGATCCATCGACAGGAGGAGAAAATCGAGCACCAGTTCAACACACGCTGACTGGAAGACGCTGCGGTGAAACGCTCCTTCGTCGAGGAGCTGGAGAACCGTGTTACGGATGTTCCGGAACCGAATCCGTAAGCTACGCATCTGGATAAAGCAGTGGATCACAGATGATTACTGGAGGAAGATAGATAAGCAAAGGAACGCCAAAACTGCGATAGAACGAGCAAAAACACGAGGAGCCAAAGCCGTAGCCCGTCAGCGCTATTCGGCTCTCGAGAAAGAAGTGAAACGCTCATGTCGACGGGACAAAAGAGCGTGAGCGGACTCCCTAGCCGACGCAGGCGAGAAAGCCGCAAACACCGGCGACTTCCGTCTTCTCTACCGATGATTCATGACGCCTTAGTGGGACTAAGATGAATGCCACAATGCCCGTAAAAGACACGTCTGGACAGCTATTGACCGACCGGGCTGAGCAGTTGAAACGCTGCACAGTGGGAAAAAATAGGTATAAAACGCGAATAAATTCAATATCTCTGCTCGGAGTGGATGGATTCGAATGAATTTTTGACACAAACTGCAAAAATCTCTACAGTTTCAGATAAAAAGGGTGTCATTCGCCGCACGATGCTGGAAATCAGTGTATTGAGCTCGTTTTACCCCGCGCTCTCTTTTTCACACCTTTTTGAGAAAATCCTCATCTATTCTCTATACTACGGAAGTTTTAACACAAACATCAATCAAATGGGCTGCAAAACGGTGAGTCGATAAGGAGAGCGTCCAATATAGCTCTGGTCCTTACAAGTTCCTACCTCATGCTTCCACGGGTCAAGCGATGACAAAGACCGCCAGCTAAGAGTTGTGTGCTTAGCTGGAAGTGCAGCCTGGGCACTGTTGTCCTTCTGACTTCAGCTAGATTGAGGAGGTACGATCCGAGCGTCTGTTCACCAAGGAGGTGCGGCTCAAACAGCGTCTGTTCTGGCATCCAGCGGCTGAGTAAGAAACGCTGCACCACGCCCAGCTAGATCCAAGGTGGTAGCCCCATCAGCGTGGTCGTCTCAGTGTTGGTTGGGACGTTAAACAGAACTGGCACGATGGCCCTCCGGCGAGATAGGAGTGTTGGCGTAGGCCCAATAAGCCACCCATAAAAATCCCCATTGCGAATAACATAGGAGAAAGTACGACTCGATACAATCGGCAAAGACCCACGCGACGAAATAAGGACTACGATTGGAAACTTGGAACATGGAATTGCAAGTCACTAGGTTTCGCAGGATGTGACAGGATAATCTACGACGAACTACATCCCCGCAACTTCGACATCGTGGCGTTGCAGGAACTTTGTTGGACTGGACAGAAAGTGTGGAAAAGCGGGCATCGAGCGGCTACCTTCTACCAAAGCTGTGGCACCACCAATGAACTGGGAACAGGATTTATAGTGTTGGGCAAGATGCGACAACGTGTGATCGGGTGGCAGCCGATCAACGCAAGGATGTGCATGTTGAGAGTTAAGGGCCGTTTCTTCAACTACTGCATCATCAACGTCCACTGCCCACACGAAGGGAGACCCGATGACGAGAAAGAAGCGTTCTACGCGCAGTTAGAGCAAACATACGATGGTTGCTCGTCGCGTGACGTGAAAATCGTTGTCGGCGACATGAACGCGCAGGTAGGAAGGGAGGAAATGTACAGACCGATAATCGGGCGAAACAGCCTGTACGCCGTATCGAATGATAACGGCCAGCGATGCGTAAACTTTGCAGCCTCCCGTGGTATGGTAGTCCGAAGCACCTTCTTCCCCCGCAAAGATATCCACAAAGCCACCTGGAGATCACCCGACCATCAAACAGAAAACCAAATCGACCACGTTCTAATCGACGGTAAATTCTTCTCGGATATAACCAACGTCCGCACATACCGCAGTGCGAATATAGATTCGGATCACTACTTAGTCGCTGTATGCATGCGCTCAAAACTTTCGACAGTTATCACCACGCGTCGAAGTCGAACGCCGCGGCTCAACATCGAGCAACTTCGTAACGTAGAAGTGTCTCAAGACTACGCGCAGCAGTTAGCAGTGGCCCTACCAACGGAAGAGCAGCTTGGCGCAGCTACACTTGAAGATGGCTGGAGGGACATCCGATCCGCCATAGGTAGTACCTCGGCTACAGCACTAGGCTTCGCGACTCCGAATCACAGAAACGACTGGTACGACGGCGAATGTGAACAGTTGAAAAACGAGAAGAATGCAGCATGGGCGAGAATGCTGCAACACCGTACGAGAGCGAATGAGGCACGTTACAAACAGGCGCGGAACAGGCAGAACTCAGTCTTCCGGATGAAAAAGCGCCAGCAGGAAGAACGAGATCGCGAATCGATGGAAGAGCTGTACCGCGCTAAGGACACACGAAAGTTCTACGAGAAGCTGAACCGCTCGCGCAGAGGCTTTGTGCCACAAGCCGACATGTGCCGCGATAATCACGGGAATATTCTCACGAGCGAGCGTGAGGTGGTCGACAGGTGGCGGCAGCATTACGATGAGCACCTCAATGGCGACGTTGCAAGTACCGAAGGTGGCGTGGTAACAGATCTTGGAGTATGTTCACAGGACGAAAGACTTCCGGCCCCTGATCTTCAAGATCAGATTGGCCGGTTGAAAAACAACAAAGCCGCTGGAGCAGATCAACTACCAAGCGAGCTTCTAAAATACGGTGGAGAAGCACTGGTGAGAGCACTACACTGGGTCATTACCAAGATTTGGGAGGAGGAAGTATTACCGGAGGAATGGATGGAAGGTATCGTGTGTCCCATCTACAAAAAGGGCGACAAGTTGGATTGCGGGAACTACCGCGCGATCACACTACTGAGCGCTGCCTACAAAATACTCTCTCAAATTTTATGCCGCCGTCTATCACCGATTGCAAGAGAGTTCGTGGGGCAATATCAGGCTGGATTTATGGGTGAACGCGCTACAACGGACCAGATGTTCGCCATCCGCCAGGTGTTGCAGAAATGCCGCGAATACAACGTGCCCACACATCACTTGTTCATCGATTTCAAATCGGCGTATGATACAATCGATCGAGAACAGCTATGGCAGATTATGCACGAATACGGATTCCCGGATAAACTGATACGGTTGATCAAGGCGACGATGGATCGAGTGATGTGCGTAGTTCGAGTATCAGGGACACTCTCGAGTCCCTTCGAATCTCGCAGAGGGTTACGGCAAGGTGATGGTCTTTCGTGCTTGCTGTTCAACATTGCTTAGAAGGTGTAATAAGGAGAGCGGGGATAAACACGAGTGGGACGATTTTCACGAAGTCCGTTCAGCTGCTTGGTTTTGCCGATGATATTGATATTATTGCTCGTAAATTTGAGACGATGGCGGAAACGTACATCCGACTAAAGAGTGAAGCCAGGCGAATCGGATTAGTCATTAATGTGTCGAAGACAAAGTACATGATGGCAAAGGGCTCCAGGGAGGAATCACCGCGCCCGCCACCCCGAATTCACATCGACGGTGATGAAATCGAGGCGGTTGAAGAATTCGTGTACTTGGGCTCACTGGTGACCGACGACAACGACACCAGCAGAGAAATTCGGAGGCGCATTGTGGCAGGAAATCGTGCCTACTTTGGACTCCGCAGAACTCTACGATCGAATAAAGTTCGCCGTAACACGAAGTTAACCATCTACAAAACGTTGATTAGACCGGTCGTCCTCTATGGGCACGAAACATGGACCCTACGTGCAGAGGACCAACGCGCCCTTGGAGTTTTCGAACGGAAGGTGTTGCGTACCATCTACGGCGGAGTGCAGATGGAAGACGGGACTTGGAGAAGGCGAATGAACCACGAGCTGCATCAGCTGCTGGGAGAACCAACCATCGTCCATACCGCGAAAATCGGGAGGTGGGCGGGTCACGTCATCAGGATGTCGGAGAGCAACCCGACTAAAATGGTTCTCGAGAGTCATCCGACCGGAACAAGAAGACGTGGAGCGCAGCGAGCTAGGTGGGTCGACCAAGTGGAGGACGATCTGCGGACCCTACGCAGAGTGCAGAACTGGAGGCAAACAGCCATGGACCGAGTGGAATGGAGGCGGCTACTTCGTACAGCAGAGGCCACCCCGGCCTTAGTCTGACCGGTAAGGTAAGGTATCAATCAAATAAATCATTTATTTTGCACTTCAAGATTTTTCCAAAAAGGTGAAAAAGAGAGAGAGTGGGGTAAAACGAGCCCGATACACTGATTTCTAGAATCGTGCGGCGAATGACCCCCTCCTTATCCGAAACTGTAGAGTTTTTTGCAGTTTGTGTCAAAATTTCATTCACATTCATCCACTCCGAGCAGAGATATTGAATTTATTCGCGTTTTATACCTATTTTTTTCCATTGTGCGCTGGTTCGAGTGCTTTTGAAAACCCTTTTCAAGTGTCGGCTACGCCATCAACATCTCACCATGATCCACCAAGGGTTCGACGCATTACTCGTGTCAACACCGAAGCTCCATCAGTGCAGGAGATAGAAACAACCATCCGTAGCATGAAATCGAACAGGGCCCCAGGGGTCGATCGCACATCAGCTGAGATGCTCAAAGCTGACCCCGTAGTATCCGCACAACTACTGCATCAATTATTCTGCTACATATGGGAAACCGCGACATTTCCGACCGACTGGATGCGGGGACGATCCTGTGTGGACCATATTGTAACGCTCCGTATCATCCTGGAGAATTCCAAGAGTCGTTCTACCCGGTGTTCATTGAGTACGAAAAAGCGACCGTCTCAATCACGAAAACATGTGGGAAGCCCTCAGGCGCAAATGTGTCCCTGAGAAAATCATCGGCCTCATTGAAGCACAGTACAAGGCATTTTCGTGCAGAGTACTGCACAACGGTGTCTTGTCCGATCCCATCCGGGTCGTTGCTGGATCCACGGACAGAATCCAAGTAGCATTTTAAGTTTTGTTCGGCTCTACAAGAGATCTTCATGACCAATTTTATAAAACTTGCAATAAAACTGATTTATACATCAAAACCTCTTGATAATCTCTTTAAGGGCATCTTCCGGCTAAGTGGACCACTCTCGGAGAGGTTTTGCAAACCGCATTAAGAGTAGCAATAAAACCGTTTTAAAACCTAGTTGAAAAATGTCCCATTCTCGATTGTTGTTGTTTTTTTTTAACAAAAACTATGACAGCTCAAGATGAAAAGAAGCTTCTTCGATAGCACGTAAAGTTCAGGACGATACATCATTCGTAAGTAGAAGCGATCATTTCAAAGTAATATTTTAGTAGTTATTGTGTTGGTAGGCTTTTGCGCATTCAATTTTACCGTGAATATTTGGGTTGCAGAATCATAAAATTAATGCGCTTCAAAAATAGTGAATATTATCATCTTGGAATGAAATAAATCAATTTGTTTATTTAGTAGAACTATCTCGAATCACAGGAAAACTCAGAAGAGAGAGTTTATTTATGTGAGCATGTTATGGAAATGGTGGCAAACTATCAAACTATTTGAGCAAAATTAACTATTTTCCATTCACGTTAGCTAATTCTTCAATATGGCGACAACCATAATCAGCGAAAATAAAACGAAAACATGTTTACTTATATGATGACCGCAATAAACCTAACAGTGTCGCACGCATACCAGGAACCTAAATATTATCGAACTTGCATGAACCTAAAATCTTTTTCCATAGGGTTTCAGCTTATGGTCTTACCTTTCAGAAAAGCCTTTGTTCAAAATATTCTATCGATAAAAATTGAAATAAATCAAGTTTGAAGATTTTCTATCAAATGAGGTATATTCAGAGCATAATTTTGTTCATCATCCCGAACTGCAAACAACAAGGCATCGTGCGTGACCTGTCACATACCCGATGGTCTCTTCTTAGTTTTCTAAACATTATATTCACTTGTAATTTTTCGGTATCTGTTTTATATGGTCAGCCCAAGGGGGTCTGCCGTGGTTAATTAGTTCATTATTTCTATTTTGTGGGCTTCGTGGTCATGCGTTTAGTGGTGGTGAACGTTTAGGTGTATATGTAGTAAGTCATGGAGTGAGACTCGGAAAAAAACTTTTCGTGAAATGAAAAATTCCTAACTAGCTTCTGTGTGTTGTCGGTTATATGATGATAGTAATATTCAGTCTGTTCAGCGTCTGGCTGAAGACGGTGTGAAATGACAAAAAGAGAGTTTAGGTTCATGCAAGTTTGATAATACTTAGGTTCCTGGTATGCGTTTCTTTACGTTTCGACAATGTTTCTTGTCATCTTCAAAGGAAGTAAGTATTATCAAACTTGCATGAACCTAAACTCTTTTTTGGCATTTCACACCGTCTTCTGCCAGACGTTAAACAGACTGAATACCACCATATAACCACCATATAACAGACAACACAAGAAACTAGTTAGGATTTTTTCGTTTCACGAAAAGTTTCTTCAGAGTCTTACTCCATGACTTGCTACATACACCTAAGCGTTAAACTCCACTAACCGCATGACCACGAAGCCCACAAAATAAAAAAAAAAAATGAGCTAATTAACCACGGCAGACCCCTTGGGCTGATCATATACCACAGATGCCGGAGAAATGACAAGTGAATATAATGTTTATAAAACTAAGAAGAGACCATCGGGTATGTGACAGGTCATGCACGATGCCTTGTTGTTTGCAGTTCGGGATGATCAACAAAATTATGCTCTGAATATACTTCATTTGATAGAAAATCTTCAAACTTGATTTATTTCAATTTTTATCGATAGAATATTTTGAACAAAGGCTTTTCTGAAAGGTAAGACCATAAGCTGAAACCCTATGGAAAAAGATTTTAGGTTCATGCCATTTCGATAATATTTAGGTTCCTGGTATGCGTGATGTCGTAGTTCTGCTTTCCCACCAACAGATGTCGTTGCTAATCGAACGGATCGCCATCTGTTGAGAGTTTTAACAGTTTCATTGTGGTAATAATGATTGCCAGAAGTAATCGGAAAGTTTTGTTTACTCATAAAATCTGTCTTTATGGATATCTTCAAGTAAAACTGCGAGTTTTAATTATTGCTTTAATGAAACCCTAATAAAAATCAAACAAAACCATTCAGCAATGAAATTGTTACTTGGGAAATGTACTTTATTTATTTATTTATTTATCTTCGACATAATGATATTCTTGGAATAATTGGCACAAATGGTTGTTTCACACTGATTTGATGTTTGAACGAAGCATAGATTTCGTTTGAATCGAGTTCATTGAACACCAACCATCAAATTCTTAAACCAACATATATATCATTACTTGAATCAAACTCGGAGGCTTATCCAAGAGTTGTTTGTTCGATCGTAATCACAAGTACCGCTGCGCCACATCTATTCCGTAATCGATTCAACTTCGACTCAACTTCGTAGAGCTATCAACAAGTTCAGCTTTGTCGTAAGTTTATATAATCAGAGCAAACGCAAGTACGAAATACGTGATTAATTGAGGTAAAACTTATTGAAAACACAGCTCTTTGCACTGAAATATTATCAATATTATAATTTATAGAAGAAAAAATAACAAATACATATAAACAAATTTTTGTATACGCTTAAGGACAAACGTCTTGAAATCACGCTTCAACAGTGTATCAGAACTTCAGGCGCACAAATCTCAAGAAGCAAGCATCAAACAACAGTGCATTTTATTATTCTGTTCTTGCTCACTTGGAATAAGCCTAAAATATGAAACACAGGTGAGCTGGTTTTGTTTACGATGAGATTTGTGCTTTCGAAATCGTGAATAGGTGCCAAAGTCGGTCATTGTGGCGGCAATTTTGGTATTCTAACAAGTCTGTCCTTAAACCAACCATCCAATACAGTTAGTTCAACCCATATATTGAGGGTCAAGATAAGCATAAACATGCTTGAATCTACCATGATAACAATTGAGCTGTAATATCATCAAGCATATATATTGTTGATTTAAGCATATTATGGTTGATTCAACCATATTTATTGCTCAATTCAGATCATAAACTTTGCTTAACTCAAGCTTTTATTATTCTTCGACCAATTGTAATATGCGCAATACAATCTCAAAAAGGGATTACATAAAAGTCAGTGCATAAATATGCTTGTTTGGGACCGAAATATCATTGACTTGACTTAATTTTTTTCTCCGTGGAGTGAAGCAAGGGTATGTCCTATCACCGTTCCTCATCACTGTTCCTCATCGTAATCGACGATATCCTGGTAGGTGCACTTGATCGTGAACCAAATCGTGAGTTACTTTGGCAGCCCATTGCTATGGAGCACCTTAATGACTTCGAATTGTCTGATAACGTTGCTCTTCTAGCTCAACGGCGCTCTGATGTGCGGAGTAAGCTCGATGTTCTTGCCAATCGCTCCTCAGGTGCAGGTCTTACCATCAACGTCAACAAGACCAAATCGATGGATGTATGCACGGTCAACCCTTCCAGCTTTACGATTGCTGGGCAATCAGTGAAGAATGTTGAAGGCTTCCGATATCTTGGTAGCAAAATGGTGGCCGATGGCGGCACCAAGATCGACAAAGGTGCACGGATTAAGAAGGTATAGATTGCTTTTGTGAGGTTACAAAATGTATGGAAAAACAACCAGATTAGTCGACGCACCAAAATCCGATGTTTCAACTCGTACGTGAAATTTGTGCTCCTGTACGCCAGAGAAACTTGGTGTGTATCAGTGGAGAACACTCAACCGCTGCAGTCAATAGATGCCTGCGGTATATAATTTGTGCATGGTGGCCATATATTCAGATCTCCAACGTCGAAGTCATCGAAAGCCGATAGCGACAGAAATTCGGGAGCAAAAGTGGAGGTGAGTCGGCCACACTCTGCGCAGGGGCGGAAATTAAATTTGTAAGCAAACGTTAGATTGGAACCCAGCAGGACATCGCAGCAGAGGCAGACCAGAGGCTCATGGAGGCGCAGCCTCAATAAGTAAATAAAGGAAGTCGGCAGAAATTTGACATGGGTGCAGGCCAAGGCGATCGCGGTCAATCGCCCAGGATGGAAATTTTTCAGGACTTATGTAATTAAATGTACGCATGAGTATTTTATTTATAAGTATGTTTAATATTACTCTAAAAGTATTTTAAAAATAAAATATATCTGTTAAAGAAAGAAAAAATGTTCAAACATCTACAAAATAGGTAGTTACTATAAAATTTCAAATGGAATAAAAATTACACGGTTACGCAATTTACAAAATATATACAGCAATTATTATAGAAAATATATACAAAATAAACATAATTGTAAAGAGTCTCAGTCAAACGTACTCAAACATACTGAACGCATTCAACCACGCAGTCCGGTAATCGCGAACAAAACTCTTCAACGGCTCCAGACGACACTTTCGCACACCAAAACAGCTCCAGATATTTTAACTGAGGATACAGCTTCGCCAACGTTGCCATATCGTTATCGGTAAGCCACACGAAAAGCTGTAGCTTCAATCGCTTCAGGTGCCTGATCGGCGGCATGCATTCCGACTGCACATAAATGGACTTCAGTGTGAGCTCCTCCAACTGACCCAGGTTGCCAAAGTTTTTGAAAAAGTTGGCACTTTTCATATGGCCTCTAGTGAGGTCATCGGCAATGGTCAGTCGCCTCAGCTCTGGAAAGTACTGACAAGCGTTGATAAGATTGCCATTCCTTTCCAATCTGATGCTGATGTCGTCCACGTTCGGCAGCAGCTGTCGGAACCCTTGGAAGATTTTTTCTTCGTTGTCCTCCATGATCAGGTTGAAGCTAAACTTTTTCACGCTTAGCAACGGCTTTCCTTGTAATGGCATTTGACGATAGCTATAGGCAAAAACACTCAGATTCTGTTGAGTAAAGAAGAAAAAGAGTCAGGCAGTTAGGACATGTCAGTGTTTCTGAACGCGCATTTCCACGACTTTCCGTGCAGATGTTATCGCCAGTAAAAATGCAGAAAAATGAAGTAAAGCGGTTTTTCATGGAAGAGTTCGCTGTAGCTCTTACTCACCTTTAGTTTCTTCAGCCGCTCCAGTTGCTGGAAGGTATCCGAATTTGGATTACGTAGTTTTAATTCCAAACTCTCGATCCCCGAACACGTTTGGGTTAAAACATCCAAGAACAGATCGTTGACGTAGAAATCCAGCCTGACGTCCTTCAAATACTGGACACCGTTGAAAAATAGCCGTAGTGCTTTGTCGTTTTTTGCACAATTTCCCCATGTGGTTAATTTCAGTGCTTCAAGCATCGGAAACCGCAGCTTTTCAACCGAAAAATGGCACTCTTCAGATGGCATTTCACAGGTTCGGGGAACGTCCATCAATTTTATAGCGTACTGCGAAGTGGTGGACTTTGTATCCGGTTGGAACAGCTCCAGCGGCACATTGTTAGATGAGTCTTGCAAACACTTCAACACCGGTACGCTCCGGTCGTACTTTAGAAACGATACATCCACGTTGGCGATAAACTCTCGAATGTTTGGCACACGAATAATGACATTCCACAGTTGCTCCTCGGTAAGTCTTGTCAAACTGTGGAAGCTCTCCAATGCACCACCAAACAGATCCAAAATTTCGACGATCATGTCAAAGTTCATCTCGCTAAGACAGTTCGTCCAAAGGTAGATAAACAAATTTCTATAACGTCGACTGCTGTTCCGGAAACAGTCGACAACGGATTGATCCCAGGTCGAATCCATACAGAGCCTTACATTTTTCATATAAAATGAATTGAAGGCGATTTCGCTCCATGATTCGCACACTAGCGAAACCGATTTACGATCGCGCAACGTTAGATAGGAAAGAACCTACTCTAAAACTTCCGTAGGGAACTCCATGGTCAAACGTAATTACGCTATCACGAGAAAAGTAACAATCAAGAATGAGGTAACCATCTGATGGTACGTTTCATTTCAATACTATAGGTAAGAGAAAGGAACACATATAGGTATGCTTTTGCTGCAGGAATCTTGCTTTTGTTACTGTTTCTAGGTAAATTTTGATAAATTTGCTGTCCCGGCACACTTCATCCTGCTTTAGAGGGCGTGTTCCTGATTTATTTTATATTTATGGATTAACCACATGTCAACGTCTGCCTTAAGTCATGGACTACTAATGCGTGGGACTCTCAGGCAACATTTTTTGTTGTGCTTATTTTTTCTACCACTCAAGCTCTGATTACAATCAAATCGTTGAAACTCGTTAGGTACTCTTATTCTCTGAAGCGCAGGGTGGCCAGCGAACCGGGAAAACCGGGAGAACCGGGAAAAAGCCGGGAATTCGGAATCACCGGGAAAAAACCGGGAAATATTCGGGAATTCAGATTGCCACCGGGAAAATTTTGCATTTCCAGGAGTTATTCCATACTGCTCTATTATTTCTAATTATTAATCACTTTTTTATCATCCATGAAAATAATCTGTAATGCCAAGCTTGTTGCTGGTTTAACAGAAGTTGCAATATTTCGATATATTTTATTGAAAATACGACTTGCGTTATATTTAGATGTTGAGAATTTTAAAATCATAATATCGGTTGCTGAAGTCGATCTGTTAAGTCATTTTAAAAGTTATAACTGTTTTTATTCTTAGTTTTCAGCAAATCAAGAAGAAACAATAATTTATAATTGCTGCGTAATAATGTAAAGAGTTTCAGTAAACTTTAGTAAAGGGCAATCTTCCTCTGAATTAGTCTTGTATCGATGTCACCAAAATACAATAATGCTACAAAAACTAACAAGGGCACTCACATGTTTCTTTTCACTTGTCTACATCAAATTGAAATTGTGGGAAATGTATTTTAACAACAGCAACAAGGAATTGATGAAAGACAGACTAAATGGAGTAAATAGGACGTTGTCGTTGGCTAAATTTTAACAACAGTTATGTACAACTAAACTGAAACCTAGAATCAGTATTTTTACTTGGCCAAACGTAATTCTAAGCAGTTTTTTTTTGGCAAGTGTTACTAAAATAAATAATGTTATTATTTGGAACATGAGAGACGAACACAAAACAATAAAGCCTATAGGCTTTCTGAAATAAAATGTAAAATTGTTAAAAGAAATTAACGATTGCTCAAAGAAATTCAGCAATAAGGCCAGTTTCGTGTTCAACAGGAATCGCTCAAGAAAGTTTTAAACCAATTCCTGGAATAAAAATTCCACAGTGACAGCCATTTGAATTGTCATTCCTTCGTAACTGCGTACTGCGAAGAAAAACGGTTTCTTGGGCGATTCATGCAAGAATTTCTGTAATATAATTGCTTTCCATCAAAAGTTTGAATATTTTTCAAAGAAGCCTGTGTGCCAAAAATGGCTGAATCTGAACATGTTGTTTAAATTAAGCTGATATGAAACATCTTCAAAATTTTAACACAAGTATCAGGCATACTGTATCAATTCTAGTGGAAATGTTGTTTTGACGTTCAAACTAAAAATGAGAAGAAATGTGAAAGTACTTTACAGTTGCAAAAATGTACATGTACAGTTTTTATAGAAACCTATGTTTCATTGGCATTGCAAAAAATGTCATCAGGAATTAAAATTCTTAAGAGATTATTTCTGAATTTTACCCAAAAGAATCTCTTGAAGTTCACCCAGGAGTTTAATTGGAAATTCAAACATATGTTAGTTCTGAAATTTATCCTGGAACAGCTCCTGAACCGATAGGGATTATTTTATTCAACACAAGTAAACAAACAAGTAAAACCGGGAAAAAATTGAAAATTTCGGGAAAAAAACCGGGATAAAACCGGGAAATCAAAATCTGAAATTCACTGGCCACCCTGGAAGCGGTACTTTGGGAGCCCGAAAAGTGAAACATTTTCGATATTGATTTTTGCAAACTGTCAACTAAATCCAATGAATGAAACCTCGTGATCGGAAGATGTTATCCATCTGTATAACAGCGCACATTTATGTTATGTATTGTGCTGCGTCAATTTGTGATGTTCCTAATTTGTGCATTTATAAGGTTCTATGTGTCGTGATGTGTTAATCCTTGGTAGGGTAAAAAATATAATTTGGACATGTATATAATTTGGACATGCACTGTGATTCCGGATGTTCCGGAGAGCTAATAAAAGTAGATACTTCTGAATATCGATTATTGGATCAAACAGACCCTATTCTGATGGCTTACGTTGAAAATACGCTTAACAATTAAGAATTTACTTCAAAATTGTCGAAAATGTAAAATATTTCACTAAAACCCCTCAAATGCACAGGTATGCAAGACGACATACACTTCACAGTCACATACAATATTCACCTCAGAATCGTTGAATTGATAATTGTAAGAAATTCAAAAGCCTTATTGCAATGAAAACTGTTCAATAAAGAAGCATTGGGCAGCCAATCTCTTAACATTCATCTAAAACGCTTAAAATAGGTGGTGTCCAAAATACATTACAAGTTTTCTACTGTAAATATATCTTGGTCATCTGACGAACTACATGGGGATGCTATGCGATTGCATACTTGGAGGCGTATTATGTGGTTCTGGCGATATTTCCTCGATTTTAACAAAAACTGTAAGACCGTTCACAATGCTGTTTTATTTTGTATGGCGAGTTTTAAAATTTTTAAAACTGGCCATACAAAATAAAACAGCATTGCGAACGGCCTAATAGTTATCAAAATAGATGCCTGTTAAGCGGAGAAAATTGATTATTTACAAGAAAATGCTTGTTAATTTATGCTACTTTCATGATCTAGCAGTATTCATGGTTAAACATTGAGATAATTGCCCTGTAAAAATTATATATACCTGAGGGTGTCCAAAACATATATTCGGTGTCCAAAATGCAATTCTAACAGGTGATTTGAAATTGTGATTTTCTCAGCTTAAAATGCGTTCGTTAAGCTTTTTATCACCAGGAACGGAAAGTACAATCATATTATAAGGGTAATAGTAACTTTGCAAAATAATCAATTCCTTTCTAAGGAAGCTAGGGGACGATTTTTCTAACGTTGTCCTCAGCCTGTCCAAAATACATGAATTACCCTAGTAATTAATTTTCTTTTATTTTTGTAACATGGCGCCCAACTAAAAAACCCCGTGTACGCAAATGAGTGCTAGTTGGAAGGATTATAACGACAGTTTCAAGGCCATTTTATTTTTGTGGACAGTTAACCTCCATAAAAGTAAAGTTTAGTAAAGGTTGGATTTATTCGTTACGTGATTTGGAGAGCAGTTTGGCTCTTGGTTTGGCTTTCGGGTAACAATCTTTAGTTTTGAGTTGAGGTGTTTTTTGGGGACTTGTTAGTCCCTTGGTTAGTCCTGTTCACCGCTACGTTTCTGGAAAGCTTTGTGGCTTTCGGGTAGCATCCCGAGTAGAGGAGAATATCAAATTAATAACTACGAAATAACATAACCTGTTTTTATATCTTGGTTTGTTATCATTATCTTATCAAGGCATTACTTCTCCATAACATCTTTTGATGGCCAATCTTTTTTTGTTATGAGTACGGTATTAGTATACATTCATTAAATAACATTTAAATAATATGTTTTGTTGTAAAACAAATTTAGTTATTATTGAACTACAGAGTGTGCATAAATATTTAATCATCAATACCACAACGATAACAAGTTTTGAAATCAAAACTACATCATTAGATGTACGTTGTTTTCAGAATTCCGTGATGGGGAGCTTATGCATAATCTCTCATTTCACCTTCCTCTTCTCTCTGCCCTTACATGCTAACTGATAGCGTACCAGCTTCTCAGCTTAATGTTTTAGTGTTATAGATAAAAGAGTCGACATTGATCAGCGCAGTTGAGCGACCTTTATCCAAAAGAACATGATTTCAACAACGCCAACGAACTATTTTGCAAGATGTTTTCGATAAAATTCTAGAAAGAGCTTATTGAAAGGTTTATTAGAAAAATACCATAAATTTTAGACTAGTCTTCTGGGGAAATTTAAAAAAATGGGTTGATTATGGTGGAGAGAGAGGGCACTCTATCTCCCTCGTGGCATTTACCATACCTTATATTAAACATAAGGTACATTAATAAATTTTAGGTATATTATAATCATAACGAATTACGAATATAATCAATTACATCGAAAGTTCAAAATTTGTTATTGAAATAATTTTATATTCATTATTATTAAGTTGTTATTGAAACCAACAAAACATGTTATCAAATTGGTCTTCCAGGAACATTTTTTTGTTATGATTTTTGTCATTTTGCCGCTTATGACAGACAAGTTTATTATATAATATATTATTTTAATAACATGAAAATAACTGATTCCATTGCACAGTTATTTTGCCACAATAACGCATTTTATTATAGAGTTGTTATTTCCTTCTGCTCGGGATAACTCATTTTGGTTTGTTTTGAGTTTAGGTTAAGTTATTTATCTTTATCGTAGTGTTAAGTATATGGCCTTAACACTATTGTTATGAAGGATATGAAGCATATGGGAGCTGAATTTTTCGTGAATCGGTGAACGATTCACGAAAAATTCTGGCTCAAAAGTTGGATTGTGTTACGGGTATAAATATTTGTTACATTAATAAGACAGAATATTTGTTAAATGTGTTATGAATTTTATATTCGTGCGATCTTTGTGTTATAAGTATGTTTTATTTTAACTAGTAAATATTCCCCGAGTTTTAATACACATTTATAGGGTTCTGGAAAGATAGAGGCCCATGAAATGCAATCCAATATTGATTGCCAACTTTCAGGCCATTTCGGGCAGAGGTCAAATACTAGAGATAAAAACATTTCCCTGTCACGGACTTCAAGTTATTGAGCTCAAGTGTCGAAACCCCAAACGGGATGCCCGAGTAGGATTAGTTTTCCTAGTTCCTAGTAACAAGGTCTTCATCAATTAATTCCTGCGGTATATAATTAGTAATTGGATCTCCAACGTCGATGTCATCAAAAGCCGATAGCGACAGAAATTCGGGATCAGAAGTGGAGGTGAGCAGGACATCGCAGCAGAGGCAGACCCAGAGGCTCATGGCAGCGCAGCCTTAATAAGTAAATAAAGGAAGTCGGCAGAAATTTGATATCGGCGCAGGCCAAGGCGATCGCGATCAATCGCCCAGGATGGAAATTTTTCAGGACTTAAAATAAATAATATAATTAAATGTACGCATGAGTATTTTATTATAAGTATATTTAATATTACCTTGAAAGTATTTTAAAAATATAATATATCTGTTGAAGAAGGAAAAAATGTTCAAACATCTACAAAATAGGCAGTTACTTTGAAATTACAAATGGAATAAAAATTACATGGTTACGCAATTTACTAAATATATACAGCATTTTTTATAGAAAATATATACAAAATAAATACAATTGTGAAGTGTATCAGTCAAACGTATTCAACCATACTGAACGCATTCAACCACGCAGTCCGGTAATCGCGAACAAAACTCTTCAATGGCTCCAGACGACACTTTCGCACACCAAAACAACTCCAGATATTTTAGCTGAGGATACAGCTTCGCCAACGTTGCCATATCGTTATCGGTAAGCCACACGAAAAGCTGGAGCTTTAATCGCTTCAGGTGCCTGATCGGTGGCATGCATTCCGACTGCACATAAATGGACTTCAGTGTGAGCTCCTCCAACTGACCCAGATTGCCAAAGTTCTTGAAAAAGTTGGCACTTTTCATATGGCCTCTAGTGAGGTCATCGGCAATGGTCAGTCGCCTCAGCTCTGGAAAGTACTGACAAGCGTTGATAAGATTGCCATTCCTTTCCAATCTGATGCTGATGTCGTCCACGCTTGGTAGCAGCTGTCGGAACCCTTGGAATATTTTTCTTCGTTGTCCTCCATGATCAGGTTGAAGCTAAACTTTTTCACGCTCAGCAACGGCTTTCCTTGTAATGGCATTTGACGATAGCTATAGGCAAAAATACTCAGAATCTGTTGAGTAAAGAAGAAAAAGAGTCAGGCAGTTAGGACATGTCAGTGTTTCTGAACGCGCATTTCCACGACTTTCCGTGCGGATGTTATCTCCAGAATAATGCAGAAAAATGGAAGTAAAGCGGTTATTCATGGAAAGTTCGTTGTATCTCTTACTCACCTTTAGTTTTTTCAGCCGTTCCAGTTGCTGGAAGGTATCCGAATTTGGATTTCGTAGTTTTAATTCCAAATTCTCGATCCCCGAACACGTTTGGGTTAAAACATCCAGGAACAGATCGTTGACGTAGAAATCCAGCCTGACGTCCTTCAAGTACTGGACACCGTTGAAAAATAGCCGCAGTGCTTTATCGTTTTTGGCACAATTTCCCCATGTGGTTAATTTCAGTGCTTCAAGCATCGGAAACCGCAGATTTTCAACCGAAAAATGGCACTCATCAGATGGCATTTCACAGGTTCTCGGAACCTCAACCAATTTAATAGCGTACTGTGAAGTGCTGGACTTTGTATCCGGTTGAAACAACTCCAGCGGCACGTTGTTCGATGAGTCTTGCAAACACTTCAACACCGGTACGCTCCGGTCGTACTTTAGGAACGATGCATCCACGGTGACGATCAACTCCCGAATGTCCGGTACACGAACCATCACATTCCACAGTTGCTCCTCGGTAAGTCTTGTTAAACTATGGAATCTCTTCAAAGCACCACCAAACAGGTCCAAAATTTCGACGATCATGTCAAAGTTCATCTCGCTAAGAGAGTTCGTCCAAAGGTAAATGAACACGTTTCTATAACGTCGACTGCTGTTCCGGAAACAGTCGACAATCGATTGATCCCAGGTTGAATCGATACAGAGCCTTACATGTTTCATATAAAATGAATTGAAGGCGATTTCGCTCCATGATTCGCACACTAGCGAAACCGATTTACGATCGCGCAACGTTAGATAGGAAAGAACTTGGTCTAAAACTTCCGTAGGAAACTCCATGGTCAAACGTAATTTAGCTATCACGAGAAAAGTAACAATCGAGAATGAGGTAAACATTTGATGGTACGTTTCATTTTAATACTAATAGGTAAGAGAAAGAAGCACATATAGGTATGCTTTTGCTTTAGGAATCTTGTTTTTGTTCCTGTTCCTAGGTAAATTTTGATAAATTTGCTGTCCCGGAAGACTTCATCCAGCTTCAGAGGGCGTGTTCCCGTTTTTTTGCCTTTCTCGTACACTAAGTGTACTGGAAAGGCTATATGTTCACTCCAAAAATGACTTTTTGATAGGAGGCCCGGAGATTCGAGTCACATATACTAATCAACTCAGCTCGACGAATTGAGGTGATGTCTGTGTGTGTGTATGTGTGTGTGTATGTGTGTGTGTGTGTGTACAAACGAACTCACGTCACTTTTCGGCAGTAAATCTCAACCGATTTTAATGACCGACGGTTCATTCGACGCGGAATCTGGTCCCATTGTTTGGTATTGAAAATGGTTCGGATCGGTCCAGCCGTTCCGGAATTATGGCCATTTAGGCGTTCCGGATCGGTACCCCAGGAAGGGGCTAGATATGAAAATGCAACAAACCCACGCATGCGACACATCAAACCACGGCATTTTCGATAATATGGTGAACGGTAAGCAAGAAAATAGTCTCAGACCATATCTGAACCGGTAATGTTCCGGAACCGGTTCCGAAGGTCCCACCAGAAGTGGCCAAATATAAAAGTGAACCAAACCCATACATGCGACTCATCAAATCGCAGCTTTTTCAATAACCTGATGAACGGTTAACATGAAAATAGTCTCAGATCATATCTGAACCGGTAGTGTTCCTGAACCGGTTCCAGGCGTCCCGCCGGAAGTGGACAAATATAAAAATGAAACAAACCCATGCAAGCGACACGTCAAATCGCGCCTTTTGCGATAACCTGATGAACGGTTAGCAAGAAAATGGTCTCAGGTCACATAAGAAACTACCGGTGTTCCAAAACCGGTTCCAAAGGTCCCGCTGGAAGTGGCCAAATATAACAGTGAAGCAAACCCAGGCATGCGACACGTCAAACCAGTCGCGGCTTTTTCAATAACTTGATGAATGATAAGCAAGAAAATAGTCTCAGACAACCTAAGATTCTACCGGTAGTGTTCAGGAATCGGTTCCGTATGTCCCGCCAGATGTGGCCAAATATAAAAGTGAACCGAACCCATGCATGCGACACTTTAAATCGCGGCTCCTTAGGCGACTTGATGAATGGTTAGTAAAAAATAGTTTTGGACCATATTTGAGACAACCGGTGGTGTTCCGGAACCGGTTCCGGGTTCCCTCCGGAAGAGACCAAATATAATTTTTTTGTCTTTATTAACGAGATTTTTAACTCGAAGCTAGTTCATCTCGGGACCCTTCCCTTCCGAAGGAAGAACCTACATTTTGTGAATATGTCGGGAGTGGGATTCGATCCCAGGCCCTTGCACAGTGGCCGGAAGCCGGACAAAACCTCAAAAATCGACTTCAATATTTTATTTTTCTAATATTTTTCTTCCATCATAGATACTTCAACTAAGAAAACCCCAAATTTTCAAGTCATTTGGTCGAAAATTGAGTCTTGTGGATTTTTTCAAAGTTGAAGTTTTATGTGCTACAATATTAGTATTTATTGTCTTTATTTTATAAGCTTCCTTCATGAGTTCGTTGTAAAAGTTAGGAAGACTTGAATAATGTGACAATATTTTTTGTGTTTTTGGGTATGAATAACCATTACATTTCAAGGATTGTTTGGAATTCAATCACAAAATTATTATGTTTTTACAATATGCAAACATATTGACTTTTATGAAATTTTGGAGAAAAACTTCGTATTAAAGAGATCCAGTACTTGTTTAGGAAACATCAGAAAACGACGCCGTATTCCTGATCTGACGTGCAATTTTGTCTAGTTTTTGGCTATATAGGTCACTGTTTGCGCATTTTTGCGCTAAGAGCGAAAAAAAATTTTTTTTTTCTATCAGGTCACATGGTTGTAGAGGAAGTGATATTGTTTAAAGTTTAAATTTTATCTTAACATTGTTCAAATTATACTAACAATAAGAGACTTTCACCAAGTCAGATGGTCATAAGAGGGGAGGGGGGTGGTGTCTGATAATGTAGTGGCCACAGCTTTAACATTTTTATTATTATTTTTTTTTTTAATATTATTTTATGTTTTGACAGAAAAAACACAAGAAGGTGGGTGCTCCAGTTAAAAACAGTAAGCTGGAGAGGGAAAGGAGTGATGACTAAGTATGAATAAGCCTTTATTTTCTTAGACACTACCCACATGTTGCTTCACCAGATACAACTAACTCTTTTAAGCTTCAAAATAAAAGAAAGACAAAAACAACCGTTAAAAACATGTAAAAATAACTACAAACCATTGTTCATTGATTTTATTAAACTGGTCGTTTCTTCAATTTATCCTTGTAGTATTGGTCAACTACCTTAGAAGCAATCTCTTCACGAACTTCTATCGAAAATTCAATATATAGTGACAAAAATTAGTCGACATCTACGTGTTTCTTTTCTACACGCACATCGCTACAGTTCAAAGCAACAATCATCTATAAAATATAAAAGAAATTCACTGAACGGCGCTAAACGCTACGTTAAATATTTTTCTACGTAAACGTCGCGATCACCAAGGCAATCTTTGAATATTTTAATCGCAATTTTATGAAACGAACATTTTACGCTCTTTAGTAAAACCCATTATATTGGTTTTTTAAACTTGAAGTTTTCTGGTATGTTATTCATACAGTTTCGTCAAACACATTTCTACTGAACGACACATAGAGTGGTAAAGATTTTGAAAATATTTGTTGGAACTCTACTGTTCATAAATATGATTACCGACCTCTGATGATTGTTTATCAAAAAATCCCTTCAATATTGCGAATTGCCAATTCTTTATAGATAGGGTTGTTTCGGTTGCTTCGACAAGTGATAGCAGGGATCGATGGACCTTACAACCCAAACTCGGAAGAGCATATATGAAGTTGTTGAAACGAGATTGATAAAAATCAGTTCAAATTTTACGCAGTTCACTATATTAGAATATCTGACCCCATAACGATTGAATTAACACACCTCCGTGCACCCACCGTAAAATTTCACGTGGTCTATGAGCAGTCCCTGAGAATAGACCACGTCTTGTCAGCCAACATTGGTATGTATCTGAATTGATCCATTGAACGAAAACGTAGGTAAACGATTTTTTCTAATTTATATAGTTTTGAAGATTTTGGATCACCCTAACAGCAACAAAAACACAATTATAGTTTATTTAAATATCAATATATGATTTAAGAACCCCCAAATTAAAAGGTTAATCAAAACCTACGTTCAGAAAGCACATCGTGATAGCTTATTATCGATTATTGTTACATGCTTTCCATAATAGCGATAGATATCTTGACAAAACTAAGACGATCTCATCCAATCACACCATTTCAGATTCCTGAGATGTAATAATGCAGAAGGATGGGTCAACGATGTATGGGAAAATTAAAATTTAATCGTAATAACTCCGAACAAACTTTTTCAATTCTCTTTCGCGTCTAAAATGACTGCATAAAATTTTTGTGCGACTGGTTGCTCCCTCACGCACTGTAATGTGGTTGAAAGTTGAATGGGATTCAGTATGAAAAATTTCAGTTACTTGCATGTTTTTGTCAAATTTTACATGCATGATAATAAAATATAGCGTGTGTAGAAGTTTGTAGAAAATTCTTTGTCGAAAATCGTTAAGGTATATGTGTTTGTGAAAAAGTTGTATCGTCTTGGTGTTGATCGGCCTCCAGCGATAGTGAAGGTCAAGCTGTCAACTGAGAGGTCTGATATTTTCCAGCTCTGCCTATACGTTGAACATAACGTCGGAATATGTGCCATCAATAAGTTTAAAGTCAATTCAATGATGGCTCTGATAAAATTCTAAGTAAAGTATTCTCATGATTCAGGAACATTTCAGCTCACGTCAACGGAAACGTCATGAGTACATATTCGACGAGAAAGGCACTATCACCACTAGGTGGATCAATCCGGGTTTTTATTTATGGATTAACCACATGTCAACGTCTGCCTCAAGTCATGGACTACTAATGCGTGGGACTCTCAGGCAACATTTTTTGATGTGCTTATTTTTTCTACCACTCAAGCTCTGATTACAATCAAATCGTTGAAACTCGTTAGGTACTCTTATTCTCTGAAGCGGTACTTTGAGAGCCCGAAAAGTGAAACATTTTCGATATTGATTTTTGCAAACTGTCAACTAAATCCAATGAATGAAACCTCGTGATCGGAAGATGTTATCCATCTGTATAACAGAGCACATTTATGTTATGTATTGTGCTGCGTCAATTTGTGATGTTCCTAATTTGTGCATTTATAAGGTTCTATGTGTCGTGATGTGTTTATCCTTGGTAGTAATTAATTTTCTTTTGTTTTTGTAACATGGCGCCCAACTAAAAAACCCCGTGTACGCAAATGAGTGCTAGTTGGAAGGATTATAACGACTGTTTCAATGCCATTTTATTTTTGTGGACAGTTAACCTCCATAAAAGTAAAGTTTAGTAAAGGTTGGATTTATTCGTTACGTGATTTGGAGAGCAGTTTGGCTCTTGGTTTGGCTTTCGGGTAACAATCTTTAGTTTTGAGTTGAGGTGTTTTTTGGGGACTTGTTAGTCCCTTGGTTAGTCCTGTTCACCGCTACGTTTCTGGAAAGCATTGTGGCTTTCGGGTAGCATAACTCATTTTGGTTTGTTTTGAGTTTAGGTTAAGTTATTTATCTTTATCGTAGTGTTAAGTATATGGCCTTAACACTATTATTATGAAGGATATGAAGCATATGGGAGCTGAATTTTTCGTGAATCGGTGAACGATTCACGAAAAATTCTAGCTCAAACGTTGGATTGTGTTACGGGTATAAATATTTGTTACATTAATAAGACAGAATAATTGTTAAATGTGTTATGAATTTTATATTCGTGCATTCTTTGTGTTATAAGTATGTTTTATTTTAACTAGTAAATATTCCCCGAGTTTTAATACACATTTATAGGGTTCTGGAAAGATAGAGGCCCATGAAATGCAATCCAATATTGATTGCCAACTTTCAGGCCATTTCGGGCAGAGGTCAAGTACTAGAGATAAAAACATTTCCCTGTCACGGACTTCAAGTTATTGAGCTCAAGTGTCGAAACCCCAAACGGGATGCCCGATTAGGATTAGTTTTCCTAGAACAAGTTCCTAGTAACAAGGTCTTCATCAATTAATTCCTGCGGCATATAATTAGTAATTGGATCTCCAACGTCGATGTCATCAAAAGCCGATAGCGACAGAAATTCGGGATCAGAAGTGGAGGTGAGCAGGACATCGCAGCAGAGGCAGACCCAGAGGCTCATGGCGGCGCAGCCTTAATAAGTAAATAAAGGAAGTCGGCAGAAATTTGATATCGGCGCAGGCCAAGGCGATCGCGGGCAATCGCCCAGGGTGGAAATTTTTCAGGACTTAAAATAAATTATGTGATTAAATGTACGCATGAGTATTTTATTATAAGTATATTTAATATTACCTTGAAAGTATTTTAAAAATATAATATATCTGTTGAAGAAGGAAAAAATGTTCAAACATCTACAAAATAGGCAGTTACTTTGAAATTACAAATGGAATAAAAATTACATGGTTACGCAATTTACAAAATATATACAGCATTTTTTATAGAAAATATATACAAAATAAATACAATTGTGAAGAGTATCAGTCAAACGTATTCAACCATACTGAACGCATTCAACCACGCAGTCCGGTAATCGCAAACAAAACTCTTCAATGGCTCCAGACGACACTTTCGCACACCAAAACAGCTCCAGATATTTTAACTGAGGATACAGCTTCGCCAACGTTGCCATGTCGTTATCGGTAAGCCACACGAAAAGCTGCAGCTTCAACCGCTTCAGGTACCTGATCGGCGGCATGCATTCCGACTGCACATAAATGGACTTCAGTGTGAGCTCCTCCAACTGACCCAGGTTGCCAAAGTTTTTGAAAAAGTTGGCACTTTTCATATGGCCTCTAGTGAGGTCATCGGCAATGGTCAGTCGTCTCAGCTCTGGAAAGTACTGACAGGCGTTGATAAGATTGCCATTCCTTTCCAATCTGATGCTAATGTCGTCCACGTTCGGCAGCAGCTGTTGGAACCCTTGGAAGATTTTAGCTTCGTTGTCCTCCATGATCAGGTTGAAGCTAAACTTTTTCACGCTTAGCAACGGCTTTCCTTGTAATGGCATTTGACGATAGCTATAGGCAAAAATGCTCAGATTCTGTTGAGTAAAGAAGAAAAAGAGTCAGGCAGTTAGCACATGTCAGTGTTCCTGAACGCGCATTTCCACAACTTTCCTTGCGGATGTTATCTCCAGTAAAAATGCAGAAAAAATGAAGTAAAGCGGTTGTTCATGGAAGAGTTCGCTGTATCTCTTACTCACCTTTAGTTTCTTCAGCCGCTCCAGTTGCTGGAAGGTATCCGAATTCGGGTTTCTTAGTTTTAATTCCAAACTCTCGATCCCCGAACACGTTTGGGTTAAAACATCCAGGAACAGATCGTTGACGTAGAAATCCAGCCTGACGTCCTTCAAGTACTGGACACCGTTGAAAAATAGCCGCAGTGCTTTGTCGTTTTTGGCACAATTTCCCCATGTGGTTAGTTTCAGTGCTTCAAGCATCGGAAACCGCAGATTTTCAACCGAAAAATGGCACTCATCAGATGGCATTCCACAGGTTCTCGGAACCTCAACCAATTTAATAGCGTACTGTGAAGTGCTGGACTTTGTATCCGGTTGAAACAACTCCAGCGGCACGTTGTTCGATGAGTCTTGCAAACACTTCAACACCGGTACGCTCCGGTCGTACTTTAGGAACGATGCATCCACGGTGACGATCAACTCCCGAATGTCCGGTACACGAATCATCACATTCCACAGTTGCTCCTCGGTAAGTCTTGTTAAACTATGGAATCTCTTCAAAGCACCACCAAACAGGTCCAAAATTTCGACGATCATGTCAAAGTTCATCTCGCTAAGAGAGTTCGTCCAAAGGTAAATGAACACGTTTCTATAACGTCGACTGCTGTTCCGGAAACAGTCGACAATCGATTGATCCCAGGTTGAATCGATGCAGAGCCTTACATGTTTCATATAGAATGAATTGAAGGCGATTTCGCTCCATGATTCGCACACTAGCGAAACCGATTTACGATCGCGCAACGTTAGATAGGAAAGAACTTGGTCTAAAACTTCCGTAGGAAACTCCATGGTTAAACGTAATTTAGCTATCACGAGAAAAGTAACAATCGAGAATGAGGTAACCATCTGATGGTACTTTTCATTTTAATACTAATAGGTAAGAGAAAGAAGCACATATAGGTATGCTTTTGCTTTAGGAATCTTGCTTTTGTTCCTGTTTCTAGGTAAATTTTGATAAATTTGCTGTCCCGGCACACTTCATCCTGCTTTAGAGGGCGTGTTCCTGATTTTTTTTATTTATGGATTAACCACATGTCAACGTCTGCCTTAAGTCATGGACTACTAATGCGTGGGACTCTCAGGCAACATTTTTTGTTGTGCTTATTTTTTCTACCACTCAAGCTCTGATTACAATCAAATCGTTGATACTCGTTAGGTACTCTTATTCTCTGAAGCGGTACTTTGAGAGCCCGAAAAGTGAAACATTTTCGATATTGATTTTTGCAAACTGTCAACTAAATCCAATGAATGAAACCTCGTGATCGGAAGATGTTATCCATCTGTATAACAGGGCACATTTATGTTATGTATTGTGCTGCGTCAATTTGTGATGTTCCTAATTTGTGCATTTATAAGGTTCTATGTGTCGTGATGTGTTAATCCTTGGTAGTAATTAATTTTCTTTTGTTTTTGTAACATGGCGCCCAACTAAAAAACCCCGTGTACGCAAATGAGTGCTAGTTGGAAGGATTATAACGACAGTTTCAAGGCCATTTTATTTTTGTGGACAGTTAACCTCCATAAAAGTAAAGTTTAGTAAAGGTTGGATTTATTCGTTACGTGATTTGGAGAGCAGTTTGGCTCAAGGTTTGGCTTTCGGGTAACAATCTTTAGTTTTGAGTTGAGGTGTGTTTTGGGGACTTGTTAGTCCCTTGGTTAGTCCTGTTCACCGCTACGTTTCTGGAAAGCATTGTGGCTTTCGGGTAGCATAACTCATTTTGGTTTGTTTGAGTTTAGGTTAAGTTATTTATCTTTATCGTAGTGTTAAGTATATGGCCTTAACACTATTATTATGAAGGATATGAAGCATATGGGAGCTGAATTTTTCGTGAATCGGTGAACGATTCACGAAAAATTCTGGCTCAAACGTTGGATTGTGTTACGGGTATAAATATTTGTTACATTAATAAGACAGAATAATTGTTAAATGTGTTATGAATTTTATATTCGTGCGTTCTTTGTGTTATAAGTATGTTTTATTTTAACTAGTAAATATTCCCCGAGTTTTAATACACATTTATAGGGTTCTGGAAAGATAGAGGCCCATGAAATGCAATCCAATATTGATTGCCAACTTTCAGGCCATTTCGGGCAGAGGTCAAGTACTAGAGATAAAAACATTTCCCTGTCACGGACTTCAAGTTATTGAGCTCAAGTGTCGAAACCCCAAACGGGATGCCCGATTAGGATTAGTTTTCCTAGAACAAGTTCCTAGTAACAAGGTCTTCATCAATTAATTCCTGCGGTATATAATTAGTAATTGGATCTCCAACGTCGATGTCATCAAAAGCCGATAGCGACAGAAATTCGGGATCAGAAGTGGAGGTGAGCAGGACATCGCAGCAGAGGCAGACCCAGAGGCTCATGGCGGCGCAGCCTTAATAAGTAAATAAAGGAAGTCGGCAAAAATTTGATATCGGCGCAGGCCAAGGCGATCGCGGGCAATCGCCCAGGGTGGAAATTTTTCAGGACTTAGAATAAATTATGTAATTAAATGTACGCATGAGTATTTTATTATAAGTATATCATGTATATCATGAGTATATCATGAGTATTTTATTACCTTGAAAGTATTTTAAAAATATAGTATATCTGTTGAAGGAAAAAATGTTCAAACATCTACAAAATAGGCAGTTACTTTGAAATTACAAATGGAACAAAAATTACATGGTTACGCAATTTACTAAATATATACAGCATTTTTTATAGAAAATATATACAAAATAAATACAATTGTGAAGTGTATCAGTCAAACGTATTCAACCATACTGAACGCAATCAACCACGCAGTCCGGTAATCGCAAACAAAACTCTTCAATGGCTCCAAACGACACTTTCGCACACCAAAACAGCTCCAGATATTTTAACTGAGGATACAGCTTCGCCAACGTTGCCATATCGTTATCGGTAAGCCACACGAAAAGCTGGAGTTTCAATCGCTTCAGGTGCCTGATCGGCGGCATGCATTCCGACTGCACATAAATGGACTTCAGTGTGAGCTCCTCCAACTGACCCAGGTTGCCAAAGTTTTTGAAAAAGTTGGCACTTTTCATATGGCCTCTAGTGAGGTCATCGGCAATGGTCAGTCGCCTCAGCTCTGGAAAGTACTGACAAGCGTTGATAAGATTGCCATTCCTTTCCAATCTGATGCTGATGTCGTCCACATTCGGTAGCAGCTGTCGGAACCCTTGGAAGATTTTTTCTTCGTTGTCCTCCATGATCAGGTTGAAGCTAAACTTTTTCACGCTTAGCAACGGTTTTCCTTGTAATGGCATTTGACGATAGCTATAGGCAAAAATGCTCAGATCCTGTTGAGTAAAGAAGAAAAAGAGTCAGGCAGTTAGGACATGTCAGTGTTTCTGAACGCGCATTTCCACAACTTTCCGTGCGGATGTTATCTCCAATAAAAATGCAGAAAAAATGAAGTAAAGCGGTTGTTCATGGAAGAGTTCGCTGTATCTCTTACTCACCTTTAGTTTCTTCAGCCGCTCCAGTTTTTTTTTTTTTTTTTTTTTTTTTGTTGGGATTTGAACCACTGCGACCATTACTTTGATCTATTGTGGTATACCCCTGTTTAGTTTCGCATTTGTTCAGGACGACGAGTCACCATTGAGGGTTGACGTCGTTTGCTGATTAAGCGAAGTACCCCAATCTGGGATGATTCTTAGGATAAAATCAACCATCAAATTGGGATTTTCCAACCAAATTTCAGAAGGATTTAGAATACCCTTGGTAAAATATTGTCTTCTACGCACAAATAGTGCTGGACAGTCACATAACAGATGGTGAGAGGTCTCAATTGCATAGTTACAGAATCGACAGACATCAGTTTGACATCGATTAATATTTTTCAAATGATATCGTGTCGGGCAGTGCCCCGTGAGAAGCCCAATAGCTATGCTCAGAGATTTTTTATTTAGGTTTAATAGTTTTTCTGTAGTTTTGTCATTCGGAGTTATGAACAGTTTGGATTGTCTTGATGTTTTCGTAGCAATCCAGTTTGATTGTATCATTTGATCCTCCCATCGCTTTACTTCCATTTGTATTTCACATTTAGATACACCACAGAATGGTTCTGGGCCTATGAATTGAACTTCAGAGCCTTCTCTGGCAAGTGTATCAGCTTTTTCATTACCTTCTATTCCACAGTGGCCTGGTACCCAGTACAGATTAACCTGGTTTTTAGCGGCCAACTGTTTCAGTAGTTCAATGCATTCCCACACCAGTTTAGACTGACATGTGAAAGATTTTAGTGCATTCAAAGCTGCCTGACTATCTGAAAATATGCAAATCCGTGTATACATGTACTTCCTCTTAAGGCATACAGACACACACTCCAGAATTGCATATATTTCTGCAAGAAAAACGGTTGTCCATTTTCCCATTGATATTGAAATATTCAGCCCTGGCCCGGTAATTCCAGCTCCAGTGCCATGATTCATTTTTGAGCCATCTGTGTAGAAAATAACCGATCCTGGTAAGATATTCGGTCCCCCCGATTCCCATACTTGACGATCAGTGTTGACCACTGTGTATGGTATATCAAAGTTCAGTCTCTTATCCATCCAGTCTTCGTTCATTACTACTAATTGATTAAAGGGAAAATCTTTCAGTATACTGAGATGCCCGACAAGATTACCTTCGAGTAATATAGTACTTCTTCTTAGCCTTAGGGCACTCTTTTCAGCTTCCTTCTGCACATATTGATGCAGTGGAAGTTTATAAAGAGCGGCATCTAAGGCCTTTGACGGTGTACTATGCATTGCTCCTGTTATAGCCATACAAGCCAAACGTTGTAACTTTTCTAGTCTTCTTTGTGTTGTATATTGTTTTGTCTTAGGCCACCAAACCAGCGACGCATAGACTATCCTGGGTCTTACGATAACCGTATAGATCCAATGAATCATTTTTGGTTTGAGCCCCCATTTTCTTCCAAACGTAGTTTTACTTACCCAAAGAGCACTCGTGGCTTTGTTAATTACATGTTCTAAGTGTAAGTTCCAGTTAAGTTTATCATCTAGAATTACTCCCAGATATTTAGCATTTGACGAGTATTTTAAGATAGATCCGTTAATTTTCAAAGTTTTCAAAGCAGGTTTTCTTCTGCGGGTAAATGGCACTAAAATTGCTTTTGAAGGGTTGATGTTCAATCCTTCGTTTTGACACCAACGCCAGGTGCAGTTTAGTGCAGATTGCATTCTGTTTGTTATGATACTGTCAAACTTTCCACGCACTATTATAACTACGTCATCTGCAAAACCGATGACTTCGAAGCCTTTTTCCACTAGTGTATTAAGAAGATCATCAACAACAAGTGACCATAGTAAGGGGGACAATACACCCCCTTGAGGACATCCCCTGGTAGTCTTTACAGTTATGGATGATTCTCCCAATTCAGCCGATACTTTCCTATTATTTAGCATTTCCATTATCCACTTTTTGATACAAGGATCGAAGTTTCTATTAGTCATTGAATTGTCAATAGAGCTGTAAGATGCATTATCAAAAGCACCTTCTATATCAAGAAATGCTACAAGAGCAATTTCTTTCCTGTTAAGCGTACTTTCTATTTTTGTAACTAGTTCGTGAAGAGCTGTGACTGTAGATTTATTGGATTGGTAAGCAAACTGATATCTACTGAGAGGATATCTTTGTAAATAATTTGATTTTATGTATTCGTCTATTATCTTTTCCATAATTTTGAGTATGGTAGACGTAAGACTTATAGGCCTGAAAGATTTTGGTTGTGCTTTGTCTTTTTTACCCGCTTTTGGAATAAAAACTACTCGAACTTGAGTCCATACTTTAGGTATATGCCCTAAAGTTAAACTGCATTTAAAAATACTAGTAAGGGAATCTAGCAACTCTTTTCCACCCTTCTGAAGAAGTGCAGGAAATATGCCATCCCTTCCCGGAGATTTGAATGGTTCGAAGGAGTTCACTGCCCATTCAACTTTGGATCGTGTGAAGATTGTATCCGGTATACTAAAGTTGGTGTCTACAGTCCGTATTGGCCTATGGTTTTCATCAACTCCCGTACCATCTTCATCATCACTTGATAGTAAACTTGATCCAGGGAAATGAGTTTCCATCATTATTTTAAGTGTTTCGTTTGTATCAACAGTGAAACTCCCGTCGGTTTTCTTCAAACTTCCCAGGCCATTTGAATGGTCTTTGGAAAGAACTTTTTGCAGTTTTGCTACATCTGGGGTTTTTTCTATGTTTTCACAATAATACCTCCAAGTTTTCCTTCGAGATTTTCTTATTTCTTTATTGTAAAGTGTAAGGGTTTTTTTATATTCATCCCATTTTCCCGAAACTTTTGCTCGATTAAAAAGTTTCCGGGATTTTTTCCTTAAGTTGTTTAAAGTTTTGTTCCACCAAGGTACATCTCTATTTGAGATTTCTTCCTTGACTGGACAAGTAGCATCATACGCCTGGATAATTTTTCCTGTGATATTTTCTGCAATTTTATCCAGTTGTTCCTGTGTTTCAATATTTCCATTTATTGTTACATTATTATTGGATTGCAAAATTAGTTTATAATTTTCCCAGTTGGTATTCCTAGGATTTTTGTAAGTCACTTTGGTTGGTTCACTGGCATTGTACTCAAACACTATGTGTTTATGATCAGATAAAGACTCTTCATCTGAAACATGCCAGCGCTTGATATTTGAGGAAAGCATTGGACTACAGATTGTTATATCTAAGACTTCTTTTCTAGTTTTGGTTTCAAATGTTGGCTGATTTCCTTCATTACATAAATCGATGTTGTTCGAAGATATGTACTCAAAAAGGTCTTCACCTCTTTTATTAATGTCGGTGCTTCCCCATATTGTGTGGTGGGAATTAGCATCGCACCCTATTATAAAATGTTTATTATTTTTCTTGCAAAAACTGACGAAAGCTGTAAATTCAGGTGGAGGTACCTTGTCCACATCCCCAGGAAAATAAGCCGAAGCTATGTATGCTTCAGTTTTTCCTCGGGTTGTGGGAATCTCCATGCGAACTACAACTAAATCTTTTGTGATAAATTGTGTGATAGGGACAAACTGTATTCCCTCTTTTATTAGTAAAGCTGTTCGTGGTTTTAGACTATTTTCATCAAATATAAGTTTTCCAACTTGCTTTGAGATACCTAGAACCTGGTTTTTATGAGCCCAAGGTTCTTGTATAATTGCTACGTTTATTTTTTCCTTTACAAATCTCCAACAAAGCACTCCGGTTGCTCCCTTAGCATGGTGAAGATTTATTTGTATAAATTTCATTATTTTTTTCATTGCTATGGTAAGAAAATGAAGTTTATTAGTGGACTTTTTATTCACTCCTAATAATCAATCTTATGGTACATTATGAATTGATCTGGTCCTCCGCTGGCCCAGATCTTGTTTGATTGTTTGTTGATTCTTTTCGGTCCTGAGGAATCCCAGATGCATTACAGTCCTTTGTAGACTCTAATGGACTCTGGTTCCTCTGAGAATTTGTATTATTGTAATCTTTGAAACGCCCAGAATGTTTTTGGTCTTTCAGAGTGCCTAATCTGTTTTGGTCCTTTGGCGGCCCAGAGAGAATTTGATCCTTTGAAAGGTCTGAACGATTCTGGTTCTTTGGCAGCCCTGTATCATTTTGGTCCTTTGGTGGCCCTGAACGATTCTGGTTTTTTGTCAGCCCAGAACGACTTCGGTCCTTTGGCGGCCCAGAATGATACTGGTCCTTTTGAGGTTTAGAATGGTTCTGGTCCTTTGGTGGCCCAAAACAGCTCTGGTCCTTAGACGGCCCAGAACGATTTTGGTCCTTTGGCGGCCCAGACCGAGTCTTGTCCATTTGTGGCTCAGAATAGCTCTGGTCCTTTGGCGGCCCAAAACAATTCTGGGCCTTGGACGGCCCAGAACGATTTTGGTCCATTGGCGGCCCAGAGCGATTCTGATCCGTTGGCTTTCGATCATCTGTGTTACTGTTTAGAGTTTGGCTTTCGGAGACATGTACCTTCAACGAGTTTCCATGAATTCCGCTTGTTCCCGGGACACTAAGATCTTGTTGGTTCCCAGTACTTACGAAATCTTCCGGCTCCTGGTCTTTGGTATCATCGCTCAAGCTAACTTTTCCATTCGAATCAGGTTTATACATACCCTTTTTCCGTAGAGTTGTCTGCCCAAACTTGTAATTAATTAGGAAATTACACGTTCTGAAATGTTGCATGGATGCCTCATCCACAGTGAAGTACCATTCAACGTGTTTCTCATAGAGAATGTTTCGTTGAATGATCCTCCATTTGTCTGTGGTCAGGCCGTCATTTTGACTCTCGATGAAAATCCTGATAGTGTCATTATCGTTGTTCACGCTTTGAGGAAAGAAACCTATCATCACGTCTAACCGTGGGATATCATCTGCCTGGACAACTGTTAATTCGGCGCCTTGCCATGGGTAAAGCGTAGGAATAACAGTATCCAGCCAATCCGCCGTTTCCGTGTCCTGACAGTTAATCAATAAATGCCCAGTCCGTTGCCAACAGTTGATGAACTTCGGCTTGAAGGACTCTCTTCTTTGCATCGCAACTTTTTCAAGAATGGACTCTTGTACCATGTCCATCTGTTCCGTGGTCAGCTGGAATTGTGGGTAGTTTTTCGGGAGAATTCCTACCCTCACCCATTTGGCCACTTCACTGTAGGTCGGCTGTTGATTCGCATTTTTCTCGTTTGTTGTTGTTCCTGATCTGATGTTATCCATCCGTTTGTTGACGGAATGGTGAACCTGAAGTCCTTTTTGCTTTTTGGGGATGGGATTCCCCTCACTGTTGCTGCTGCAGTTCATGTTGCGTGTTCTCTTCGGCGTCGACACTTGTTGTGGCATTAAAGCCATGGACAGTGCTTCCTCCCGATTATGCCCACTCAACAACAATTTTCTAAATCGCTTCTTCTTCGCTCCACTTAGCTTCGGCCTTACAACTTCGCTTTCTCGGTTTCTGGGATTCTCTGGAGGCATGTTGTGTACCTCCTTAATGGTTACATTCACTCCATCCTCTTCATCGTCAGAGTTCAGGATTGAAGACGAAACCGATCCCCCACCCCCGATATCTTCCATTGAGACACTTTGCAGAAGATCGTCTTCTTTTAAAGTATCTTCTGTTTCCATCATTTCCGCCGCTGCACTTGAAACTGGTTCTTCATACGACTCCATTACTTCACACAGCACTTCAATATTTTTCGGTTTCTTTTTTTTGAAATTCTTCCTTTTGGATTTTTTTTTTTTCAAATACTGTATTCAGACACACCGCGCACTAGGTTTGAGTGATCAGCAGATCCTCTCTTCACGCACAACAGTATCAGTCGCCCGATAGCACCAACCTCAGGCTATCGGATCTCCCGCTCTGCGATAGATCACTACTAACACACAATCGTAGTTGACGACAATGCCTCTATATTTTCGGTCCCCTCGCACGTCCTTCTGTTACCCCTTTCTTTAATTTTCACACAATGCAATTATGATCCACAGAAAATTGCACTTTCTTCCGCACTTTTTGGTGAGAATCAATGCACTATTTAGGTTTTCTTCATATGCACAGTGTAAATATGAGCTTCACGTAAATCTTCACAATAATTCCAACCCGATTGGAAGCACTTTCAAAGAAAATTTTAAGAAAAAACTGAGAGCCGCTCCAGTTGCTGGAAGGTATCCGAATTCGGGTTTCTTAATTTTAATTCCAAACTCTCGATCCCCGAACACGTTTGGGTTAAAACATCCAGGAACAGATCGTTGACGTAGAAATCCAGCCTGACGTCCTTCAAGTACTGGACACCGTTGAAAAATAGCCGCAGTGCTTTGTCGTTTTTTGCACAATTTCCCCATTTGGTTAGTTTCAGTGCTTCAAGCATCGGAAACCGCAGATTTTCAACCGAAAAATGGCACTCATCAGATGGCATTTCACAGGTTCTCGGAACCTCAACCAATTTAATAGCGTACTGTGAAGTGCTGGACTTTGTATCCGGTTGAAACAACTCCAGCGGCACGTTGTTCGATGAGTCTTGCAAACACTTCAACACCGGTACGCTCCGGTCGTACTTTAGGAACGATGCATCCACGGTGACGATCAACTCCCGAATGTCCGGTACACGAATCATCACATTCCACAGTTGCTCCTCGGTAAGTCTTGTTAAACTATGGAATCTCTTCAAAGCACCACCAAACAGGTCCAAAATTTCGACGATCATGTCAAAGTTCATCTCGCTAAGAGAGTTCGTCCAAAGGTAAATAAACACGTTTCTATAACGTCGACTGCTGTTCCGCAAACAGTCGACAATCGATTGATCCCAGGTTGAATCGATACAGAGCCTTACATGTTTCATATAAAATGAATTGAAGGCGATTTCGCTCCATGATTCGCACACTAGCGAAACCGATTTACGATCGCGCAACGTTAGATAGGAAAGAACTTGGTCTAAAACTTCCGTAGGAAACTCCATGGTCAAACGTAATTTAGCTATCACGAGAAAAGTAACAATCGAGAATGAGGTAACCATTTGATGGTACGTTTCATTTTAATACTAATAGGTAAGAGAAAGAAGCACATATAGGTATGCTTTTGCTTTAGGAATCTTGCTTTTGTTCCTGTTCCTAGGTAAATTTTGATAAATTTGCTGTCCCGGAAGACTTCATCCAGCTTCAGAGGGCGTGTTCCCGTTTTTTTTTATTTATGGATTAACCACATGTCAACGTCTGCCTTAAGTCATGGACTACTAATGCGTGGGACTCTCAGGCAACATTTTTTGTTGTGCTTATTTTTTCTACCACTCAAGCTCTGATTACCATCAAATCGTTGATACTCGTTAGGTACTCTTATTCTCTGAAGCGGTACTTTGAGAGCCCGAAAAGTGAAACATTTTCGATATTGATTTTTGCAAACTGTCAACTAAATCCAATGAATGAAACCTCGTGATCGGAAGATGTTATCCATCTGTATAACAGGGCACATTTATGTTATGTATTGTGCTGCGTCAATTTGTGATGTTCCTAATTTGTGCATTTATAAGGTTCTATGTGTCGTGATGTGTTAATCCTTGGTAGTAATTTTCTTTTATTTTTGTAACATGGCGCCCAACTAAAAAACCCCGTGTACGCAAATGAGTGCTAGTTGGAAGGATTATAACGACAGTTTCAAGGCCATTTTATTTTTGTGGACAGTTAACCTCCATAAAAGTAAAGTTTAGTAAAGGTTGGATTTATTCGTTACGTGATTTGGAGAGCAGTTTGGCTCTTGGTTTGGCTTTCGGGTAACAATCTTTAGTTTTGAGTTGAGGTGTTTTTTAGGGACTTGTTAGTCCCTTGGTTAGTCCTGTTCACCGCTACGTTTCTGGAAAGCATTGTGGCTTTCGGGTAGCATAACTCATTTTGGTTTGTTTTGATTTTAGGTTAAGTTATTTATCTTTATCGTAGTGTTAAGTATATGGCCTTAACACTATTGTTATGAAGGATATGAAGCATATGGGAGCTGAATTTTTCGTGAATCGGTGAACGATTCACGAAAAATTCTGGCTCAAACGTTGGATTGTGTTACGGGTATAAATATTTGTTACATTAATAAGACAGAATAATTGTTAAATGTGTTATGAATTTTATATTCGTGCGTTCTTTGTGTTATAAGCAGTGTTGGTAAAATCACACTCAAAGCTCACTCATGAACCGCTCCTGCGTGAGTAAATTCGCGCGCGATTCTGAATCATTTTCTCACGCGCGAAATTTTCATGCAAAATCTCGCTCTCGCGAGTCAAGCGCCGAAATCTCGTTCGCTTGTAAAACGAATCCAAATCAATTTTAACGACATCCAATGTTGTTGTACGATAGGTTTGCTTTTGTTCTATCATACAATCCTAAAAACTTCGATGTAAATAATAAGAACACCAAGAAATAACGCAATGAGTGAAATCGCGAGTCAACTCATGGATGATTTTTTTCGGCAGTGAGTTTGGCGAGTCAAGAATCGCTCGTGAAACAACTCAAGCATGAGATTTGAGAATTTGAGTTTTTACCAACACTGGTTATAAGTATGTTTTATTTTAACTAGTAAATATTCCCCGAGTTTTAATACACATTTATAGGGTTCTGGAATGATAGAGGCCCATGAAATGCAATCCAATATTGATTGCCAACTTTCAGGCCATTTCCCCAAACGGGATGCCCGATTAGGATTAGTTTTCCTAGAACAAGTTCCTAGTAACAAGGTCTTCATCAATTAATTCCTGCGGTATATAATTAGTAATTGGATCTCCAACGTCGATGTCATCAAAAGCCGATAGCGACAGAAATTCGGGATCAGAAGTGGAGGTGAGCAGGACATCGCAGCAGAGGCAGACCCAGAGGCTCATGGCGGCGCAGCCTTAATAAGTAAATAAAGGAAGTCGGCAGAAGTTTGACATGGGCGCAGGCCAAGGCGATCGCGGGCAATCGCCCAGGATGGAAATTTTTCAGAACTTAAAATAAATTATGTACCTAATTAAATGTACGCATGAGTATTTTATTTATAAGTATATTTAATATTACCTTGAAGGTTTTTTAAAAACATAATATATCTATTGAAGAAGGAAAAAAATGTTCAAACATCTACAAAATAGGCAGTTACTATAAAATTTTAAATAAAATAAAAATTACATGGTTACGCAATTTTCAAAATGTATCCAGCAAACATGTACAAAATAAATACAATTGGATCAGTCAAACGTACTCAAACATACTGAACGCATTCAACCACGCAGTCCGGTAATCGCGAACAAAACTCTTTAATGGCTCCAGACGACACTTTCGCACACCAAAACAGCTCCAGATATTTTAACTGAGGATACAGCTTCGCCAACGTTGCCATGTCGTTATCGGTAAGCCACACGAAAAGCTGCAGCTTCAACCGCTTCAGGTACCTGATCGGCGGCATGCATTCCGACTGCACATAAATGGACTTCAGTGTGAGCTCCTCCAACTGACCCAGGTTGCCAAAGTTTTTGAAAAAGTTGGCACTTTTCATATGGCCTCTAGTGAGGTCATCGGCAATGGTCAGTCGTCTCAGCTCTGGAAAGTACTGACAGGCGTTGATAAGATTGCCATTCCTTTCCAATCTGATGCTAATGTCGTCCACGTTCGGCAGCAGCTGTTGGAACCCTTGGAAGATTTTAGCTTCGTTGTCCTCCATGATCAGGTTGAAGCTAAACTTTTTCACGCTTAGCAACGGCTTTCCTTGTAATGGCATTTGACGATAGCTATAGGCAAAAATATTCAGATTCTGTTGAGTAAAGAAGAAAAAGAGTCAGGCAGTTAGGACATGTTAGTGTATCTAAACGCGCATTTCCACGACTTTCCGTGCAGATGTTATCGCTAGTAAAAATGCAGAAAAATGGAAGTAAAGCGATTGTTCACTGAAGAGTTTGCTGTATCTCTTACTCACCTTAAGTTTTTTCAGCCGCTCCAGTAGCTGGAAGGTATCCGAATTCGGATTTCGTAGTTTTAATTCCAAACTCTCGATCCCCGAGCACGTTTGGGATAAAACATCCAAGAACAGATCGTTGACGTAGAAATCCAGCCTGACGTCCTTCAAGTACTGGACACCGTTGAAGAATAGCCGCAGTGCTTTGTCGTTTTTTGCACAATTTCCCCATGTGGTTAATTTCAGTGCTTCAAGCATCGGAAACCGCAGCTTTTCAACCGAAAAATGGCACTCTTCAGATGGCATTTCACAGGTTCGGGGAACGTCCATCAATTTTATAGCGTACTGCGAAGTGGTGGACTTTGTATCCGGTTGGAACAGCTCCAGCGGCACATTGTTAGATGAGTCTTGCAAACACTTCAACACCGGTACGCTCCGGTCGTACTTTAGAAACGATACATCCACGTTGGCGATAAACTCTCGAATGTTTGGCACACGAATAATGACATTCCACAGTTGCTCCTCGGTAAGTCTTGTCAAACTGTGGAAGCTCTCCAATGCACCACCAAACAGGTCCAAAATTTCGACGATCATGTCAAAGTTCATCTCGCTAAGACAGTTCGTCCAAAGGTAAATGAACACGTTTCTATAACGTCGATTGCTGTTCCGGAAACTGTCGACAATGGATTGATCCCAGGTCGAATCGATACACAGCCTTACATGTTTCATATAAAATGAATTGAAGGCGATTTCGCTCCATGATTCGCACACTAGCGAAACCGATTTACGATCGCGCAACGTTAGATAGGAAAGAACTTGGTCTAAAACTTCCGTAGGAAACTCCATGGTCAAACGTAATTTAGCTATCACGAGAAAAGTAACAATCGAGAATGAGGTAACCATTTGATGGTACGTTTCATTTTAATACTAATAGGTAAGAGAAAGAAGCACATATAGGTATGCTTTTGCTTTAGGAATCTTGCTTTTGTTCCTGTTCCTAGGTAAATTTTGATAAATTTGCTGTCCCGGAAGACTTCATCCAGCTTCAGAGGGCGTGTTCCCGTTTTTTTTATTTATGGATTAACCACATGTCAACGTCTGCCTTAAGTCATGGACTACTAATGCGTGGGACTCTCAGGCAACATTTTTTGTTGTGCTTATTTTTTCTACCACTCAAGCTCTGATTACAATCAAATCGTTGTAACTCGTTAGGTACCGTAATCCGGGGTAACAATGATCAGAATTTTCGATCTTTCATGAATAATTTTCTTGTTAAAGCAAATGTTACATGATTTATATTTTTAAAACAAGTACTGGCTCTCTGAATATGTGTTAAGCTATACGAAAAAGTATTGTGAAACTTTAAATCATGTAAAAATAAGCTTTTTAATCTAATTTTTCATTTTGTAGATTTGGGGTAACATTGATCATGCCAGTCATCAATGTTCGTTTGTGTTAAAAATACCCTTACTTACTAAATTCGGGGTCGCTGATTTCGAATATGTTGTCCAAATTTTTACAAGTTATGTACTTTTTGAGTTATTTTAAGATTAACATCCTCCAAACCGCGAATAACGCCTAAAGGTAGGCAATTGCTTAAGGAATTGATAGTCTACTTTTAATAAATTGTATATTTTATTACAAAAGAGCATTTTCATAAAAGTTTCCTTCATTAAATCCAACTCTAGGATATCATATTTAAGTAATACAGTGATTTCTATCCTCATATTGTATCTAGTATTCATGCCAAGCATGAATGTTTGACAATGTATTTCATTGCGTTACGAAACACAGTTATGGAAAAATCGATTTATTTCAATGTTTACGGAATTCAATTTTGAAGAATTACATGTCATTTAATAGCTAAATAACAGCAGATTACGATATACCATTCGATAGCAGAAACTGATTCAAAGTAAAATGCTTGTTTGAACATTTCATGAGGTCGGTCAAGCCGATCAATGTTACCCCGCTGATCAATGTTACCCCGGATTACGGTACTCTTATTCTCTGAAGCGGTACTTTGAGAGCCCGAAAAGTGAAACAATTTCGATATTGATTTTTGCAAACTGTCAACTAAATCCAATGAATGAAACCTCGTGATCGGAAGATGTTATCCATCTGTATAACAGAGCACATTTATGTTATGTATTGTGCTGCGTCAATTTGTGATGTTCCTAATTTGTGCATTTATAAGGTTCTATGTGTCGTGATGTGTTAATCCTTGGTAGTAATTAATTTTCTTTTGTTTTTGTAACATGGCGCCCAACTAAAAAACCCCGTGTACGCAAATGAGTGCTAGTTGGAAGGATTATAACGACAGTTTCAAGGCCATTTTATTTTTGTGGACAGTTAACCTCCATAAAAGTAAAGTTTAGTAAAGGTTGGATTTATTCGTTACGTGATTTGGAGAGCAGTTTGGCTCAAGGTTTGGCTTTCGGGTAACAATCTTTAGTTTTGAGTTGAGGTGTTTTTTGGGGACTTGTTAGTCCCTTGGTTAGTCCTGTTCACCGCTACGTTTCTGGAAAGCATTGTGGCTTTCGGGTAGCATAACTCATTTTGGTTTGTTTTGAGTTTAGGTTAAGTTATTTATCTTTATCGTAGTGTTAAGTATATGGCCTTAACACTATTATTATGAAGGATATGAAGCATATGGGAGCTGAATTTTTCGTGAATCGGTGAACGATTCACGAAAAATTCTGGCTCAAACGTTGGATTGTGTTACGGGTATAAATATTTGTTACATTAATAAGACAGAATAATTGTTAAATGTGTTATGAATTTTATATTCGTGCGTTCTTTGTGTTATAAGTATGTTTTATTTTAACTAGTAAATATTCCCCGAGTTTTAATACACATTTATAGGGTTCTGGAAAGATAGAGGCCCATGAAATGCAATCCAATATTGATTGCCAACTTTCAGGCCATTTCCCCAAACGGGATGCCCGATTAGGATTAGTTTTCCTAGAACAAGTTCCTAGTAACAAGGTCTTCATCAATTAATTCCTGCGGTATATAATTAGTAATTGGATCTCCAACGTCGATGTCATCAAAAGCCGATAGCGACAGAAATTCGGGATCAGAAGTGGAGGTGAGCAGGACATCGCAGCAGAGGCAGACCCAGAGGCTCATGGCGGCGCAGCCTTAATAAGTAAATAAAGGAAGTCGGCAAAAATTTGATATCGGCGCAGGCCAAGGCGATCGCGGGCAATCGCCCAGGGTGGAAATTTTTCAGGACTTAAAATAAATTATGTAATTAAATGAACGCATGAGTATTTTATTATAAGTATATTTAATATTACCTTGAAAGTATTTTAAAAATATAATATATCTGTTGAAGGAAAAAATTTACAAACATCTACAAAATAGGCAGTTACTTTGAAATTACAAATGGAATAAAAATTACATGGTTACGCAATTTACAAAATATATACAGCATTTTTTATAGAAAATATATACAAAATAAATACAATTGTGAAGAGTATCAGTCAAACGTATTCAACCATACTGAACGCATTCAACCACGCAGTCCGGTAATCGCAAACAAAACTCTTCAATGGCTCCAGACGACACTTTCGCACACCAAAACAGCTCCAGATATTTTAACTGAGGATACAGCTTCGCCAACGTTGCCATATCGTTATCGGTAAGCCACACGAAAAGCTGGAGTTTCAATCGCTTCAGGTGCCTGATCGGCGGCATGCATTCCGACTGCACATAAATGGACTTCAGTGTGAGCTCCTCCAACTGACCCAGGTTGCCAAAGTTTTTGAAAAAGTTGGCACTTTTCATATGGCCTCTTGTGAGGTCATCGGCAATGGTCAGTCGCCTCAGCTCTGGAAAGTACTGACAAGCGTTGATAAGATTGCCATTCCTTTCCAATCTGATGCTGATGTCGTCCACATTCGGTAGCAGCTGTCGGAACCCTTGGAAGATTTTTTCTTCGTTGTCCTCCATGATCAGGTTGAAGCTAAGCTTTTCCACGCTCAGCAACGGCTTTCCTTGCAATGGCATTTGACGATAGCTATAGGCAAAAATACTCAGATTCTGTTGAGTAAAGAAGAAAAAGAGTCAGGCAGTTAGGACATGTCAGTGTTTCTGAACGCGCATTTCCACAACTTTCCGTGCGGATGTTATCTCCAGTAAAAATGCAGAAAAATGGAAGTAAAGCGATTGTTCATGGAAGAGTTCGCTGTATCTCTTACTCACCTTTAGTTTCTTCAGCCGCTCCAGTTGCTGGAAGGTATCCGAATTCGGATTTCGTTGTTTTAATTCCAAACTCTCGATCCCCGAACACGTTTGGGTTAAAACATCCAGGAAAAGATCGTTGACGTAAAAATCCAGCCTGACGTCCTTCAAGTACTGGACACCGTTGAAGAATAGCCGCAGTGCTTTGTCGTTTTTTGCACAATTTCCCCATGTAGTTAGTTTCAGTGCTTCAAGCATCGGAAACCGCAGATTTTCAACCGAAAAATGGCACTCATCAGATGGCATTTCACAGGTTCTCGGAACCTCAACCAATTTAATAGCGTACTGTGAAGTGCTGGACTTTGTATCCGGTTGAAACAACTCCAGCGGCACGTTGTTCGATGAGTCTTGCAAACACTTCAACACCGGAACGCTCCGATCGTACTTTAGACACGATGCATCCACGGTGACGATCAACTCCCGAATGTCCGGTACACGAATCATCACATTCCACAGTTGCTCCTCAGTAAATCTCGTTAAACTGTGGAATCTCTCCAATGCACCACCAAACAGGTTCAAAATTTCGACGATTATGTCAAAGTTCATTTCGCTAAGAGAGTTCGTCCACAGGTAGATAAAAAGGTTTCTATAACGTCGATTGCTGTTCCGGAAACTGTCGACAATGGATTGATCCCAGGTCGAATCGATACACAGCCTTACATGTTTCATATAAAATGAATTGAAGGCGATTTCGCTCCATGATTCACACACTAGCGAAACCGATTTACGATCGCGCAACGTTAGATAGGAAAGAACTTGGTCTAAAACTTCCGTAGGAAACTCCATGGTCAAACGTAATTTAGCTATCACAAGAAAAGTAACAATCGAGAATGAGGTAACCATCTGATGGTACGTTTCATTTTAATACTAACAGGTAAGAGAAAGAAGCACATATAGGTAATGCTTTTGTTCCTGTTTCTAGGTAAATTTTGATAAATTTGCTGTCCTGGCCGACTTCATCCAGCTTCAGAGGGCGTGTTCCCGTTTTTTTTATTTATGGATTAACCACATGTCCACGTCTGCCTTAAGTCATGGACTATTAATGCGTGGGACTCTCAGGCAACATTTTTTGTTGTGCTATGTTTTTCTACCACACAAGCTCTGATTACAATCAAATCGTTGAAACTCGTTAGGCACAAACTCTAATTCTCTGAATCGGTACTTTGAGAACCCGAAAAGTGAAACATTTTCGATATTGATTTTTGACCCAAAGAAGCAAATAACGATAAGGAGAATATAATGCAGGGTTGTTACAACCGTGAGAATTTCGCAAATTTCCGCAGATTTCGCGATTTTTGCAGATTTACCCCTGGAATTCGGCCCTCGCGTGAATTTGAACCGGGCTGGATTTGCAATTCCGTCATGCAAAATCTGATGAGCGTACACGATTTTACTCTGATTTCCATCATAGTTTTGATGTGTGAAATTGCCTTCTTTTTATCTACCAACCAGCGAGTGACGAATTTCTTTGACGTACTTTGATCTGTGAATCTTGCATGCGATAATACTAAGAGTTAAGCCATTTTGGTCATTGAAATAACTTTTCTTCAAGTTGATATGAATCCTAGAGACTTTGGATCCTTGGCAATTTGTTTCAGTAATAATTGAATACGAAATTCATCTAGCAAACTGTGAACTAAACTAGCTTAGTTACATCTGTGTAGTTTATTGTTATAGCAATGAACTTCATTTTTCATAATTAGTTTTTACAACATATTCAAGTAAAACATGCAAGCACTCTCTCACCTTTATAAATGATCATCTGACATAACATATAATATCTATTGGATTTACAGGAATGAACCAATTCTCGAGCTCTACACCGAACACTTCTTAGTAATTCCAGGAAATCATCAAGGGTTTTCTTCAGCACGCTAAAACCGCTCAACACTAAAATGCGTTAGACCTTCTCATAAGTGCATAATTTTAAGACCTCTCATAAAATCTTTAACAGTTACACATCCACAAAGTCTGCTCGTACACAATTCCAGATGCGAAATGTCTAAATCTAGCTCTAGATTGTCATACAAAAATAATTTAAAATTTACACATATTCTTCTACTATTATCTTTGTAAATAAACTTTCATCTGTTTTTGGCTTTCATCTTAAAAATCCCCAAAATATCTGTTTCGTAATGCATGATTTTTTTCTAAAAAAAATCCTATAGAAATATAGTTTATTGCATTGCTAACTGAACTGCGACAAAGTGCGGAATCTCGAACAAAAGTGCGATATTGCATCAAATCGTTCCGGTGTCTTCACCGCACTTATTCATCGTGAGCTAATGAATAAGTGCGGTGAAGACACCGGAACGATCTGACGCAAAATCGCACTTTTATTTGAGATTCCGCACTTCATCGTCGCACTTATAGGCGCGCAATGCGCAATATCGAAAGAAATTACAGAAAAAAAAAAATCAAAGGAGTTTCTGATAGAACTATAAGAATTTTCAGTTGAATTGTCAGTTAAACCACTTCTGAATTACTGGAATCCCTTATAAAATTGGATGAAACTCCACAAAGTATTTCTTTGGAGAAAACCAGCAAGATTTTTTTTTTGATTGCAACATTATCTTCCAAGATTTTTTCCAGAGTTTCCCCCAATTATTGCTGCAGCAGGCTTCTCCTGAGCGCTTAGTGCGCATGGAAATTCTGCTCTTTGAACTTACACCATCGGCATCATAGATAATTTGAAATCATTTTATCTTAGTTGATAGAAGCCCTCTATTAGAGGAATTCCACGGAGTCATGTCAGTCGATCCTGAGCGACCATTTCAAAAATATCTGAAACTTTGCACAGTTTTTCAATTTCATCTAAATCGCCATTTTTCGTTATTAAACCTTCATATTCACTCACGACTAACTTTTCAAAAGGGTGTATGCGAAAATAGTTCAAAAATATTCTAAAAGCTGTACAGCAAAAACGGATTGTTCGATTGTTATGAATTTTTCAGCAAAGTTAGATAACTAAATGATGATTCCTTAGAAAATATACACTGTAAAAAATTTCTTTTTTTACTTTAAAAAAATATGATCTTTGTCACAAAAACTGAAATATCTCAAAACCCTATCTTTTTACCAACGTCAATTTTTTAGGGGAAATGGCCCATTATATCAGCTATCTACCATAAAATTTTGGTGATGGTAAACTGATAAACAAAAAAGTTATGACATTTCAAACATTTCACAATTTTTACATTTAGTAACAAAAAAAAAATTTTTTTCTGTGTAAATTATTTCGAGAATTATATTTTGATGCTGATTTTATTGTAAAGGCTACCGCCTGAATTAAACAAGTTGTTTTCATGATATTTTTGTTTGATTATTCATAATTACTATAGTATCTATTTGAAACTTAGACGCGATCCAGTGTTGTGATCAAAAACATTGAGAGTGTCATACTTTTTATTGTACGTGATTGGTGATACAATCCCTTGATAGTGTTGAAAAGCTGTTGATTATAAGAAAAATGGAATTAAAATTATTTTGAAGAGAAAAGCTGTATAATAAAAGTTTTATATACGCGTATACGTCTAGTTTATCTGCAAAAAAAATTACCTCTTAAAGAACAGACTTTATGATCGGAAGAATGTGAGTAACTCGCCCAGTTCACACTAACACCACCTGGTAGAAATGTTTCACGAAACACTGCGTTGTGCAATATCGTCATCAGAAGGCGCTAGTGTGAAACGTCAAACGCACGATGGGCGCTCTTCTGGTTATGAAAGCCACAACCAAGATTCAAAATGATCGTTAAAGGCGTGGTCAATGAAAATTTCGTCAGTGTTACGTTTGTGTGTCTGTATACATACCATGACAATGCTCACGAAAAAGCAAAGAAATACTTCGCTATGGATATTAAAAATTTATTAGTAATTTTTTTCTTCGGCCAAGCAAACAACACCAAACTAGTCAGTTAAAACTAATAAGTGATTTTGTTTATTATAATCTAACGAACAACATGAACAGTCGCTTTCTCAAAGGTCTTCAACTCAACGCTCTCTTGTAGACCGTTTGATAAAAAAAATGTTCAAAAGAGTTACGAAATCTCACCGAAAGCACCATAGATAAACTGAAAGAGACTGGTTATGCCCAAATGCCCACATTGAATACAAATTTACTTGCACGTCCTGCCGTCTAGACTTTGACAAACGAGCCATCTGTATATCATCGGTAAAGCAGGGCGCAGGAAGTTCTAAAACGACAACAACTGAGAAATTGCCAGAAGTGCTAAGTGCAGAGAGTCATGCCACCGCACCATCAGCGACATCTGTTTAAACAATTTAATCACGCCCCTTTTCAAAAATGTTTTGGAATATTCTTCAACATCTATACCCATTTCAATATTTTTAACGTTGCAAAACACGCTTTCAACATTCATCTTGAAGAAGAGGGAAAACACTTGTCCTCAAATGTAACAGCAAATTAATGAATAAGGTACACCGGGGCAAGTTGAAACGGGTGGGGCAAGATGAAACAGCGGGTTAACATGATGTTTTCTAATGATAATAAATAGTTTGATCGCCGTAACGCATAGTTTTTGATTCAAACAATCTTTTAACGAAGGATAAATTACCAAATTGTATTGAAATCTGTTTCAAAACTTCGTGTTTCATCTTGCCCCACCCATTTCAACTTGCCCCGGTGTACCTTAAACGACTAATGCGTGGAGGGCGTGATAAAATCGGAACATTACTGTACATATAATATACATAATACATAATAAAAACAGCTTGTTTTACTCACGCACGGCCATTAACAATAAACTCAGCATCAAACTGCGATTTCCGGCCGAAATAATTTACACTAAAAAAAAATATTACTAAATGTGATAATTGTGAAATGTTTTAATTGTCATAACTTTTTTGTTTATTAGTTCATCATCACCAAATTTTTATGGTAGATTGTTAATACAATGGACCGTTTTCCTTAAAAAATTACGTTGGTAAAAAGATAGGGTTTTGAAATATTTGAGTTTTTGTGACAAAAATGATATTTTTTAAGTTTAAAAAAGATTTTTTTTCACAGTGTATATTTTCTTAGGAATCACTATTTAGTTATCTAACTTTGCTTAACAATAAAATCAGCATCAAACTGCGATTTCTGACCGAAATAATTTACACAGAAAAAAATATTTACCAAATGTGAAAATTGTGAAATGTTTGAAATGTTATTACTTTTTTGTTTATTAGTTTACCATCACCAAATTTTTATGGTAGATTGCTAATATAATGGACCGTCTTCGCTAAAAAAATTACGTTGGTAAAAAGATAGGGTTTTGAGATATTTGAGTTTTTGTGACAAAAATGATATTTTTTAATGTTAAAAAAGATTTTTTTTCACAGTGTATATTTTCTTAGGTATCACCATTTGATTATCTAACTTTGCTGAAAAATTCATAGCAATCGAACGAACCATTTTGGCTGTGCAGATTTTTGAATATTTTTGAATCATTTTCACATATACCCTTTTGAAAAGTTAGTCGTGATTCAAAATTAAAATTTGATATTGAAAAATGGCGATTTAGATGGAACTGAAAAACTGTGCAAAGTTTCAGTTCAATAGAAAATCATGAATTAAAAAATTTGCTTAATTTTGATGCTGTTGCTTGGAATCGCTCATAGTCAAAATGATCGGTACAGGCAAAATTTTCACTTTTCAAAAAATGTTCAATTAGCTGTAACTTTTCGAAAAATACATCAAATATTTTCAAATTTTCACTGTAAGTTGATTAACTAGTTGTGTATCAGTGGACAAAATTTGGAAGAGATCGGGCTCTTCTGCACGAAGTTATAAGCATTTTCGGAAAAGGTATAATTATCCGACTTTGAGCTGTTATATCTCCGGATTCAATGAACCGAATGCAATGAAATTTTGTCCATTTATGACTTATGAACATTTATGCTCATTATATAGCTCTAAAAAACGTATGACTCAACTTGAAATTATTAACAAGAGAAAAAGTTATAGCGATTTCATTAACTTTATGATTATTTAGTAAATTGGTCTATTTTTAACATGCATCCCATTACTCTTACAATGATTTGCCGCGTATGTTGTTACTTTTTTTTAAACATACCTGTATTCAAGACAATTAGAGGGAACTTGAATGAACTATAATTAGCATCTGAAATTTTGAAAAAAATTATGAAAATTTGGTGTTATATTAGGAAAATAATCTAATCATTATAATTTTCTTCCGTGTTAAAAATTTCAAGTTAAGTTAAAAGTTTTTCAAAGCTCATTATATAAGCCATCAATGGTCAAAACTCATAGCATTCGGTTTATTGAATCAGGAGATATAACAGCTCAAAGTTGGCTATCGGATTATTATAACTTTTTCTAGAAGCTTTATAACTTCCTCCACTGATACACAACTAAAAGATATACTTACTGTGAAAATTTCAAAATATTTTATGCACTTTTCAAAAAGTTTCAGCTATTTAATTTTTTTATTTATTTTTTTTTAATGGAAAATTTTGCCTGTCCCGATCATTTTGTCTATCCCCTGTAAGCTGTCCTAGCAAACGTCGTACTGTCTGCTTGCTGCGATTTATTGACTTGCAGTTCTGTAGAAAAGTGCTTCGCAGAATGATATTTCGAAATTCGACGTTTTTACTGTTTACTCGGTTGATTTTTCCAATCATTTTTCACGTCGGAGCCCTACACGGATTCATCAGTGAACTAATCCCTTGACCTGATTTTGAGCCAAATCGTGACGAACAAACATCATCCCATTTTTATTTAAGATAGATAGATAGATGAGTTTGAATAAATCAAGAAGCACCCAACAGTTTTACCGTATGTTTTATCAATTGACTTCAAAATAAGGTTATTGACCGTGCATGACTTAATGTAATCATCGATGACCCTTTCCCAACGAATTTGAATATAAATTCAACCTCTGGTCACGATTACCTTCTGAAGAGCCTTATCCAAAGCTGTTTGTTTCCTAATCTGTACCCTTTTTCTCGAGAAGGATGGGGTCATTCGGGTTTCGAAAAACACAGGATTGCTTTTTTTATGAAGTTCGCAAGGCAAGAACAAGAACTTGTCGCCTGAGCAAAAAAAAAACAAAATTCCTGAATCACGCCTCATCCCGTTCGGTGACCCGTAACGAAAAAAAAAATCACCGATTACACTAGTTTACAAAATAAAACGAAAGTCGTGAACTTCTGTCAACGACCAAAATTTTTGAAGCACAATTTAGCGCTGATTTCGAAACCGTGCTACAAAAAAATTTAAGTAGAACAGTTTTTAAGATTTAGCTCAATATTGAGTTTTACAACTTTTTATAATATGGAATTTACTTAAATTCAAATATCTTGCGTTTTGAACAACCAATTTTAAATCTTTTTCCATAAATTCAAAGCTGAATATAATACCATTCGATCATCTGAATGCAGGTTTTGCGTCAGATTGATGAAATTCAAGATATTGGCAAGTTTTTGGACAATCTCCTTAATTTTTAGCAAAATTTCCAAAAATATATGAAGAAATGTATTTTTTTTTTTCAATAAGTAAAAAACAATTTAAAAATTATGTCTCAACGTTTATTTGACATATTATATGTAAGCGAGTTACAGTAAAAAATTCAGCTCAATCGGAGCATTGATTACGAAGAATGAGATGAGTGAAGTTGGCGACTTTGCTTAAAATTAGAACAACAATCGATTTCAAATCATCAACCTTGCATGGAATGTCGAAAAAATTTCCGCTTTACTGTATTTTTTTTTTCTTCGCGTTTTCAAACTCAGGGCCTGATTCTACATCAAAAATGATCATCAGCTTACCGAGTTCAAAAATGCTGTAAACTAGTGTTATCGAACACGAAAAGCTGGTCATCAGAGAACACCAGAAATACTGCAAACGCCACCTTTCATGATGCTGTGTAATAAATTTTGTCCACTATCTCTCGCCAAGGAAGATTCCCGCAACGCAGCTTCTTAACGGTGGCTTTATTTCAGGGTACAGTTGAATCGTTTGTTGCACGGTTGAGAATCGTTCATTGATGCCAACTTTTCCGCTACTTACTCACCGCATAAAACAAAAGCGCCATCATAAATGGACTGGACTGTAGCACAGTAATTTCAGTCGAGTTACGTCAAACACACAAAGCTACGCGGTGACGCTATCTGTTCATTTCTTAGTGACTGTTATAGTAATTTTAATGATCCATTGCAACTGATGGGTTCTAAACTCACCAGCTAAGTAGATGAAGGCGGGGGCGGGTTTCTCTATGCCTCTCTATTTACAGGTGCTTTCGGGCGGCGACTTTGGGGGCGATGAGCGAGCAGCGCAACGTGGGACCACACAGCAGGACGATGTACGACCAGCAGCGTATGCAATGCAGCTACCACGAACTACTCGTTCCGACGGGGATTTTCAGCTCACCAACGGATTAACTTCTATCGAACGGGTGCTTATTCACTCGCGGGAATGTCCTCTACCGGCGGGAAACGGTTTTTACGCACCTTGACGAGTAACAACTCATTAAAAACTGGGATTTTTCGGGAGCGAAACCAAAAAAACTGCCTTGGTGCTTTCACTTTCAATAGTTTTTAATAGCAAACGTAAACATTAACTGGTGGCCTAGCTGATGGCAATTCAATAGCTCTATACATACGAAAACCCTACAATACAAATGCGAGAACGATGGGAAGATCGTTTTTGGACGAGAGCACAAAAAAGTTCATGTCATTTTGAACTGCCTGAACTAGGAATGAAAATTTAGGTTTGTTTAAGAATTTAAGTATTTTAATACATATCAGCAACAACATTTCATTCATCCAGTTTGTTAAACTGCATACAAAATTTGGGAAGTATATTATCCACGTTCGTAAATACAGCAAATTGCCCTTAAAAAATCCAATAAAGTGCTAATGCTTTATAAGATTTTCACATTCTAGGAAAACTCATGTAAAACTTGTTCAATGTTCATACCCTTGCACTTTTTTATGGGCTAACCTAATTATGTAACATTTACATGGTAGAATACAACACATGATTCGGATACTTTTTATCATCATGAGCACTAGGGTAGATGCTGTACAGTCGGCTGGGTAGAGGCTAAGGGTAGACGGTAGGATGGAGGATCTGCGCTATCGAGGATAGAGTAGAGTACAGTAGAAGGTTCGGGTAGAGTGTTAGTCTAGAGGGTGGGATGGAGGGTTAGGATAAAGTGTAGGGTAGGGGGTTATAGACGACGGAAAGGTCACAGAGAACAGACTTCCATGCTAGAACAAATTTTCACTCAAAAGCTGTGTCTGTGTAAGATTTCGATTTTTAACGTTGGCAACATTAGCGCCGCCATTCTGCAAGTTGCCACAATCAGTGTTGATTTAGATAAGTTCCATATTCACCACTGACAACAGCACGGTAGCTTTACGATAGCAGCGCTGCCACGGTGTTGCCACCTGTGTTGCCATTTCAAATGACCGTTAAATTCCTTACACAGTTTTGAAACTGGACTTGGCTGTCTGTTCTTTGTGGTAAGGTGAAGGATTATGTAGAGGATAGGGTGAAGAGTTAGGCAGACGGTACGATGGATGGTAGGGAATCGGCTAGGATAGATGGCAGTGTAGACGATTAGAGGGTTAGAGTAGAATATAGAGTCTAGGGTAGGGTAGAATGGAGGGTTAGGGTAGAGGATAGGGAGAAAGGTTAGGGTAAAAGGTTATGGTAGAGGGTAGAGTAGACGGTAGACTATAAGATAGGGTAGAGGGTTAGGATAAAGGATAAAATAAAACGTGTGCGCGCCGCGCCGCGAGCCACCTGTTTAGACTAGATAGCAATAATAGTTTCAATTTTGAAACAGTTTGCATTTTTGTTTTTGTACATATTAAACAAATTTTTCTTGCGATCTTACATAAATCTTTTGCCAATTTTGCCAATTTGTTTATGATTTCATTATTATTTTCTTTGGAATTTTTTCATAAGGTTTTTCTATTATATTTCACAGAAGTTTAACTGTTTCTATGGAGATTCTTGCAGCATTTCCTTAAAAAAACTTTCACATTTCCCTCCGGGTATTCTTTCAGATAATTCATGAATTTTGATGGAGGGTTGTTCCAGAAATTCCTCTGAATATTTCTTAATTTCCTAAGGGAATTTCAGCAAGTTCTCAAGTAGTTTTTCCAGGTATTACAAAAACAATTCTTCAGCAACATTTTCTAGGATTTCTTCGGAAAATTCCCTATGATTATTTCAGATAATCCCCCAGAGATTTTTGAAAGAATATCTTCAGAGATTTGTACAGAAATTTGACAGAGGATTTAATAATATTTCGAGAGACTTCTTCAGAAGTTGGAGGATTATTCTATGAATGTCAGCAATGGATTTCATCAGAAATTCTTCCATGGATTTTTTTTTCAGAAATTCATCTAGAACTTTTTCAGCAATCACTCGCAAAATTTTGTCAGGGGTTACTGAAGAAATTTCTAGAAGGTTTCTTTTTGGTACTGCTTCTGCGATTCCATCAAAAATAACTCCTGACCCTATGATTACTTCAGAGATTCTTCCGGAAATTCTTTCAAATATTCTTTCTTGGAGCAATCCTGGAGGAATTCGTTTTGGTATTCCTGCCAGAGTTCTTTATGGGATTGCTTCCATTTTTTCCCAAGTTTTCTCAGGAATTCCTCTCGGGATTTCTTCTATGATTCTCTCGGGGATACTTGCTCGGTTTCCAACCTGCATTTCTGCTGCGATTCTTTCAAAGATTTTCTACATGATTCCTTCAGGAATTACGGAATTACTTCAGGAATATCTGCCAAGATTGCTTTAGAAAATCCTGAAAAGATTTTTTCAAGTTTACTAGCTGAAAAAAAGTTTATCGCGTTTTTTTCTCAATTTGCTGTTTTGAAACATAGGACAACCATGCTGCACACGGTAGAGGTGTAAAAAAAATGTTAACAAAAAAAATATACCTACAGAGCCACAGTGCTTGAATCCATTGTTCTGAGTAGGATTATATTGAACACAGTACACGAAGTAGAATGCCCTAGTTCAGCGAGACAGAATAACTCAATTTTTGAAGGCATTGTTCAATCAAACAAAACCTTAAAACTAACAAAAACGAGACCGCACTGTAGTTCCTTACAATCCGTGCCGGTTTGAGTCAGCATGATCTCGCACGAAGGAATTCTAAAGCCGGATCTTGTTATGCCCCGCAGCCACCATCCATCGCACAGGGGGATCTGATCAGCTCTCGGTGGAGCAAAACAACCCAAATCCCCGCTTCCCCTGAATCGCTTCTTTGTCTTGCTCGGCGAGGCGGCGAACTTTTTAGTGCCAATTTTGCGTGGATGCTGGCTGTGAGTCTGTTGTAACCGGTGCGACGGCGCGGCAGTGCGAGAGATGACGTCGTCATCTTCATCGTGTTATAGGTCGTAGACGACCGCGCAGACAGCAGCGACGCCGAGACTGTCGGTCGGAGTAAGAATCTAGGGCCACTACTGACTCTGAGAACTAGTGTATGGCGGTGGGTAGAAGCGATGATCGATTCCGCATTTCGGCACGAATTGAGAGCTCTTGTTGCGTCCGTCCTTTTGTGGGTGATGCCCCACCATAATAGGCCGTTGAATTTTTGCACTGCTGAAGTGTCGACGTTTTGACTCATCTCGAGTAGTTCCGCGTAGGGAATTAGATTCGTCACAGTTGAGAGCTATTGTTGGGTAAATGATCTGTAAATTCTGGTTCAATGCTCAGTTAATGATTGTGATGACATTTCATTATAAGAAATGTGCATTGAGAAAGATCAAAATTAGTTCAAACTGAATTCCGGAAATATGATTAAATTTGATAACATGATGGTCTCCGAGCACATACTAGTGTAGCACAGTTTTGTGCCGTGCAACATAAAACTTCCGCATATCGTTCAGATTCATCCAACTCTGCACATTTACAGCCACATTCATTTCGGGCTTTTATGTTTACATACATATTCCAAGTAGTCATTCGTTAGTTTTATTCTTAGATCCTACATTGTGGTGGCCCATAAAACACCATCAACCGGCTGATTGAAATTAACCTGCCGTGGTCTTCTGAGTTGCAGTCATGGATGTCCATAGTGCCCATCACCACCGTATCGGTTCCCAACCTGGCAAGGCAATTTATCTTCAGCCGGGTGACTAAGTAGTCAATCCTGCAAGAAATTAACTACATCTTTTAACCATTGCCATAAAATCATTTAAACGAGAATCTAAAAGAAGCGATCAATTTTCGTTCACCTCCGCCGGTGGATATCTCTCTGTCTAACTATTCTTGGTCTGCACCCGGAGAAGAAGAACCGCGCAGCACCTACTCAATCGACCCAACATCCAATCAACCAATACGGCATGATGAATTATAGCTTTTATTGACATGGGCCTAGATGAATCTTTCTGGTGGTGCTGCTGTGACTTACTCTCTTTCTTGGTTCCATACCTTGAGTCACGCGTACTACTGGCGGGCAAACGGATGAGATGGCGTTGGCGAGAGGATGCAACTGCATGATTGAAATGGTAGCACATTTTAGGCTTCCATAAAATACACAACAAAAGACATATTTTTCGCAATGTTGTTCACCTTCACGAAATATTTTATAGATTTTTTTTATAGATTTTCAAGGATACTGTTTTACAAACAAAAAGTAAAACAGCATCATGGAAAACCTATAAAGAAAAATCAGTAATTTCGTGAAAATGATGGGGGAGTGTCAGCAATACACAAAACCATAATAAGCAATTCCTAAAATTACAGATATGCCTCGATTTAGTGGACCCTCGATTATATAGACCCTCGATTTTATGTACATTTTTAATGGTAAAATTTTCAAAATCCAATCAATTTGAAACTTACAGTTTATATTATGATGACTCATAATGCAGGGGGGTTCAGCCTTTTGACTCGCCGATCACTTCATATCAATGAATTGTTTTGGGGGGCGCCCATATTAGCGTTAAGGCAAACCTTTTTTTAATTTTTATTATTGTGTATTTTAACTCATGCTATTTCTACACTTACCCATTAAAGCATACCTCATAGCATACCTCATATCATTTATTTAGTTAACATCAAATTCACGATAATACTGAATCAACAATTTGCCGCCATAATACTCGATTTGCAGCTGCAGCTCTCCAACGTCGGTCACTCCCAGCACTCGCCAGATCACGCTCCACCTGGTCCGCCCATCGTGCTCTCTGCGCTCCACGCCTTCTTGTACCAACCGGATGGTTATCAAACACCAAACTTTGCACGGTTGTTGTCCGGCATTTTTGCAACATGCCCTGCCCACCGTATCCTTCCGGCTTTGGCCACCTTCTGGATGCTGAGTTCGCCGTAAAGTGCAGCGAGCTCGTGGTTCATCCTTCTCCGCCACACACCGTTCTCCTGCACGCCACCGAAAATCGTCCTTAGCACCCGTCGCTAGAAAACTCCGAGTGCTTGCAGGTCCTCCTCGAGCACCGTCCATGTCTCGTGTCCGTAGAGAACCACCGGTTTTATTAGCGTCTTGTACATGGTACATTTAGTGCGGGGGTGAATCTTTTTTGACCGCAGTTTCTTCTGGAGCCCGTTAGCAAGGAACCGAGGTAGGCGAATTCTTCTACCACCTCGAAAGTATCCCCGTCTATCGTAACATTGTTGCCAAGGCTTGTCCTGTCTCGCTCAGTCCCACTTACCAGCATGTACTTTGTCTTAGCCGCATTCACCACCAGTCCGACCTTTGCTGCTTCACGTTTCAGGCGGGTGTACTGTTCTGCCATCGTTCCAAATGTTCTAGCAATAGCATACCTAATTTTATGTATTTACCTTAATCTCATACATCCTTTTCTGATTTTATTTTTTTATAAATATCTCTCGCTTTGTCAATGATCACGATGAGAGAAGTATATGTGGTGATTTTCTGACGATATTTTCTACAGATCTCTTAGCAATGAAAACATTCGCTAGACGATTCCTCAAACACAAACTCTTTCAAGATTTCTTACGACTTCTCACCAAGAATTGTTATATATTCCTGATATTTTTGGTAGATGCCTTATACTTGGCTCATTCAATTCCAAAATTTGAAGCAAATTTCATGAAAAGATCATTGTAATGCTTCGGCAGATTACTGACAAGATGTGTGATAAATTATTCTCAGTGCTGTCATGGTAAAATCAGAGCAAGTTAGTCAAAGTTCCCCGATTTCAACGCCATGGATGAATTCCTGGAGGAATCTCTGAAGGAACCCGTTGAGCAATTCCTGAAGGAACTGTTGGAACAACTTCTGAAAGAGTCCATGGAAAAACTTTTAAAGAAATCCCTGCTTAAATTTCTGACGTAATTCTATTGAAACAGTCTCTAAAGATATTTCAGAAAGAATAAAAAAATCGGAGGAAAATTTAAAAAGGATTTCTGAAATATTTTTTTATAAAACATTTTAGGAATCCATAGATGAATTTTATGAAGAAATTTCAGAAAAATAGCTGACGAAACGTCTGCAAACCCCTGGTGGAATACCCAACAAAACCTCTTGAGATATTTTTGAAAAAAAAAAATCCTGGAGAAGTACCCTAGCAAAACATTTTTTTATTGGAGTCCTGGAAGAAATCCAAGTGGAATTTCTGAGAAAATATATAGAAGTTTACCCGGTGGAATTTCTGATGAAATGTCTGTGAATTTCTGCAGGAATCTTTGCAAGAATATTTTCTAGCCTTTCCATAAGATTCCTAATAGGAATCTCTTAAAGATTCTGTAGAAAAATTTCTGAAGGAATCCTTTCTCAAGAAATTCTTGGAGCAATTTCTGTAAAAGAAACGTCTTGAAGGAATATCTAAAAGAATGTAGAGAAATCTTGAGAACTTCCTTAATAATCTTTTGTAGAATTTTTAATGCAATCCTTGGACGAAATTCTTTAGAAATCTTCTGAGAAAATTTTGAAGGAGTTCTAAATTTCTGAGTCTCAATGTAACGTGTATCATTTTCTAAAAAATATCATGAAGTATTTTTGAGAAAGTTCATGGAAGTTTTTCTAGATGAATGCTTTGAAAAAATTCTTGAGGAATCTTTATGAAAAAAAATCTGAAGAAATTCGTAGATGAATTTCTTGAACAATCTAAGCAAGTTTCTTTAAAAGGAGTTCTTGAAGTATTTTCTAAAGGAATCCATGCAACATTTTTGAAAACTGTACGTGCAAGATTTTTTAAAGAGTTTTTGGAGAAGTTTCTGGGCGACATTCAAAAAAGCTACGATGTGTCAGTATCAAAGCCGAAATTGAGAATGGTAACCACTCATTTTTGTATTTACTATCGGAATATCAATTGAATAGCCTTTGATCATTCAATTAACATCAGCTCCAGCCTCAGTCAAGGAAAAATTTGTGGTGTTGGTAGGTTTAAAGCTTTAAATTGACACGGCTTTGACCCGACATTCAATATTTTTTCAATCTGGCGGAATTTTGCAGGGTTTTTCGTGTTTCGTGCCCAGCTACTCATTCGAGTGACAATATATTCAATTGACAAGGATTCGCTTCTCATTTGATAAGTGCTCTGATTGAACGAAATCGTTTTGAACATGAATAGAAGGAAAAATGACTGAAATGATTTGTTAGTGTTAGTGTTAGTGTTCAAATGAATAAGATGAATTTTTGCAACAGTGGTCTAAAGGAATCCTTAGAAGATTTTGTAAAAGAAGTTTTTACTGAATTCCTTTAAGATTTCCTGTATGACTTTTTTAAAGTTAATCTACGAGGAGTTACCAATGGAGTGCCCGAAAAAATTCTTTAAGAATCTCGGGAAGATTTTTTTTTTAGAAACTCGTGAAAGATTTTTCAAATGAATCCTAGGATAGATTTCAGCAGGGGACCATGAAAAAATTATCGAAAAATCTATGGAAGAAATCCTTGGGAAAATTTGTAAAGAAATGTCTAGAGAAAAATATGGAGATACTTCTGAAGAAATCATTAGTCGAATTTATAATAAAAGCCATGAGAGATTCTCCAAAAAAAAATCCCTCACTAAAACAGTGATGTAGAAAATTCCTGAATTTAAAAAAAAGTCCCTGGAGAAATTTCTGAAGAAATCCCAGGAAGGTTTTTTAACAGAAAATCCGGTTTTCGAAAAAAAAACCTTGGAGCCATTTCTAAAGCAACCCCCGGAGAATATTTTGGATTAAATCTTTGGCAGATTGTTTGAGGAAATGCTTAAAGAAAATACCGTATAATTTTTCGGAATAAAAAAATCTAGAAAAGTCCCGTAAAAATATAGTAAATCTCTGTAGGATTTTCTAAAAAAAAACCTTTACAAATTTCTGCAGAAGCCCATACATAACTTTCTTACACAACTCTTTGTGAAACCTCTGCAGGAATCCGTAGTGGAATTTCTGGAGAAATTGGAAGTTACTTTGAGAATTTCTGGTGAAATCCTCGGAAGATTATCAAAAGTAACCCCAGTGCAAATTTTAGAATGACCTTTTGAAACTTTTTATGAAAAAACTTTGACTTAGTTTCAGAAGGCATTGTGGAAAGTTTTATTCAAGGAATCTTCTGAGAAATGTTCTCTGAACGAATATTTGAAAGAATCCCTGGAGGAAATGCTTCTCAAACTTCATGGATATTTTTTTGAAAAAAAAAGGATGAATTTAAGCTTAGGAGTAATTTCTAAACAAATCCCTAGAGACAATTTCTGAATGAATCCATGGAAAATATTTTGAAGGAATCCAGGAGGAAATTTTTGTCGATTATTCGGACAAGTTCCAGAAAGATTTTTTTACTAAAAGATTTTTATACAAATTTCTGAAGAAATTTTTGATAGATGTTCTAAAGACATCTACAACAGATTTTCCAAACAAATGCCTTGAAAAATTTCTAAATAAATATTCAGAGGAATTTCTTAAGTATTCCCTAGATGAATTTCACAAACAATCTCTGAAATGATTTGAGTAAAATCATGGAGGAATTTGTGAAGCAATACATGCCAGATTTCGTAAAATATTTCTTTGTGACACTTCTGGAGCAGCACATGGAAAATTTTCTGAAATAATTTGTAACATCATGATTTGATTTAGAATTTTCTTCCGAAACCGTCGTAATAAAGTGGAAAATTCTGGGTCCAATAACTTTTATTTAATACCGCAGAATTGCAACAAAAGACGACCGAGCAGATAGCGGTGCAAACCTACTCGTACAGAAATAACAACCAGTAATCACGCTCTATCAAGTACTTGTCACGAATCTCTAAATATCCGAAGGAACCCCTTGAAGAAATTCAGAAGCAATTCTTAAGGGAAATTTTTGAAGGAATTCGTAGAGGGACTCCAGGGTATCAGGTATCAGAAGGCCGGCTCCAGAGGCACGTTATCCTCCATTTGGGACATTTGTATCGCCATACATATAAGACTATTTCATCATTTACCTGAGGGAGAATGGGACAAGGGATGGAATGGGATTAGGAAAGGGAAAGGTAATGAAATAGGAAGGGGTAACCTAGAAGAGGGAATGAACGCATAAGCGCAACGAGAGCTCATAGCCCATTCTACAACGGGTTTAATCAGTGCCCTGAAAAGGACACTGTAAAACGCATAAGCGTAAAGAGAGCCTATAGCTCATTGGAGGAAGCTTGTGACGGGCAACTTGCAATACGACATTGAAAGGCACGTCATCGAAAGCATCCTCAATATTCAAGAAATCACCCAAGCAAAAGCTACGTTTAAGCGAGTGTTTTCTTGAAAACGTATACAACTTTGTGTAAAAAGAGTCACTATAGACATCCCACATTGGGAGGCATGTGAGTTTACATGAATAGGCATGTTAGCCAGACGAACATCACAGATGTGATGCGACAATGCGTTTCAATCATTTCGGAAAGAACGAGGTAACCAGATAAATCTGGAACTCATTCCTTCTCTATACAACGCACGCACCCTTTCGGGATAAAACTATGGAGTAATTTCACGCGATTAAAATACCCAATAGAAAACTACAAGAGATCAAAATATGTTTGAAATACTCAAATCCCTCTGGATAAACATAGGACAAGACCCCATTTGCTCCTGTAGATTTGAATCGAGAAGAGCTTCTTAGTGCCCATTAAATCGATTCTATAGCTACAATCCTCGAGACAGAAGCTAGAGATTTGTAGCTATACAAAAGACTGGTTTATCCGAAGACATTTTGAACCTGAACAGATCAGAGTTCCATTCAGGAATAAATACCTCCTGTTTTCGCACAGACCGAAGCAGGACAAACTTCTATCAAATCAATAGTTATGGTATACCCACGGTGTGTTTATAGAGCAACTTTAAAACAAAAAAATAAGTAAGTCTGAAATTTTGCCCAGTGATACTTTGGGCCATTCCCTTCAATTTGCTGGGTCGGTGGAAAACATCCATCGGGGGGTCTAGAACAAAAATTTTTTTTGAAGGTTTTTCATGCAAAAACAGTTAAAAGCGCATATTGTAAATTATTGCATCTCCTACAAATAGTCACAACTTTTTTGTCTTTGAGGATAGAACCATAAAATTTTCAGGCGTATTGAAGTAGTATGCGTAGATGACTGTGTGAAAATTTCATTAAAATATGTTGAATGGTTTTCAAGTAATAGCAAAACTATCAAACGCATTCTAAAATACTAAGCTTAGTAGCAAACGATCAACAAAATATCTATATTTTTTATACAATAATACATGAAAAATATTTTATTCGAAACACCTTGAGTCATTATGATGACGGTACTGTGAAAACTTGTTTTTCAAATGATGAACAGATACATAGTCAAATATATGAAAGGAAAACACACACTGTCATTATGTAGCTTTTCACTAAAGTATTAATTATTTATTTCAAGAACGTGGTTTTGCGTATACATGTTCACAAGTACAAGTGTGCCTCTATTACGAATCCTATAATAAACACAATTATCATGATTGCTGAGCATGTCGGCCTTCCCTAAAAAAAAATATTTGAATGTTATTTGGTAAGCCAAGAAAAGCACTCGAGGATTGGGAAACATCTCTGTTTCGAAGAAAAAGTATAGAAACTAAATTATTTTAGAATTAATGTTTACAAGCTCAAAATTAAATAGTATTTCACCTTAGTCAATGAATAAAAACAAGTTAACTCTGTTAAAGACCTCATAATAACATTGAAGTTGTGGGTATGAGTCCACATTAAACCAAGACAGGACACAATAACGAGAACTGAAATCAAAACAGAATTCAGTTGGGCAATATTCGATCAAGGGCAATTTTACGGTACTAAACATAGTTTCCGGATTATTCCATGATATTTGACATAGCTGTTGGACCTAAACTTAGGTTTGTCTTTAAATTTAATAGCAATATGATGCTTATTAGTTATGCCACCATTTATTAACAAATAACTGATAATAAGTTCTGAAAGAAGAGTTAAGAGAACGGAGTACTTATTGACATGTTTCTATATTAGGCATGAAAATTAGGCTGCTCAGCAATTCAGCATAAAGCCAAGAAAAAACAATTTGATAACAATGGTTTAAATAGTCTTATCGATTTGCATATGATGTCTCAAAAAAATTTTCTGTGGTTTCCTCCAAGCATGAGGAAGAGTGATTGATCATTGTTAGGGCGTCGTTTACTAGTAGAATATTTTCAACATAAATCTATATCTTTCGAAAAAATAACTAACATTTTTTTTGTAATCCAAATTATTGCGCCACGCTCTCCTAAGGGGCTGTCCATTAATTACGTAAGGGTTTATAGGGGGAGGGGGGGTTTGAGAAATCTTACGCGCCATACAAAAATATTTGGCTTTCCATACAAAAAATCTTACAAGGGGGGGAGGGGGTGTCGAAAAATCGCAAAAATGCCCTTACGTAATTAATGGACAGCCCCTAAAGCCTTTCGCTTGCAATCTGATACTTAGATAAGACGTTAATCATTTAAAAAAAAATGGAAAAAATTAACATGTATACGCAAAACCGCGTTCCTGAGATAAATAATTAATACTTTAGTCAAAAGCTACATAATGGCAATGTGTTTTCCTTTCATGTATTTGACTATGTTATTGTTCATTATTTGAAAAACAAGTTTTCACAGTACATACCGCCATCATAATGACTCAAGGTCCTTAGAATTAAAAATGTTTCATGTATTTTTACATAAAAAATATAGATATTTTGTTGGACTTTTGCTACTAAGTTTAGTATTTTAGAATGTGTTTGATAGTTTTGCTATTATTTGAAAACCATTCAACATATTTTAATGAAATTTTCACACAGTCATCTACGCATACTACTTGGATACGTCTGAAAATTTTATGGTTCTATCCTCAAAGACAAAAAAGTTGTGAATATTTGTAGGAGATGCAATAATTTACAATATGCGCTTTTAACTGTTTTTGCATGAAAAACCTTCAAAAAAAAATTTTTGTTCTAGACCCCCCGATGGATGTTTTCAACCGACCCAGCAAATTGAAGGGAATGGCCCAAAGTATCACTGGGCAAAATTTCAGACTTACTTATTTTTTTATTATAAAGTTGTTCTACACAACACACCGTGTACCACAATGGGGGGCGTTGCAGTAACAAACCCACAGTAACAATGGAAGCGAGTTATCCATAAAATGTGGTCGCAATCAATTAGTACAGGTTACCTAGTTTGTTGAGCAGGGACGCCTGTAAACGCAAAGTTAGCGCCATACAAAGTTAAGTTAAGTTGATTTAGAGTTTTCTTCCGAAACCGTCGTAATAAAGTGGAAAATTGTGGATCCAATAACTTTTATTTAACACTGCAGAATTGCAATAAAAGACGACCGAGCAGATAGCGGTACAATCCTACTCGTACATAAATAACAACCAGTAATTACGCTTCATCAAGTGCTTGGTCACGAATCTCTAAATTTCCGAAGGAACCCCTTGAGGAATTTCAGAAACAATTCTTAAGGAAATTTTTTGAAGCAATTTGTAAAGGAATTCCAGGGTAAATAAATCCTCAGAGACCTTTTTTAAGGAATCCCTGAATGAATTTCTGAACTTTTTGAATATTTTGAGACATTGTGTATGTTGTGTATGTGTACGTCCATTACTCAAAATATTGGTTTTTGAATCAACCATACATATTTTTTGAGACTAAGATTTCAATCGCAACAAGTTATAGAGATAGTGGTGTATTTAGTGGTATTTAGCGAGAATTACTAATAATAGCATTAGCATTAGCATTAGCATTGAGCAAGTCGCACAAATTCGTAGGTGGTACAGTCCTGGATCGCTGTTATGAGGGTTGCATCCTTCCTATCCGTTACCGAAGCACAAAGATTTGGGACTAATCTCTGACTCTTAGACAAGACTGACGCAATCCTCCAACGGTCGAGTGCTGTCCTGGCCACGTCCTTGCGACAGCTGAGGGATGGGAAAGGAAGATTAGTTGGACACCTATGAAAGTACATAGAGACCTCTACATTCTTTCAGGCCTAGGCGTCACGGGAATTTGGGTGTTAGTGGAAGGGTTAAGTTCAAAGGAAACGTTTGGTTAACGTTCAGGTGCACATTTTTTTTTTTTTTTGATGCCTGGTTCTTTTCCCAACTTGATCCTTGTTGGGTGTTCGATTTCAAATCTGAATCCTCATGCATTCATTAGGTTTAGGTTTTAGCGAGAATTACTAATAATATGCCAAAAACTCCGAGCCTTTTATCGAAAACTCAGTTTCCTAGCAGTTTTAATTTATTTTTGTACATTTTCGTATACAAATTAAGTAAAAATAAAACTTTGAGAAATGCTTCGATTTTATGTAAAATTCGATTTTATGGACATTTTGAAAAATGAAATATGTATCTGCTTAATCGGGATATACCTAACCGATGTAGTATAGTTTACAGCAACGCAACGCCACTCATTCGTATTATATTTGAATAACTTGCCTTTTAAAGATCACAAAAACCTTTTTCCCAATTGAAAATCAATTGGCGTTTAGGCTTCATCAGCCTGTCGGGGTTTCCCTTCCTGGCAAAGATCCACCTTCATTGCCTCCACTTGCACCGATCCGGACACGGTTGTTAATCGTTTGCATTTAGAGAAGTATAAAAATTTTAATTGATTCCCTCGCCATGATCTAGGCTGCATTCCATCAATGACCAGGCCACAGATCTAGTCCCCCCACCCGGTACCTACACCACAGAGTGTTCGTACATCTCGGTACGTGGCGCCCACCCCCAGTAGGTGAAGGATATCGGTTTTCTTCTTCGAGACTCCTCTCTTGTGGCTGCTGCTGACTGGGAGATGCCTTAACTTCTGTGTTTAGTCGCCGTCTAAAGGTGGTGGTGGTTACCAATCGATTGTGAAATCCCCAAGACTGCCGCCGATCGTTGATGACTTCTGAGTCGTACCGTTTCTGGTACATACCACCACCGCACCGCAACAACGACGACGATGCAAGGGTTGTAAATTGTGCGAGACATTAATTTGGCTGACTAATGTAAAAGATTCGAAACATCTCATCTGTTCGCCGCGGGGGACTTGATATCGAAAATGGATTCTTTGTTTCTTTGATTCGCTTCGCGGGGTGACAACAGTGTAAATGACCCTTCGGAATGAATTAAGTTCGATTGATGGGTAGATTTAGCTGCTATAATGGTACAATGCTGGTACATACAAACATGGTATCCGTGATAACAAGTATTTTAAGGGTTGCCTCCATGTACGAAGCACTGTAAATTAAGCGATAAACGTCAATATGACACACACCAGGAATCATTTTGAACCTGTGGTGCAGAAGTGCACTGTTTGACAAGTCATGTGTACCGGTACATGAAGATGTAAAACATGCTGCTGTGAAGCGTGCACTGTGAAATGAGCGTAAAGAGGGCGTTGGGCAATTTTGAATCGATGTTCGCAACATCGATGTTTTTGTTCTAAATTCGAATTTTAGAATCGATGTGGAAACCCCACGAAATCGACAGAATCGATTTTTTACATTCGATTCAAAAATAATAAGTTACTTTTTCAGTATGCACTGTAGCATGAAATCATTAAAAAATGTACATAAAATCGAGGGTCAATATAATCTATGGTCCACTAAATCGAGGCATACCTGTATATCTCAGGTTTTTGGGCAATCTCTCCAAAGAGTCTAAGTGAATCTCAGGTTTCGAAAGGATTCCTACTTATGGTCTAGATTAGAGAGTCCCTTTCAGGGTTCTAGCGCACCCATCTCAGAATTCTAGGTCAGTCCATCTTTGGATTCTGAACCCTTTTTTTTAGAATCCCTCTTTAATAATGTGGAGGATCCCTCTCAGAATACTGAGGCAATACTGCAAAAGAATTTCTCTCAGGAATTTGGAAGAATGCGCCAGGGAGTTCTGGGGATATCCGTCTAAGCATTCTGGGAGAATTCCGAAGAAAAACTTCTCTCAGGATTCTGAGGCAATCCGTCACAGGATTCAGGAAGAATCCATCTCGGAAATCTGAGGAAATCTCTTAGGATTCTGGAAGAATTCCTATAAAAGATTCTGAGAGAATCTATCTCAGAAAACTGAAGTATTCTAGAAAAATCCATATAGAATTCAGGGAGGATTCCTACTGGAAGAGTCTATCTCTCTTTTCTAGAGTGAAGTCTCTCAGGATGCTGGTGTGATAATTTTCAGTATTTTGAAGGAATCTCTCACAGAATCACACAGTTATGCAAGAGTCCCTTTAAAAATTTGGGAGGATCAGCAGTATTATATGGGAATACCTATCAGAATTCTTGGGAATCTCTGGATTCTAAGGAAATTCATTTATGGATTTAGAGGTGTTTCCTACCAGGGTTCCCTACCAAAGATAAAATCCCTTTCAGGGTTCTAAGAATTTTCTGAATGATCTAGGTTGATTCCTTTAAGGATTCTGGAAGACCCTCAAATTTGAGGAAATCTTTCTCAGCAGTCTCTGGAACTCCTCTCAGATTTCTTGGAGAATCATTCTCAGCATTCTCAAAATTGTGACGAAATTCCGCTCAGAATTCTGGGTGAATATTTCTTAGGATTCTGGGGAATTCCACGCAGGATTCTAGTGGTATCCTTCCAAGATTCAGCTCTATGTCCTTTTAAGATACTGGGGGAACATCTCTAAGTATTCTGCGGGTACGCTTCCCAAGATTCTCTGAAAATTCGGCTTTCTAGGGTAATCCCCACCAGGATTCTGGAGAAATTTCTTTCAAGATTCTGGGGAATTTGTCTCATGATTCTGGAGAGATCCTTGGGATTCTAGGGTTATATTTTTCAAGATTCCAAGGCATCTTCTCTCAGAATTATTAATTATTGAAGAATCTCTCACGAAATTCTGGGTGGAATTCTTTAGAGAAATTTGGATTTGGGAGAATCCCTTGCATAGATTTAGTGATTCCTCTTAGGGTTCGGATGAAATCTTTCTCATCATTCTACGAGAATCCCAGTAAAATTCTGTATTCTGTATTCTGGAGCAGTTGCTCCCAGGATTCTGGGAGAGACCCTCATAGTAATAGGGGAGTCCTTTCAAAGATTGTGGGGGAATGTCTTTCAGGAATATGCGGTAGTTTTTCTGTATTATATGGGAATACCTCTCAGAATTCCAGAGAATCCTTCTCAAGATGCTGGGGAAGTCCACTCCAGATGTTTTCGTAATCCCTTCTGGAAAAATCTTTATCAGATTTTCGTAAATTTCTTCTTAGGTTTCTAAATATATTTCTCTTAAGAATCTGGATGAACCCCTCATATGATCCCCCTCTGGATTCTGGGGGAATCACTCGTAGAATTCTGGAGAGTACCTTTCGGGATTTTGGCAGAACTATTTTCAACATTCTAAAGGATACTTCCCAAGATAGTAGGGGAATCCTGGGAGAATACTCAATAGGATTTTGGAGGAATTCTTCTCAAGATTCTCTGGGAATCCTATCTCCCAGAATTCTGTGGGAGTATATCTCAGGTGTCTTTGGCAATTCCGCCCAAGGACCTTCCTCAGGATTTTGGAGTAACCTTTCTAAGGGTTCTAAGCTACCCATTTCAGGATTCTGGGGCATTTCTTTTAAGTTTCTTGGGGATTTATCTTAGAATTCTGAAAACCTTTTTTGTGAGAATCTCTCTCAGTATTCCAAATGCATTTATCTCAAGAATGTAGAAGAACCGCTCTTGGAATTCCTCTCAGGACTCTGGGAGAATTTATCTTAGGATTCTGGAACATTTTGGGAGCGCCTAGCCTTCAAATAACCTAGTCCTAGCAAATGGTAGATGAAAGTCCTATGGTAAAAGTCCTTTTCTATGATTTCTATGATAAAAGTCCTACAGTGATATGCAGTGTTGGACAAAACAATAGAGCCACCGGTCCTATTTCATACAAAATGGCCAAATTTGACGATATGGTACTTGATTTCCAGTAGACCTATTGGGCTGAAATTTTAGCAGCCGAAATGGAATTACGCGAATTTTGATTTGTACTAAATTGATTGAGTTTTGGTCACTAGTTCCAAAGTTACAGATATACGGCGCGACAAAACTCTAACATCAGATTTTTAGTTTTTTTTTGTTTGAACATGTCCCCAAGTTCAAATGGCATCCTAAGTGTTAGTACTTGTTTATCAATCATCAAGTATCAGATTCTCTCATATATCCTTTAGTAATGGCAATCTTCCTGTTAATTTGCCGTTTCGTATATCTGTAACTTTTGATGTAGTGAACAGAACTTCATCAATTAAATACAAATCAAAATTAACGAACCGTAACTCCGTGGTGACTGCTAAAATTTCAGCCAAATTTGTTCACTAGAAACCGAGTATCGCATCGTCAAACTTCGCCATTTTGTATTTATCTTTGGTTTTGAACCACCATCTTGAACATTCTAGTCACTATTTTTGGACTTTGAACCATACCAAATATACCCAAATTGCATGGTCCAAAAGCCAAAAACTCCTTAAAACAACAGCCATTTTGAATTTTGGACCATCATCTAAAACTCTTTAAAATAACCTCCATCTTGGATTTTGGGCTGCCATCTTGAATATTTTGGTTCCCATTTTTTGGACTCCGGCCATCTACCCCATACCAAATATACTCATATTGCATGGTTTTAGAGTCTTAAACACCTTAAAACAGCCATTTCTTCTAGTTCTGGACCTGTATCTTGGATTTCAGGTCGCCATCATGAATTTTTGGCCGACACCGTGGTTTTGTGATTTCCGTTGATGATTTCTGCATACAATTGGGAAACCATGCTAAAATTTAGAAAATTCGGCGCTATTTGATCTATCCCATTTCGTTTGTTTTATATATGACCAGTTCACCGGTGCTTGTCACTAAAATAGCCATAGCTCCGGAATGCTTAGACCGATCTGCACCATTCTCAATAACAAACAATGCGGTAAAATTCCGGTTAGTAGCTATAATCCATAAAATCGGCCTAAGGGAAAGACTTTAAAAGTGAGTGAACTTTTTTTGCGCACATACATACATACATACACACATACAGACATAATTTCCTAACGTCAAACTGAGTTGATTGGTATATGCGACTCGAATCTCCGAGCCTTCTATCGAAAATCTGTTTGTTTTAGTGTCAATGCTCACTACACTTTGGTGTACGAGAAAGGCAAAAGAGGAGTTTTAAAAGTGTAGACTCTGTAAATATTGAATGACATGCCGAAACAATCCATTCCCATCCATCTCAGCCAACTTACAGAATAATCACTTGGCATAATACGGGATCACACAATGAAGGCGACATGCACAACGGGTGAATATACCCCGTCCAGGAGTTGGTGCGTCTCCTACCTATGAAAACTCCGTAGACGTCAAAGTAAACGGAGTCTTCTTCTATAGTTGTTATGCGCCTCCGCGGTGGTCGTTCGAGCAGTTCACGCAGATGCTGGACTGTATGATGATCGTGCTGACAGGGCGAAGGCCGTTGGTAATAGCAGATGACTTGAATGCCTGGACCGTGGAATGGGGAAGCCGTTTCACGAACCAGCGGGGTCAGATCCTGCTAGAGACACTGGCCGTGGCCATACTAGATGCCGACCTGCCTAATGTCGATACCAAGAGAATCTTTAGTCGGAACGTTGCGGAGTCGATACTTGACGTTACTTTTTGTAGTCCTGACCTAACAAGTAGTTCGAATTAGAGAGTAGACCACGGTTTCCCAATCTTCGTTTCGGGACCCCCCAACTGCTTGCAGGCATGCTGCGATTGTTCTACAAAAAGCGGGGTGACAACCAACTGGGGAGTCGCGAGAGCAAAGGTTGGGAAGCGATGGAGTAGACGATGGCTACACTCACAGCGATCACCTGGTGGTTCGCTACAGTATCGACTACAGCAGATAGAGGATGAGGTGACTAGGCCAAGGCCAAGCCCTCGAAGGTGATCTATGATCCAAATCCTTGGCCTCCTTTCGTAGGACAGCCGGGGACTGGGAACTGGCGATGAGAAGAGGGTCATCGATTTGGAACTTTCGGGGTTCGCGTAGGTAAAGCTCCAGGTCCGGACGGAGTTCCGAACCTGGCCTTTAATGTAGCTATTGCAGAGGCTCCTGAGATGTTCAGGTCAGCTGTGAAGAAATGCCTTGACGAAAGAGTTTTCCATGAAATTTGAAAGGGGCAGGGCCTGATTCTATTGCCAAAGATGGGGAAACCACCCGGAGACCTGTCGGCATATAAGGAGTGTATCGGAAAGTAGTTGAAAATGTTCATAATGCTCTATCTCGAAGCTGGGTTGGTCTTTTCATTTCGGTTCTTCTATGAAATCTTCACAATATAGTTAAGTTTAGAATACCTTGGGAAAAATTTGAAAATGTTAAGTATTATTGAAAATATGGTTAAATGAATACACCTAACAAAATAAAAATCTGCACAAAATGCAATTTTGATAAAATTTTGCAACATTTCAAAAATCTGTAGCGAGTAAAATTTGTACGATAAAAAATCTGGAAAATATTGAAGCTTGTAAACAGTTATGTACACATAACATATCATTCAACACCGACTTTTAAAATTCATATTTTCGATAGAAAAATCTCCTATATCAACAAAATGGTCCACTCCAAAAAAACGTCTATTTTTTGGTCAAACTTTGAAGTTCTGCTTCAAATATCTTGAAAGGTTATAAAATTCTATGTTTTGCTCTAACTTACTCATCCATAAATTAAAAAACATACCCTATTTAAAAAAATGCGAATTTTTCATTTTATGTATTTTTTATTTGCGTAAACATGATTTGGAGGAGCATAGAAAAAAGGGGTTCCTCAAAAATGGCCTTTTTTCATTTTTAAGAATTGCGCTAAAATGCAGTGGAGATTTTTCTTGAAAAAAATAATTTGCCTATATCATGAGGATTCTGGAGCTTATTATATATGCACAAAAAAGTTAACAATTTTCGAACATTATCGAACTTTTTTCGCAATTTCAATTTTTTAGAAGGTGTGCAAAAATTTAAAAACATGCGTTGAGTAATCTAGGTTAAAAACCCAGTTAAAAGAACATTTTTAGAAAATCATAAAAGCCATTTCTTTTTTCAAGGATTTATACAGTATCTACAAAAATAAAATTACTTAAAAGTTACATTAAACTATTTTTAAAGCTATTTTAAACATTTTCAACTACTTTACGATACACTCCTTAGACCAATATGCTTGATCGACACTGCGGGGAAGGTGTTCGAATAGATCATCCTTAAAATAATGTTGTCGGTTACAAAACCGCCGAGAAAGCACTCGAGCCTAAGAGGAGGGGAATTCGCTTCTGCGCGGTAGTGACTCTGGATATAAGGAACGCGTTTAATAGCGCCAGCTGGTCTGCTATTGCCGATGCGCTCTTGTATGTCTGGGGATACCGGAGTACTTGTACAAGATTCTCGAAAGCTACTTTCAGAATCGTGTACTAGTCTACGACACGGAGGTGGGTCGGAAGTGCTTTCACATAATCTCAGGAGTCCCGCAAGGTTCTATTCTGGGTCCTGTGTTATGGAATGTCATGTATGACGAGGTGTTGAGGTTAGAGTACCCAGTGGGAGTGGAGATTGTCGGATTTGCCGACGATATTACGCTCGAAGTCTACGGTGAAACGATCGAGGAGGTGAAGTTGACTACCGACCACTTGATCAAGGTTGTGGAGGCGGTCCAGGAAACTAAGCTGGCTCACCACAAGACAGAGGTGACGGTTGTTAACAATCGGAAGTCGGAGCAGCAGACGGAGATCAGTGTAGGAGAATGCACTATCCTGTCAAAGCGCTCTGTCAAACACTTTGGCGTGATGATCGACGATAAGCTTACCTTCGGTAGCCACGTCGATTATGCCTGTAAAAGAGCCTCCACAGCTATTGCGACACTGTCCCGGATGATGTCCAATAGCTCTGCGGTGTACGCCAGTAAGCGCAAGCTTCTGGCTAGGGTTGCTACGTCCATACTTAGGTATGGCGGCCCGGCGTGGGGCACCGCGGTAAGTACTGAATGCTACCGACGGAAATAAAATGTTGAGGCACACCGAGGGTGTATATGGTTTCTCGAGCAACCAGAAGGAGAGGTCGACCGTAGACGCTATCCTATCGATTACAAAAACCGCCGAGATAGTGCTCCAGCGAAAGAGATATTCGGGATTCGCTACTGCGCAGTAGTGATTCTGGATGTAAGGAACGCGTTCTATAACGTCAGTTGGCCGATGCGCTCCGGCATCTGGGAATACTCGGGTACCTGTACAAGACTCTCGGAAGTTACTTCTAGAATCGAGTACTAGTTTACGACACGGATGTGGGTAGGAAGTGCTTTCACATAACATTAGGAGCTCCGCAAGGTTCCATCCTGGTGTTATGTCATGTACGACGATGGAATGTATTGTAGGTAAATGTTCCCGGTGGGGGTGGAGATCGCCGGCTTCGCTGACGACATTACGCTGGAAGTCTACGCTGGCTGAATCGATCGAAGAAGTGGAGTTGCATAGGACCCACTCGATCAATGTTGTGGAGGCGTGGATGAAATCCAGGAAACTGGAGTTAGCACCACACAACTGAGGTGGTGGTTGTGAGCATCCAAAAGTCGGAGAAGCAAGCGGTAATTAGTGCTGCCAAGAAACCGACGCAAATCCGTATCTTCTACGACGCGACAGCAAGGTTAACAAGGCAATCCTGACAGTTCCCCGAAGGGCTTCGCTTGCCGAGGCGGAACTGAAATCGCATGAAGGACCATGTTCGAACATAGGGTCGAAAGGTATACCAATATAAGTCAGATAATCCGACGGTGGATGCAAGGTATCTTAGAATTATGTGTTCTAGTAGTTTAGCACACAATATGCATTGTCGTAGTATTTTAAACGTGCGGAATAGTGAATAGTGGAAATAGAAGTAGAAGTAGGAAAAGCTGGGTAGAAGCTGCTGAACCAGCCCTACGGGTCGCGAAGTGTTGCGGGGTATTTATTAGCAAGCGGTGCAAAAAAGTACCCCATCTTTGGCAACACGGTAGATTATCCTGCTGATAGGGCAGAAATGTAGATCTAGGTATGATGGGTGGATGATAATCAAAACAAAATAGGATAGCTATGTAATCTATGTATCGAGTTTACGAACATCTGCATTTTAATAACGTTATATACGTTTACAAAATGTTCTAATTCACGAAACCCTATTTTTTGGCGAGCTTGATAGCTTTAACATTTTGCTTCTAAAAATATCGACCCATCGAAAGATTGCTTCCAGCCTTGCTTTTTCTTTTATTGGCATCTTATTTGTTTTTCCAATCAATTGTTTATTGATTTTTTTATGATATCTGCAATAAATCCCTATCGGGTGCATAAAACACTAAAATGAAGAAGCAGAAACGGTGGCTTCAAATTTGGCCAAATACTTAGAAAAACATTTGGCTGTTGAAAGGTTTTCGATCGCTTGACCCTCTAATTAGCTATTCATCGCCCGAAGCACATCATGCACCGAACCGGACTAAGCCGCTGACTAAAAGAAAATCCAACCGGTTTAAAAATACCTCCACAAAACTGGACAATAAATCATCACTTGCTTACAGATTTGTTTCTCGAACACAAAAAAAAAATCTGACCGGGGTAGTAGTCCAATACAATAGAATTTGATGAATACTCCACCATCGTGCCTTAACCGGTTGATGCAGAATGGTTTTATAATGTCTCCCCCCAAAATGAACTGCTACACACAAAAGATCACATTTTAATAGGAAGATGCGAGTCGCCCAACAAGTTTCAGTTTATGCGTATTATCGAACAAATCAATCGCTCCGAAGCGGCAACCTTGAAGGTCATCTCTACCCTACCAGACCAGCAGCGCAGAGTCTATATCGGTACGTCCGCTGATATTTCACCTTCTGCTATCGGCCACAGGCATCTGCGTCGTTTATCCGGCGCGCTGAGACGATGCGACGACCAGTCTGTTCGGCAGGACTTAGCCCTAATGGCACAATATCTCACAGCCATCCAGTTCCAGTTTCGAAGATTCGTATGTGTCGAAAGCTAACCCGCATTTGGAGAACAATCAGCGCTCAAATTTCCGGCATATTTGTCAAGCGTCATCAGCGCGTGGATTGGGTTTGCGAAATGATTAACCCTTCCTCGCAATATCCCCTGAAGCTTTGCACGTGCGATCTAGTTTGGATACACGCTGTCGTCTTCGAGAGCTGTTTGGCCTTATGACGATCATCAAATTCTGCAAATTAGCGTAGTTCTGCTGCATACCATCTCCTCCATTGCGGAACATGGTGGTAACCGGAGACTAAATCGCAGACCAAACTATCGCGAAAGTGGAGCACTTTGGAACCCAGCCAAGCGCGGAAAGGCATCTGCGTCTGGTTATGATGGGCAGTTTTGCCGGGTTTGGTGTAGATATCGCGAATACAATGGGTCATTTGAATGCGAACGGAATTGGTCGACGTTTCGGGCGTTCGATTGCGTCTCGAGACGGTTCACTCTCCGGGATCATAAATACCTAACAAAGCTGCTGGCGGTAATAAAAGGGGTGCTGAGTGTGCCAATAGAGGAAAATCAGGGTTGAAGCGGTGCCCCCTATGTTGAAGTCCAGATCAGCGGGAATAACAAAATTGTAACCGATGTAGGTATTATTGAACATTTTCAGCATAAAACATGGACTAATTTACCATTGTTTAATTGATATTGTGTTTTGTTTGCACTGTATTTCATGAGTCATTTACTTATGCATCAACACCTAATTTCATCTAATTCTTGAAAAAAACTAATTTTGTTATTAAAAAATATGACTCGAAAACGGGTTGTTCGATTGAAGTGATGCCTTCGAAGATGTTTGAGGATAATCAAAGAACTTTTAGGACAAAAAAAATACACTGAGAGTAATATTTCAATGCGAATAAATGTTAGATGTCATATAATATCCATTTTCCAATAACCATACCCTTCGACTTCTAGCCTCAAAGTAGCCCATGATGGTCAACCTGGGTAGAGCGAAATGGCAAAAGAAGGGTAAATTTTACCATTGAAATAGAAAGTTTGAATGGCAAAATTTGCTATTAATTTGTTTGAAATAAGAGTTAGAATAACAAAAATAATAACTAAATTTCTATGGCATAACAACTAAAGAATAACTGATTTTGCCATTGTAATAACAAAATAATAACAAAATAATGCCAAAATAATAACATATTTTAATATGATGGTAAATTTTGTTATTGTTTTGGTATTGTGACTGGCTAGTATGATAGTAACATTTGTTATTTTTGTGTTATTATACTATTTAATAATAACTCGCCAATTACGAGTTTTACAATGATAGCATATTTTGTAATTTATATGTCATTCTGAGCTATTCACAGAAAACTAAAGAATTGCAAATTTAGATATGATGACAAAATATGTTATTCTTTAGTTTTTGGTTTGTTATTCACCTCTACCCGGGAAATGCTTCCAACTTTATTTTTCGCTGTAACATACTTTGAATGTAAGAAAAATGTGTATAGATTTTTATTGGAGCTTGTACGTAGACTATATTTTAGATAATATAATCTCAAAAGTTAGTTCCTTTTGCTAGTTTTGCATATCAATGAAAAAAAAATCGAGAAAAAAACAGCCAGAAGCATTTGACCATGGCTTCTTGGCAAATGTTGAGGCGAGAAGTCAGCTTTCTACGAAAAAAAATAATAAAAAATCGAACGGCAAGGTTTTTGGGTAAATGAAATTGTATGACATCTAACATACAGGAAGTGGGCAAAATGTTTGGGGTAGGCAACTTTTTTTCTCTCATGAAAAAGTTCAACATGCTGTAACTTTTCATAGAGTGCATCGAAAATTCTCAAATTTTGACTGTTTGTCAACCTATTATATGTGCATCATTGATACAAATTTTAGCTCGATTGGTTAATCTTTCGCGAAGCTAGAACCGTTCTCGTAAATCGGATCATTGGTCTCCGAGATATGACAGCTCAAAAATGAGTTGTCAAAAAAATAGTATTTTACGAGAACGGTTCTAGCTTCGCGAACGATTAACCAATCGAGCTCAAATTTGTACCAATAATGCACATATAATAGGTCGACAAACAGATAAAAATTAAGAATTTTTGATGCATTCTAGGAAAAGTTACATCATGTTGAACTTGAGAGAAAAAAAAGTTGCCTATCCCAAACATTTTGGCCACCCTGTAGATCCACAATAAATATTACCTTCATGTATTTTTTTCTAGATGTTCTACAAATCTCCTCAAACATCTTCGAAGACGTCATTTCAATCCAACAAACCATTTTCGAAGATGTTAATACAATTTTTCACCCAATTCTACAGCGTTAGAGATGGAAAAACAAACCAGATGAATCATGCAGGCATCTGTTTCAACACAACCAAATACTATTTTGTGCGCCTGAACGTTTACCAAACGTATCTTTTGGAGTCTACCCTTCTACTAACAGCACCCAAATTCCTGTGACACGTAGCCATGAAAGACCGTAGAGTTGTCTACATCTTTCTTTGGTGTCCAACTAACCATCCTTTCCTTTCCCGAGGACATTTCTCGGCCATTGGGAGATTGCGTCAGTTTTGTCTAAGAATCAGATATTAGTCCCACACCTTTGTGCTTTGGTTCGCATCAGAACGAGGCAACCCTCATAATAGCGGTCTAGGACTGTACCAAATACGAATTTGTGCGAGTCGCATAATGCTAATGTTCATGCTAATAGGTCACGATCGGTGAATATTCTTCATTTCTCCCTTTGTTCACATCTCAGTAACCAGAAGTTTTGCTCAAACAGCACCAACCCAAGCAAGACGACTTGTTGCTAATCCAGTAACAGCAACCTTAGTGCAATTTATTCACTGTCCGTATTACGGACGACAGAACACAATTGCTTCTTCTATGAAACCCAAAAAGCGCAGATTCTGAATTCTTATGCAACATAAACAATGAGGAATGATAAAAAAAGATGGGAAAACATTTTGTCCAGACTCGAACAATGGACACCAGGAGCATTATCTACTCACCTTACATACTACACCAAAAGCTCTGTGAGAGAATCGATGCTCAACACACCATAAAAGCTACTGAAGTTACTTGTTACTTTATTGCACCTTCTTTGTCACAAGTTAGAGAACTGTCAAAATGAAAAGACGCTCAAGTTTTCTGTAACGCATATGGAACCTAATCTGAACAAACAAACCAGAGTTAGATGTTTCATGCATGTTACATAACACATTTAATGTAAGCTGACTGTATTATCACTTGCGAGCAATATGTAAGCTCCGCCTCCACGAATCGATGTCAAACACGTGGTAATTTGTGATTTCTATGAAACAAAGCAACAACGTTACGAATTTCGGAGTTTAAATGCAACTCAACTGACAAGATGGAAGTTTCGTGTGCTTCTAGTGCAACTCATTTAGACCAAAGCATAAAAAGCCACAATCTGCATGATGTTGCAGGTGCTGCTTGGGAAATAAGGCAAGAAATCATAATAACAACGCTGGAAGTACAATTTCATTGTAGGAATGCGCAATTCATCATTGCTCCATGTAAAAATTCAGCTCATTACTTCAAATATACCGATCACCGATCATGCCCTATTTCTTGAGGAAAATTTGAAGGAATTACTGAAGTACTACTACTGAACTCGTAGAGGAGGAATTTCCGTTAGATTGCTTCGAGAAATTTCCTGCAGTTCCCTAATTTTTTGATAGAATTCATGCAGAAATTCCTGTTGGAATCCTTAAAGGAATTCCGGAATTAATCTCCATGTGCAATGCGCATGCAAAATGGTGATTGGCGGAGGAAGCTGCCACTGAATAACTGTGGAAATGCTCATGGAGCACTGAACACTAAGCCGAAAAGCAGATATTGTCACAGTGAGGACCTTACGCTAAGATGAAGATCATGGGTGGAGTTGTTGGAGGAATAATTAGAAAAATTTCCAATTCTTTGCAGAAATTCCGTCAAATCCCTAGCATCATTTGAGAAATTTCCTAGGGCTACCTTGGAAAATCCTGGATCTATCGTTCTAGAATTTTTTGAGGCAGTTCAAGAATAAATTCTTGATTGATTGCTTGAAGAAATGTATCAATAGATTCCTGGAGCTATTCCTGAAGTATCCTCAAATATACTACTAAGAGAAACCATGATTAACCCTCGTTGTGCATTGGGGTCATTATTACCCCTAAACGTGCACTAGGTCAGCGAGGTGAGTGCAAGTTAACGCACGAAGAAGGTTAAAATCCTGAAGATACTTGTAAAGGAAATGTTGCATGCACCTGAAAGAATCCTTGAAAGAACCCTTGAGAGAATCCTTGGAGGAGACTCTAATAAATAAATTCTACAGTGGAATTTTCATGAAATTCTTGTAAAAATGCCTGATCAAATTACTGGACCAGTTATTGAAGGTATTATGAAAGACTCTTGGGGGAAATTTGTGTTGACTCCTTTGCAATCTCTAGACGAACTTTCAGAGTACTTCTCACATTTAGTATCATACGGCCGTATCTTATACAATGATCGATTTCTATTCATCGGTTTATTCCGAGAAATACTATCAATATTCGCATGATTTCTCGATGTGGTCCGGCAAAGTAGCACTAGAACTAGCATCTGGAATAAAAAAAAACAACCGAAATGAATTGCCGGTCAAGTAATTAACAAAAGAGAACCCTCAGAAGAATATCCTAATTCCTTGGAAAAATTTTCGTTGGAATTCTTTGAAAAAAAGTTATAAGATGACTTTGGAATTCCTGAAAGATTCTTTAGAAGATTCCTTGAGGAATCTTTAGGGAGTTTTTATAAGGAATCCTTGAAACAATTTCCAATCAAATCCTAGGGAGTATTCCTGAAGGAATCTTTGGAGGATTTCTTCGAAAATAATCAGGAAGAATTCCGTGGAGAAGTTTTTGAAGGAATTTTGTGAGAAATTTTTGTGAGGCAATAACAATTATTAAGTCGATGAACTAGGAGAATACGATAAGGAATTTTGAGGGTGTTTTTGCAGAAGTTTTTCAAGCGACCTTTATATAACATTTTTTTCAAAAATTTCTGAAAAATTCCTAAAGGATTTACTGAAAAATCTCTTGGAGCATTCTAGGGACCGTCCGTGGACAACTTTGTAGGAATCCTCTGAACCCTTTCTCAATAAGTGCTTGGACTTTCTGAAGGAATTTTTGTAAGGCTTCTTGAGGAAATCTTTGCAGGACTTTTGAAATGTCTGAAGAAACCCTGGGAAATATCAGAATCGCCAGTAAGAAAGCAAGCAGAAAACAAATACTTTGAATAACTCCAGTGTTCAATGGTACTTAACGGCCTTATAACCCAAACACTATGCGAACGGCAGAATGGATAAGGTACCGCAAGCACGGAAACGTCTGAAACTGACAATGCCGTTGTGTCGTTACCATCTCACAATGTAAATCGAGAAGGCTTGTGTGAATTAATACTTGTTTGCCTTTATTTTGATGAAGCCATCTGAAAAGTATTCTGGAATTCTGACAGAAATTTAACGCCCTCCGAAATTTAAGGAAACCCTCCTTACGGATATCCACCATTGAATCCATCTGGGATTTCTCCAACAATTCTTTCCAGGATTCCTTCAAGTTTTATTTTCGGGATTTTTTACCAGGAAATGCAGCTGGGATTACCTCACGACACAAATCACGACCAACATTGATCCAGGAATATCACTTTCAAGACTTTTCTCCATGAGTTCCATCAAAAAGCTCTCGGAATATTCCATTTGAGAAACCTACAGAAATACTTTCCGGAATTGCTCCGGAAACTGCTTTTCCAATTGCATCAAGAACTGCTGCCGGAAATATCCAGGAGTTCCTTCAACAACTCGTTCTGGATTTCCTTCCGGGATTCCTCCAGGAGTACCTTCCAAGATCCCTCTGAGACTTCCTTCCGAAAATTCGTCAAAAGTTCTTTTCGGGAATCTTCTGGAAGTTCCTTGCAGGATTCCTATAGTAGTTCCTTTCAGGATTTCTCCAGGAGTTCCTTTGGGGATTCCTCCAGGAGCTACTTCTGGGATTCTTACTGGTATTTTTTTTCTGGAATTTTTCTGGATTCTTCTGGGAGTTTCTTCCGAAATTCTTCCAAAAATTCCTTCTGGAGTTAATCTGGTAGTTCCTTACAAGATTCCTCTGGAAGTTTGTTCCAGGATTTGTCCAGAAGTTCCTTTCGGGATTCCTCCAGAAGCTGATTATGGAATTCCTACCGGGATTACTCTGGGAGTTCCTTTCGGGATTTATCTAGAAGTTTCGGGATTGAATCGTTCCTTCTGGGATTCCTCCAAGAGTTCTTTCTGGGACTCCAACAGTTGTTTCTTCTAAAATTTCTAGTACTTTATAGGATTCTTCCAGGAGCTTGGGAGCAGCGATTTACGGATTTCTCCAGGAGAACTTTCGGGGCCGTCCATATACCACTGGGACAAAAAATCGTGATTTTTGACCCCCTTCCCCCTCCCCGTGGACAAGCGTGGACAACACTGACCCCTAGAGGTCTCAGACATAAGAGAGAAATTATTTTTTTTAAGAAATTGCTATGCTATGATTTTATCCTTAGAGTAGCCGGCTGAAACTGGCTAAAACAAGTTACATTAAAATAGAAAACTGTCATAAGGAAGAATCACATCAATAATACGACCAGGAATCCCTTCCAGGATCTTCAAGGGGTTCCATCCGGGATCCCTCTAAAAGTTCCGACCGGTATTATTTATTAAACTCCATCTTCGGCTGAGGCCGCACAGACTGATTTAAAAAATATCATTATAAATTGGTATTCATCACGCACTTACTAATTTAACTGATACAACGATAACTGCAAGAAAACACAAAACAAATCTAAGTTACAAAAAAACGTTTAACAAAACATCAAGATGAACTTCTAAGTTGTGTGCTATTCGATGGTCTCCACGGTGTATGAAACGAATCCCTAAATTCTCGGCACCGTACTCCAGCAGGCCAGTTTGAACTTTTCAATGCAACGTTGCGGAACTTTGCATCAACGACGATTTTGAAGGAAACGTAATCCATTGTAGAAGTATCCTTCCATGCTGGCACCAAGCATTTCACGGATCGGACGTTATTGGCTCCTATCGACTCGCAAACCATTTGCTGGACTTCACAGTCTGTGACATCGATCGCAATATTGGTAACGTACAGATGAAGCAAATCATCTTTCCCGATTTCAGCGGCTGGGTCGGGGTTATCAATCTTCGTAGACAACAATGGAGATGAACTATTATCTGCCGATATGACTTGCCGTTTTGATCCGGTATGGCCCTTTGATGAAGACGGGCTTGGTGGTCTAGTGGCTACCGCTTCTGATTCGTATGCAGAAGGTCATGGGTTCAATCCCTGGCTCGTCCCTTTCATCCTACTTTGTACCTTTCTATCCACTTCCTCTCCCTCTCTCTTCTCTACATATACAACTCATGTGTATTCATATGTTCATAGCCATCGCTAGAACCAGAAACGAATTAGAAAAAAGTCGTTTCCCTCCCTTCCAATTTCCACTCACAGCACAGTGTTATATAACGCCTACAAGTTATGCAACCAAAGCGTGCTGTGCCGCTTGACAATATTCACCTCATTCACCACGCAATCTATCACCTTACGAACACTATAAATAACCCTATCCATGGATCGCATCACCGACCCAACGGTGACTCCCAGATCTCCCATCCTTTCCGTCTAACAAATACCCCAGTCCGTGCTGCGTTGTCGGGATGCAGAGGTGATCTCGGTCTTTAGTAGCAACAACCAGCACACTCTAACATTCCCTCTCCCTTCCCAACTGACTATAAGGACGTGGCCAGCGCCGTTATTGATCCAAAATGTATGAGCAGCTAGAATTGCACTTTGAGAATAAGTGGAGTGTCCCAGCCCTTATTCATTTGGATCTCAGTGCAATTGGTACCAGCTCAGATTAATCACGGAGTAGCAACCATTGACATGTATAGTCAGATTTGATCGTTTGATCGTTGATCGGTATGGCCCTTTGATGAAGGACCCGGTTCCGAGGTAGCATGCGTTGAAAATTGGCTAACTAGTTTACTAATCCGTTCAACATCTGATTTTAAACAGTCAACTTCTTTCCTTGTGGCATACGAAGGATTCTCCGTCATGGCATTGCGAAAACGACCTTTCTCAATATGATCCCGGCAGCAATCACACACCCAAAAATATTGGAGTGTAGGCAAGCACATCCTTCGTCATAGGACAAACCGACACATTTTGCGTGAAAATATTTGTGTCCATCACATTGGCCTTCGCAAGCGACAACTATTTCTCCTGGGCGAATCTCAATCATACACACGTTGCAGTGGGTAAACATTTTGCGAATTTCCGATTTGCTTGCTTCACAATCAGGCGGCAAAACCTCATTTATTGTTCTCGAAAGCCAACACGATGCGATGAAAGGAACAGCGATTGAAGTTGCGCACATACGTAGGGTACGTATTCCTCTGGAACTGCCTCCGGGACTTCTCTATGAACTGCTCTTGGGAAAATTATGCAATTTTTTTGGATAAATACGCATAGAGACACTGTAGGAATCCCGTTTTTTTTTTGTTTTTTTTCCTCCCCTGTTGAGGAAATTAAGCCACTGCGTCCAATAGGCTGAAATTTTGTGGCATGAATCCCGTAAGCAGTGATGCCAGATGATTTTTTGAAAAATCTGTATCGCACTTTTCAAAAAAACTGTATTCCATACAAAATTTGGGTGAAAAATCTGTATCCCATACACAAATAAAAAAGCCCACCTAGCTCAAAACCCTGTAGGGTAAGTGTTCCAATTATGGTTATAGTACCAATCATTCGCCATAGTAGATTTCCACCCTTTAATGGTGTGAACCAACAAGAAAAAAATGGTTAACAACAGATCACGATCACAAAAGATGGTTGCACTCATTTAAACTCCACATTTTGCTCAAATAATGGTAGAAATAAATCATTTTCCTTAAAATTTCGGCTTCCTTGCGCCCTATTTCGCCATAGTGTACCAATTATGGCTAATCCCATAAGGATTGCATGCAAATAGAGCGAAAAGGAACCGATGTTAAAAAATGTAACCATAATTGGTAAAGGGTTCCTATCATTGGCACACGCTGTAATAAATACTAAAAGTAGTTGTGGCTCCGTTTTTATATTTTTCCTGTAAAGTGTGGAAACTTAGCTATCTTTTAACATATTGATGACATTCGTTGGTCTTCTCGTTATTTTTGTACAAATAGTTTTCCTTAGTAGTGCCATAATTGGTACATCTACCCTATAACATATAAAACGAAACCTGTACGGATGCTCAAAAATCTGTATAATACTGATGAATCTGTATATACGGCATCTCTGCCCGGAAGTAACATCTGTAGAAATCGCGGAAAAATGCTCCTGGATGAAGAAATTTCTGGAAGCACTTCTTGGAGGAATCCTGAAAGGAACTTTTGCAGCAAGCTCTGTAGAGAACTTCTGATGGAATCATTAAAGCATCTTTCAGAACAATTTTTTGAAAGAACTGCTGAAGGATTCCCCGATGGAACTGTTACATAAGTACTGGATGATTTTGTTTAGCAATTTTGGCAGAATACCCCAAAGAAATCTCTAAAGTTATATCTGAAAAAACCCTGGATGCAATTCCTAGCAGGGTTCTGAAAGGAAATGTAGGAATTCTTGCACCTCGTCCAACGCTTCATGACCAATTTAATATCAATTACTAATTTGTAAATTAGTTTTCATATCATTTAAAAATATTATAAAAGAACTACAACTTCCTTAAAATAATAATATTAAATAATTACACTGCTCGACAAAATTTTACAAAATTTGGTGTTATGGTATGAGAAAAAAATAACAGGGATTTGGGACCCTAGAAGTGACATAGTGAATGAATTTTTGAAAAATATTGGACCGGGCCTTCACAGTTCAAAACCAAAGTTTGTATGGAGAACTTGGGGTGTTCAATTGATATGCTCATTGTAACGTTCCCTGCATATTTTTAGGCGTTTTCAGTATTTGGGTTAGTTTCGTTACTGTCTAACACCTAAATATATGCACAGCGCGTTCTAATGCACATATCAATTGAACACCCCAAGTTCTCCATACATACTTCGGTTTTGAACTGTGAAGGCCCGGTCCACTCTCTCTCTCTCTCTTCTTGGCGTAACGTCCTCATTGGGACAAAGCCTGCTTCTCAGCTTAGTGTTCTATGAGCACTTCCACAGTTATTAACTGAGAGCTTCCTCTGCCAATGACCATTTTGCATGCGTATATCGTGTGGCAGGCACGAAGATACTTCTATGCCCAAGGAAGTCAAGGAAATTTCCTTTACGAAAAGATCCTGGACCGACCGGGAATCGAACCCGTCACCCTCAGCATGGTCATGCTGAATACCCGTGCGTTTACCGCCTCGGCTATATGGGCCCGGTCCAATATTTTTCAAAAATTCTTTCAATTCTGACACTTCTAGGGTCCCAAACCCCTGTTATTTTTTTTCTCATCCCATAACAAAATTTAGTGTTGAACGGTGTTATCCGTCGATTTCTGTTTCCGTCTATTTCGGGCACAACCTTAATTCAATTTCCGGCACACCTGCTACGTGACACTATGGTACATAAAATGTAAAAAAAAAAATGATTTGACCTTGTTTATTCGAAAAGTCGGTAAATTCTGAGCAATCCAAACCAAATCATGCGTGCGAAGTGTGATTGAGTAGAACTTTTTAAATTAACCGTGACGTAAGTTTCGACTGGAAATTTGTTGATTATTTTAACTGGCTTTCTCAGTCTGGGGAAATTTAAAACGACTAGTTTTGTATTGCCCGACGTTTCGGCCTTGTATATTTGGCCTTTTTCAAGGGTAAAACTGTCTGTCGTTCTTCGTTACATTGATATATGCCACAATTTTCATGTTGGACTTCTTGTATGCGAAATAACTATTTGATTTTCCAGGTCGTTGATAATAGGTGTGTCCAGTCCAGTGTCCCCAAACAGAATCACTTCGTTGACGAGTCAACGAGCACTGTGACAAAGAAAGAAAATGATATTTATTCCGGCCTTAGTGCTGTTGCAATATTCTAAAGAAACAGAATTTTTGTTAGTTTGCAAAAAAATGTTGGCCCGATATAAATACAGATATAAAGTCGTGGGAATTCGTCATGACCATGCTGAGGGTGACGGGTTCGATTGCCGGTCAGTCCCGGAACTATTCATAATTAACATTTTCCGAACCAACTACAACCCTTCCGTCAATGGAAATTGTCCAAAAATTTCTGCTCTGTTGATTCGCTAATGATCGCCAATTTACACAGTCTTGTGGCTAGCTAGACCAGCCAACAGCACAGAGACAAAGTATTGTTTACATCTATGTACCACTTCTGCTTCGTCTGCTTTGTTAGACGGGTATGTCCGCACAAACGACGACGGTTGGGCAACAGAAAGCCCATCAACAAACTGCATAAGAAGCATATTGCCGCCACCCAGCTTTTATCGAGAGCCACTCTAACTGGAGTGTCACACTCACCGCCGCGCTGCTGCCTCGGCGTCGTGAATGTTCCGTTCTTTTACTTGGCGGTTGGAGGTTGAGCAACCGCCCGCCACTGACCGGCCGACCAGCCAGTGTCGATTAATTTGTAATGACCTTGCGCAGTACCTACTCGAATGCGACGAGATCTTCTCCTTCAAGTGGCAGATTAGGAAATTAGAATATTGGGCAACTGGGTACATCACATGGCGATGGCGCATCTTATAAGATCATCAATTTTGTTGCGGCAGACCCTGGTAGGCATTCGCAAATGCGAATGGTCAACCCGATTCGCTGTTCGAACGAAGAGTATTCCTAGTACGCATTCTGTAAAGCGACCCTACCAGCAGTGCGCTACTAGACTACATAGGTTAGCAGCCACTTGCCTAGACCAGATTAAAGGATTAGTGTCACGCGACTGCAAAGCACCCCAAGAGTGCGCAACTCGTGCAAGAAAAATTGAAGACCCCGAGCAGAAAATCCCATTAGCCACTGTGAACCAATACTGTTTGCCGTAGTAATATGGCCACCTAGAACTTCTGAATATCTGTATTGACGAATATCTACATGTGTGATAAAAAATTGTCAAATTTTAAGCAAAAAAATACTAATCATAGTGAGTTGGTGCTATCTGCTTTTATTGAAATCAATGAAGTTTTTGGGAAAACTATTTTAAAAGAAATGATATTTATGTACTTCTTAATTAAATCACAGCAGTTTTGCCAGATTATTAGATACCAGATCACTTCATGTCATCAGGAATTATTACACAACTTTGATTGATTTGACGAACATTTTATTTGTCAGACAAATGACATACTTTGGCACTATAGTTGATCAGGACTCTTGCAAATGTTCCCATCTTATAGCAACCTAGTATCTCTTGATACGTGGATGTTTTTGGAGAGGGTCACCGATGCGGTGGTGGTGTGTCCTCTTAGGTGTATCCGTCACGTCATCGAGGAAAAGGTCAATCTGACTGGCTTCTGAAAAGTGATATTACTTCGGAACGGGACGATCGTGATCATAATGATCGAGTGATGATGATGCCGTGCCACAACTGAAGGATTCCATTGCTTGCGCGTGGTGAGCTTTGATGATTGAGATCGACCATTTTTTCGCCTAATAACTATTCTATATAAATATTGTGCATTAAATGTTAATGGCGCATTAGCACTCAATAAAAACAAGAATGATTGGTCGCTTATTTTTCCACTAATAAATAAAAAGCTCGAATATAAGGAAGCGGTTCTTGAGGTCTGTTATGTAAAAAAAACATGTCTAGTTAAATGCACGTAGCTTTGTGAGTTGATGGAATTGACTAAAAACATGCTATTTGGCAGTTACCAGAGAATGTTCTTCATTTAACAAATGTACAGAGCAGATCCAGATCTCAACAAATTACTCAGTATGTTATTTTCCGAGGAATACTGCAAGTGGTAGTAGTAGTTGAAATACGCGTATCTGTCAAAAAGCATTTGAGAGCAGAAATAAAAACTACATAAACTGATTACTCTCAATCGAAGTGGGTATTTTGCTAAGGCGGTTCTAAAAGTCGCTGGGAAAGGTAAAATTAGTCATGATTTCGCGATAAATATATGTTTATGATATAAAAACATCATGAAAAAAGTCATGTTATTTTGACTCTTTTTGCCGTAATATAACCTTAACGGTACGTTTTTCATATCAAGGGCTAAACCCATGTAATACACTTGTCACGCACAGAAGAGTCACGGTGGTACAAGTTTTTGTTGTGCAGATGTCACTGTTGCTTATTTCTAGCAAGTAAGTATTTATTCGTTATAAATAAGTTACAGTGACTTCTGCGCAACAAAAACCTGCACTGCCGTGACTTTTCTGTAACAAGTGTGTTACTTGGGAAGTGGAATAAATGGTGTGATGAAATCATGACACATGTACTATAGAATCATGACCTAAATTGAAAAAAAAACATTTTCTACATTCATGAAACTCGTATTTATTATATTTATTATTTCAATTGAATCATGAAATCATGACGCATGTGCTATAGAACTGTTGAGGCGCCGCAGTACCTAAAGCGTGGTATTCTCAGATTCCTGGCGGGATGTTGTCTCGTAAGACCACGAGAACAAGGAATTCTTCGTTGATCCGGTTCGAACAAATGGCTCCGCAGTGCCTCATACGATAATTTCTTCCTCGAAAGAAGCACGGGAGTACTTTTCACTAAGCGCTTTACTCCACTTAACTTCGCGTTGTCGTTCAACTCTAGTTGATTTTTTTTTTTTCAAAAAAAATCAAATCAGATAAAAATAAATGAATACCGTATGGTGATTCTTCGTAATGGTAGATTAGCATTAGCATTAGCGTAGGTGGAACAGTCCCAGACCACTGCACTCTTGGCGAATTCATACCACTACGCCTTCACGGCCTCCTTTGAACCGTCCTAATGTTGGATAGTACCAAACTGCGATCTGCTGTATGAAATGGCATGTAAGGCATTTATTTACCACCTATACGACCATTGCTTTAATCAGTCTAGTCAGCTTCCCAGGGAAGGACAGGATGTAATCCCGAAAAAAAACTAAAACAGAAAACTCATGATGAGCGCTAACAGAAATCCCGGGAGATTGTTTTGCATAAATTCCAGAAGAAACTTAAAAATAAGGAGTAATTTCAACTTACCTTACCTTACCGGTCAGGCTAAGGCCGGGGTGGCCTCTGCTGTACATAGTAGCCGCCTCCATTCCACTCGGTCCATGGATGTTTGTCTCCAGTTCCGCACTCTGCGTAGGGTCCGCAGATCGTCCTCCACTTGGACGACCCACCTAGCTCGCTGCGCTCCACGTCTTCTTGTACCGGTTGGATGACTCTCGAGAACTATTTTAGTCGGGTTGCTATCCGACATCCTGATGACGTGACCCGCCCACCGTAGCCTCCCGATTTTCGCGGTATGGACGATGGTTGGTTCTCCCAGCAGCTGATGCAGCTCGTGGTTCATTCGCCTTCTCCAAGTCCCGTCTTCCATCTGCACTCCACCGTAGATGGTACGCAACACCTTCCGTTCAAAAACTCCAAAGGCGCGTTGGTCCTCTGCACGTAGGGTCCATGTTTCGTGCCCATAGAGAACGACCGGTCTAATCAACGTTTTGTAGATGGTTAACTTCGTGTTACGGCGAACTTTATTCGATCTTATAGTTCTGCGGAGTCCAAAGTAGGCACGATTTCCTGCCACAATGCACCTCTGAATTTCTCTGCTGGTGTCGTTGTCGTCGGTCACCAGTGAGCCCAAGTACACGAATTCTTCAACCGCCTCGATTTCATCACCGTCGATATGAATTCGGGGTGGCGGGCGCGGTGATTCCTCCCTGGAGCCCATTGCCATCATGTACTTTGTCTTCGACACATTAATGACTAATCCGATTCGCCTGGCTTCACTCTTTAGTCGGATGTACGTTTCTGCCATCGTCTCAAATTTACGAGCAATAATATCAATATCATCGGCGAAACCAAGCAGCTGAACGGACTTCGTGAAAATCGTCCCACTCGTGTTTATCCCCGCTCTCCTTATTACACCCTCCAAAGCAATGTTGAACAGCAAGCACGAAAGACCATCACCTTGCCGTAACCCTCTGCGAGATTCGAAGGGACTCGAGAGTGTCCCTGATACTCGAACTACGCACATCACTCGATCCATCGTCGCCTTGATCAACCGTATCAGTTTATTCGGGAACCCGTATTCGTGCATAATCTGCCATAGCTGTTCTCGATCGATTGTATCATACGCCGATTTGAAATCGATGAACAAGTGATGTGTGGGCACGTTGTATTCGCGGCATTTCTGCAACACCTGGCGGATGGCGAACATCTGGTCCGTTGTAGCGCGTTCACCCGTAAATCCAGCCTGATATTGCCCCACGAACTCTCTTGCAATCGGTGATAGACGGTGGCATAAAATTTGAGAGAGTATTTTGTAGGCAGCGATCAGTAGTGTGTCGCGCGGTAGTTCCCGCAATCCAACTTGTCGCCCTTTTTGTAGATGGGACACACGATACCTTCCATCCATTCCTCCGGTAATACTTCCTCCTCCCAAATCTTGGTAATGACCCAGTGTTGTGCTCTCACCAGTGCTTCTCCACCGTATTTTAGAAGCTCGCTTGGTAGTTGATCTGCTCCAGCGGCTTTGTTGTTTTTCAACCGGCCAACCTCCTCCTCAATCTCTTGAAGGTCAGGGGCCGGAAGTCTTTCGTCCTGTGCACATACTCCTAGATCTGTTACCACGCCACCTTCGGTACTTGCAACGTCGCCATTGAGGTGCTCATCGTAATGCTGCCGCCACCTCTCGACCACCTCACGCTCGCTCGTGAGAATATTCCCGTGATTATCTCGGCACAGTCGGCTTGTGGCACAAAGCCTCTGCGCGAGCGGCTCAGCTTCTCGTAGAACTTTCGTGTTTCCTTAGCGCGGTACAGCTCTTCCATCGCTTCGTGATCTCGTTCTTCCTGCTGGCGCTTCTTCATCCGGAAGACTGAGTTCTGCCTGTTCCGCGCCTGTTTGTAACGTGCCTCATTCGATCTCGTACGGTGTTGCAGCATTCTCGCCCATGCTGCATTCTTCTCGTTTTTCAACTGTTCACATTCGCCGTCGTACCAGTTGATTCGGAGTCGCGAAGCCTAGTGCTGTAGCCGAGGTACTACCTATGGCGGATCGGATGTCCCTCCAGCCATCTTCAAGTGTAGCTGCGCCAAGCTGCTCTTCCGTTGGTAGGGCCACTGCTAACTGCTGCGCGTAGTCTTGAGCCACTTCTACGTTACGAAGTTGCTTGATGTTGAGCCGCGGCGTTCGACTTCGACGCGTGGTGATAACTGTCGAAAGTTTTGAGCGCATGCATACAGCGACTAAGTAGTGATCCGAATCTATATTCGCACTGCGGTATGTGCGGACGTTGGTTATATCTGAGAAGAATTTACCGTCGATTAGAACGTGGTCGATTTGGTTTTCTGTTTGTTGGTCGGGTGATCTCCAGGTGGCTTTGTGGATATCTTTGCGGGGGAAGAAGGTGCTTCGGACTACCATACCACGGGAGGCTGCAAAGTTTACGCATCGCTGGCCGTTATCATTCGATACGGCGTGCAGGCTGTTTCGCCCGATTACCGGTCTGTACATTTCCTCCCTTTCTACCTGCGCGTTCATGTCGCCGACAACGATTTTCACGTCACGCGGCGAGCAACCATCGTATGTTTGCTCTAACTGCGCGTAGAACGCTTCTTTCTCGTCATCGGGTCTCCCTTCGTGTGGGCAGTGGACGTTGATGATGCTGTAGTTGAAGAAACGGCCCTTAACTCTCAACATGCACATCCTTGCGTTGATCGGCTGCCACCCGATCACACGTTGTCGCATCTTGCCCAACACTATAACTCCTGTTCCCAGTTCATTGGTGGTGCCACAGCTTTGGTAGAAGGTAGCCGCTCGATGCCCGCTTTTCCACACTTTCTGTCCAGTCCAACAAAGTTCCTGCAACGCCACGATGTCGAAGTTGCGGGGATGTAGTTCGTCGTAGATTATCCTGTCACATCCTGCGAAACCTAGTGACTTGCAATTCCATGTTCCAAGTTTCCAATCGTAGTCCTTATTTCGTCGCGTGGGTCTTTGCCGATTGTATCGAGTCGTATTTTCTCCTATGTTATTCGCAATGGGGATTTTTACGGGTGGCTTATTGGGCCTACGCCAACACTCCTGTCTCACCGGAGGGCCATCGTGCCAGTTCTGTTTAACGTCCCAACCAACCAGCTGCACTACCAGCTAAGCACACTGTTGAGTCTGCAAACACTGCTTCGTGCCCCTACTGAATATTATATGCTACACCTATGTATTTGAACGAATGTCAAGTGCTAAATGTTTATCTTTTATTGTCAAGTATTATAACCCAACTTTGAATATACAGAACGTGTTGTCTTTTACTCCGTAACTGTTCCGGGTTTTATTGCCGTGTCCGTTGTCCCGACCATAGTAACACTTTAGGTTACGGGTCCCAGTTGTCGCGAGTCGCGTAGCGTTGTCGGAAAAAGTGTCGAAATGGTGGATGACGAGAAACACGAACGGTTTTTGTTGCCTTTGTTCGATGGCACTAACTTCACCGCGTGGAAGTTTCGGGTGCGAGTGCTGCTGGAGGAACATGAGCTTTCAGATTGCATCGAAACGAAGGTGGAAGATTTGGTTGAGCTGATCGAGCAGGCGGACGATTCTGCGGAGGTGAAAAGAGAAAAGAAGGCAAAACGGGAAGCAAGAGCGAAGAAAGATAGGAAATGCAAATCCTTGTTGGTATCCCGGATCCACGATTCCCAATTAGAATATGTACAGGAAAAGGTTTCGCCAAAAGAGATTTGGGATGCATTGTCCCGCGTCTTCGAACGCAAAAGTATTGCCAGCCGGATGCATTTGAAACGTCAAATGTTATCGTTGCGTTTCGAATCCGGTTCGCTGCAAGATCACTTCCTCAAGTTTGATCGGCTGGTGAGAGAATACCGTGGAACGGGAGCTGTCATTGAAGATTTGGACGTCGTTTGTCATCTTCTTCTCACTCTGGGGCCGGCGTATTCCACCGTCGTAACAGCACTTGAAACCATGCCAGAAGAGAGTCTATCCTTGGAGTTCGTCAAGTGCCGCTTACTCGACGAGGAGATCAAACAGCGAGGAGCGGGTGTTGAATTGGCTGCTTCGAAAGTAGACGGAGCGGCGTTCACCGGATCGAAGAAACAGAGGAAAAAGAAGAAATGGAGGTGTTTCGGTTGTCAGGAGGAAGGACATAAACTGTCGGAGTGCCCACGAAACCAACAACGGGACCGAGGACTTAAGCACGGAAAACAGCGACCAAATGCGAACTTAGCGAATGATAAAGCAGTGTCGTTCGTTACTTTGGCTAACGGCAGTGGAATTTCTGAAAAACGGCGAGTGCAGTGGTTTGTGGACTCGGGATGTTCTGACCACCTAGTGAAGGACGAAGAACTTTTCGAAGAGCTAAGGCCGTTGAAAAAGCCTGTGGAAATTGCAGTAGCCAAAGACGGAGAGACTATTGTGGCTCGGCATAGTGGGACAGTGAAGTTGATTTCCGTGGTCAACGGTGAGTGCATCCCTTGCACTGTAAACAATGTGCTTTATGTACCGTCACTGCGTTTTAATTTGTTCTCTGTGTTAAACGTAGAAAAACGAGGCATGAAAGTAGTGTTCAATGACGGAAAAGTGCACATCTGGAACGGTTCCGAATTAGTTGCTTCGGGGTCGCGTCATGGCAAGCTATACGAACTGAACATGTACACTGTCGATGAATGTGAGAGTGAATCTTTGATAGCTTGTGGTCGTATTAAGAAGAGTCTTGAGTTGTGGCACCGCCGGTTCGGACATCTAAATAAGAGGCAGCTCGAACAATTGGTGTGCAGAAATTTGGTTGATGGCATGCAACCCACACAGTGTGATGGTTCGGACGATAAAGTGATTGTGTGTGAGCCATGCATAATTGGCAAACAGTCGCGTAAACCTTTCTCCGCTCACGAGGGCAAACGATCGTCGCGAGTTCTCGAGGTCATTCATTCCGATGTGTGTGGGCCGGTACAGCCAGCCGGTCGGAACGGTGAACGTTATTTTGTGACATTCACGGATGATTGGACCCATTTCGTGATGACATTTCCTATGAAGACGAAAGACGAAGTGCTTGGTTGGTTCGAATATTATGAGTCGTTGGTTACCGCGAAATTCGGACTGAATATTTCCCGGCTCAAGTGTGATAACGGCGGTGAATATCAGAATAAGGCTTTGTTGTCGTTCTGCCGTCGAAAAGGGATACAGGTGGACTTCACTGTTCCGTACACGCCCCAACAAAATGGGACTAGTGAGCGAATGAATCGCACACTTGTCGAGCGAGTGCGGGCGATGCTCGAAGATGCGAAGATTGAAAAAGTGTTCTGGGTGCAAGCGATTGAAACAGCCGCGTACATTGTAAATCGGTGTCCAACTAGTGCAAATGACTCGGGAAAAACTCCTGTTCAACTATGGAACGGACGTCGCCCTGATGTGTCACGACTGCGAACTTTTGGATGTGTCGCTTACGTACATGTACCGAAAGAGCGCCGTAAGAAATTGGACGCAAAAGCATGGAGAGGTGTTTTTGTTGGATACGCACCCAACGGGTACAGAGTGTGGAACCCAAAAACTGGATCAATCGTAGTGGCACGTGACGTCGATTTTGTGGAAACGAAGAGCGCGGAAGAAGAAAAAGATGCGCAAAAGAAAGTGAATATCAAGAAGAGCGATGTGATTGAGTTTGCTATTGAAAATGAAGAAAGAAGAGAAACCGAAGAAATTAGTGAAGAAGAAGAAGCAAATAGCGGCGAAGAAGATGATGAAGATGAAGAGTTTACAAGCATGATTGAAGAAGAAAATCCTAGTGCAGAAAGTGGTCCTGAAAATCCTGAGGAGAGTGTTGCTATACGAAGATCGGTCCGAAATCGTAGTGCACCTGTGTGGCATAGGGACTACGAGGTGGATCATGCGAGCTTTGCGTTGAATGCTTCGTCATTTGTGGAGGATCTACCAGAATCATTGTCGGATTTGCAGAACCGAGACGATGGGAACTTGTGGCATCAGGCAATGAAAGAGGAAATGGATTCACTAGAACGAAACGGTACGTGGACTCTGACGAAGCTCCCAGCAGGACGTAGTGCTATCTCGTGTAAGTGGATTTTCAAAATCAAGCCAGGTGAAGACGGGCAGCCAACCCGATATAAAGCGAGATTGGTTGCAAGAGGATTTAGTCAGAAGCGAGGGTTCGACTATTCGGAGACTTACTCTCCTGTAGCTCGCCTGGATACACTGCGGACGGTGCTGGCAATGGCAAATCGCGAGGGAATGGTCGTCCATCAAATGGACGTTAAGACGGCCTTCCTGAATAGTGAATTAACCGAAGAGATATATATGGAGCAACCGGAAGGATTCACCCGCAAGGAAAACCTCGTATGCCGTCTGAAACGATCGCTTTACGGCCTGAAGCAAGCTTCAAGGCAGTGGAATGAATGCTTCAACGAGTTTGTGAAACGATTAGGATTCGAGCGAAGTGTCAATGATCCTTGTCTCTACATTCGTGGTACCGGGAAGGATCAGGTGGTTCTAGTTCTGTACGTCGATGATGTTCTTATCGTGAGTCCATCCGAAAAGCTTATCTACACCGTCAAGGCGTGTCTCGCGAAGAAATTTGAGATGACCGACGTAGGAGAAGTTCGTAACTTTCTTGGGATGAAGATCGATCGAAACAAGGAGAAGAAAATCATGTGTATTAGCCAGCGTCGCTACCTGGAAGGTCTTCTGTCCCGTTTCCAAATGGAGGACTGTAGTCCAATATCCACGCCGATGGAAAATCGATTGAAATTGCCAAAAGGCGAGGAATCCAAACGAACGTCGAAACCCTATCGTGAGCTAGTAGGCTGCATTATGTATGCGTCGTTAACATCAAGGCCGGATCTAGCTGCAACCGCCAACTACTTCAGCCAGTTTCAGGCCTGCCCAACCGACGAACATTGGGTGCACCTGCGAAGAGTTCTGCGTTATGTAAAAGGGACACTAGACCTTGGACTAATCTACAGAGGAGACGCTGACGAGACCTTGTTGGCAGTTTATACGGATGCTGATTGGGCCAATGACATCGTAGATCGTCGATCAGTATCGGGAGCCGTTTTCAAAGTATTTGGTGCTAGCGTCTGCTGGTTCGCTAGGAAACAACCAACAGTGTCCTTATCGTCAACGGAAGCCGAACTAGTGGCCTTATGCGGTGCTGCGTGTCACAGCCAATGGCTGGTTCGTGTCCTGTGCGACTTGGGGTGGTCATCGAAGGAACCAGTCCGGTTCTATGAGGACAATCAATCCACCATTAAGATCGTATCCAATCCTAAGGACTCAGGCCGTTTGAAACATATCGACGTGAAACATTTCTACGTTCGAGAGCTTTTGGAGGGAGGCTGCATCCAGATCGACTACATTCCTTCGAAGATGCAGCAAGCAGATATTTTTACTAAAAGTCTACCAGCTCCGGCCTTCCGGAATCTTCGAGCCAACCTAGGAGTGGATGTGTGCAGAGTTTGAGGGGGCGTGTTGAGTCTGCAAACACTGCTTCGTGCCCCTACTGAATATTATATGCTACACCTATGTATTTGAACGAATGTCAAGTGCTAAATGTTTATCTTTTATTGTCAAGTATTATAACCCAACTTTGAATATACAGAACGTGTTGTCTTTTACTCCGTAACTGTTCCGGGTTTTATTGCCGTGTCCGTTGTCCCGACCATAGTAACACTTTACACACAACTCTTAGCTGGCGGTCTTTGTCATCGCTTGACCCGTGGAAGCATGAGGTAGGAACTTGTGAGGACCAGAGCTATATTGGACGCTCTCCTTATCGACTCACCGTTTTGCAGCCCGAGTAATTTCAACAGGATAAGGAAATGAAGGATGACGACCTGTGTTATTCCGAAAGGTCAATGAAAGCACTAGTATCAATTACTTCATAGTGAAACATTAAATTAAATGAATCATAATAAATCAGTTCTTTAACTAGGAGAAAATCAACATATTATGTACGATGAGAACTTTTAATTGATGATCTATAATGTTCATAAAAGGCACATAATACAAGCGTATCATCAACCAAAGATTCAAAATATCACCCAATACAAAAGTATTGATGCGAGAACTACACAATTATGGAGTGGAAGCCATGCGAACCAGCACATATGAACTTCGCCACCGCTAATGGCCATGCCAACAGTTATTAATCGGTTGGTAACCCTACACTGCCAAGCTCGTCTGCCTGCGTGCCATCAAGCATTGATGATGAAGACATTAAACTTCCACCATCTAGATGTCCTTTTCGTAGCGCCTTGTATGATTTATTGTGTCGCCAACAATCCTTGGCCACTTATTCAATCGGTAATCACTTATGAAGCATCTTACGTCTTCGTCATCCCGCCATGCCCTGCGTCGATCATCATCGACTACTACGAACGAACCTCCCGTTCTCTACCATCATCCAGCACCCGCTGCACAAGAACGGCTAATTACTTCATCTCATGAAACCATTTTCGGTGTTACCTGCGAGCGAACGACACCCGCTGTTGGCTGGCTGGCTGCCTGGCTGGCCGCAGGCAGTCATCAGTCTTGAGCTAACGATCTAACAAGCATTTTTCTCGCCGAGTGTCCTTGCCCATGCGGTGCCCCCCATTATCCTGCCGGGGGTGAGGGACTTTGGAAATTGCTATGCAAGGGGGAGTCTGAATGAAATGCAGCTTTGGGAAGAATTAACTGTTGTAAAGCTCTAACGTTCATAAACCTTCATCATTTTTTCAATTTCTTTTTCTCCAGCAATCTTTCCAGGAATTCCACCCGGAATCTCTTCAGGGATTCCTCCAGGAATCTCTTCAGGGATTCCTCCACGAATCTCTTCAGGGATTCGTCCAGAAATCGTTCCAATACTCAAGAAATCGCTTTTATACTGCTCTCTTCAAATGTTCGCCATTATTGTAAATCCTCGCTCCCTCGAGGGGTTAAACAGCGGCTATTTTTCCTAGCGATCTTCCTCCTTGTCGCTTCTCAGCATCTTGCAGTGATGTGCACACAGGTGTGTTCTCGATCAATCTCAACCCCATCAACAAATAGTAAAGAAATAAAAACACAGAAGATCGCTTAGCCGTGCTCGCTCGCAAACCCCCCTCGGATGCTCAAATGGAAGTTCCTAACGCAACGCACGCGAACCGGATGAAGTTTCGGCGTTTACGATCCAGTCACGGGGCCCCACCGGCCGCCGCGCCGACCGATCCGACACGCAAGATTTATTTTAATGGTTTTCTCCTGCATATTTTCGTTTGGACACATTCAAGTTCACGCACATCTATGTAGGTATGTGAGGCGAGCGGGAGCCACGCAAAGCCACGATTGACACGATACTGGTGAGCCTAGGGTAGGTATCTATCTACCAACCAACAACAATCATAGAGACAGACAGCGCTATAAAATTTGCAAATGAAGACACGAAATGTGGATCTGACACACGGCATGAGAGGCAATCGGGGGAAAAAATCAAATCAAAGTGCATCACTCGATTCAGTGCGGTCGACATTTCGCGAACGGGGGGTTACTAATCTTCTTTGTTGAGGAGTCGTAAAAACATGAGACTATCAAGATGAGACGATGATATTTGAATTTAATTAATTAGGAAAATCCTTTTGAATAGACTGGAACAATGTGAAATCAAAAATAAGATTTAAGTCAGTCAACGCATCACCTCAGGCCTGATGGCTATTAGGAGAGGATCAAATTTTTGATGGGTACTGAAATTTTTAATAAGCCAACTAGGCAGAAACTTGACCTTTAGTAGAATCGATCCAACGGGATCACAACGTGATAGCTGACATTTATGTGACATTTGACCCTCCATCGCCTTGACCCGAAGCTTTGTCAAGTTTCTTTTGCCTTAGCTTATTTGAGGCTGCACCGCCATGGTCTGCCTTTGCTGTTATTTCCAGATTCCAATTTAACGCTTGCTGCATACTTATGTCGAAAGCTAAGCTTAAGAGACAATTGAATGTAATTAGTTACTAAAAAAAACAATGTTAGGTTAAGAAAACATAGTTGTAACAAATGGTCTACATATGATTAACGACAAATAAATAAATAAATAAATTACCTCAGGAAGGGAACTTCTGTCCTGACCTAACCCTCAACCAATCGCCAGGACTCTCCAGGACTAGCAGAAAGTGTTGGCTTGGAGAGGGGATAGAGGTGAGTTTAACTTGCTGGTCCTGCGGCCACGCACTTCGTGACTCACTCTTTTAGGAGGACACCAAAGTATGGCGCAGGCGTATTTCCAGCATCCTAGGTGATCTCATTGCTCCCAATTGTCCACAGAAGGTGGGGCAGGGTCGACTCCAAACAGCTTATACCGCAGAAGGATGTGATGCCATGTGGTCTCCGTCTACCTCGGACCTTTCCGAGAGTCCCTTTCCATACCGCGGGTTCTGATCCAACCTTTTAGGCTGCCTTAGCGACAAAGACATACCAGTAAGTCCATGCGGCCAACTGTCCGGTAGAAAGGTTAAATTTGACCACAGAGTATTGGTATGACCAACTACCAACTGCTCTAGTCAAGGCGGCGTCTCCTCTGTAGCTACGAGACAATTTGCTGCTTCGAGTTCCGGTTGTTCACAACAACCACCTTAGGTTTGTGGTGAGTCAATCCCAGTTTCGTCCACTCCTCCAAAACCGCGATCGAGTAGGCAGCAGTCAACTTCCCTTCCATCGATTCAACTATGATTATGTCCAGTGGGAGTTTCAACCTCAACACCTCGTCGTATATGACATTCCATAACACCGGACTCAGCATAGGACCTTGCGGAACGCCTGAGGGTATGCGAAAGCACTCCCGATTCATCTCGGTGTTATATATCAGTATTCTATTCTTTAAATAGTTTTCAAGAAACTTGCACATGTACTCGGGTATGCCCAGACTTAGCACTGACACAAACTACCCAACTAATGAAGACATTTATTCGGTTGAGACTAACTGCTGCATAGTAGCAAACTCTTCTTCTCTTATGCTGGAGAGCTATCTCGGTAGTTTCGTTAACCGACAAGATAGCATTTACGGTCGACTTCCTCTTCTGAAGGCTGAATTGGTTGCTCAAGGGGCCATTGCGCCCTTTGAGTACCTCAACAATCTGGTCAGAATGATCCTCACAAGCTTGTCTTGATTATTCTTCCTGGCCGTGTCGAGCATATTAGTCTATATGCCAACGAGTCAACAGGTGCGGTTTCTCTGCCTTTGCTAATAGGTCCAGCCTAAGCCACTTCTAATTACTTCTTAGAAGGTTGCCTCCTCCAGTTATTTCTGCTTGGCAGATTTGAATAACTCGGAAGCTTCTGCAACGGCAATGTTGAAGGCCAGGTTCGGAACTCCATGCCGGCGTGAGGCCTTATGTACGCTGAAGGATTTCATAATACCCGCAAGTTCCTCATAGATGGTCCAGCATCTACGGAGACTACTTTTGGCAGCCGCAAGCGCCACCCGTTTTTCGTCCAGCTCCTCATCAGTACGTGCTCACTACATTCGTCGCCTAGCCCTTAGACAGGCGCGGCACAGGTTCACAATAGCTAGAGTTTACCAGCACGCCGCTGGTCTTCCATTTCCAGGGTAGGCTTATCGTATAGGCATACATGGTGGATCACATGCACGCAAGAACACTGCTACTAATTGAACACTGCTTAGACCGCTTAGAGTATGTTTCGCTCACGCCTGATCGCCTCCTTAAATATCGTTTAAGTATGATATCTTGCATGACTTGGCCTAGTCGCCCCTCCTCTATCCACTGCACTGCCCGCAGTCAATACTGTAGCGAACCGCCAGGTGGTCACTATGAGTGTAGGCATCATCTACCACCCAGTTCGAACTACTTGTTAGACCAGAATATATAACGTAGATGATCGCTCTATACAAAACTTCTGGGCTGAGTATTTTTCCGTTGTCGACCCAGATGCTACGATCGCGATACCCGTCATCCATTCATCGAATTCTTAACACGGCAGTTGCTGGACTGCGTCACAGAGGTTCAGGTTTACCTGCGTCACCTACACTATGACTTGTCGATTGGAGCTTTTTTGAAGGCTGGGCTGGGCGGGCATCTTGGGCCTTCCGCCGGATTTCCAGGAACAAATCAAACCTTCACCTCCACATTACCTTCAAGGCTCGTTCTTGTCGGGGTCTTACAGTTTCACGACTTGTGTTTCAATTCAAGACACCTGAATCAAACCTCAGGAGTCTCGAGAATGTCACTGGCAATTGAACCAAGGACACCTGCACGGCGGTATAATTCGTCACCTCCACCTCGCACTGTTGCCGCAGTGCCGTGACGAGCTCTTCCGCATCCACGTTTTGACCTATAGATTCGTCCGACTCAACTCAACATCCCAACTAACAATCACTCATTTTACAAGCACCTTTACGACGAATTGATTCAGCATGATGCTGAATAACATTTGGATATTTTTCAGACACAACCTTTGTTCGGGTTTTGTTCACACAAATTTGGAGAAACTTTAAAGCATAGTGTTGTGTACCAACTGAAATGTTTGTTGTTAAATCGTTTTACAAATACATAGTAAAGCTGTTATTCAGCTTTAGCAAAAATGATTAAAAATAAAAAAAATGCAAAATTTTTCAATTTCCACGAGAGCTTATAATTGGAACTTAATGCTGTGAACAAATATTATGAAATGATAACTACATATAAATTTACCTAAATCCAGATTCGAACTCGAGACCCGTCGATTGCCAGCCGCATGCCTTCCTATCTGCGCCATCCTAGAGATGGTGAATTGCAGCGCTCAAACCAAAACATAAACATCCCGTGGTTTAATAATGATCAGACTCTGACTCCTATACAGCAGTGGTGAATTAGCACAACATTATGGTTAACGACTGAACAACAGATTAATTCAGCTGTTGTTCGGTAAAAAACACGTGTTTTTCATCATGTACTCTGAGTCGAAGTATGATGAAACGAAAGCGTCTTTTTGACTTGTGAAAAACACATTATACAAAAACATGTCCTAATTTTTACATGAACTTAACAAGAAGCAGAAAAAAGTATTGTTAAACTATGTTGTAAAGGAATTACTGCGCGTCGAATAAAAATATTATTAAACGCTTGAAGAGTGATTTAAATTATCATTGTTTATACCAATACGAAAAGTTGAACATTGGCTACTTTTTCGCTTGAAAACGCATTTGTACAGTAATGTGTACAGCATAATTTTAGTTCAGCTATAATTACTATTATACAGCAACAATTCAGCATGCATGCTTGTTTGCGGCTGGCGATTGTTAGTTGGGATCCTATCCAAGCACCTTTTTCACCAGACTCTTGTAGGCGGCGCCCTTGCTAGTTCTGTATCGCTTGATCTCGACGATCATTTCACCTGTGCGAGTACATCGAATATTGCGTACGTCAGGTCGAAGATCCACGAACTTTGGATCGCTTCCCATCGCCTTCAAGATGGTTTAGTTCTTAGACTCATCCATCTTGGTAACGAAGGCGTCTCTCTTCTCGTGCTTGGAACTGCCCTCTTTCCTCTCCTCGGTCTAGCGTCCCTAAGCCTCTGTTTCTCTTCTTCTGCTTGTTCACTAGGGTACAGAGAGCGTCGTCCCCCTGACCCGCCCTAATCCGAGGTGACTGAGGATCTACGCAAGGTCACAAGGTCGCAACCACCAGTTTCCTTCAACCCGGGACAGGCAGGCTAGAAATTTATCGAAGGATTTATTCAGAAAATCAACCATAGATATCTTCAGAAATTCTTTCGTGGATTCCTGTAAAAATCTTTCACAAAATCTTCCTAAGAATAATTAGGAAATTCTGCCAGGAATGCCTTCAATGATTTCTGTGAGAATTCCTTGAATATTTTTTTCAGGGATTCCTTTAGAAAACTTTTAGATTCCTTCGACATTTTCTCCAACGTTTTCTAGATGTCCCTTATAAAATTTTCTATGAATAATTCCCGAAATTGTTCCCATGATTCCCATAGAAAATCCTCCAGTAATTCCATTCGGAAAGCCTTACAGATTCCTGTAGAGAATCCTCCTGAAACTTCTAGGAAGAACACTATAAGAAATGCTTCCGTGGGTATCGTCAGAAACGCCTCAGAATCTAAGAAATCCGTACGAGATTTGGAAATGATCCACGGATTCCTTCAGAAATATTTTAAGCGACTCCTTCAGAAAATTAAAAGTATAGAGTTCTTCCAGAAATCTCTTCCAGGGTTTCTTCGAAAAATCTTTCATCAGATTTCTTTTAAAAAAAATCTTTGAAAGTTTTCTTAAGAATTGTGTCTTGGAATTTGTTTAGAAATTTCCCTGAAGATTACTTCAGAAATTCTTCACGAGATTCTTTCATATATTTGTCCAAGAATTCCTAAGAAAAATCTTCTATGGATTCCTCTCAAATTGCTCTGTAGATTCTTTCATAAATTACTCTAGAAATTCGGTTATAAAATCTACCAAAATTTGTTTCAGAAACTGTTTCATGTGGTTTCTACAGAAATTCTTTCATGGATTCTTTGGGGAATTGGTCCAGAGCCTTCTGCAGATATTTCCTCAAAGTTCCTCCTGAAACTTCTTTAAAACATCTTTCAGGTAAAATCTTATGGATTCATTCTGAAACTCCGTCAGGGATTGAAAGTTTTTCAGAAATTCTTCTAGGGATTCGTTTAGAATTGGTTTAAAAATATTCTACAGGGATTCCTTCAGAAATTTTTTGAAAGATTCCTTCAGATATTCGTACAGAACCCGTACAGAAGTTCACCAGAGTTTTGTTTAGGAATTGCTATAGAGATTCCATTATTAATTTCTCCAGGGACGTGTCTAGGAGCGTATTCGGAGAGTAATCCAGAAAATCCTGCAGGAATTTCGTCGGAGATTGTTGCATGATCATTTTCAGTTATTTTAGTAAGAATTCCTCCAGAGATGTCCACAGGAGTTAATTCAGAGACTTCTGAATGATTTCTTCTGGAAGCATAGAGCAAGAATATATCCACAAGTTATTTAGCGAATTTATTCCGAAATTTTTCAAAGGAATGTGAACGGTAATTACTTTAGAATTTGATTCAAGAGTTTTTTTTCCTATGGATCTTACCAGGAGCTTATCTGGGCGTTCACCAGCTATTCCTACAGGAATTTCATCAGAAATACGACCACAGTTTGTTTCAGGATAATTAAAAAAAATTAATAAAAAAAATATATAAGAATTGTGTTGCAACATTTCTAAGAGTGCTTCAGAAATTTATCCTAGGATTGTTTCAAAATTTCATCGGTTTTCTTTAAATATTCATCTGGTTATTCATTCAAGACATTTTCTTCAGATTTCTACAGGGATTCCACTAGAGATACTTTCAGAAGTTTTTTGGAATTATTTCAGGAATTCCCGCTTAGATTTCATCTAAAATTCCTTCAGGGATTCCTACAAAAACATCTCTAGAGCTTCTTTAGAATGTTAAAGATTGCTTCAGGACTTTTAACCAAAGGTTTATTCAGTAGTGTTCTCATGGAGTTGTTTTTTTTTTCAGAAATTCCTTTAAGAAATCTCTAAAAACCGACAGTGATTCCATACGATTTTTTTTTCAGCGCTTCCTCAAAGAATTCTACTACAAGTTCCTTCAGGGAAACAGGGAAATTCTTCTGTCGTTAAGAAAATCTTTAAGAACTTCATCCAGGGATTCTTTCCAGAATTCTTTCAAATATTGCTTCAGAAATGCGTACAGGTAATCCACCAAAGGTTTGTTTACGAATTGATACAGGGATTCCTTTGGAAATTCCCACAAGAACGTGTCCAGGAGTTTCTTCAGAAAATAATCCAGAAAATTCTGCAGGAGTTTTTCCAGAGATTTTTCATGATTTACTTCATTGAATCCAGCAGGAATTCCACCAGTTTATGCAGTAATTTCTTCAAGATTTCCTCCAACTGTCCCTCCATGTATTTTCCCAGAAGTTTATCTGGTGTCTAAGAAATTCTTAACGGATTCTTTACGGAATTTATTTAGAATTTTTCAAAAAAAAAATCAAGGAGAACTTCTTTAGAATTGGTGCCAAGTTTTTTTTTCAAAGGGTTTCAACGGCGTTTCTCCAGGTATTCCTACAGGTATTCCATCATAAGTACGTCCACAGTTTTCTCCAGGAATACTTTGACAAGATCCCCCAATAATTTTATTATAGAATTGTCATGGAATTTTCCCAAAAAATCCACAATAAACTTTTCTAAGCGTTCTAAGAAAGACATAATTTTCTCCTAGGACTCCTTCAAGATTTCCCTTGAACTTCAGAGATGAACCAGCCAAGAGCTGTGCTGAGAATCTTTTTAACAAAGAGAATAAAAAAAATCCAACGGATTTCTTTAAATATTCCTCTATACTGCTGTACAGAGATTCTACTGGAGATTATTTCAGAAATCCATTATTTCAGAAATTATCACTCAAATTCGGAATTTTAGAAAATTTTTCAACATTTTCAACAAGAGACTTCTTAAAAATAAATTTCATTGAGTTTTTCAAAAATTTCTTTAAAAGTTTCTTCAAAAACCCCACAGTGATTCATTTGGAAATGTTTCTAACGGTTCCTCCAAGAATTTCATAGCAAGATCTTCCCGGGATTCCTGCAGAAATTATTACAAGGATTGTTTCTGGAAATTGCTCCTGCGATTCCGTCAGAAATATCAAATGGAGTTCCTTCAGAGTTTCAGCAGGAATTGTTTCAAATATTCACCCAGCAACTTTTTCACAGGTCCTAACAGAAATTTCACAAAAAAATGAGAGAATTATTGCAAGAATTCCTTAAGGAATTTTCAAGGAAATTCCTGGAGGAATCCATAGAACAACTGCTGGTGATACTTTTGAAGATTCTTAGAGAAAAATCCAGATAAAATGCTAAAACAATTTCTAAGGCAAACCATTCAAAATGCCTGCATAAACAACAGACAAAAGTAGAAGGATTCCCTAAAAAAATTTTGAGGGATCCCTGGAGGATTTTCTCAAAGAATTATTAGAAGAACTTTTGCAGGTACTTCTGGAACAATTCTTAGAAGAATATCCTACAATTTCTGACAAGAATCCCAAAAGTACTAGTTGGAGGAATTTCTGTAGAAAATTCTGTAGAAACGAAAAAATGTCTTTCCAGCCGGAATGTGAGATCAAGGATTCTTTTAGTATATTGACGAAAATTTCAAAAATTACATGTATTTTCACAAGAAACTTTACAAGCATTTAACACATTATCGTGTTATCGATTGTTTTTCCCGTTATTTAGATTTTTCAATCTCTAAACCGTCATTTGATTTTTGTCGAAAAATACAATTAACTGTCAGTATTCTCTAGAATTTTGTTGTCAAGATTTACTTACGGAAATCCGTTTTTCTCCGGAAGAAACTACAATTTTAAATTTAGTTATCAGTATTTGTACCGCTTTCGCTATCTGTTTACAATTTCAAAATGACGGTTGACGATTTCAATCTTCGTGTGGTATGTATTCGGTTCGTAGTGTGTTCGTGTGACTAGCTTGTTATGTGTCTACATTCGTTCTGTTTTGATTTCTCATTTTCGTCATCTCTATGTTTTTTATCGTGTGGAGCCTTACGCCATGCTGGTTGTCTGTGTCTGTACGTTTGTTTACCGTTTGTGGCGTGTTTTTGTTGTAGCAAGTTTACAAAATGGGAAGATATGATGGTCTTTGTGTCTTATCTAACATCTCCACATCGTCAAGTTTGAATACAAGGTCTGCTGCGTGGATGAATAGAAGAATTTCTTGAAAAATTCCTTCAGGAATGATAAATAATAGATTCTGCAGAAATTTCTGAGATTGGAAAACTTCCTGAAGCATCACCTGAGGCAAAATTCCTTAAAGAATCCTAGAAGAAAGGTTGAAATAAAACCTAAACAATCCCAAGAGGAATACCTGGAGAAAATTTTGTAGAAACTCCAGGAAAAAACTTCCACAAGAATCTCTAGAGGAGTGTCAAAATAAATGGCTGAGAGAATCCATGAATATATGCAGGAAGTTTGGAGAAATTCCAATAATAATTCCTGAAAGAGATCCTGAATAATTTTGAAATCAAAATCTCATAAGAATTTCTGTCAGAATCTTTTAAAGAGTATCCGAATCTATTTGGAAAAACTCTCCTGGAATTACATCTTTTGCAGAAATCTTCGAAAGAATTATTGGAGAAACCTTTGGAGAAATTTATAGAAGAATTTCTGGAAAATCCCAATGAAAATGTCATGGAGGAAATATAATGTTTCTGAAAGACTTCCATCAGAAAAAGTTGAAGAAATGTATGAAGGAATACAATTACGAACTTTTGGTGCAATCCTTTAGTGAAATTCCCTAAAGAATCCCTAAAGGAGTCCCAGGAGGAAATTCTCAAAAAAGCCGTGGACTAGTTTCAAGATAAATCTTTTGAGAAATATTTTGAGAAACTCCTGCAGAAGACTCAAAGAAAATTCCCGAAAAAATTTTAAAAGAAAACTTTTTGAAACAAATCCACGGGCATACTAAAAGCTTTGGAGGAACTATTGCCAATATCTTTCTTAGGAAATCTTGAAAAAATCTTTTTCTATAAAAAAAACGGATTTTTTTAAAATCCTGAAAGAACCGCTAAATAAATTTCTGTTGATGCTTCTGGTGGTAATTCTAAAACAATTCGCGGATGAATCTCTAGAAAAATTCTTGTTCATAATAATAATTCCTAATGAGGTGCAATATTGAAGACTTTTTCAATGAGCGCATCAGTACATACCTTACCTTACCGGTCAGGCTAAGGCCGGGGTGGCCTCTGCTGTACATAGTAGCCGCCTCCATTCCACTCGGTCCATGGCTGTTTGTCTCCAGTTCCGCACTCTGCGTAGGGTCCGCAGATCGTCCTCCACTTAGTCGACCCACCTAGCTCGCTGCGCTCCACGTCTTCTTGTACCGGTCGGATGACTCTCGAGAACCATTTTAGTCGGGTTGCTATCCGACATCCTGATGACGTGACCCGCCCACCGTAGCCTCCCGATTTTCGCGGTATGGACGATGGTTGGTTCTCCCAGCAGCTGATGCAGCTCGTGGTTCATTCGCCTTCTCCAAGTCCCGTCTTCCATCTGCACTCCGCCGTAGATGGTACGCAACACCTTCCGTTCGAAAACTCCAAGGGCGCGTTGGTCCTCTGCACGTAGGGTCCATGTTTCATGCCCATAGAGGACGACCGGTCTAATCAACGTTTTGTAGATGGTTAACTTCGGGTTACGGCGAACTTTATTCGATCGTAGAGTTCTGCGGAGTCCAAAGTAGGCACGATTTCCTGCCACAATGCGCCTCTGAATTTCTCTGCTGGAGTCGTTGTCGTCGGTCACCAGTGAGCCCAAGTACACGAATTCTTCAACCGCCTCGATTTCATCACCGTCGATATGAATTCGGGGTGGCGGGCGCGGTGATTTCTCCCTGGAGCCCTTTGCCATCATGTACTTTGTCTTCGACACATTAATGACTAATCCGATTCGCCTGGCTTCACTCTTTAGTCGGATGTACGTTTCCGCCATCGTCTCAAATTTACGAGCAATAATATCAATATCATTGGCGAAACCAAGCAGCTGAACGGACTTCGTGGAAATCGTCCCACTCGTGTTTATCCCCGCTCTTCTTATTACACCCTCCAAAGCAATGTTGAACAGCAAGCACGAAAGACCATCACCTTGCCGTAACCCTCTGCGAGATTCGAAGGGACTCGAGAGTGTCCCTGATACTCGAACTACGCACATCACTCGATCCATCGTCGCCTTGATCAACCGTATCAGTTTATCCGGGAATCCGTATTCGTGCATAATCTGCCATAGCTGTTCTCGATCGATTGTATCATACGCCGATTTGAAATCGATGAACAAGTGATGTGTGGGCACGTTGTATTCGCGGCATTTCTGCAACACTTGGCGGATGGCGAACATGTGGTCCGTTGTAGCGCGTTCACCCATAAATCCAGCCTGATATTGCCCCACGAACTCTCTTGCAATCGGTGATAGACGGCGGCATAAAATTTGAGAGAGTATCTTGTAGGCAGCGCTCAGTAGTGTGATCGCGCGATAGTTCCCGCAATCCAACTTGTCGCCCTTTTTGTAGATGGGACACACGATACCTTCCATCCATTCCTCCGGTAATACTTCCTCCTCCCAAATCTTGGTAATGACCCAGTGTAGTGCTCTCACCAGTGCTTCTCCACCGTATTTTAGAAGCTCGCTTGGTAGTTGATCTGCTCCAGCGGCTTTGTTGTTTTTCAACCGGCCAACCTCCTCCTCAATCTCTTGAAGGTCAGGGGCCGGAAGTCTTTCGTCCTGTGCACATACTCCTAGATCTGTTACCACGCCACCTTCGGTACTTGCAACGTCGCCATTGAGGTGTTCATCGTAATGCTGCCACCACCTCTCGACCACCTCACGCTCGCTCGTGAAAATATTCCCGTGATTATCTCGGCACATGTCGGCTTGTGGCACAAAGCCTCTGCGCGAGCGATTCAGCTTCTCGTAGAACTTTCGTGTGTCCTTAGCGCGGTACAGCTCTTCCATCGCTTCGCGATCTCGTTCTTCCTGCTGGCGCTTCTTCATCCGGAAGACTGAGTTCTGCCTGTTCCGCGCCTGTTTGTAACGTGCCTCATTCGCTCTCGTACGGTGTTGCAGCATTCTCGCCCATGCTGCATTCTTCTCGTTTTTCAACTGTTCACATTCGCCGTCGTACCAGTCGTTTCTGTGATTCGGAGTCGCGAAGCCTAGGGGGCTGTCCATTAACCACGTGGTCATTTTTTTGGGACTTCTCAATCCTCCCCCCCCCGTGGTCATTTGTCCATACAAAATTTTTTATTCGTCCATACAAAATGGTCATTGGCCAAACCCCCCCCCCCCCCCTCATGACCACGTGGTTTATGGACAGCCCCTAGTGCTGTAGCCGAGGTACTACCTATGGCGGATCGGATGTCCCTCCAGCCATCTTCAAGTGTAGCTGCGCCAAGCTGCTTTTCCGTTGGTAGGGCCACTGCTAACTGCTGCGCGTAGTCTTGAGCCACTTCTACGTTACGAAGTTGCTCGATGTTGAGCCGCGGCGTTCGACTTCGACGCGTGGTGATAACTGTCGAAAGTTTTGAGCGCATGCATACAGCGACTAAGTAGTGATCCGAATCTATATTCGCACTGCGGTATGTGCGGACGTTGGTTATATCTGAGAAGAATTTACCGTCGATTAGAACGTGGTCGATTTGGTTTTCTGTTTGGTGGTCGGGTGATCTCCAGGTGGCTTTGTGGATATCTTTGCGGGGGAAGAAGGTGCTTCGGACTACCATACCACGGGAGGCTGCAAAGTTTACGCATCGCTGGCCGTTATCATTCGATACGGCGTGCAGGCTGTTTCGCCCGATTACCGGTCTGTACATTTCCTCCCTTCCTACCTGCGCGTTCATGTCGCCGACAACGATTTTCACGTCACGCGGCGAGCAACCATCGTATGTTTGCTCTAACTGCGCGTAGAACGCTTCTTTCTCGTCATCGGGTCTCCCTTCGTGTGGGCAGTGGACATTGATGATGCTGTAGTTGAAGAAACGGTCCTTAACTCTCAACATGCACATCCTTGCGTTGATTGGCTGCCACCCGATCACACGTTGTCGCATCTTGCCCAACACTATAAATCCTGTTCCCAGTTCATTGGTGGTGCCACAGCTTTGGTAGAAGGTAGCCGCTCGATGCCCGCTTTTCCACACTTTCTGTCCAGTCCAACAAAGTTCCTGCAACGCCACGATGTCGAAGTTGCGGGGATGTAGTTCGTCGTAGATTATCCTGTCACATCCTGCGAAACCTAGTGACTTGCAATTCCATGTTCCAAGTTTCCAATCGTAGTCCTTATTTCGTCGCGTGGGTCTTTGCCGATTGTATCGAGTCGTATTTTCTCCTATGTTATTCGCAATGGGGATTTTTACGGGTGGCTTATTGGGCCTACGCCAACACTCCTGTCTCGCCGGAGGGCCATCGTGCCAGTTCTGTTTAACGTCCCAACCAACACTGGGACGACCACGCTGATGGGGCTACCACCTTGGATCTAGCTGGGCGTGGTGCAGCGTTTCTTACTCAGCCGCTGGATGCCAGAACAGACGCTGTTTGAGCCGCACCTCCTTGGTGAACAGACATTCGGATCGTACCTCCTCAATCTAGCTGAAGTCAGAAGGACAACAGTGCCCAGGCTGCACTACCAGCTAAGCACACAACTCTTAGCTGGCGGTCTTTGTCATCGCTTGACCCGTGGAAGCATGAGGTAGGAACTTGTGAGGACCAGAGCTATGTTGGACGCTCTCCTTATCGACTCACCGTTTTGCAGCCCACGCATCAGTACATAAGACGCTGAAATTCGGAAACCTAGAGTATCCAGCTCTGAATTTACCAAGACAGCACTATACCTATCAAAACAAGTCAATCTTAATCAAATCAATCGAATTTAAATTACTACGACGTTCGGGCATACGTGCCATCGGAAAAACGTTGCTGATCCGGTGGATGACCGAAGAATCGACAATCAATCATAACGACTCGCAGCTTGTTAAACGTAGTCAGTGTGTGTCCGTATATAGTTGGTATCTCTTGTAGCCGGAGCGCGGTGCTTGGATTGCAAAAAATGGCAATAATTTTGTGTTGATCAGTGCCCAAACAGCTGACCATTTAAGATGATCGGTCAGCAGAAGAGCTGGACGCTTCCTTCACGGTCAGTGTCAGCCAGCAGCCAGCAAGCATCAGTAGTCTGTAAGGGGCCATGCAATGAACGCGTTAAAGTTTGTGAATTGCATCTAATTGAATTTAGACGGATGGCTTGTTTTGATGAACGAGTCGAGCTCAATTGGTCATAAATCTGAATGGCTCGTGCTTTGAGCTTATTATACCGAACGAGCGGCGGCGGCGGCGGCAAATTTGACGGATTGCAACAAGTTAGGAAATGCAAATCATCTGCCGTGAATCCTGCTAAAGAGGTTAAGATGGAATTGAGATTTGCGCAATGTCACTGTGTTATTAGTAGGTTCGCGATATCACTGCAAAGTGACAAACGAGTTGGAATTTTTCTGTAGGTATCTCCCATGTGTGACGTATACACGCAATTGGACGGATAGCTACCACCCGCTGTCGAGACGCTGCTATGGGCAAGGTCGTCTGTTGAAATGATCCAAGTGGCACGCGATCGCTTGAATGATCACACGTCACCAAATGCCCAATCACTCAAGGATTTTGGCCGGACTTTTAGGGTAGCTAGGTATCTCCGGGTGGAGAGGATAATATTAGGCAAATTAAGCTATTAAGATCGACTTAGGGTAAAGCGCGCGCCAGTTTGGGCTTATTGGCATTATCTGGGGGCTGCAAGCCGATTTTTATGATCGATCGAAACTCCGTAAGGGGTCGTCACGAAAGTCAACGGGAACAACCACTATGACGACAACTTTGGTTCGGACAATAATGGTGACGCTGCTGATGCTGGTGAGCTTGCTATTTTCGGTCAGTGCAGAGGGGGTTGATTGACGGGTAGCTGCGTTGATTGGGCGATGAAACTTTCTAAATAGCAGTAAAGTTGCGTTGTTCGTGTGTAGAATCTGCCATCCGTCTTGATTAGGAACCTGTTTATTTGCGGTCGTTATATGGCCTGGTAGGGAGTTGTCAATTTTTGGCGACTGTATTGATTGTCCATCGTTTTTTTAATCACCAATTGATGTACTGTTGGACAAAATCGCCAAGTCAGGTGTGAATGCTGCGCTCAACCTTGTCCTGGAATGAATTGATCTTGAACTGCTTATCGTTACGATGTTTCGACAAATTTACTTTTAAAACCGATAAAACCAACCACGTGAGAGTGCAGACATCTTCTCTAATGACACCAACTGAGCTATCATCACGCGGAACAAGAAGACATCCGAATTGATTTATAGTTTCCCCAAGTCTTTCCGAAGAACCGACTGCTGCTGTCAACCACTTACCACCATCATCTTCACTAGTCGAGCACTTCCTCTCGCGGTTCGATGTTCGCCACTCAAGGCCAGGCTAACAATCTCATTAGGTTTAATTGGGCCCCTAACTGCGATGTCTTGAGGAGGGAACCACAAAAAGAAATCTGTCATTTACCGCGAACAATGCACCACATGTTCGCAGGTCGTCTGAGGTTCGTCAAATACATAGATTTGAAAAATCCCATAAATCAGTTCCAGACAACAACGCATTGGGCAATCGCCGTCTTTGAAGCTACATTGCGGTCACCCTACATGTTATCCATTTTGCCAGTAAACTCACAGACATGTCCCAAAGTGCCACGAATAAGCGACACACTTAGATATTAATCGGAAAATTGATTACAATCTACGGAATGCCCCGGCCCAAGACCGTAATCATCATAATCGGTTGATTAGGACCTTGTATTTCGGCTAACGAGGCAATTGCCTGAGGGCCGGTGGCTGTTGTTATTGTGGTGACCACGACTAGTGCCACCCTCTTCGCAGTGTGACTGATGTAATTCTTGTACCACGACGATCAATTGATCCCAATCAGTGGAACAGTTTGAACACTACAACTGACTTTTACAATGCGGGCAATGCGCATTGATGAATGACTGAAGGCTTTGGTCAGAACAAGTGAAACTCGAAACTAAACGGATTTTTGGACAAATGATTAGAGTATTCCAACATTCTAAACAAATTCCTCCTACACGGACAGAAAATCGTTCACATTGAAACTGAAATAACGTTTGTTGAATTCACACATTGACATTCTTTTGAAAATATGTGAATTCTTATAGTTTTAAACAGATTTATTAATTTAAAATCCATGTGAAATTCTGTTTGATTTAACAATCCAGTAGTTTATGGCGACTCTTGTAAAAATTAACATATTTCTTCTTTGTTTCTATGTCTATTTAACTGACCATTCCCTGGGCGTCGAGTAGGATTGTTAAAACCACAATATCTAACATGAAATCAAGAGCTTTGGCGACGACTGTTTGGTAGACTTTTTGGGTATGTTTTTGTGGCGTTTCAGTCTTTTCGGGGATCAAAAACAACTATATGTTTTCTATTTCCAACGTTTCGATCCTTATTGGATCTTCTTCAGGGAATCTGTAATTTTATTGGACGTTTACATTGGTTTTTAACACATTACGCAACACTTAACACATACCGAATAAGTTGTTGTTTCTTCGTCTAGTAGTTGTTTTTTGAAACATTTTAACTGTCATTCCTTGTTTTTGAAATTTGTCCGTTTTTTGGAACCGGAAAAACCTTCAAATTTCCAAAAACTGATTTGGTAGTCGGAACCCGGACCGCAATCCACTACTTTTGCGTATAGTTTTCAAAATGACAGTTTAAAGTTCGTTCTATTCGTGTGTTGTATGGTCGGTTATAATTGTGTCAGTGTGGTTGGTTCGTGTTATGTTTACATTGGTTCTGTTTTGGTTATTCGTTCTCGTTCTTTTTAGGTTTGTTATAGAGTGGATTAGATAGGACACAAAAACCATCAAATCTTCCCATCTTAGAAAGCTGTTACATATACAACACGCCACACACGGTAAACAAACGTACTGACACAGACAATCTGAACGTAGTCTACGCTGGTCTACTCCACTCTATAACAAACCTAAAAAGAACGAGAACGAATAACCAAAACAGAACCAATGTAAACATAACACGAACCAACCACACTGACACAATTATAACCGACCATACAACACACGAATAGAACGAACTTTAAACTGTCATTTTGAAAACTATACGCAAAAGTAGTGGATTGCGGTCCGGGTTCCGACTACCAAATCAGTTTTTGGAAATTTGAAGGTTTTTCCGGTTCCAAAAAACGGACAAATTTCAAAAACAAGGAATGACAGTTAAAATGTTTCAAAAAACAACTACTAGACGAAGAAACAACAACTTATTCGGTATGTGTTAAGTGTTGCGTAATGTGTTAAAAACCAATGTAAACGTCCAATAAAATTACAGATTCCCTGAAGAAGATCCAATAAGGATCGAAACGTTGGAAATAGAAAACATATAGTTGTTTTTGATCCCCGAAAAGACTGAAACGCCACAAAAACATACCCAACATGAAATCAAGCAGAATATTTTGATGCAAATGTTTTACTGATGAATCCCTCGGTCACTTCTGTCAAACCAAACAGAATGTTTTGTTTTGCAAAGCATCAAGGTTACTTACCTTACCAATCAGGCTAAGGCCAGGGTGGCCTCTGCTGTACATAGTAGCCGCCTCCATTCCACTCGGTCCATGGCTGTTTGTCTCCAGTTCCGCACTCTGCGTAGGGTCCGCAGATCGTCCTCCACTTGGTCGACCCACCTAGCTCGCTGCGCCCCACGTCTTCTTGTACCGGTCGGATGACTCTCGAGAACCATTTTAGTCGGGTTGCTATCCGACATCCTGATGACGTGACCCGCCCACCGTAGCCTCCCGATTTTCGCGGTATGGACGATGGTTGGTTCTCTTAGCAGCTGATGCAGCTCGTGGTTCATTCGCCTTCTCCAAGTCCCGTCTTCCATCTGCACTCCGCCGTAGATGGTACGCAACACCTTCCGTTCGAAAACTCCAAGGGCGCGCTGGTCCTCTGCACGTAGGGTCCACGCTTCGTGCCCATAGAGATGACATTTCAACACACGAACACTAGCGCAAATTTTTCCTCACACAAAAGTGCACGCCGATTGAAAGGCTACTCAGATTGCATATGCAAATATTACCCAATCGAATTGGGTAAAACGGGTAAATAATGATAAAACTAACGTCCGGGGCAAGAGTGCAAATATTTTCCTCACAGTTTCACAACTACATCTACAAAAAAGGCACGCATACATTTGAACGTGATTACCACTATAGAGGACGACCGGTCTAATCAGCGTTTTGTAGATGGTTAACTTCGTGCTACGACGAACTTTATTCGATCGTAGAGTTCTGCGGAGTCCAAAGTAAGAACGATTTCCTGCCACAATGCGCCTCTGAATTTCTTTGCTGGTGTCGTTGTCGGCGGTCACCAGTGAGCCCAAGTACACGAATTCTTCAACCGCCTCGATTTCATCACCGTCGATATGAATTCGGGGTGGCGGGCGCGGTGATTCCTCCCTGGAGCCCTTTGCCATCATGTTCTTTGTCTTCGACACATTAATCGTCTCAAATTTACGAGCAATAATATCAATATCATCGGCGAAACCAAGCAGCTGAACGGACTTCGTGAAAATCGTCCCACTCGTGTTTATCACCGCTCTCCTTATTACACCCTCTAAAGCAATGTTGAACAGCAAGCACGAAAGACCGTCACGAAAGACGAATCCGTATTCGTGCATAATCTGCCATAGCTGTTCTCGATCGATTGTATCATACGCCGATTTGAAATCGATTAACAAGTGATGTGTGGGCACGTTGTATTCGCGGCATTTCTGCAACACCTGGCGGATGGCGAACATCTGGTCCGTTGTAGCGCGTTCACCCATGAATCCAGCCTGATATTGCCCCACGAACTCTCTTGCAATCGGTGAAAGTCGGCGGCATAAAATTTGAGAGAGTATCTTGTAGGCAGCGCTCAGTAGTGTGATCGCGCGGTAGTTCCCGCAATCCAACTTATCGCCCTTTTTGTGGATGGGACACACGATACCTTCCATCCATTCCTCCGGTAATACTTCCTCCTCCCAAATCTTGGTAATGACCCAGTGTAGTGCTCTCACCAGTGCTTCTCCACCGTATTTTAGAAGCTCGCTTGGTAGTTGATCTGCTCCAGTGGCTTTGTTGTTTTTCAACCGGCCAACCTCCTCCTCAATCTCTTGAAGGTCAGGGGCCGGAAGTCTTTCGTCCTGTGCACATACTCCTAGATCTGTTACCACGCCACCTTCGGTACTTGCAACGTCGCCATTGAGGTGTTCATCGTAATGCTGCCACCACCTCTCGACCACCTCACGCTCGCTCGTGAAAATATTCCCGTGATTATCTCGGCACATGTCGGCTTGTGGCACAAAGCCTCTGCGCGAGCGGTTCAGCTTCTCGTAGAACTTTCGTGTGTCCTTAGCGCGGTACAGCTCTTCCATCGCTTCGCGATCTCGTTCTTCCTGCTGGCGCTTCTTCATCCGGAAGACTGAGTTCTGCCTGTTCCGCGCCTGTTTGTAACGTCCTCATTCGCTCTCGTACGGTGTTGCAGCATTCTCGCCCATGCTGCATTCTTCTCGTTTTTCAACTGTTCACATTCGCCGTCGTACCAGTCGTTTCCAGTGAAGAGAATTGTCAGACAAAAAAGTCACAAAACAAGCAACAAAGAAGACGCTGCGATTACTCTTTATCCCAACTGGTAACAGATAATGACATGATCTCGAAATTTTTTGTTGCAGACAAAACGGAACCTGAATTTGTTGCGTACTTTTCAACTCGTGAATAATCAATTATTACCAACCCAAAATCGAAACTTTTTGATGGTACATCTTCAGCAGCATTGCAGTGTTTACCGACTCGAAGTAACCGCCCGAAAATCGCAATGCAAGCCTTTAAAATCTCTAAACTTGTGGTGCACGATCTTTGTCCTATTCTGTTCAAGTTGGGACAAACCTATGTCGCATTGGGTAGAATGTCGCAACAAATTCAGGTTGCGACATTGTCGTTATTGTTGCGCGATGGTTGAATTTTGATTCACTGGTCGTTTCTGTGATTCGGAGTCGCGAAGCCTAGTGCTGTAGCCGAGGTACTACCTATGGCGGATCGGATGTCCCTCCAGCCATCTTCAAGTGTAGCTGCGCCAAGCTGCTCTTCCGTTGGTAGGGCCACTGCTAACTGCTGCGCGTAGTCTTGAGCCACTTCTACGTTACGAAGTTGCTCGATATTGAGCCGCGGCGTTGGACTTCGACGCGTGGTGATAACTATCGAAAGATTTGAGCGCATGCATACAGCGACTAAGTAGTGATCCGAATCTATATTCGCACTGCGGTATGTGCGGACGTTGGTTATATCTGAGAAGAATTTACCGTCGATTAGAACGTGGTCGATTTGGTTTTCTGTTTGGTGGTCGGGTGATCTCCAGGTGGCTTTGTGGATATCTTTGCGGGGGAAGAAGGTGCTTCGGACTACCATACCACGGGAGGCTGCAAAGTTTACGCATCGCTGGCCGTTATCATTCGATACGGCGTGCAGGCTGTGTCGCCCGATTACCGGTCTGTACATTTCCTCCCTTCCTACATGCGCGTTCATGTCGACGACAACGATTTTCAGGTCACGCGGTGAGGAACCATCGTATGTTTCTTTTTCGTCATCAGGTCTCCCTTCGTGTGGGCAGTGGACGTTGATGGTGCTGTAGTTGAAGAAACGGCCCTTATCTCTCAACATCCACGTCCTTGCGTTGATCAGCTGCCACCCGATCACACGTTGTCGCATCTTGCCCAACACTATAAATCCTGTTCCCAGTTCATTGGTGGTGCCACAGCTTTGGTAGAAAGTAGCCGCTCGATGCCCGCTTTTCCACACTTTCTGTCCAGTCCAACAAAGTTCCTGCAACGCCACGATGTCGAAGTTGCGGGGATGTAGTTCGTCGTAGATTATCCTGTCACATCCTGCGAAACCTAGTGACTTGCAATTCCATGTTCCAAGTTTCCAATCGTAGTCCTTATTTCGTCGCGTGGGTCTTTGCCGATTGTATCGAGTCGTATTTTCTCCTATGTTATTCGCAATGGGGATTTTTACGGGTGGCTTATTGGGCCTACGCCAACACTCCTGTCTCGCCGGAGGGCCATCGTGCCAGTTCTGTTTAACGTCCCAACCAACACTGGGACGACCACGCTGATGGGGCTACCACCTTGGATCTAGCTGGGCGTGGTGCAGCGTTTCTTACTCAGCCGCTGGATGCCAGAACAGACGCTGTTTGAGCCGCACCTCCTTGGTGAACAGACATTCGGATCGTACCTCCTCAATCTAGCTGAAGTCAGAAGGACAACAGTGCCCAGGCTGCACTACCAGCTAAGCACACAACTCTTAGCTGGCGGTCTTTGTCATCACTTGACCCGTGGAAGCATGAGGTAGGAACTTGTGAGGACCAGAGCTATATTGGACGCTCTCCTTATCGACTCACCGTTTTGCAGCCAGCATTAAGGTACTACTTCGCAAATGCTGGAAAAGGGATAATTTTAAGGTTATGCAAAGTTTTTGTAAATAAGTAGTATAATTAAAAATGACCTCAATTAGTGCGGTATACAAGGTAAGGCATTTTAGAAAAGTTGTACATTTTATTAATCAGGAGATTCTACGATTTCTCGGTAACATTTTTTTTTGTATATAAATAATAAAAACTCAGAAAAAACAGCATATTGTTTTCTAATGAATATATTATTGAAATTAAAAGAAAACTATTTTTGAAACTACTATAACATCCAGATGTCAAGCTGGCTCTGGAACTGGAACTCTGGAAGGTCCTTCGGGAATTCCGAGGGATTCCTCCGAGACATCCTCTAGGAGTGTCTCAGGGCATTGCTACAGAAGTTTCACTGGGACTTTTTGTAATACTTCCTCTAGAAATTCCTCTAAGAGTTACTCCGGGTCTTCTTTTATGAGATCCTCCGAGAATTCCTCTAGAAGTTCTTCCTGGGAATTCATTTAGGAGCACCTCCGGGATTCCTCCACGAGTTCTTCAAAGAGATCATCCGGAAATTCCTCAACTAATTTCTACGGGAATTCCTTCAACAGTTCATAGAAATTGCACTGGAAATATCAGTGGATATTATCGGATATTCCGATAATTACTCTAAGAGTTTCTCCGGTAATTCTTCCAAAAGTTCCGGGAATTCTTCTGGGAGTTCTTTGGCAATTTCTGTAGCAGTTCCTCCTGGAATTCTTCCAGTAGTTTCTTTAAGAGTTCGTCCGGAAATTCTTCCAAAAGCTTCTCCAACATTCCTCTAGAAGTTCCTGTAAGACTTTCTCTAGGATTTCCTCCAACCAAGAATTCCTCCGGGAATTCCTCTACGAGTTCCTTCGGGGATTCCTTACCGTTTTTTTTCCGGGAATCACACTAAGAGTTTCACCGTGACTTTCTCTAAAAGTTCTTCCGGGAATTCCTCTAGAAGTTCTTCCGGGAATTCGAATATCTTCGAGAACACCTTCACGAGTTTCACCGGGAATAAGTTATCCAGGCAATTTCACTACGAGTTGCTCTATTAGTTTTTTTTTTCTAGAAGTTGTGCTAGGTATGCCAGTTTCCTCCGAGAATTCCTTCAAGAATTCCCCCGGAAGCTCCTCTAGAAGTTTTTCCGGAAATATCTTTAAAGTTCCGGGAATACATTCAGGAGTTTTCCTGAACGTTCCTCCAGGAGTTCTTCCAGGAATTTCTTTAGAAATATCTGAGTTCATCCGGGAATTCCTCTACGAGTTCTTTCGGGAACTTCTTCACTAATTTCTTGGGAATTCTTTATGAGTACCTCCGGGAGTTCCTCTACGAGTTCCTCTATGAGTTCCTCAGGGAATTTCTTCACGCATATCTTCGGGAATTGCTCTAGAAATTCTTAGGAGTTCCCTTAAGAGTTCATCCGGGAACTCATCTAGGAATACCTCTGGTAATTTCTCTACTTGAATTCTTTTCCGAATTTGTTCAGCAATTTCTCTAGGAGTTATCCGGTAATTCCTCCGAAAGTTCCTCCGGCAATTACTTTACTAGTTGCTCTAAAAATATTTCTGGGAATTGCACAAAGAATGCCCGGAGTTTCCTGCGAGAATTCATCTGAGCGTTCCTCCGTGAATTCCACTGAGAGTTCCTCCGACAATTCCTCTAAGAGTTCCTCAGGCAATTTCTCTAAGAGTTTTTCTAAGATTTGTTTCCGGTATTCTTCCAGGAGCTTCCCCAAACATTCCTCTAAGAGTTCATCAGGGAATTCTTTTAGATGTTCTTTCGGAAATTCAGGATTAAGGAGTTCACCTGGGAATTCCTCTACGGGTTCCTCCGGGAATTCTTTTAAGAGTTTATTTTGAAATTCCTCTAGAAGTTTCGCCGGGAAGGCCTCTAATATTTTTTTCCGGGATTTCCTTTAGGATGCCATTCTGGGGCAGCTGATTGATGATTCACCATAACAATAACTTCAATAAATTTTCTAAACAACATGTGAAAAAAATAACAAAACTGTAACTATAAACAGAACATTGCATCTTCAACATGATGAGTTACTAAAAAATAAAACACTGATGTTGATTAACGGATTTAACAAAAATTTAAATATTATGACCACGCTGTTTCACGCCGCCGCCGCCGCCGCCACCGCCGAAAATTCATTCGGCGTCACGCCGATCACGCCGCCGCCAGCCAAAAAGGTGCAAAGCGCCGCTGCCGACAGATTTCAAATCGGCGCACACCTCTACTCCGGGATTATAGTTTTTTTTCAGGGATTTTTTGGAAATAATTGAAAATTTTTATTATCCGATTTTTTAGTACTTTCTTGGATGTTCTCCCAAATTCTTGCCGGTTATTTGCAGGAAACTCTACTAGTAAAGATTATTAAACTTCAGGAACCCTTACAGTAGCTCAAATAAGATTTTGTTTTTCAAGAGTGTCTCTTGAAATTCATTCAGAAGATCCCTCAACATTATCTTTCCTAAATAGCTAAGGTTTCTTTAGGGATTCTGTTGAGTTTTCTCTAGAGGAAAGCTTCTTTCCGTAACTTTTAGACATTCTTCTGTGATTGTTTGACTCCTCCGCGCAATTCATCATAAGTTCTACTGATAATACTTATGCGTTTTTTTTTACGAAAATTTCATCAGGAGTTTATTTATTGTTTGTTTCCCAAAGTTTCTCCGGCAATTATTTAACGAGTTCCTCTAGGAAATCCTACAAAAGTCTAACTAAGATTTGTTTTCCAGGGATTCCTCCCGCAATTTTCTGGTGAATCTTTCGAGAATTTTTTAGGAGTTTCTCCCAGATTTTTTCTCGAGAAGATCCTCCGAGAGTATTTTTCAAAGAACTCTATCGGGATTGCTAGCAGGAGTCCCTAAAGAAATTCTCAAACTAGTGTCTCCCGGAATACTTTCAGAAGATCTTTTTAGAGTATTTCCTCCGGAAATTCCGCACGTTTTTATCAGAATTCCATCAGCTGCTCTATTGATAATTTGCGTAGGCATTTTTTTTTTCAAAAATTCTGGTAGCGTTTTCTTCGAAAAGCTTTCCAGTTTTCCTTCAAGAATTTTATCAGAATTACCTCTGGGCATATTTACAGGAGTTGCTGTGGAAATTTCTCCAGGAGCTTGTTCTAAAACTTTTCCGAAAATTCTCCTACTGGCTTAACCCGGAGTTGTATGAGAATTTCAAAAGGAACTCTCAGAAATACAGTCATTGAAGAAAATGGAACTCTGAGACGAACTCTTGGAGAAATTGCCGGAAAAATTTCTTGAGTAATCCTCAAAAGAAATCTTCAATACATTCTCAAAGGAACTACGAATGGAATTCCTGGATACATTCCTAACAAAAAATCGTAATAGAATTCCCGGATCAACTTCTTCAGAAGTGCCTGGAGGCATCGCTGATGAAATTCTCGGCGAAACAACTGGAGGAATTTCAAGTGAGTGACTCTGCAAACATCCGAGGTGGTACTTCTGGAAAAATCCCAGATTAAAGTGCTGGAAAAATCTCAGGTGGAACGTCTGGAAAATATCAAATGAAATTTCTGTAGCAACCTCAGGTTGAACCCCTTGGAAAACCTCAGATGGAACTCCTGCAGAAGTTTCATATGTAACTCCTGAAAGAAACCTTGATGGATCCGCAGGAGCTTCTGGTGGAACTCCAAGTGAAACTCCTGGAACAATTCGAGGTGGAACGAAGAGCCCCTGGATGAACCCTGTGTTGAAATCTTCAGATAATTATTGCAAATGCTATCAAATACCACGAGCACAGGTCCAAAAATATGCTTTATCTCTAAGGAGGAAGCATAACAAGAGAACGTTAAACCACAGACAAACAGACGTCTCACTCTACCCACTTCCCATCGTTTCCGTTTTTAACGGACTATTTAAATATTCTGTACATCACGAATCTCTCGCTCAGAGCACTCGCATCGTTTTTGCTCCTGTTTGACGTTTGTTCACTACCGCCATCTACTCAGTGGATTTGCGAAACACAGCGTAATTAGCATTGGGCGATTATATTTTGTGACGATGATTTAATCGTTTTTTGTTGTTTCTTCCAAGTGGTTATACTTATTCTGAGCTGAAAAACATTTATCATGTGTTATGGTACCTTAAGACTTCTGTCAAGATCAAGGAAGTTAATCAACACTAATTCTAAATTCCAATTGTTTAACTCGAACGTCAATCATCTTCATCTTAGTAAAACCCGTTTTATCAAATCCGATAATTCACTAACATCAGACCACACACTGCACACCACACATGATTGGGCGATAATTTATCGCGGAATCACCGCAAGTGCCTGTCCGTCCGGTTTCCTGGTTGTCTTCATGGTGCTATTAAATAATTACGTTTGTTTTTTGGGTGTTATCTCCACATTTTATTTTGCACAAACGAATACAGTCGGTCTGAAGCTTCTTCTTCAAAAAAGTTATACAGATTACCGACGTAAACCCACAAAAGCATAAGAACAATTTGCTCACCACGTTAATCGGATGGCAACTCAAACACCCATTCTCTGGCATCAGATTTAACGCCACACTTGACGCGCAGCTGTCTGAGGTGGGACAGTGGGGAGTCTCCCTGACCATACCTACCTACATGGTTAATGGGCATTCATATCTTGGAATCACCTGGAACGTGAGCACTGTCAACAAAAAAAAATATGTGGAATGACGAATCTCCACACATTGCCCACCATTCGTTTCTTTATGTGGCCATTCCAATTACCGGTGTGTTGGTTGGTGCTGCTGTATCATTCGCCGTGTCATCACTCTGAACTCGATCTTCTCGGTTCAATTGAACTCTGCCATCTTCTTATTTTATTGTTGTCAGTCAATCCTCCGGATCTGACGGGTTCTCTGTCTGTTGGGTGTTTTCTTTTTATGACTTTGGGTCCACTTGAGTCTGCCAAGCATCTTTGGATGTTGCTTCTTTTGAGTGGACAAAAAAAGCATCCCAAAACTGGAGAGGGAATTCCTTGTTCATGACATAACTTCCGCAACTTCAAACAAAAGAGGGTCCGAGATGAGGTAACTGTTGCTGAGTTGATGAGTTTAAATGCTGCTTAATTGCGAAACCAATGTACTGATAATATATATTCTAAATACGTGAGATTATTTCTCATCTACCCATTGCAAGTGATCAATCAGATCAGAAAAATATTGTTCACAATTCAGCGTAATAAAACTTTTTTAATTGTACATTAAATCTTATCAAAAAAAAAACTCACCCACAAGCAACCAACCAATCGTTAACCCGTTATGAGTCATCCACACTTAAGAAAACCATAAGCTAAATAAACAACTCATATAATTTGTACCGTCGTCGCTGAGCTAGATCTTAACCACCGATAATGTCATATGTACGCATTCGCATTATAGTCGATCGACAGGATCATTTTTATTAGCCTGCTAATGACTCGACGACAGCAGCAACTGGACCCGCGCGCAGTTGCACTTTTGTAGCAAACCAGATGAACGGAGCAAAAAAAAACATCTGAACACCGTCGCCTATATTGGCCCGAAATTGACCCACAAACACCTCACGCTGATGTTTGGGGCGAGGGGATGAGGCGAAGATACTGGGCGCCCGAAAGCCCCGGAGAAAAATTGAGCACAAGTAACAATCATAGGTAAACACTCGCCGCCGCAGCAAGTTTCATCATCAGCAGCGCCGCCGCCTTGCACCTCAAAGAGCCATAAATTACCACACTCGCCATGGGTCGCGCTCTTTTGATAAATAACCCAAACAGCCCCGGTGTCACCACAATCCATAAATCACTCATTGGATGTATTTAGAATTTCAATTCAGTTTGGTCTATCTCTTTAACCAATAGCTGAATGTGATGAGGATTCTTGTTCTGCCTAAGAACGGCGTGAGATGTCTCCATTCACGTATAGATATGAGGGCTTCTTTACTGGAACAACAGGTCAATGAGGCAGTTTTATATCCGATAGTCGAGTGGTTCTCAAACGCAAATTTTGAATCAAAAGAAGCCATTTGTTAACGATTCAAGAGAAGCAACATGTTCAAAGTTGAGATGAGTTAGTCAGCTGTTCGGGTCCGCATGAAGTCGATCATCAATATTAACCCATCCCGAATCCTATCCATAGGACAGATACCCTGAACGCCCAGCAGCGTTCTATTTACACAGTACTTTTGAAGATAACATCATATTTCTGCATAATATCTTCGGAGAAGTTGTTCATAAGGATGTCTTCAATGAAAATTTCACCGCCTTCCGCAAACTTCAGGAACCTTGTTCGTCTTATGTTGCTGAGCTGGCAGCAATCAACTTCGCTTTGGGGATGATTTCCAACATGCCCGTAGACCATTTCTTCATCTTCTCGGATAGCCTTAGTTCGATTGAGGCACTCCGGTCGATGAAACCTGTAAAACATCCATTTTTCTTTCTCACGAAAATAAGGGAACAGATGGGTGCACTGGCCAGATTACCTTTGTATGGGTCCCCTCACATTGCTCAATTTATGGCAATGAGAAGGCGGACTCTCTCGCAAAGGTGGGCGCACAGGAAGGTGAGATCTATGATAGAAGAATTTCACACGATGAATTTTACATTTTGTTCGCCAGAATTCTCTTCAAAGTTGGCAAAATTATTGGCGAAATGGCCAGTGGCGGTGGTTACATTCTATTATTCCTAATGTTTCTTTGCGAGTGTGGTGGTATGGTTTGGATGTAAATCGAAATTTCATTCGCGTGATGTCAAGGCTTATTTCCAACCATTACTCGCTAGATGCGCATTTACACAGGATTAACCTCGCGTTGAGCAATGTTTGTACTAAGTGCGGTTCTGGTTATGATGACATCGACCAGGTAGATTAGCAGTGCCCTGATAATGACGCCTCCAGAGCACTACTTTTGGATACCCTTGAGGCCCGAGGTAGACAACCCTTTGTTTTTGTGAGAGATGTGTTGGGGACCCGCGATGTCACATACATGGGATGTATTTTCGACTTTCTTCGTTCTGCTGGTATATATGTTTAATTCACTTGTGTTCTCTTCCCCAGTTTTTTTTTCTCTGTTTTGTCTTTTTGTGTTTTGTTCCTGGCCATCAGGCAGATGAAAACCGGCAAGATGGTACCAACACTATAAGGCGACGAAAACGCGAAGCCAAAGAGTAAAACATTGTGACTTACTAACCTCGAGCTGCCACGAGTACCCTGGCTCCAACCCATACTAACTATTGTATATAAGATTGCATTTTTACATATCATACAAAAATTGAACTTTGGCTCCGCAAAGCGTTCAACGCGATTGAGCCCCATATAAATGAACTAGATAAAAAAAAGTTGTTCATAAGATCCAATTTTTGTACTTTGTGGACAACTTACTTCAACACTGACTCACTAGGTAGCACAAACGTTGCTGAGAATATTACATATGACCACGATTTTTGAATGTTTAAAACGTGTGAAATATTGCCGTTTTCTGCATATGTATGCGTTTAAAGCCAATGAAAGCAATGAAAGAGCAGAATGTGCGTCATTGAATTTTGTACAGCCCCTAGTTTTGCTTGTCAGCGCTGTAACTTTTGAATTTGGAAAAGAAAATGGCCAAAATTTTGAACACAAACCTCTCAAACTACATTTGCTGTATGTGCAAAATTTCAAAAAAATCGATGCACTGTCAACAATTTTATAGTCGAAACATGTATTGAGACTAAACGTGATTTTGGCCCCTCAGACAGCAATTAGTCAGCACCATTTATTGTTTCGATTGTACTATTGAAAGTACTATACCAGTAATCATCAAATTTTGCAGGCATAGTATATACATAATCAACTACCTTCTGTGAAAATTTCATGAAAATTGGCAGAGAAATTCAAAAATTATGAATAGGCAAACATCGCACATGAAAAACGCGAAAAATTTTCACTAACACTCACCCCTATCAACACCTGTAACTTTCAAACTAATTGATCAAAGTTGATGAAATTTTGCAAGAAAGTGTCTCTATCAGTATCAAAACTGCTAACGAAATTTCATTATTATCTTCACAGCACTTTGAACTGTAGCGTAAAAGAACTATCTATTATACGAATGAAAATTGGTCAAGATTGTACAAAATGCTTAAAACCACGTCTGTTTGTTTTTCGTCCACAGTTAAAAGTAATGCATCGATTTTTATGAAATTTGGCACAAATAATAAACAAACAACAAAGAGTTCTCAGTCAATTATTTGGTCAATTTTACCGATTCATTACAGAGCTACAGCCGTACTTTTGTGTCCCGATTATTGCGGATACAGGCTTTATTTGGCCATTATTAGTCTAGTTATGTAAATATTAGTAAGCAATCCTTCGAACAAGTGGCTTTGGGGTGGGAAAAATGACCATGTGAAGATAAATAAAAATGACATTGTCAACCAACTCGTTCAACCAGATAAGAAAAAAAAACTCTAAAAAGATTTCCAGTGAAAAACTACCGCATTATGTGTCTTAGGATTTCTCCCGAAATTATTCCTCCAGGAATTCCGCCAGAATTCTTTCAGGAATTTCTCTCAGGTTACCTTCCGGAATTCTCCCAATGATTCCATTCTCACATTTCTTTTTCCTGGGATTCACTTCGGGATCTTTTGCGGGTTTTGTTCCTTATTTTGATATTGCTCCTCCAGGATTCTGTGAAGGATTGCTCCAAAGATTCTTTCTGGAATTCCGTTATGAATTCCATTCGGTATTCCATTGCGAATTCCTTTTGAGATTCCGTTAGAAATTCCTTCCTAATTTCATCGCGAATTCCTTCAGGATTCTTCCTAGGTTTACTCCTGGATTATCTTCAGGAATTGCTCCTAAGATTCCTTCATGAATTCCTGCCGGGATTTTTATTTGATTTTTCCAGCTTCCCTTAATCCCCTTCATCTTGAATCAAAGGAAGGAATTCAAAAATATTCCGGAATTTCTTTAAGTATTACTCTAGGGAATCCTTTCAGCATTCTCCCGGGATTCATTTATGGATTCCTTCGGGGATTTCTCTTGGATTAGTTTCAGAAGCTGTCGATGTCTTCATTAATTCGTCGTGAATTTCCTTTAGAGATGTCTTCTACGGTTCCTTCAAGGAAGGTTTCCGAGATTCTTCAATTGATTCCTTCAGGAGTTCTTTCAGAATTACTTTATGGATTTCTCTAATGATTCCTTTCGATATTCCTTCTAAGATTTCTGCTTGGTTTTTTCTTGATACTGGATTCCTGCGGATAATTTCCTGGAATTCGTACAAAAATAATGCCATGTGAGGCGATAACGTATCAAGCCATGTTTTAAATATAGGTAGATATGACATTTCTGTATGCAAGCCGTATTGCAATCTAACCGTCCTTTTCCTATTCTTTTTAAATAGTATCATCGATCGTAATGTAATGATAATATAACAATTTGGGTTTTAAATTTACAAAAATGTATTGATTTTTTGATTTTATTCGAAAGAGTACCTTTTTCTGAGCCACTATGATTATTTCAGATTTTTAGAACTTTGTTACGGTACCTAAAATCAATTTCAAAGATATTTTTAGAAATCACCTTTTGACAGCTGGGCAACTGTTTGACAGCTCCGCTCAGTACAAACTGCGACGAGGGGTGATTCGACAAATCGCTACCATACAAACTTCAAATTGATTTTTAACTCCTAAACTACCAAGGGTCCAAAAAAAGTCGGAAGTCCAACTTTGACAAGGCATTTCTCGGCCGTTTTTCAACCGATTTCAAAACTTTTTTTGCGATGGAACCGGACAGGTTTCAAGATCATCGTCCATTTGAAAAAATATAAAATAGATGCGTCTACCCAAAGTTATTAAGCAAAAGGCACTTCCTAGTTTTTTTTGAGGGCGCATTTTTTGCGCACATTGATCAATAAATCAAAATTTAAAGCGATGACATATGGTTTTTTCGACTCTAAATCATGCGTACAGCTGGAGTGAACATGTTTATGCAAAATTAGTGATTTTCCAGTACACTGAAATTTTACATTACTCAAAAAACTGCTAAAATACTCTATTTTTCACATAAAATAAGCAATAAATCAAAATTCAAAGCGATGACATATAGTTTTTTTGGTCTTAAATTGTTCGTAGGATTGTACTCGACATTTTTGATGAACAATGAAAATGTTCTAATTACACTCTTATTTTGTTTTACCCGGAAAACTACGGAAATTCCATACTTTTTACACAAAGTAATCAACAAAACCAAATTTAAAACGATAACATGTATTTTTTTAGCCTTGAAATGTTCGTAGCAGTTTGGGGGACATACTTGAAGAATAAAAGTGATGTTTTCATTACACTCAAATTTTGATTCACTCAAAAATCAACGTAAGTACCACATTTTTCACGCAAAGTGGTTAACAAAAATAACAGCTTACAATGCAAAGTAGTTTTTTGCCTTTAAATAATTCGTGAAAGCGTACTGGATGTTATTGATGAGTAATAGTGACGTTTTCACAACACACTTAATTAATTTTACTCAAAAAGCTACAAAAATGCCATAATTTTTATACAAAACAGTCAATAAAACAAAATTTAAAGCCATAACATGTAGTTGTATGGCCTGAAATTTTCCGTTACAATGTACTGGACCTGTTTTTGATAAAATGTTGATGTTTATATTACACTAATATTTTGTTTTATAAAAAATGTACGAAAATACCTCAAAAAAGCGAATAAGTCAAAATTAAAGTAATAATATGTAGTTTTTCAACTTTGAATTTATCGTAGTAGTTAAGTGGATTTATTTGAACAACCCAAGTGATGTTTTTATTACACTCATATATTATATCACTCAAAATACTAGGAAAATAAGGGAAAATACAACATTTTGTATACAAAGTAGTCATCAAATAAAAATTGGAGTCAATGCATTATAGCTTTTTTTGCCATGAAATTATTTGTAAAAAAGTACTAGACTTGTTGACTGTGACTCAAACCACTCAAATAAAGAGAACTTACTATGCGCAGCATATAGTCACATGTTGATTTACCGTAAAAATATATTTTTACACAGATAATGATTTTTGATATCTGAGTCTCTGAATCTCAGTACTTTTAGATTTTCACTCATGTTGATACAATAAATTAACCTAACATGTTTCATACGGCTTTTCCCATCACGCTGATACTCTTTGCGTTGCAATCTGTAATATTTTTTGAGATTTAATATGTTTTTCAGAGCACTATAAAAGTTTCCCCAAAATGAAAATGTGATTCTCGCTCATATGAAAAAAATATTGATGACCCAAAACAATTAAAACTGACCAATCCTTATATTGCAATCATAACTGAGGAATAATATTATCAAAGTTATTCCTTTTTACGGTATTGCTTCAGAAACTTTTCTATATACATTTGTTTTTCAGCAATTTCCCAAAAGGTGCACTGAATGGAGGAACTGAAATTTCTTCGCTGGTTTTCATCCGGAGTTTCTCCCGGGATTTCTCTTAGAGATTTTCAGAGTTCTTTCATAAATTTTCTAAATATTTCCTACCAGTGCTTTTTTCCGAGATTTCCCAGTTCTTCTCAGGATTTCTTCCGAAGTTTGTCTTGCGTTCTTCATTGCAGAATTTCTCGCAAAAATCACGTGGATTCATTCTGACATGTCTCCGGGAATTTACAACAATGAAATTTGTAGGTTATCTCAGGCAGGAGGTTTTCCGAGAAACACTCATAGAAAAGTACAGTACTGGACGCATTGACCAATTTTCAAAAAAAAAATGCCTAAGTTTGGAGTTCTGTATTTCGTCTTCTAGAGCACAAACTCCGAGAGTAATCTCAGGTGAAACTTCAAAAAACTCTCGCGAGAACCTTTATAAAATATCCCGAATGAAACTTCTGTAGAAATCCGGGGAGAAACTCCAGAAAAAAAACCATTGAAATTTCTTAAAACTTCTAGAGAAATCCCAGAAGCAATTCCTTCAGAAAACTCGTGAAAAACTCCTTTAAAAACCGGGAGGAGCCTTAGTTGAAATCCCAGCAATAGTTTCTGTAAATACCTTAAAAATCCCAGGAAAATCTCATGGAGAGAAGTACCAAGAGGAATACCGAAAGAAATCGCGGAAAACCTTCAAGAGAAATTCCAAGAGAAACTCTAAGAGAAATTCTACGACAGCATCTGAGGTATATTCCAGGAGAAAAGAGAATAAATTCCACGAAAATTTGTTTGGGCAAAACGCAGGAGGAAAAATCCAACGAGAGACTCTGAGAGCAAACATGGGAAAACCTCTGGAAGAAAATCTATAGGATTCCCATGAAAACCTTCAGGAGACAATATTTGGATTTCAGAAATCCTGCAATATTCTCCCGGATTTTTTCCGGAAACAACTGTTTGAATCTAGGGTAAAAACGTCGATAGAAATACGAAAGAATCTCCGAGAGGAATTTGAAAAGGAATCCCAAGAAACAGGAATGAAAGAAGGCTGAAAATCTCTCTAATAAAGACACATAACCTAACCTTTACTTTGGAAACCAGTTAAGTTCGTAACTTTTTTCATTTTCACGGGATTTCCATTTATTTTTTGGTGGTTGCTACTGCATGTTCAGGAGACGCAAATGGATTCAAATAAAAACAAATTAAAAAAAATCCCTGGTGGATTTTCGGTTTGCCTTGTATTTTTTTCAGGTAGCAGATAACTTGAAACTGGTACAAAAAAATCAGTAATAGAAATCTGCATGTGTTTGTTTTGAATTTTGTGTTATTGGCTATTTTGTGTGAAAAATATGGACATTCGTGATTTTTTAGTAAAACAAAATGTGGATGTGATGTAAACATCAAAATTTTATCAAATACATGTCTAGTACATTCTAACGGAAATTTTTAAGACTAGCAACTACATGTCATTGCTTTAAAATTTGTTTTATTGACTATTTTGTAAGAAAATTATGGTATTTTAAAAACTTGTTTGGTAAAATGAATTAATAGTGCAATGAAGACGGTATTATTGTTCAATGTTCATCATTTCACGAAAAAAATCAAGGCAAAAAACAGAATGCATTGCCTTATATTTTTATTTGTTGACTACTTTGTGTGAAAAATGTGGTATTTTTCTAGTATTCCGAGTGGAATAAAATATTAGTGACATAAAAACAACACTAGGGTTGTTCAAATAAATCCACTAAACTACTACGATAAATTCAAAGTTGAAAAACTACATATTATTACTTTAAATTTTGACTCATTCGCTTTTTTGTGGTATTTTCGTACATTTTTTTATAAAACAAAATATTAGTGTAATATAAACATCAACATTTTATCAAAAACAGGTCCAGTACATTGTAACGGAAAATTTCAAGCCATACAACTACATGTTATGGCTTTAAATTTTGTTTTATTGACTGTTTTGTATAAAAATTATGGCATTTTTGTAGCTTTTCGAGTAAAATAAATTAAGTGTGTTGTGAAAACGTCACTATTACTCATCAAGAACGTCCAGTACGCTTTCACGAATAATTTAAAGAGAAAAACCACTCTGCATTGTAAGCCATTATTTTTGTTAACCACTTTGCGTGAAAAACATGGTACTTTCGTTGATTTTGAGTGAATCAAAATTTGAGTGTAATATAAACATCACTATTATTCTTCAAGTATGTCCCCCAAACTGCTACGAACATTTCAAGGCTAAAAAAATACATGTTATCGTTTTATATTTAGTTTTGTTGACTACTTTGTGTAAAAAGTATGGAATTTCCGTAGTTTTCCGGGTAAAACAAAATAAGAGTGTAATTAGAACATTTTCATTGTTCATCAAAAATGTCGAGTACAATCCTACGAACAATTTAGGACCAAAAAAAATATATGTCATCGCTTTGAATTTTGATTTATTGCTTATTTTATGAGAAAAATAGGGTATTTTAGCAGTTTTTTGAGTAATGTAAAATTTCAGTGTACTGGAAAATCACTAATTTTGCATAAACATGTTCACTCCAGCTGTACGCATGATTTAGAGTCGAAAAAACCATATGTCATCGCTTTAAATTTTGATTTATTGATCAATGTGCGCAAAAAATGCGCTCTCAAAAAAACTAGGAAGTGCCTTTTGCTTAATAACTTTGGGTAGACGCATATATTTTATATTTTTTCAAATGAACGATGATCTTGAAACCTGTCCGGTTCCATCGCAAAAAAAAGTTTTGAAATCGGTTGAAAAACGGCCGAGAAATGCCTTGTCAAAGTTGGACTTCCGACTTTTTTTGGACCCTTGGTAGTTCGCGGGAGTTTTTACCCCCTCAGTAGTTTAAGTGTTAAATAGGTTCCCGGGCGCCAAAATACATGAAAATTTGGATTTCGGCTCAGTTTGACATGCAGATTCAGAATATCGAATTATCTCAACATCGTTAAAGAAGTCAATTGTGCTGACATAGAACTTGAGGAAATTATCAAATGTTTAGAACCTAGATTGAAGATTTGTTTGTTCGGAAATCAATCATGTTCATTGTAATGTAATGTGACTTATGATAACGAATTTATTTGATACCTTGGGCGTTAACAGGTTAACTTCTTTTTTCGATCAGTCTAGATAGCTGTGTAGTGTCGGTAAGGGCTGTCTCGATTGGATAAGAATAAACCTACGGGCCGCCTATTCCGATGGTATGATTACACGAACAGGTTACCCCCAATTCTGGGTATGATGGGATCCGGCTACATACTTACCGTGCCGAGGAATAAATAATCCAGGGAGCAACAGTGGCAGAAAGTAAACGCCAAATGCGACCATTTTCTCAAACCACTTGCAGAAACAGGCGAGGCAGCCATCGGAAGAAGAGCTACCCGGTATACCACAGCGCCACCAGGTTCGTAATCCCTAAGCCTGTGAGCCGGGCCCCAGCTGGGCGCTTCAGAAGGCAGGGAAGAATGGGCCTGACAAGGCCGATCCGACTCGGGTTGAAGGGAGCAAGGGCATGCGACTTTGTGTTCGTTCCACAGGTTGGGGAGGTCCAGGAGAGAATGCCGGACGGAAAAAGTTTCAAAAAGAGGGCAATTACAAGGGCAAAGCAGTTGCCATGCACCAGAAGGATGACCCCCTCGTCTTGAAGACAGACGAATCAAAGTATTCATAGGTCTTGGAGGTCATGATGAGCGATGCCAAGGTCGTGGATCTTGAAGCCAACAAAATTAGTATTCGAAGTATTCGTACAGGCGAAATGATTCTCGAGCGCCGCCTACATATGTTTGGTGGAAAAGATCCTTGGTAAGGGCATTGAGGTGGTGGCTCTCGCAGCTGAAGCGACTCTGAAGTTCAAAATCCTGGGCGAGATCTCGGACAAGGAAGAGCTTTTTACAGGACTACTGCAACAGTGCGAGGCGCAAGTGGTCACCGCAGCCGTTAGGCCACGGAAAGGCCCGTCTGAGACACAAGTGGCTTTGGATCAGCTTCTTGTGGCGGACGCTGATCGCACCGATCAGAACATACACGAGCCACCGGAAGTTTTCTTTAAGTATCTTGAAACAAAACACAAGTTCAGGGAGTGTAAAGACCCTGACAGGAATAAGTACCCGATGTAGAGGTGAACGTCATAAAATGCAATGTTGCACAAACCCTTCCAAGTGCTTGATTTGTTCCAGTATCTACGAGCAACATGCATCCAACGGGAGGCCCAAGTCGCTCGGCCTTCAAAAGAGCAGCCTACGAACTGCTGTGTCAGGCAACCGCTGAGTGAGAGACGGATATCGCCATCATATCGGATCAATACCGAGCACCCACCGGTAATGACCAGTGGGTCGCCGATGGGCCCAAAATGGTGACGATATGACAAACGGGGAATTACACAGTCCAAAAGTATCCAACGAGAGATTCGTGGTCGCAAAGTTCAACAGGGTTTTCTTTTGTAGCTGCTGCCTCCGCGGTCGATCAGTTGACGCCAGGGATGCCAGATGTGAAGACATGTCTTCAAATTGAAGGCATTTGAAGTTCTGTGAAGACATTTATTTTTGTGAAGACATATAGAAGACATTTTAAATTTTGTGAAGACTTTTGAAGACTTTTGAAAGCTGAAAAGTAATATTTATTTATGTTGTTATTCTAAACCAATATTTCAAATCTTATTTCAATTTCAGATGAAATGCGTTTCAATTTTTGTAGATGAAATTTTAAACTTTTAAAACTTTAAACTTACAAATTTATAATTTTTCGGTCTTCATATTGGCGGAAATTTTGAAGCAGTTAGTTTTTAGTTAAAATACAAATCAAATTAGATGACCACCATTTCATGGGAATTTTAGGAAGCATGCTGAACTATTGAATTAATTTCTTATCAGCAATTGTTTATATAAAATAAAATTTTCATCAACAAAATTTCTCTGGAAATTCAACTGAGTATTCTAATTTTTCAAAAATCTCCAAAAACAGAGGTTGCTTCTAGAATATTACCAAGGTTTTTTTTTTCGGAAATTCTCCCCAGAACTTCGTTAAACAGAGCTTCATCCAGAATTTTCCGCAGACTTGTCCGAAAATTTGTCCAAGCCTTTTAAGATTTCTCCAGTAGCCCCTCGGGAATCTCTCTAGAAGTTCCATGAGAATTTCTTCAGGATTTCATCAGAAATACCTTCAAAAGTTTCTCAGGAATTCTTCTAGGTGCTCCTCGGATATTCCACCTGGAGTACCTCAGGAATTCTTTCAGTTCCATGGGAATTCCTCCAGGAGTTTGCCGAATCTTCTTTTTTCAGCAGTTCCTCGGAAATTCCTCCAGGAGTTACTCGGGAATTCTTCCATGAGTTCCTCGAGAAATCCTTTCTCGGAAATTCCTCCAGGACTTCCTCGGGAATTCATCCTGGAGTTCCAAGGGAATTTCTCCGGGAGTTTCTCGGGAATTCCTTCCGAAGTTCCTCGAGAATTCCTTTAGGTGTTCCTCGAGAATTATTTTAGGAGTTCCTCGGAAATTCTTCCAGGAGTTCTTCGTGCATTCCTCCAAAAGTTCCTAGAGAATACCTTCAAGAATTCCTCGAGAATTTCTTCAATGAGTTCCTTGGGAATTCTTCTGGAGCTCCTTGGGAATTCCTCTGCAAGTTCCTCGGGAATTCCTTTAAGGGTTCCTCAGTTAATCCTCCAAGAGTTCCTCGCAAATTCTCCTAGATGTTTCTCAGGAATTCCACCAGGAGTTTCTCGGGAATTCATTCTGGAGTTCCAATGGATTTTTTCCGGGAGTTCCTCGGGAATTTCTTCAAAAGTTCCTCGAGAATTATTTTAGGAGTTCCTCAGGAATTCCTCCAGAGTTCCAAGGGAATTTCTCCAGGAGTTCCTCAAAAAGTACTTCAAAAGTTCCTCGAAAATTCCTATAGGTGTTTATTGAAAATTTTTTCAAGAGTTCCTCGAAAAATTTTCCAGTAGTTCCTCGGGAAGTTCTACATGAATTCCTCGGGATTTTTTCCAGGAGTTTGCCAACAACTTTTTCGGGAGTTCCTCAGGAATTCCTTTAGAATTCCTCTATGAGATCCTCTAGAACTCCCATAGGAATTGCTAGAAAATTTCTTGGAAAGTTTCTCCATGTATTCCTCTGAATTCTTCTAGGAGTTCCTCAGGCATTCCTCCTGGAGTTCGTTGATTTTTTCCCAGGAGTTTTTTGGGGATTTCTCTAGGAGTTTCTCGGGAATTCTTCCAGAGTTGCTCGGGAATTTCTCCTTCAGTTGCTCGGAAATTCTTCAAGAGATTCTCGGGTATGCCTCTAGGATAATACCTCTAGGAGTTTCGGAAATTGCTCCAGGATTTTGTCGATTTTTTTCGGGAATTTCCTCCAGAAGTTCATTGAGAATCCCTCTAGCATTGTCTCGAGAATTCTTCCAGAAGATTCTCGGGAAATGTTTCGAGAGTTTATCAGAAATTCATCTGGATATACCTATGAATACCTCCAGGAAATCGTCGAAATTTCCCAGGAAACTCCTGGAGTAGGTTTTCTAGGGACCAAGAGTAAATCTCGAGGAACTGCTGGAAAAGAACCTCGAAAAACGAAGGGATTCCCGAGAAACATGAACTCCTAGAATATTCACGAGGAATCCCAAAAGGAATTCCCAAGGAACTCCTGGAGGTTTTTCCGAGAAACTTTTTGAGGAATTCCTGAAGGAATTGTCGATGAACTTCTGGAGAAATTCCCGAGGAACTCCTGCAAGAATTCTCGAAGAACTCCTGGAAGGAATTTACCGAGGATTTCCTGAAGAAATTACGGAGGATCTCTTGAAGGAATTCCTGAGGATCCTTGGATGAATTCTAAAGGTACTCCTGGAGGAATTGTTGAGGATCTTTTGGAGAAAATTTCGTCGATTTCCTCCATGGATCTCCTGAGGGAACTTCCGAGAAACTGCTGGAGGATTTTTCGATGATCATCTGAAGGAGTTTTCGGGGATCTCCTGGAGGAATTCTCGTGGAGCTCCGGGAGGAATTTCCGAGGAACTCCTGGAGTAATTCCCGAGCAACTCCTGAAGGAATTTATGAGAATCTCCTGGAGGAACTCCCGAGGTTCTCCTGCAGGAATTCTCGAAACTCCTGGAAGAATTCTTGATTCGATTCAACTTTGATTCGATTCGACCTCCTAGAGGAATTCCCGATGAAGTCCTAGAGGAATTCCCGAGAAACTCCTGTAGAAATTTCCGAGGAACTCCTGGAAGAATTGTCAATGAATTCCCGATAAACTTCCGGAAAAATCCCGAGGAACTCCGTCAGAAATTTCCAAGGAACTTCTGTAATAACTGCTGAGCACTTCCTGAAGGATCTCCTAGGATCTCCTGGATGAATTCTCGAGAAATTCCTGAAGGATTTTTTGAGGATGATCTGAAGGAGTTCCCGAGGATCTCCTGATGGAATTCCATAGAGCTCCTAGAGGAATCCCCGATGAATTCCTAGAGAAGTTCCCGAAGGTCTCGTAGAGGAATTTCCTGAGAACTTGCCTAAGAGCTCCTTGAGAAATTCCCGAAGAACTCCTGAAGGAATTCCCGAGGAAGTCCTGAAGGAATTGCCGAGGAACTCCTGTAGAATTTTCCGAGGAACTCCTGGAGGAACTTGTAGAAGGATTCCTGGGAGAATTCTCGGGAAACTCAACTCCTTAAGAAATTCTCGGGAAACTTATGAAAGAATTCCGGTGGAACTTCTAGAGGATGTTTTGAGGAATTTCTGGCACAATTTTTGAGGATGTTTTGGAGGAACTACCGAGGATCTGCATGAGGACAAGCATGAGGATTTGCTGAGGATCTTCTGCAGGAATTCACGAGGAACTCCTGGGAGAATTCTCGAGGACCACTAGGGGGGATTTCCGAGGATGATCTGGGGGAATTCCCAAAAAAATCCCCAATGAATTCCCAGGGATCTTCTGAAGGTATTCGTGAGGACTTCCTGGGGAAATTTCCGAAGGAATTCCTAGAGAAATTCCTGGATTTTTTGTGGAACTCGTGAAAATAAATCCGAGGAACTTGTTAAGGAATTTTCGGAAAATCCTTATTAAAATTGCCATGGAAATTCTGGAGAGCAGCGTGCATTATTGCTGGATGACCTCACGGTATATTCCTTCATATAAATCTAAGTGAGAACATGGCATAAATTATGACTTCTAACAGTATTTTATTCTAAAGCCACAATATGGGGTGTGAAGACATGTGAAGACATTTTAACGTGCCTTGTGAAGATATTTGAAAATTTCACCTGGCATCCCTGGTTGACGCACATGCTGGACTGTATGATGGTCGTGATGACAGGGCGAAGGCCGGTGGTAATAGCGGACGACTTCTATAGCTGGGCAGTGGCATAGGAAAGCTGTTTCACGATCCAGATCAGATCCTGCTGGAGACACTGGCCATACTAGATGTCGATCTGGCTAATGTTGGTACAAAAATTTCCTTTAGCCGGAACAGAGCGGAGTCGATTGTCGACGTAACTTTTTGTAGTAGGGGATTCTGGGGTAATACGCACCACTTAAGGCAGATGCGTCCAAATGCATATAAAAAGGCAATAATTTATTGGTTTAATGCATGCATTCATTGCATATACTTTCATTCTAAGAGAAACCAAACAAAATTTCAGCCTTAATACAGTTCAGCTCTTGAAAATAACGTTTTTTGTAAAGACTAACATTACGGCTTCGTATGTTTATGCGGGGCAGTATGCACCCTTACTCGGGGTAAAATGCACTACAACAATGGGGCATGATGCACTCAAACAAAGGGGCAAGACGCACCACAACATTGAGGCAAGATGCACCGTCGAGTTTAGAAATCTATTTACTTCTTAGACAAAATGCATGTTTTATAAGGTTTTAAGACAAACAATAGCTCAATTTTGTGTGCGATTACTTACATAGCACTCATAGATATGATTACAGCTTGTTTTCTATAGGTGCGTTTTGCCCCAACCAATGGAGTGCATATTGCCCCAATAAATAGCAAAAAATAAAATAATTTAAAACATATAATTTACGTAGATTACTGTTTAAGTTATTTTTCCTATGCTTAGCATTGCCCTCAATGAACTGAATAAACACAACAGAATTAGATGTTTGGTCGATTTTCACCATCAAATCATTCGACAAACGATCGGGAAAATTAGATCAGAATCGTGCTTTTCAATTTTATTCATTTTTCTCAATAATTACGTAACGCAGATATGTAAAATTTTCCAGATGCTCATTTATTAAAACGTTCTATTAGACTGATAAGGTTTCAAAGCTCTAAAACCGATAATCCCTGAAAAACAAAGGGGGTGCGTTTTGCCTCGACAGTGCGTATTACCCCAGATGCCCCTACTAGACTAACAAGTAGTTCGACATGGGGAGCGGATGATACCTACACTCACAGCAACCACCTGGCAAGACAATTCGCTACAGTATCTACACATAACATAAGTGGAACTCTGACTCAAATTTCGTGCGCTGGTATACAGGGCATCGAAATGTCAAATGCGTTATAACATTATTACCATACCAATTTTCAGCGTGTATACCATTTTTCATTGCTGTGAAGTAAAACAAAAACTCATAGATCTAGACTGGCAGCATGTGGAGTTCTGAAATAGGAAATCCATTATGATGAAACTTTGTAAACTGAAGTCAAAAATACGTTTTCTAGCCTTAAATATAAAGAGAGATAGATATGTGAAACGTGGATGTGTTATTTCGAAGATTTCAATGAATTCATGACAAAATGAATAAGTGGATTTCCAGTAGCTAGTTTTGCGCATATCTCAGATGCCAATCTTCGTTCCTGTATTCTTTGCCAAAACTCAAATACTGGTTGGATCAGATGTTTTTGTTTACAAACATAAATAACAGTTCGACGCCTGTTATAAAAGATATAAAAGTTATGCGTACTGGAAAAGGGATACAACTTTTTCCTTCGCTCTGACTATGGAGTTCCACTTATGTTATGTGGTATGTATTTGTTCTATGTATTTGTTTATTTGCCTTCAACGTCTAATGAGCTTCACAGGATGTTCCTAATTCTAATGGGTCACGTTATCAGGATGTCGGATGGCAACCCGACTAAAATGGTTCTCGAAAGTCATCCGACCGGTACAAGAAGACGTGGAGCGCAGCGAGCTAGGTGGGTCGACTAAGTGAAGGACGAGCTGCGGACCCTACACACCAAAAATCGTTTGAAGGTTTCAGCAAAATGGTTTGCTGAAGCATAATCAGCAAACATACATTTTACTGAAAAAATCAGTAAATGGCTCGTGTTTGCTGAAAATCAGCACAATCGTCTGAATTACTGAAATTCCAGTAAATTTTTCCCGGCCGGTCGCCACCTCTTCTTCTTATTCTTCTTTGTGGTCTCAGGCGCTCGGGCCTGACGGGTATAGGGCCAGTTGCTAAGACTATATGCCCTGGTCGCCACCTCGGCGAACCACTTGTCAAAATATAACAAAAGAAAAAAAAGTTAGCCTTGTGCATCGCTTGTTTTTACGGCAACAGAAATTCAGTTTTCAGTTCAATTTGAGAAGTATTTCCAATGAAAAGTGGTTTTAAGTGAATAATTAAACAATTTTACACATTTTAACAGGTATGTATCATAGTTTAAAGAAATAATAATATAATTATTGTCAAAAATTGTTTCTCTTATAGGTGATTTCCAAGCATAAAAAATCATCAGAGGACCCGACGGCACCGGCGACGGCGGATGAGATTCTATTAACCGCCCCCGATCCAAAAATTTCACAATTTGAATGTTTTTTTTTTTTTTTTTGTTAACATGAATACAATTGTGAAAATAAAATATGTCTTTGTGTTTCTGTGCAACTAATCAGGTGATTCCAATAAACAAAAGTGGATTTTCTTTTATTTTGATTTAATTCCATCAGCAATGTGCTACCGAAACCCACGTCGGTCGAAATCACAGAGTTTTCAGTGATCGGTAAGGTAAGTACCTTATTCTAATGCTCTTAACCTATGTTTAAAAGTTGTCCTGGAAATTACTGATTCCAAAAAAGTTCGTGGAGCAATATCAGGCTGGATTCATGGGTGAACACGCTACAATAGCCAGGTTTTGCAGAATTGCCGCGTAAATTCTTGATTGCTTGGGTTTTCGGCTTGCAGTCTGAAATAATTTGCGTTGACTGATTTCGGATCATCGCCGACGTTTCAGGCCAGGTACGGGACCTTCCTCAGGGCTCGATACAACAATCAACCTGTCACAAAACTTTTTTTGAAAGCAGAAAATGTAGGGTCGTAAAGAGCCAGTCGAATAATAACGGATGGCCCAGATGTGTAGCAGACAGCGTGACCCTTTACGACCCGACATTTTTTGCTTTCAAAAAAGTTTGTGACAGGTTGATTGTTGTATCGAGCCCTGAGGAAGGCCCCAAACCTGGACCAAAACCTAGGCGATAATCTGAAATCAGTCAACGCAAATTATTTCAGTCTGCAAGCCGAAAACCCAAGAAATCAAGTTTACGGCAAGGTGATGGTCTTTTGTGCTTGCTGTTAAACATTGGCTTAGAGGGTGTACAAGGAGAGCGGAAATAAACACGAGTGGAACGATTTTCACGAAGTCCGTTCAGCTGCTTGATTTCGCTGATGATATAAATATTATAGCTCGCATTGGAGGCGATGGCGGAAACGTACATCCAATTAAAGAATGAAGCCAGGTGAATCGGATTAGTCATTAATGTGTCGAAGACAAAGTGCATGATGGCAAAGGGCTCAGGGAAGAATCAGCGCGCCCGGCACCCCGAATATCTATCGACGGTGATGAAATCGAGGCGGCTGAAGAATTCGTGTACTTGAACTCACTGGCTACCGCTGACAATGACACCAGCAGAGAAACAGTAACAAATCGAACCCTTGCAAAAGATCCCAAACGGATCGAAACGTCGGGAAAGATTTAAACAACTCGTTTTTAATTCCCACTAAGACTGCTAAGCCATCTCCCAAAGTTCCAGCAGAGAAATTCAGAGGCGCATTTTGGCATGAAATCGATGGAGCTTTCGAACGGAAGATGTTGCGTACCATCTACGGTGGAGTGCAGATGAGACTGGGTTTGGAGAGGGCGAATGAACCATGAGCTGCATCAGCTCATGAGAATACCAATCATTGTCCACACCGCGAAAATCGGGAGACTACGGTGGGCAGGTCACGTCATCAAATTATTCTCGAGAGTCATCCGACCGGTACAAGAAGACGTGGTGCGCAGCGAGCTAAATGGGTCAATCAAGTGGAGAACGATCTGCGGACCCTTCGGAGAGTGCGGAACTGGAGACACACAGCCATGGACCGAGTGGAATGGAGACGGCTACTCTGTACAGCAGAGGCCACTCAGGCCGTAGTCTGACCGGTAAGGTAAGTAATAACTTCATTTCTCTTCTGAATATACCTGATATAAAAATATAAACTTATAATTATAACTCACAGTCTCTTGAGAATTGATAACCTCTGTTATGAACTTCTACATATGAATTAATTTAAGTTTTTTTCTAGTTTCAAACAATCAATTCCACATAATAGCGATAGCTGTGAAGACACAGTCAAACCGCAAATTACCCGACATCGTTACCGTTCGGGATCCATGAGAGCGGAAGAATCTGCGAGTGCAAAGCTGCACTCCTAGTGGTTGCGTTCCACAGAAGCGCGAAAGAAAAACAACCCCTCAAGCGACAAGTTGACGGTAATTAATATCATTTTATTTTGAAATTAAAATTGATGATTGCACTGCTTGCCTCGGGGGACCACGCGGGTCCGGCATGTTCAGTGGCCTGGGTGTGAAACCAGCACCAACAACGACAGCCGTCTGGAGAGCGAGTAATCTTCGACAGGTAGAGTACTATAAAGCTTCCAATCGATTTACCAACTCGGTTAGTGCTATTGATTTCGATTTAGAGGGAATTAGGATAAAATGCGTTATAGAGAGGCAACATAACCCACCACACATGTCTTCCAATAAAACGATATTCCGTTTAAATAGTTTAAAAACTCTAATTAATCCACCTAGCGGTGATGGTGCCTTTCTCGTGCTTTAAAATACCCTTTCAACAAAACTCAAGCGACATGTTGTTGACATTGACGTAAATATAAAATGAAAACTGCTTGCTAAATCATCTCAATATGAATACATTGAATATAAGCCTAACATCCAATACTCAGAAATTATTAGACAACGATCTAAAAATCAAACCAAACAAGTGTCATGAAGCCGTAAAATATATACCCCAACTAAAATAACCGCCATCTTGAGCATTGAAACACCATCTTGGATGTTCTGGTACTCATTTTTGGACTGTGCACCTAAAATTACATAAAATAGTTGCCGTATTTAATTTTGACATGTCGTTTAGGATTTTCTGGTTACCAGTTTTGGACGAAGACCGGCAGATCTTGTGAAACAGCGCACAGCTTGGGTTTTCTGATTACAAATTTTGAATTCTGGACATATTTCCATACCAAATATGCCCATAATGCAAGAATTGAAAATCCTATAAAATAGGCGCTAACTTGAATGCTGGGCCATTATCTTGGATTTTGGACCGAACATACTTCCCATACCAAATACACTTATTTTACATAGTTTTAGAGCTCAAAATTCAATAAAACAGCCGCCATCTTCTGTTCAGGGTTGACGCGATCAATTCAACGTTGACCCATCCTGCTATAAATTTACACCTCAGGAATCAGAAATGGTACGATTTGATGAGATCGCTTTAGTTTTGTCTATATTTTGTTCTCTTTCGTGTATGAGAACTTAGACCTTTTCGTCACTGTTGTTCATACCTAAAGTTTATCAGGCCATTAAATAAAGCCACGATTTGATTTTTACTTGTACGTTGGTTCTGCTACACAACAGCTAGTCTCTAATGTAATCTAAGGCTATTTTCTTGCTAACCGTTCATTAGGTTATCAAAAAATCTGATGTGTCGTCCCAAGCAACACACATGTTATATAAAAGTTACGACAGCGCAAATTTTGGTTGTATATGTGTTTATTTGACGTTATTTCAACACAATGTTAGAATTACGTCAAATTAACTTCTATACAAGCAAAACTTGCGCTGTTGTAACTCTTATATAACATGTGTGTTGCTTGGGGTATGTATGCACAGTTAAATCCATCAGTTCTTCAGTTCCATCAGTTTTTAAATTTACTGCTTTGTCTCAGTATGAAGCATACAAGAAATTGTTTAATGTAAAACTCAGTGATATTGAATAGAGATTAATGTGTTAAATTTGTTTACGGCGGGTATGATTTTCAGAAATTGTTGCTGTGTGGGTTTGGTTCATTTTTATATTTGGTAACTTCCGGTGGGATACCCGGAACTGATTCCATGACACTGCCGGTTGTCCCAATTATGATTTGAGATTTTTTTTATTGCTAATTCTTTACCTTTGCCTAATTACCGCGATTTGATACATCGCATGTATGGGTTTGATTCACTTTTACTTTCAACCACTTTCGAAGCAACAGTCGAACCCGCAACACTGCCGGGAATCTAATGTGATCTGACCCTATTTTTCCATCAGGTTGTCGAAAAGTCGTGATTTGATGTACCGCATCCATGGGTTTGGTTAAATTTTACATTTTACTACCCGGATCTGATTCCGGGTAACTACCGGCTGAACCAAATATGGTCTGACACTATTTTGTTGTTAACTGTTCATCGGTTAACCAAAAACGCTGTAAATTGAAGGTGTCACATGCAGGGTTTGACAATTTCTACGGGACTTACGGAACAGATTCCGGAACACTACCAGTTGTCTCTAGTGTGATCTAAGGTTATTTTCTTTCTAAGTGTTCATCAGGTTATCGCAAAAGCCACGGTTTGATGTGCCACATGCCTGGATTTGGTTCACTTTTACATTTGGTCTCTTCCAGCCACTCAAAACCGATTCCGAAACACTTTCTGACCGTTCATTAGGTAATCGAAAAAGCCGCTATTTGATGTGACGCATGTACGCTTTTGTTTCTCTTTTGATTTGACCACTTCGACGGGATACCCGGAACCGATTCCGGAACACTACCGGTTCAGACATGGTCTGAGATTATTTTCCTGCTCATTGTCCATCAGGTCATCGAAAATGCCGTGGTTTGCTGTGCCGCATGCATGGGGTTGGTTCAATTGTATATTTGGTCACTTCCAGTGGGACGCCAAGAACCGATTCCGGAACACTACCGGTTCAGATATGGTCTGAGATTATTTTCTTGTTCACCGCTCATAAGGTTATCGAAAATGCCGTGGTTTTATGTGTCGCATGCATGGGTTTATTTCACTTGTATATTTGGCCACTTCCAGCGGGACGCCCAGAACCGGTTCGGGAACACTACCGGTTCGGATATGGTCTGAAACTATATCCCTGCTTACCGCTCATCAGGTTATCTAAATTTCTGCGGTCTGATGTGTCGCATGTAGGGTGACTGTACCAATTATGGCACTACCTAAGGAAAACTATTTGTACAAAGATAACAAGAAGACCAACGAATGCCACCAATATGTTAAAAGATAGTTTAGTGTCCATACTTTGCAGGAAAAATATAAAAACGGAGCCAAAACTACTTTTAGTATTTATTACAGCGTGTGCCAATGATAGGAACCCTGTACCAGTTATGGCTACATTTTTTAACTTCGGTTCCTTTTCGCACTATTTGCATGCATTTCTTATGGGATTATCCATAATTGGTACACTATGGCGAAAAAGGGTACAAGGAAGCCGAAATTTTAAAGAAAATGATTTATTTCTACCATAATTTGAGCAAAATGTGTACTTTAAATGAGTGCAACCATCTTTTGTGAACGTGATCTGTTGTTCACATTTTTTTTATTGTTGATATATATCGTTAAAGGGTGAAAATCAACTATGGCGAAGAATTGGTACTATAGCCATAATTGGTACACTTACCCTATAGGTCTGTTGCATTTTCATATCTGGCCCCTTCCTGGGCTACCGTTCCGGAACACCTAAATGGCCATATCTCCGGAACGGCTGGACCGATCCGAACCATTTTCAATAGGAAACAATGGGACCAGATTCCGCGTCGAATGAACCGTCGGTCATTGAAATCGGTTGAGGTTTACTGCCAAAAAGTGATGTGAGTTTTTTTGTACACACTCACACATACGCACACACACACGCACACACATACACACACACATACACACACACAGACATCACCTCAATTCGTCGAGCTGAGTTGATTGGTATATATGACTCGACCCTCCGGGGCTTCTATCAAAAAGTCATTTTTGGAGTGAACATATAGCCTTTCCAGTACACTTAGTGTACGAGAAAGGCAAAAAGGAATTAAATCTGTTCCACTGTGGAAAAAATTTTTCTAATGCATTTACTTTAATTTTGGGCTAGTATTGAACCACTCCTTAAAACGCTCAATTTATCCCATTCTCCCAGAACTATGTGGATGAGAATGCAAAATATTCATGTTAGGTCGATCTTGGACCGCGAGTTTCGATCTCTGGCGACAACACTATTCATTGAGTTTTGATTGCGCTACGAATCGATGATGGCCCAGCCAGCCATCCAGCCAGCGCTTCGAGGATGAAGTTGATATTCAGCCAGCCATAGGTGAGGAAACTATCGACGCCGCCGCCACCTTGTCGCACTGTCTACTGGCTGTCACCGCCGCAGCCTCCGCCGGTAATCGATGATTTTCTGGTGGTTCGGTCTAGCTGCCGCCACCGTCCCAAATAAACAACAACAATCCGCGGGCTTTGTCGTTGCTCGGACCGGAGATCGACGTGTTTGCTTGGCCTTGAAAGAAATTTCGCGGTTTGAATAGCATGAAAATGACGACCGCGGAATGCTCGCGCTTGGTCTGGCGTTCGTCGGCGACATCGGCGGCGATGGTGGGTCAAATGTTAAGGATGAACAGCGGGAATTTTGATAGAGACGAATGTGGCATGTAAAGTCACAAGTGAGTTGTGTTGTATTGATCACTTGTATTGCGATGCGATGAAGAAATCATTTCATAGCCTATTTAGTGCTTTATAAACTACTATTGACGACCCCAACAACCTTCATTAGTTTGAAATTCTTAATCCACCTTGACCCATAAAGTATATTGATATGCACGTGTCTATATATTAATTGTATGTATTTTGAAAGTAATCAGAAGAGTTTATTCTATGTTTCAAAATACACCACAGCCTTTATTTAAGGTTTACAGCGATGCAGGTGTTTCCAGGATTCAGAGTTTACAAAAGAGCTCCAAATGATTTCAGAGGGGTTTTGAACGGATTCCATGGTGTTTCAAGGCGTTTAGGGAGCTTCTAGGGATTTTAAGGGTTTTCAGGGGGATTTTAGGGGTCTCTCGGGGATTTCATGAAAGTTTCAGGAAAGTTTCAGGAAAAATATCATTATTAACGTGATCTTTAACACGAGGTTAGTTCATTTCGGGACCAATCATTTTGTGAGTTTGTCTGAAGTGGTATTCGATCCCACCAGGTGCTCGGTGACAGGCATATGCTCTAGCCATTACACCAGGTCCGCTCCACGATATCAGAAGGTTTTCAAGGCGTTCCAAATGGTTCCAGGTGGCTTTCATTAGGGATTACAGCAGGAAGGAGTTGGGTCTTCACTTAGCCTAGTAGTTAAGGCTATGGATCGCCCATCCGGAGACGGCGGGTTCGATACCCGTTCTAGTCGGGAAAATTTTCTCGACTCCTTGGGCATAGTGTATCATTGAACTTTCCACACATATGTACAAATTTATGCAATGGCGGACAAAGAAAGCCCTTCAATCAATAACTGTGGAAGTGCTCTAAGAACACTAAGTTGAAGAGAGACAGGCCCAGTTCCAATGCGAACGTTTAGCCATAAAGAAGAAGAAGAAGAAGAAGAAGAAGCAGGAATGAGTTTCAACGGGCTGTCATGAAAACTTCTGGGGAGTTGCGAAGGGGTTTCAAGGCATTTCAGTAGATTTCAGGGTGCTTCAGGGATTTTATGGGGGTTTCAGTCAAGTTTACAGGAAGGGGTCTCAGGGGGCTTTCTGTGGGGCCTTAAAGTCGTTCTAACTCTTTAAAGCCGAAATTTTCCCAAGCGTTATTTTAGAGTTTTTTTACGGTTTTCTGTAGTTTTGGTGCTCAACAGCATCAAAAGGGTAGAATATGTTGCTGAATATTTTTTCTGTGTGTCCTAGGTCATCCGAACTGTTCTGGAGTTTAGATCCTAAAGTCTATGGGTGTAACGGTAACTTCTTTCATTATACGATATTCTAGGTCATCCAAAGTGTTCTTGTGTATAGATCCTAAAATCTACGGTAACTTCTTTCATTATACATTATACAAAGCTACAATTTGTAATCTATATGTCCAGTATGTCTTCCAAAAGTTCAATAAACAGTATCAGATCATTCGGGATATCCTATCAGTAGGTCGGTTCCATGGTTCCAGAGGCACGTTCTCCTCCATTTGATAAACTTGTGCCATCTAAAACTGTTCTTGAATTTAGATCCTAAAGTCTACGGGTGTAACGGTAAATTATATTATTTTACAAAGCTACGGTTTGTAATCTATCATGTCCAGTAAGCCTTCTGAAAGTTCAGTAGATAGTATCAGAACTGTCGGGATATCCTAGGTCATCAAAACTGTTCTTGAGTTTAGATCCTAAAGTCTACAGAAGTTACCGTTGACTTCTTTCATATATGCAATCTAACATATCCAGTAAATCTTTTGAATGTTCAATAAACATCATCAGATCAGCTGGGGTCATCAAAACTATGAAGATGTTTAAGATCGGGCATCTACAGCAATTGAAGTTTCTGTTTTAGCTATATGGAGTTATAATCAAATTAATTAATAATCGATTTTTGCGGCTTACCAGCCGAGTGGAAGTTTGCGCAAAAGTTACTCGTCCTCTCAGTGAGACTCGAACTCCTACTCTCTAGACAGGCGCGTTGCCAACTACAACACGAGAAGACCCGAAGATGTAGTGACCAAATTCCACTCCAATTTCTCTATTTCTCACTCACGCCAGTATTCGTAAAGTCAAGCTTTTCAGTTATGTTGCATAATCTATTATACTTACTGGAGCTTACAGAATATAATCACAGACTATGGAATCAGAAGGCTTTCTTGAAAACGTATACAACTTTATGTAAAAGAGTCACTGTGGACATCCCAAATTATTGTACCGTTTGAATCTCTTGCAAACACCAACTTTGCCGGGTTATTGTCCGGCATTCCCACAACATGCCCTGCTCATCGTATCCTTCCAGCTTTCGCTACCTTCCGGATGCTAGGTTTGTCGTAGAGTATTCGTGGTTCATTCTTCGCCGCCACACACCGTACTCCTGCACACCGCCAAAGATAATCCTAAGCATCCCACGCTCTTACGCTTTGAGAGCTTGCATGTCCTTCTCGACTCTAGGATCCAGGTCGGGCACGAGTGCTTGTAACACTACTGTCATAGCCATAGATTTTTAAGAAATGAGCTCCAGAACACTTCGGATGACTCTGAAAACACAAAAGTTCTAAGAATGCCTTGTGACCCTCAAATACTCAGTGAACATGATTGATTATGTAGGGTTAAGATTAGTAATTCTGAAATATCTCAAAGATATTTTGGAATGGCTTTGAGTTTCACAGACGTTCACGGATGTGAGTGGGTTGGACTAGGTAACGTAGCTTTCTATAGCAACAATGACGACAACAAATGCAGACTTCAAAAAATGTTTGATAAAAGTTTGTACAACATTAAATATTTTAAAGATACTGAACAATCTTGTACCGACTTTTCGTACCCTCTAAGCCGAGTACCCTCTTCAAATAAGTGTTATCAGTTTTGTACCTTTCAATTTCACCCTATTTTGCTTATCCTTTGACAGATACGCGTATTTCGACTGGTTCTATAACATTTACCCGAAAACCAGTTACCCGAAAGACATTTACCCGAATGACAATTACCCGAACATCATTTACCCGAATGCGACAAACACCCGAATGCAACTTTTACCCAAATGCGACATTTACCCGAATACGACATTTCCCCGAATACGACATTCACCCGAATACGACTTTTACCCGAATGCGACACTTACCCGAAAAATGCAAAAAATGTGGACATGGGGATCAATACGATTTGTACATAATAAATATGTTATGGCCCGGTGTCATTCAGCAGGCTTTCGTTAGACCTAATAATCCTCAGGCAGAGTGATCATCAAACACTCTGGTACAGGGCCAATTGGTGGTCAAAAAGCATTTTTAATCTGAGAATTTTGTAATATTTTACATTAGCCCGAATGCCAACCCGAATCACTCAGGAGATATGCCACAAAAAGTGAACACTTTATTAGAAGTTGATGAAACTTAATCAGTTAGAGAAGGGTAAACCTTGGGGTAATATGTAACAACGTTGTGTTTTATGCACAAGAAAGGTTTGCGAAAACGTAAGAAACAAATGCAATGCAAGTGTAACGAAGGGAGAGGTTGCAGATTCAAACATTTCGCATGATATACAGTGCGCTTATCCGATGGCCTAATACATATAATGTACTTGTCTTTTCAAATATGGATCCTGGAGAGCTCAGTATGCTTATCTAACCGGTCATTTTTGAAACTAAGGTGTTCTTTTAAAAATAGCTTGAACATTTGCTGTTAGCTCTCTCTCTCTCTTCTTGGCGTAACGTCCTCATTGGGACAAAGCCTGCTTCTCAGCTTAGTGTTCTATGAGCACTTCCACAGTTATTAACTGAGAGCTTCCTCTGCCAATGACCATTTTGCATGCGTATATCGTGTGGCAGGCACGAAGATACTCTATGCCCAAGGAAGTCAAGGAAATTTCCTTTACGAAAAGATCCTGGACCGACCGGGAATCGAACCCGTCACCCTCAGCATGGTCATGCTGAATACCCGTGCGTTTACCGCCTCGGCTATATGGGCCCTGTTATATGCTATTAGCGCTGATCCCAAATCATGTTGTTATAATTAATTTTTCCTTCTTTTTGGTATTGGCTGTTCTCTGGAGCTGGAAAATGCTGTTGCAATAAAGAATTCTCCTTCTTTCAAGCTATGGCTGTTTTTTTTTTCGAAGTTATAGTTATTGCTATGAAAACTATTAGTATTTTAATCTGAAATGTTCCCTTCTTTTAAATGTTGACTGTTCTTTCAAATAGACAATCTTATAACCATACCAGCACAAAGTTTGTTTTCATCTTTATTAATTTGGTACCGAATGCTTGGCTGGCTTTTTGATGGGTGAGAATGACCGAAAAGCCATCCAGTTAATCGACCAGAAAACATTCAGAAGATTGAGATAAATTGAACTGTTTTCACCACAACTGGACATTTAAATGTGATGCCTTTTTATTTACCAAGCTATTACATTTTATCAACACAGGCTGCTTTGAGCAACTTATATACACCTATATATACGGTCACAAATTAGCAGCCATACTGCAAGTATTCTCCACTTCTTCTAATATCTTCTATAATCTTCTTTTCAAAATAGGCTGTTCTTTGGAATTTGCATTGTCCATCCGTATAATATTGCCGAGTTGGTCGGCCAAACTGGTAATTTCGCCATTGAATTTCTTCCTTTTTATCATGAGAGGCTACTTATTCGAGTTGCGTGTAAAGAGTACGCATATCGCCTCCACTTTTGCATCCTATTCAACATCATATGCGATCGTGTGTTGGCTGGGTGCCTTCTTTAAATTGCAAACTTTTCTTTGCTTATCGAAAGAACAGCTTTTGAATCAAGGAAGGGTAAATTTCTAGAGAGAATGCTAACAACGTTAATACAAAAAATAGTAATCTGCAGTGATTAATTTTATTCAGGTATTTGCCCTGGCTGTGAATTCCTATAGCAGATCATTTCACAGAAAATTTAATACAATGTGTTCTTTAGGAACTTAACATTCAAAATACTTGTCTGAGCCACAATCCAAAATGATACATATACTTTTTACATTGAACAAAAAAATTCAATTCATTCAAAAAAAATCATAATTTGTGCAGTGATAAACTATTTGGGTAAATGTCGCTTCCGGGTAAGTGTTGCATTCGGGTAAATGTCGCGTTCGGGTATTTGTCGCATTCGGGTATTTGGCATTCGGGTATATGTTACATTCGGGTAAATGGTTTTCGGGTAAATGTCTTTCGGGTAAATGGTTTTCGGGTAAATGTTATAGAATCATTTCGACTACCACTTGTAATCTTCCTCAGTGTCAGTTATCCTGGATTATACTTAACTATTAATTAGGGGAGACTGGGGAGACTTGATCCCTTTTTCTTAATTTACCTGAAACTTTAAGAAAAACACAAAACTAGATCCGATTTCCGTACAAAATGGCAGGTAAACATCTATTGCAAGTTAATACACAACAGAAGGCCTTTAAATTATTGTTAAAGTTTTCAAAACTGTGTTTTTATGAAGGCATGTCTTATGATACATTTTTCAAAAATGGGTGACACTTGATCCCCCTTTGAGCACATGGTTTATTTAAAGGGAAAATAATCCCAGAGTCTTCCTATTCATTTTCTATTCGAGTTTTCTTGTTTTTTCGATGAATATGGAGTTTTTGAAATTGTAAGATTTCCTTAAATTTTTAAGGATATGCCGTATTTTCAAAATGGGGAGACTTGATCCCCCTTTTCTTGGTTTGTACTAAAGTTATAATTATCTGACACATTTTATCGTTGAATAGACTAGAATTCCAAGTAAATAGAGGCTTCCGAATAGAATTTTATTTTTCACATGTATAATGTGTATGTAAGTATGTAATCCTCGAGGGATCAAGTCTCCCCATGTCACTGTTGTGTATACTAAGCTGAATTAATTAAAATGTGTTAACAACAGCCTTATTTGGATAAATAAGTTTGAAAGTATTGTATTCAAACTATGTACTGTGAAATTTTGACACGATTTGGTTCAATATTCACAAAGATATTGAGATTTTTCGGAATCGCCTAAAAGATTTCTGAAGGACTGAAAACAAACCATCAGCCGTTAAAAAATAATGCAATGTTCAATCGAAATCACTTATAGCCAAAACATAGTCGTTTGTCCAGGAGTAGTTTTGGAAAAATTATGCTAGAAGAAAAATGTTTTCGATTCCGAGCAAATATGGGGGGAACAAGTCTCCCCAGGGATCAAGTCTCCTCAGTCTCCCCTACAGATACAAAACTGATTACAGAACAATGCCAACTAGTCTTTGAAAACTATTAGTAAATATGATTCATTATAAATCATTATTCAATATAGCAGGCTAGCATTGCGAATGTAGATTTAAAGTTGTGTACTCCAGGAAAGATTGGGCCTAAATTATCACAAAATTATCATGGAGTGACCCCTAAGAGTTACGAGGTTCATGGGGGTGTTGGTGTTTCAGTCAAAAAATTGTCATTAAAGTTCTGTATGGATTTCTCGAAGTTTCATATAATTTTCTAAACTACTTCGAAGATTCAAAATACATGTAGAAATTTGCAGGCTTATGAGTAGTAGGCAGATCACAAGATATTTCTTGGGCTATCTTGATGCGTGTAAAATTCAGTCAAGAAATGAGCAAGCGACGCGAGGCTTTATTCAGGATCCTAGAAAGGAGCTGAAACGAAACGTCAAATCAAATGGGGCTTGCTGAGTAAAATATCTTGACCATTCTGGGCACGAAAAAATTATACACTGAACGAAAATTACTTGAGCGATTCCGTTTGAAGTGCATACCTCGCATTATTAAAATTTAAGTTGTTTGTATAGGATATTGAAGTCTAATCTGAGCAATTTAATTTAGTTTCGTTTCGACTATCCACTTATCCGTGAGCGGTAACTAACCGATTCGGATTTTGACGTTTCTTGGGGATCGCAACCAGTTGGCGCCACTGAACGGTGGTTGAAGCGGTGAAGGTAAGAATAAACCACTTTGACTTTCCCCCAAGAAACGTCAAAATTCGAACCGATTACTTGTACCCGTCGCCACCATCACTGCTCGTGGAGATAAGTGGATACTCTATGCATTTTTAGAAAGTTGCTGTATTTCTTTTTTGTAAGAAAGTCTTATCTCAAAGAAAAAAATTACTTTATCTTAACAAAACAATCAATCAATCATAGATTGAACGAACATTCTAAAAACAGAAGCCTACGGAGACTGATGGGATTTTCTGAGGTGTTTCAAGGCGTTTCAAGATGCTTCGAGAAGTTTCAGGAGGTTTCATGGGGTCTCAGAAGGCTTCAGTTGAGTTTCAGAGAAGACTACAGGGGTTTCAAGAAGGTTTTCTTGATGTTTCCAATGCGTTTCAAAATGTTACAAAAGATGTCGGGGGTTTTTAGTAAAGTTACACGGATAAAAAATCCGGAATCCAAAGCATGACGTTATGGAATCATAAAATATGTAGCTTCATGACAACATGACCACAAGCAGAGAAGAGAAGGTCATCTCCCGAGTCAGAAATTGATAAATATTTCATGCTGTTGGTCGCGACACCTAGCGGTTGAAGCCACACTTTTTACTCGCAAAATTTCAACCGTGTTGACTCGAATAAGCAAAGTATTTCGGTGGCAGGTACATCAACTCAAAAACTGATTCCCAAAAAAATGTGTTTAACTAGAATGTATTTCGGGGACACAGTCAAAGTTGCTTATCTCTTAAAACCGTAAATAGGGTACGCGATACAATAGTGATGGGAATATGTATGAAACCGTTATTATAATCAAGAAAAATTGTTAAAACACCATTATTATGCTTTATAACAGCCTGCAATTGCAAAAAACATCTTTGGTACGTGTACCATATTATTGCAATAGTGGTCGAAACAACAATTGATATGCTCTCAATGAAACAAAATTTTGAAGAATAAGATAATTTATCATCGATATGACGTCATCTGTTCATTAATTTTGATTATACCTGAAATAATCAATACACTTTGATCCACGCAGTTGTTTTGACGTTTATACACGATGGAAACGAAATGGGCAGAAACAAAATAAATCGAGTCGATTTTTCACGCCTAAAATTAATCACTTTTCGTGTGTTCGGTTTGTTCTGAGATGCCCTTCTCTTCTCTGCCACAAGTCATGAAACCATGCCGCTGAGTCATAGAATTATGTCGCTGACTCAGAAAATTATAAAACAGTGGCATGAAGCAATGCAACAAAGCAAACGGATGCGTGCTTTGTACTAAATGCCACCCATCAACGTCGTCACCACACGATCCATGCACACTGTCAGTAGACTATGTGTCGCTGCGTTCACACCAAGTCCGTCGGTCGGTGGTAAAGTGTTACCTCGGCCGCAAAGACGACCGATCTTGTTTGCATCGTGTACGGAAGCGAGCTTCACACCCATTCTGATTGGCTGTATTTCGTGGTAAGACAAAGTATTCTTTAAATAAACAAAAAGTGTATGAATAACTCCATCCTTATTTTTTTTTCAGAACAATACTACGGAGTGAGCACCCCGTTGAGGATCTTCTGCTGCAAAAAAGGAAGGGCTTTTGGTTTGCATGCAGAAACCTCCCAGAATAGACGTTTTTCTTCATTACCTATGACGGCGCCTTATTCAAATCACTGATTAGAGGATCAAAATTTCTTTCGCATCATGCTTCATAAATTATACTAAACATAAGAAATGTAGCGCCGAAGCTATGTCACGGCAAAACTCGTCATGATATCATGCCGATCTTTTATTGTGTATATCCATAACATAAAAATACACATTTATCGCCCAATCATGACGCATTTCGTCACGAGGGTTACATATGGTTTTGTGAGGGGCTTCAAAATGTGACAAGGCTTTCTAATGGATTACAGGGGGTTGCAGGGAGTGAACTTCAGTAGAGTTGAAGAGAAGTCTGCTGGAATTTGAATGCATCCCAGGGGGTTTCAGTGGGTTCCGAGAGCTTCTGTAGAGTTTAGGAAAAGGCTACGGTATCTCTGAGGATTTAAAGGCATTTGAGTGGATTTCAGGAGGCTAAATGGGGATCAAGAGGTCTTTGATACTTGGTAGAGCTTAAGTTAAGCCTACGAAGGTCTGAAGGATGTTTCTAAGAGGTGTTTCAAGGCATTTCGGGAGATTTCAAGTAGTTTCAAAGGGCTTCAGTAGAGTTCGAGGAAGGATTACGGGGATGATTGAATGGTTTCAATGCGTCTCGAAGAATGTGTTTTATTGGATTTCAAGGGCTTTTAAGGATTCAGAAATTTAAGGAAGTCTACCGTCGTCTCAGGGAGGTTTTCTGATGGGTTTCTAGACGTTTCGAGAGGTGACAAGGTGGTTTCAGCAATTCGTTCAGGACTTTGTTTTATAAATCCATCCGGAATTGCTCTGTCGAATGACCATTGAATTTGTACCGCGATTCTGTTGCGATTCGTCTTTAAAGTTCTTTTGAGTTTTTTACATAAACCCTCCCCTTATTTCAACCGGAATTCACCTTGGGACTTCTTTCGGAGAGCTTCCTTGTACTTTTAACGGAATTTATCCAAGATATTTGTCCGGAGGTTTCCTCGTGACACATCTTCCGAAGTTTCTTCATGGAATTTTGCTGGAATGTGTTCCGTAGCGTTGGGCAATTTTGAATCGATGTTCGCAATATCGATGTTTTTGTTTCGATTAATCGATTTTTTGAATCGATGTTGAAGCACCACAAAATTGAACGAATCGATATTTTATATTCGATTTTTCTTTCGATTCAAAAATATTAAATTTTTATTTTTCTTCAGAATGCATTGTCTCAACAATTTTCGACACAGAGTCGTAAAATCATTGGCGCAGCCAGGATTTTTTTCTGGAAGGGACCCAGAATATGCAACTAGGCATTGCAGTTTTGAGGAATCAAAATGACTGTTTTAGATTTGCTTCTAGTTTCGCAATCCATATATGAGTATGGACAATTCCTCCGGAATTTTTTCCCTAGCTTGCTGCAATGATTCCATCTTGAATTCCTCCAGAGATTTCTTTAAGATTTGTCCTGGGATATCTTTAAAGGTTCCTCCAATGATTGTTCTAGTGCTGTTTTCATGGTTTCCTTTAGAAATTTCTCCAGAGATCCTTTAAGGTATTTCTGCAGATATTCCATCAGAGATTTCATCAAGGATTTCTACATATATCCCTTCCAGAATTCCATCCAAGTATTCCTTCAATAATTCCTCCAGAAATTACCTCAGACATGGATTTCTCCAAATTCCTCTTTACTTACAAGCTACCTCCTGGGGTTTCTTCAGTAACTACTGCAGGGATTGCTCCAAAAGTTCCTCTACGTACTCTTTTTGGGATTCCTTCAGGATTTCCTTTGGAATTTCAGCCATGTCTTCAGTACTTCCTCCTGAGATTTCTTCCGAAAATTTTCTTATAAGTCCTAGAGAAATTGATCCTTGGATTTCTTCAGGAATTCTTCCTGGAATCTCTCCAAGAATTTCTCAAAGGATTCCTCCAGAATTTTGTCCACGATTCCTCTGGGAATCGCTACATGGATTCCTCTAAAAAAATCTTACAGGGATTCGTCCGGAAATCCTGTAGCAATTTCTCTAGAGATTCATACAGATCCTTCTAAGATACCTCAAGAAATTCCTCTAGAGATTACTCCAGGAATTCCTCCTGCTCCAGTAGTTCTTCAAGGAAATCCTCCAGGAATTCCGCCAGAGACTTCTCTAAGGATTCCTCCAGGGATTTCCCATGGAATGTATACAGCCATTCCTTCAGATATTACTCTAGAGATTTCTCAAAGGATTTCTCTAGAGATTTCTCCAGGAATTCCTACACGCATGTCTCCAGGAATTTCTCCAGTGATTTCTCCAGGCATTCCTTCAGGAATTATTCTTGGGATTGCATCCCTCCAAGAATTCCTTTAGGAATACCTCCACAATACATACGGTAATTTCTCCAGAAATTTATCCAAAAAATCCTCCAGAGATTCTTTCAGAAATGTCCCCAGGAATTTCTCCCGGAGTTTATTCAGGAACTATTTCAGGTATTCCTCCAAGCATTCCTCCAGAATTTCATGCTCTGGAAATTCCACCAAGAATTTCTCCAAGGATTACCCCAGGTATTTCTCCAAGAATTCCTCCAGGAATTCCTTGAGAAATTCTTCCTTCAGGTATTATTCCGGGGTTTCTTCCAGGGTTTCTTCCAGGAATTCCTCTGGGACTTCCTCTAGGAATTTCTCTAGGGATTCCTCCATAAATAATTCTCGGGAAATTCCTCTAGAAATTTCTTCATATATTTCTACAGGGATTTCTCTCAGAATTCCTCAAGAGATTCCTCCAAAGATTAATTCAGGGATCTCTTCAAGAATTCCCCTAGGGAATTCTCCATGAGTTCCACCAGGAATATGCCCAAAAGTTCCTCCAGGCATTGCCAAAAAGTCCTCCAGGAGTTCTTCCAAGATTTTTTCCATAAATTTCTCTAAGGAATTCCTCAAGATGTTTCTTTTCCAGGGAGCTTCCTCCAGAAGTTCATCCAGGGATTCCTTCAAGATTTATTCCAGAATATGCTCCAGGCATTCATCCAAGAATTTCTACAGGGAGTCCTCTACGAAATTCTCCTGGAATTCCTCTAGGGATTCCTTCAGGGTTTCCTTCAGATATTCCTGCAAGGATTCATCCAGGAATTTCTTAAGGAATTCCTCCACGGAGTCATCCAGGAATTCCTCCACGGAGTCATCCAGGAATTCCTCCACACAATTCCTCATGTACAATCTCAATTTATGATATAAAATAAATCATCTCATGAACTTGTACTCCATGCTGCAAACGGATCATTTAATGGTTTTGTAACATTTTATAATATTGAATCGATGTGAAAACATCGATTCAAAGCTTTCGATTAAATCGGTGAATCGATTCTCCTGGACCATTCCGATTCGATTCACAAAAATCGATGTCTCAGCCAAACTTGCTCAATGCTAATGTTCCGGGTTTCTTTCCTATAGGTTTTCCAAGATTTTTCCAGTGCAGTGTTTTTTCGGGATTTCTTCAGAGGTGCCCCCGTTATTTCTCCAAAAATGCATACTGAGATTTATTCCCAGATATTATAGTGCGGGCCCATATAGCCAATGTGAAGCGCATAAATTTTACCTTGGATTTTTTCCACAGGTGCTCCAAGGAATTTTGCTGACGTTTATCCTAAAATTTTATCCACGCATCCTCAAGATTTCTGTCAAAGCTTCTCCTGGGATTTCATGTAGATTTTTTTCTGAGCATGGTCCCAGTATTTCTCCTGCGATTCCTTTCAGAGCTTCCCTTAAAAGTTTTCCTAGATTGATAACACTAGTTTACAGCATTTTTGAACTCGGTAAGCTGATAATCATTTTTGGTGTAGAATCATGCCCTGAGTTCGAAAAAGCGAAAGAAAAAAATTACAGTAGATCGGATTTTTTTTCGACTTTCCATACAAGGTTGATGATTTGAAATCGATTTTTGTTCTATTTTTAAGCAAAGTCGCTCACTTCAAACATCTCATTCTCCGTAATCAATGCTCCGATCGAGCTGAAATTTTTACTTTAACTCACCTACATATGTTTTGTCGAATAAACGTCGAGAGAGATTTTTTAAGTTGTTTTTTTTTCTTATTGAAAAAAATACATTTCTTCAAAAAATTTTGGGAATTTTGCTAAAATTTAAGAAGATAGTTCCTAAAACTCGCCAATATCTTGAATTTCATCAATCTGACGCAAAACATGTATTCAGATGATCGAATGGTATTATATTCAGCTTTTAATTTATGGAAAAAGATTATTGGTTGAACAAAACGCAATATATTTGAATTTAATTGTATGATTACCTTATTCGACACGAATGCCACTCTAGTGGTAAAGTGTCTTTAATAAACTAATAATAATAATAATAATTTGAATTTAAGTAAATTACATATTTTGAAAAGTTGCAAAACTCGATATTGAGCTTAAACTCAAAAACTATTCTACTTAAAAATTTTTGAAGGTCGGTTTCGAAATCAGCACTAAATTGTGCTTCAAAAATGTTGGTCGTTGACAGAAGTTCACAATTTTCGTTTTATTTTGTAAACTTGTGTAAGCAATAGTTCCTCCCAGGCTTTTCCTAAAGTTTGTGCTGAGATTTCTATAGCAGTTTTCCCTATTTTTTCCTACATTTTTCCCCGTATTTCTACGTGGTACCTCTTGCGATTTCTCTTAAAGGCTTTCCCAGAATTTCTCCTTAGGGGCCGTCCATATACCACGTGGACAACTTAGAGGGGGGAGGGGGTTTGAGAAATGTCCATGCTTGTCCATGGGGAGGGGGGTAGGGGTCTGCCAAATGTCCACGTGGACAGCAATCATGTAAGAAATAAAAATGATTCATCAACGCAACGAAAGAAATTTTACGTGTTTTAGTTGGCAACGGCTATTTCAAAAATGAAGTCACAGCTTTACATACCAATTTTTATTTACTGTAGCAAAATTTCTTGAAAAATTATCAGAATTACGAATTACTTACTAAAAATACTAAGCAAAATTCTGGAGTTTCAAAAGTGTAGATCTTAACAGTGTTTTTATTTGAGATTTTGTTGATATTTTGAATGAATTCTTCGAAGCTTTATACCAATTTTAAAAAGTACTTCGAAGATTTATAATATCTGTAGAAATTTTAAATTCATGATATTTTATAAAACTCAACATATCTTTACATGAAAAAGATGGATAAATAATTAGTGAAATTAGTTGAGTTTCATTGAATATCATTAATTGACCACACGGATTGATATACCGAAGACTTTACCCTTAAGTCAAGTCGTTTAAATTCATGTCAAGATACTTTGCAAGTTTACAACAAAATGTTGTCTTGTAATTTCTTCTAAAACTTGAGATACTTTATGAGACACTGCAGTGCACTGTACTGCCATTTTGGTGGTTGTGATTGCTTGAAAATTTTTATGTGGTCATTTCAGTACTCAGTCTGGTTTTCTTGCAATCGTTTTAACTTCTTCCCCGCGCCTAGCAATCTCATTAATGTAATAATATAGTTTCCAATATTAGTTGATTTTCGTAACTTTTTCTACATATAAACATTGTCACACTAAAGACGGATTGAACCGTGCAAAAATCATGCTGATCGGTTCATCCGTTCGAGAGTTTTGTTGCCTCAAAGATACGTCAAACAAACATATAGATAGAGTAAATTCAAAAACATATCACTATGAGTGAGTTTTGGAATTATGGTCTTTCAAAATCTTACTAATTCTTGTTTTTCTGGGCAAATTCATAATAGAAAAAAAATTTAAAAAAAAATGTCATAGTGTTCTAAATATCGTAGAATAAAAGTCATCTAAAAATATGAGACAACCATGGATCAAACAAACATCAGGGACATGGAAACCTATGTTGACATGTTAACATCAATTGATAATTCTGTAATACGAAAGATATGGAATACTTGTAATTAAAAAAAAATATGCACAGTTAAATGTAGGGCATGATTCTCTGTAGTAAAAAAAACTTAAAAAATAAAAAAAAAAGTTTTTTTTATAGAAAAAAAAAAATTTCTCTGAAGTCCACGTGGACATTAGGGGAGGGGGGTAGGGGTCAGTGAAAAGTCCACGCTTGTCCACGGGGAGGGGGGAGGGGGTCAAAAACCACGATTTTTCTGTCCACGTGGTATATGGACGGCCCCTTAAGTTCTTCCCGGAATTCTATTGGAGTTTTGACCAGGATTTCTCCTTAATATCCTGCGCGTATGCAAATGCAACAACCGATTGCTACAGTCACGTCAGATCGTACCGAGACGGCCGTCGGTAGCGTTCCTTGCTTATGACAAAGAGTAGTACTCCACCACATCACACGAATCGGTATGGTAACCCAATATACCCTAAACTTCCTCTTTGAATCCAACAAACTGTCAGATCAAAGCCCGATTCCGGTGGTTAATTGGAAATAATGGTCATCTCAAATGCCTTAATCGAAAAGTGAAGCACACCCAATTAGCACCGGTACGGATAGTAAATGTCCAACTGAGGTCACAACAGACAGGAAATTAAACCAGACGACACCCATTGGAGATTGAATAATAATTGTTTACTTGATCGATGATGCGAATTGTGCAAGAACCAAGCGAAACTCATACGCTCACGACAAAAGGCCGCTTCCAATGGATCACAACAGAAGACGGTGGAGAAAGAAGGCTCCATCGACGCGATTCATACACCAATTAGCTATATTCGGATGTTGTTGTCTGCACAAAATGGACAACCTTGACAAAGGGGGAGTCACTGATCACCGGTAAATTAAAGTTGTCATCGTCTTCATCAGAGGTTCCAATTTATTCGATCGTCACAGCTGATTGTCGATGTCGGCCGGTGTGGTCCATCCAAAACCGTAATAATGAGATGTCCGACTTGCCGGCGGCCGATTAGCGTTGTCTTCGCAGTGTGAACTAGTCACAGCAAGAGACACGTGTCAATTATACGATGCTCGAATTTGAATGTCAACAAGCGACCCTCGAGTCCTCCGGGTGGAATGCAGAAGATGACCCTTTTGCTGTTTTTTGTTAGGCTATTAAATAATTATGTTGGTGGTAGCATAACGAATTTGAAGCGGCAGGTGATTAGCCCTGAAAACGAAACGGTACACGCGCGGACAGAGCAGCCTGATAAAGGGCGCAGATCAACAGAGCCGGTTGGCGACGCAGCGGTGTGCAGCGAGAGATCTTCTTTTTTTATGGCGCGTGTGAATAAAACGGTCGAACAAATGCTACACATACTGCTTATCGAAAATATATGGTCGCATAGTTTTTATAAATAGACACCAAAGTGAACGAAGTGGACGAAGGATTCTTCGTCATCATCTGACCCATGGGACCCTGGGTGCATTAACCCATATCCTCCCAGTGTCCTATTTATAGAATAGATGCCCCGAATGCCCAGCGTCCTATAAATAAGACAGTCCTTTTGATGTGAATATCTCCAGAATTATGCAAAATTTTAGAATACTTTCTTCATAGAAGATGCTCTCCACATCCATACCTTGCTCAATATAGTTTATGACTGATTCACTAGGTGGCGTAAACGATGCTGCAAAGATTACATATTGTCACGATCTATAAGCTTCATTTCCAATGCGAAAAAAAATCCCTGTAATCTTGGCAATGGGAAATAATTTATAGTTCATTTCTTCGGCAGAGTTGTTAATCAATACATACAAAAATCGATGTATGTATGATTGTATGTTTATATGCTTGTATGTTTATATGTTTGTGTTTGTCTATTTGTATTTTTATTTGTATGTCTTGATATAATTCTGAAATGCGTCAAGAAATTTCAATCAAATTTGGCATACATATTCCTTAGGATGTGGAGGTCCCAACTAACATTTATTGTGAATGTAAACGTTAACAAAGCGTCCTCAATACGGCTTGATGCTGAGTTACTGTGTTGTACATATGGAGGGAAGCTTCTATACAAGCCCTATACCAATGAATCTGGCAAACTTAATCCACATGTATATGCTGTGCGAGCAGCTTCTATGCCACCAAGTCATAGCTCTTTTATCAGCTCCTATGTAACTACTAACTGAAAAACATCTTGCGAAGGCGCTTTTTCAGCCTTTTCACAGTTGTTAAATAATAGTTATACGGCATCCCCAAATTAATCGATTAAATATAATTAGGTTATGGATACCGTGACGCAATGTGGAACTGCAATTTTCGCATTTAAAATTGAATAATTAAAGTACTTGCCGCTACTTGGAATCGAACTCCCGATCTCCGTATCCACTGGTCCCGATGATGTCCTCGCTGCTGCACTGCTATATATATAAATAGCATAGAAAATAGCCCGTTTTGTTTTATTCCAGACAAGGCTTCATAATTGTGCCACAAGAAATCTTACCCAGCTTCATCTTGCTGCAAAAGCTTGTGAAACGTCAAACGCAATAATGTTTACATTGAACAAGCTGTGTGGTTGTGCCAACAGGTCCTTCGCCACAGCTGCTAGCTGAAAGAGTGTTCTTTAAGCAGCTACGAAGCGCTGCTGTTTTGTGTATTTGGCAACATTACAAAACGTACTGTATAAAAGTAGCTCTTTTATTGGCAGCAACTCTTATTCGATTTGCACATCTTTCGACAAATCTTCCGGAGTTGGATTAAAGTGCAATAAAAGCAACCCAAATAATTTCACAGCACAGAGATGGATAGCTGTAAAATATTTGTGTAGTAGCTATATATCCCGCTCAAAGTTTGTTTTGACAATAATGTTTACATCCAACAAGCCGTGTTGGTGTACCAACAGTTTCTTTATTACAGCTTCAAACTGTAATGATATCGCATAACGGTCTTCTAAGCGCTGGTGGTTTGTGGATTTATCAGTATTACGAATAATACTGTAAAGTAGCAGCTGCTTTGTTAGTGGTGACTTCTATTCGATTTGTTTAGGTTTTCCCATCTTCCGAGAAATCTCCCGGTGTTGGAATAGAGTGCAGTAAAGGCGGCCCTAGTGACAAGTGATTGAATTCTGAAAATCGAGTTTGTATGGTGCTTGCTTTGCAGTCGTGTATTGACTTTTGGTTTATATTTGAAAAGCTTTCGTTTTATTCAGCGTTGACTGCTACAATTCGACGGTTACACAACAGAAATTGAAGCTTAAAGCGTTGAAAATGTTAGTCGGGGTGGTAGTAGGGGTACTGGAATTCAATATGGCGGTTTATGTTCCAAGATGGCTGCCAAGGCTCCAGAATGTATGCTGTTTAACGGCAATGCCTCGGATACTATGCAATATGGGTGTCTCGATCGGGCTTCCTGAGTAGAACTCAAAAATTGATGGAAACCCAGGCGCAGCGGACACGGTTTTACTACCGTTCGACCGGATTATATCCCTCCCGGGGTTCACGTGATAAAGGCGAAGAAAGATTACACGGGTTTTTCTTTGCGAAGCAACTTTACTTCATCACGGACTAGTACGGACTAACAATAACAAACATTTATAGATGCAATTCATTGGCATTTCTGCTTCGTCAGCTGTCTCATAATTCCACACACACATATCCGAACACATCGTCATCGTCAGTCGCCGTCATTAACCAGGGGGCTGTCACTACTATACTCCAACACTCCTCCTTAGTGCAGCCCACCTTCCTCTACCGGTCTCCTCCTCGATGAAAGAACTATTGCACCAAATAATACAAACCGTCCATTTTCATTCCAACAGCAACTACGACACCCGCATCCATTATGCGACAATCGTTTGGACCAAACTGCACACAGTAACCCTCGTCAGTCATTCGGCTCACCGACAACACATTGCCAGCTAACCCAGGAACATACAATAACTCTTTGATTTTTATTTTCACGTATTCACCTTCTAGCCCACGCCCAGCGATGGTTCCTTCACCATTCCTTCTAGCTGTTAGTCCTCTTCCATCTGCCAATTTCACCTTTTCAGCACATGGACTCCACCAGTCTAAATTCGCGGTCGAACAAGTCATGTGCTTAGAGCTTCCACTGTCAATAATCCACTTATCAGTTCTACACTTATCACTTCCTTTTGGCACCGTGAAGCACACTCCTCCGTCAATGCTGCCTCCTGGATCCGGACACTGTACCGCCATCGACTTTTCTTGTTCTTTTAACCTCTTCTCTTTTGTTCTTTCCTTCAGCAAACCTGGACAATGCCACTGAATATGCCCTTCTTGCCCGCAGTAGTAGCACGTCTGGATACTTCTTCGTTTTTCTGGCAACACTGTTGACTTCATGGCTTTCACTTGAACGTTTTCTAGTTTTCTGTCTTCACACCTTCTCCGCCACTCATCCAGAAGCTTCCCCTTCACATACTCCAATTTTAGGTCAACTTCCGGTCGGCCCTCAAGAGCGGTTACGAGCGGGTTGTACGATTCTGGCAAACTTGAGAGTAGAATCGCAACAACCAAGTGCTCTTTCAATGGCTCTCCCATTCTTGCCAACCGGTGAACCAACTCCGAAGCCTCTACCAGATGGTCGGACATTTTCCCGTCTTCGTCTAGCCGCATCGAACATAGTCGCCGTAAAACTTGAATTCTATTAGTTAACGACCCTCGCTCATGATATCCCTGCAGCTTCTGCCACATGTCATTGGCACTAACAGCATCCAAGATGTGGCTCAACTGACCATCCTCCAAAGCCAATCCGATAACCGCTCGAGCCTGCTCATCTTTTCTTCTCCAAGCTGCTGTTATATCCGCCGATTCGGGTTTTGGAGCCCTAACCGTCGACCACAGATCTTCTCTCATCAGCATTAGCTCCATCCGGAATCTCCATGTTCCCCAATTAAAATCATTCAACCGGTCAAAAACAATCTTCGCCTCCGTCATTATTATTTTTCGTTTCGTTTTACGCTTCAGCTTTCACAACTTGTTTCAAATAATGTCCGTTTTGAACCACTGTGCGCGTTCTTTCCAATTCAACAACACAAAACACAACAGTCATCTATACCACTTCAGTTCATTGTTCCGCTAGTTCATTTCGGTGTCACAAACAGCACAACACAGGATGGCGAAAAACAAGATGATTACTTGCCGAATGTTTCTGCACACTTTTCGGCGTCACAGCCGCTAGTGCCGTGCTCCTCCTCGAACAAAACCAATTAACTCACAACATATGTCCGTAACTAGTAACACGTTGAAAGCCCGATAATATCACCGATAGCATTTTTCCCAACATAAACTTCCTTCAACAGCAACACATCAGTTGCATCATCCGGGGCTTAAAAGAAATCTTCAGATCGTTCATAGAACGCACTTCAATCAAACTGCCATTTCTTCTGACACGTTTTATTTCACTTTCTTCGCGCAATCTGAGCCCATTACCTGATGGAAACCCAGGCGCAGCGGACACGGTTTTACTACCGTTCGACCGGATTATATCCCTCCCGGGGTTCACGTGATAAAGGCGAAGAAAGATTACACGGGTTTTTCTTTGCGAAGCAACTTTACTTCATCACGGACTAGGGGCTGTCCATAAACCACGTGGTCATGAGGGGGGGGGGGGGGGGGATTCGGCCAATGTGCATTTTGTATGGACGAATAAAAAATTTTGTATGGACTAATGACCACGCGGGGGGGGGGGGGGGGGGTTCCCAAAAGAATGACCAAGTGGTTTATGGACAGCCCCCTAGTACGGACTAACAATAACAAACATTTATAGATGAAATTCATTGGCATTTCTGCTTCGTCAGCTGTCTCATAATTCCACACACATATCCGAACACATCGTCATCGTCAGTCGCCGTCATTAACCAGGGGGCTGTCACTACTATACTCCAACAAAAATGAACATCCGACGCCATTTTGAAATCCAAGATAGCGGACCATACCCAAGATGGCGGCCAAGGAATGGTAGTTTGAGCTATAATACCATGCAATATGGGTATCTATCGATCGGGCTTCATGAGTAAATCTCAAAAATGAATATCCGACGCCATTTTGAAATCCAAGATGGTGGCCACGGAATGGTAGCTTGAGCTATGATACCATGCAATATGGGTATCTATCAGTCGGGCTTCAAAAATCGATATTAGACGCCATTTAGAAATCCAAGATGGCAGCCACGGAGTGGTAGTTTGAGCTATGATACCATGTAATATGGATATCTATCAATCGAGCGTGATGAGTAGAAGTCAAAAAATGATATTCGACGCCATTTTGAAATCCAAGTTGGCGGACCATATCCAAAATAGCGGAGGATTCCTACTGTGATTCCTTAAGGGATTCCTCCCGGAAGGTTTCATTCAAGCGTTCTAGTCAGCATTCCTTTAGGGATTACTGCTGGAGTTCGTTCAAAGAACCCTTGTGGGAATTCGTAAAGGATTCCTTTAGAGATCCTATCTATCAAAGATGTCTGTGAATCTTGAGAATCTTGCGGGATTCTTTTAGGATTCCTTTCATGGAGTCCAGCCGAGCTTCCAGCTAGGATTCCTTCCGTGACTTCTTTAAGGATCATATCAGGGATTCTGCACGGGACTTATTTGTGACTTTCAAGGATTCCTTCCGAGCTTGAATTACAGCTCGAGAGTGGAAGAGTAGGAGAAAAATAGAGAAACAGAGAGAAATAGGCTTTTTGATGCTCTTAGATATCTTCAGTAAACCTTGATGTCATCTGACAGTCATTTCTTATTTTGCTTTAGTAGTTGTCCTCTCTTTCACTAATTATAGATGCATTGTATTTATACGGATCAGAATGCAACGATAGTATACAATTTGTGCTAAAATAGAGCTTGAAATAATGATCAGATGTCGAGGACCCACACAGAAGGTATTTTTTGGAACTACACCATAGACTTCCATGTTCTTTTTTGTGAAATCATGTTTATTTTATTGGAACTTGACTGTTGATAATATTTTTTTTTTATGCAAATTACAATTGTAAGACGCCTTAGGCGTTAGTGGGTTAAATATAGGTTTCTCTTTCGAGATGCATTATCGTTATTATGTAGCTAATCCATAAAGCATAGCCTGAACGTGGTAGTTTGGGTTGTTCTTGAGAAAGGCTACTTTTGAATTGATGACGTTTGAAAAATAGTCGAATTATTATTTCGGCCTTTTGTAATATCATACTTATGTATTTCAGCCTTTTGTATGCAATTCTCAATTGTAATTGATAGATCAAATTAAATTTAATTTTTGGGTTGGTTATCATTTTTACTGTAGCCGAAACTCACACTATCTTTTTCATGTAACTTTGATAGTGCCCAGAACATCACCATGGAGTAGTACAAATATAAGTGGAGAAACCCTGTAGAGTATATCTGGTTGAAATTTAATATCAAAACATGGAATAATGTTGAACCTGGGCGTGTTAGTAGAATACCTGTAAGTACGAGACACTAAAGACGACATTAAAGGTGAGGTCGAAATACATATCAGTCAAAAGATGCAAATTCTCAGTGGAATTAAAAGGAACAGTACTTAACTCGATTTTCATTTTTAAACATGCAATATTTCTGAAAATTTAACGTATGGTGAGTACGTAAAGAGAGCTTGTGGGGTACTGAATGGAAAATTCAATTGCTTTATCACAAATCATTATCGGTGTTAAATCTTACTTCTACAGTATTTTAACATTTGGTTATGCTATACATAGTGAGCACTCTTTATTTGATTTGTTTTAGAAAATTAAACTTGAGAAATGTTGAACACTGCAGTTAAAACTACATGAAAATACAAGGGCCGTGCATACTTTTAGGCGCTTATCGGTTCAGATTTTTGCCCCAATTTTTAAGCCCCTTTTCTATTCTTTTTGCGTGATTATCGTCTCTTTTACTTGTTTAGAGCTGTATTGTATCTATACGGATCAGAATATAACGATAGCGCAGAAGTTTTGCTGAAATAAACCTTGAGAAAACTATCAGATATTGAGGACCTACAATGAAGAATTTTTTTTTGGAACTACACCATAGACTTCCATTTAGTTCGTCAAACCATGCTCGTTTTATTGCAACTTGACCTTTGATAACAAATTTATTTAAAGATTTAAATTGTGAGACATCTTGGGCGTTAATGGGTTAAGCAGGAACATGTGAAAACTAATACTGGTAGACGCTTCTTCCAGGCTGTCGACTCACTGTTAACTTCTACCCGAAAATCCGCCCAATGAACATGTGCTTTCGCAAAGCAGTCTACAATCAAACGCACCTCGGCACGTGGGCCTTGTACGCTTGTTAGTTCAAGAAGATAACAATCATTGTTGCTGCGCTGCGCTGCGGCCCCAATTGCAGGCTTCATCTCTCTTGCTGTGCTGTGTAGTGGCCACCGTTGTTCTGTCGCCATCGAAAGGAGGACGTCTTCCGATGAGATGGTGTTGTGCGCAGATGATTTGGAGATGCTGCACGGTGAAGGTTGCATTTTTTTTTTGTTTCTACATTTCTGGGCAGCTAAGTTCCCTCCCCTTCTTGGTAAGCTCTCCCTTTAGGTTGAACGAGTCTAACGCCACACGAGCTGAGAGTTACATATGCCAATGAATGAAAGTGTGAAACATCTCGCATGTCAATCCGATGAGTTGAGCTTACGCAGTTTCAAGTGAAGCTCGTGCGTAAAAGATGGTACTGGATCAGGGGTACTACCGCGATACAGAAATAGATGGGAACATTTCTTATTGTTATTTAGAGCAATTAAATTCGAACTGATTAGGATTATTCTGAGAATTTTATTATATATGTTGTAATACTCGTTGTGCATTGTGCAATGTTATATAAAGCAGCAAAAGCAATTCATTATTACATAAAATGTTGTAGCTGAACAAATAATTACGTAGAATGTGAAACGTTACATCAACTTGTGCTGTCCGGTGTTAACAAAATTTATGCAAAGATATCCTGATTTAATATTGAGCGATTGAAAGTTGCTACTCGAATGCTTCTACATAAAATATTGTCAACATAATAAAAAGCTACGCCATGTTTAGATCACGAATAGTTTGAAATGTATGTTGAAAATCAATGACTAATATAAGCAAGCTTTGAATATTTAAAATAAGTGCGATGATGCCACGATTATCTCATTAAGCCGAAATCTAACACCACAGAGTCACCAGATGACTTCCGCATACTATCGTTTTACTTCTGTCACTGATGGCAGCGGTAGATAATTAAAGACAGATTAAATCCTCTGTATCCCCAGCGAGCACACCAATGGATGATGGTACCCATCCAATGAAGCGTTCAACTTATCCAAGGTTCCGCCACTTTATGCTTCTTCACCGTTCGGCCACAGAGATCATGATTCCCAAGTAGCAACAAACTATTCAGAAGCTCTTGAGCTTGCTGCTCATAGCCGCATCGTTGGAATCCTCTTGGCAGGAGAACCTCCTCAACTTCAAAGGTAGCTGCTAGCTGCCTTGTACATTCACATTCTAAACTGGAGGTGAACATCACCGGTTTCAATTTATATTGAAATTTCTGTCAAGCCCGGTGATGCAATGTTGTTTTCCCTCGAACGGAACGGCACTTTTTCGGCAACATTTACATGATAATCGTACACATGACCGTTCGGTGCAACTGATGGCCGTGGTCATGGAGAATATAATCAGTGGCAATAAAAACTTATCACAATTCAATCCTCACACGAACGAAATATTTTAATCGAATTGATCGTTGTTCGCTTCTAACCGATTCTAGGTAGACATCAACAATGGGCATCGTTAGAATCCGTTTCAAAGGTTTCAAACGATCTACCAGGATGAATCATGCACTGCACAGCCAAGAAAAATAAAACGATGAACCCAGTGTTATGACGCAGACTCGAACGGGTTGCCGTATACGGAAAAGCTGACTTAAGTTGTCCGCCCAAACTGTAGAACTGAGGTCTGATTGCTTTCGCCATTGTATTGTCAAGACGAAGCGTAAGCTGGTATGTGCTTCAAATTTAGCGTCTGCAAGGATAAAACACATCAATGAAGGAATTTAAGGCTCAATAAACGGAAATTACCTAGACATTCAAATTCATAACCATTTTAGTTATACACTCAGATTGATTACCAAATCACGAGATTGTAATCTAAATCAGGAGGAATGACACTTCCTTTGATAACCGGAAGAATCCGCATTTATCCGTTGCTAACCGTCGTTAACCGCGTCTAACTGCTGCTCAGTTAGCAGCGGTTAGCGACGCACAATGGTCCAGATTTGAAAATAACTGGCAAAAATTTCCAAATTATAGTAGTCAAATAGTTACAGCCTAAACGAATGTATTGGAACATTATTTAGCTCTCAATATCATATTTATGGCATTTTGTCAGTTTCTTCGAACGACATCCAAACAAAATGGCTATTCTCATACATTTTGGCTATATACACATCTTCATGGCGTTAATGTTTTGGCAGCACTTGGCAGCTGCATCTTTTTTCAATCAATTCTACATACTTGATCAAGCATTTGAACGGAATATCTCCGCGGGGAGTAGCGGGGAGCGATTTTTAATACAATTTGAAGTAGATATGTGAGAATTTCTCGTACTAATGACATATAATGTAAATTTTGAAGCCAAAAGCGTTATTTTGATCATCAGGCCACTTTCATGAGTATACCTTTCACTAACTATTATATGCCAAATTATTTGCAAATAGCGGCATTTTTTAAAGAATGTTTTTACGTTGATTAGAAAAATTTAAGGGTGTTAATTGATATTCTGAATCTGCACGTATGGGAGCGATTTTTTCAATCACCCCTCACCGGATTTTGTACTGGGCGGAGCTGTCAATCGGTTGTCCAACTGTCATTAAGTGATTTAAAAAAAAATCTTTGAAATTGATTTTAAATCTCAAAATGAAGTTCTAAAAACTTGAAATAGGTGCTCTTTCGAGTAAATTTGAAATATCATTTTTTTTTTCAAAATTTAAAAACCCAATTAATTGTAAAAAATTGGGTGGATTTGAAATTTTCACACATTTTGTGTGGGACGAATAGTTGGTGCAAAAATCCTAAAGTCTTATCTTTTTACCTTTCTTGTAGCCTATGTTCACTCAAAAAACGATTTTTCGAAAAAAAAAAAAAAAAGCTCGGAGGATTAAGTCGCATATGGGTAATTCTCGCTTAGACCGGCCCACTATTTACACCTTGTCTTCAAAAATGTTTAAGGTGCCGATTTTCTGAAAGCCCTCGCTAAAAAAGTAAGAAAAATGCATTTGGTTACTCAAATTGATGTACCCCCCGTTAGTTTGAGCCACAAAAATTTTTGCAGACCCCTCGATTTTGGTCTAATAATGGTGGCTCATTTAAACCGTTATAACTCGAAAGTTTCTCCAAAAATCACCTCAAAACGAATTGTTGTTGAAATGAGGAAAGGTAGAGCTACTATTTACAATAATAAAAAATTGGGTCGGCCATATTGATTTTGAGCGCCATCTTGGATTTTAATACCAAAACATTTTTTTTCGCCATGAGGGCAACCACCGATTTTCAACATCTTTGCATCAATTGAAAGCTGAGACATTTATGCATAACATATCAAAAAATTAGAGATGTCTTTTTCTTCTTTCAAAAGATATCTGCCGTTTTGTAAATCACACAAAAAGAAATCATGAAAATTAAACAGCACGTAAGTTAAGCATCGACTGAAAATTATAGCAGAAGCTACAAAATTACAGCCATCTACTGAGAGATGATACTGTCCGCTCAGTAATCAGCCAATCATGCGTACTGTTTACATTTTTTGAGACATATTCGCTTGAAATTTACATGCACTAACGTAAACGAGGATAGCTACGCTCAGTCGTCTGCCTCGCTGCGGAGACTGCTCTCTCGCTCTCCGTGGCCGAAGCGGTACAACAGTTTGTTCATTTATGGTGGAACATGTTTATCTTTGATTGTCTACTCTTCAGTTTGGTGAGACAGCCTAGAGGGGTTAGGCGTGAACTCTCACTCGGTAGATCTGATTTCGATTCTCGTATAAAGATTTTTTAAAGTTTCTCTGAAAAGTCGGTGCTTAATAAACACTTTTCTCTCAGCAATCAGCAGTGTAATTTTAAGATCACACATAAATTTCTATCGAACACGATGGAGGTCAATTTGTTACATTCAGTTCGTCATAAATTTACAGATTTTGTTCGTACTGTGCATGCCACTTTTGCGCACTGGGCCCAGTGCCGGCCGTTTACATAAATGCAGCGTTATTTCGCAGTGTTTATGAACACTAATTTAAATTCTGAGTCCACTAATGGAAAGCTGAAGGTTTAAGCTTTTCAAAACACTATAAAAGTTATGAAAGGAATGCCTGCATCATTGAGAAACAGTCAAAAACGGAAACGAACCTCCGATTTGGCCAAATTTTGCGGCACGCGCCTTTGTGTATACATGCAGGCGTAAACTCGGATGCTGTTGCATGTCGTTGCCGGTGCGCATGGAAATGTATGGAGAAAACGTGGCTTAATTTACAAAACTGTAGATAACTTTTGATAGGAAAAAAAGACATCTCTAATTTTTTGATATGTTATGTATAAATGCCTCAGCTTTCAATTGATGCAAAAATTTTGATAATCGGTGGTTGCCCTCATGGTGAAAAAAATGTTTTGGTAATAAAATCCAAGATGGCGCCCAAAATCAATATGGCCGACCCAACTTTTTATTATTGTAAATAGTAGCTCTATCTTTCCTCTTTTCAACAACAATTCGTTTTGAGGTGGTTTTTGGAGAAACTTTCGGGTTATAACGGTTTAAATGAGTCACCATTTGACCAAAATCGAGGGGTCTGCAAAAATTGTTGTGGCTCTAACTAACGGGGGGTCCATCAACTTGAGTAAGCAAATGCATTTTTCTTACTTTTTTAGCGAGGGCTTTCAGAAAATCGGCACCTTAAACATTTTTGAAGACAAGGTGTAAATAGTGGGCCGGTCTCAGCGAGAGTTGCCCATATACCAATCAACTCAGTTAGAAGATGTATGAGAAATTAGATCGCTAATGGCGATAAATACACATGTTGTTGTGGATGTTTTGTTTTGTTTACAAAAATTGGTTTGACACTTGTAGGACCGGTACTGACGCTGTAAGGGCGTGGCAAACTAGATGTTGGTCACATGAACACTCGCGACATTGACAATCTATGGCTATTTTCTCTACTACTCAGTTCAACGAATTGAGATGATGTATGTATGTGTGTATGTAAGTATGTCTGTGCGTAAAATCAGTTTACTTATAAGGCACTTCCCATTGGCCGATTTTACGGATTATAGCTTGAATCGAACCGAAATATTACCACATTGTTTGCTGTTGAAAATGGTCCAGATCAGTGAAGGCGTTCCGTAGTTATGCCCTTTTCAGTGATCCGGACCAACACCGGTAGAACTGGCCGTATATAAAACTGAACTAAGCCCCATCATGCGACACATCAAACTACGGCGATTTTTGTAACCTTTATCATGGTTGGCGGATTTTGTGCGGAAATCAACACTGAACACCAGAATTTCCACGATATCTGCCCAAAATTTAAGATGGCGGCTAAATATTCAAGATGTCGGCTCAAAATTCAAGATGGAGGCTCAAAATTCAAGATGGAGACTCAGAACTCAATATGGCGTTTGTTTGATGGAGCTTTCGGCTCTAAAACCATGCAATATGGGTATACATTAGAGTGGGTCAACGTTGTATGAAGAAACTTTAAATTTCATCGCATCGGCCCGGAACAAAGCTTTTTCAACCTATAGGGTAATTCGCCAATTGTTGCACACCCCATAAAAAAAGCATGGAGTGTGCAACAATTGGCGAGTTTTTAAGGTGTGCAATAATTGGCGATTTACCCTACTAGCGTCTAAAACAACTGTGCAAAATTTGAAAGTGATTGGTTCCGCCCCGTATTCCGCATTGCAATTGAAATTTGTATGGAATTTACTATGGGAAAAAGTGCTTTTTTGCATTTTTCTCATAAATTGATTTTTTTGTCTGAAACCATCTAACTAATGACGTCAAAGTATAGCCTAGGATATGCCGAATAACTTTGCCGAAGACCGCAAAGTGATCCGATGCTTGTGAAAAAAGTTATTCGCTTGGTAACTTAGGCCAAAAATTGAGATTTTATTAATGATGATATTCCTTTACATGTTAAACGTTAAGCATCACCGGACAATCTGTACGTTATAACTTTTTTCACAAGCATCGAATCACTTTGCGGTCTTCGGCAAAGTTTTTCGGCATATCCTATGCTATACTTCAATGTCATTAGTTAGACGGTTTAAGACGAAAAATTTCAATTTATGAGAAAAATGCAAAAATGCACGTTTTCCCATAGTAAATTCCATACAAATTTCAATCGCAATACGGGGACGCAACCAATCGCTCCCAAATTTTGCACAGTTGTTTTGGACGCTAAGGGGGATCGAAAAAGCTTTGTTCCAAAAAATCGACTTTGTTGACCCAGTCTAGTATACATATTTAGTATGGTGAATGTCCGGAGTCCAAAAATGGCAACCAGTATATCCAAGATGGCAGCCTAACCCAAAATTCAAGATGGTGGCTGTGTAATGGTTGTTTAGGCTCTAAAACCATGTAATACAAGTATATTTGGTATGGGAAAGAATGCCAGACTTAAAAAATGGCAACCAGAATGTACAAAATGGTGTACTATAATCTAATATGGCGACTCAAAATTCAAGATGGCGGTTATTCAATTGAGTATTAGCCTCTAAAACAACGCAATATGGGTATATTTGGTATGGGGAAGAAGTCCGGACCCCAAAAAAGGCGACCAGAACATACAAGATGGGAGTGCCGGGGCCCGTGGTGCAGTGCTCACACTTCGCTTCATAAGCGGATGGTCATGGGTTCGGTCCCAGCCCCGGAACAACCCTGACCGTATTCTTCCGGCTTTAGCCACCTTCTTGATGCTGGGTTCGCAGTAGTGCAGCGAGTTCATGGTTGATCCTTCTTCGCCACATACCGTTCTCCTGCACACCGCCGAAGATCATCCTTAGTACGCGTCACTCGAAAACTCCGAGTGCTTGAAGGTCCTCCTCGAGCATCGTCCATGTCTCGTGTCCGTAGAGAACCACCGGTCTTAATAGCGTCTTGTACATGGTACATTTGGTGCGGGGGTGAATCTTTTTTGACCGCAGTTTCTTCTGGAGCCCATAGTAGGCACGACTTCCACTGATGATGCGCCTTCGTATTTCACGGCTCACGTTATTGTCAGCCGTTAGCAAGGAACCGAGATAGACGAATTCTTCTACCACCTCGAAAGCATCCCCGTCCATCGTAACATTGCTGCCAAGGCTTGTCCTGTCTCGCACAGTCTCACCTACCAGCATGTACTTTGTCTTAGCCGCATTCACCACCAGTCCAACCTTTGCTGCTTCACGTTTCAGGCGGGTGTGTTCTAGAAATGATATCCAGGTCATCCGCAAAACAGACAAATTGGCCGGATTTCGTGGAGATCGTACCCCGGCTGTTGAGCCCGGCTCGTCGCATAACACCTTCCAAGGCGATGTAGAATAGTAGGAAGGAAAGTCCATCACCTTGTCGTAGTCCCCGCCGAGAATCGAATGAACTGGATAGTTCACCTGACATCCTTACGCTGTTCTGCACACCGTCCATCGTTGCTCTTATCAGTCTGGTAAGCTCCCCGGGAAAGCTGTTCTCGTCCATGAAAAAAATTGAAACTTTACAAGTTTAAGAAGTCGTTGAATTTGATACCTGTTTTAAACTCGACAATCAGCAGGTTTGTATAATGGATCACAAACGTTTCTTCGGGAATGCATTTAGGATAAAAGTAGATAAAACCTAATCGAATGCCCTTTCTTTGCCTCCAGCAGTGAATCCATCGTGTTCAGAAAATCATAACTGCCTTCAGACATGACTAAACAAACATGTAAGATGCTCGATAAGTACATTGCGCAAGATCATATAATTTATTTCCAACCGATCACTGTCAAACGCTGATTTACAAATAAATAAACCACCATACAGCATACAGTCGGTGTCCTGTCCAGATGCCAATTTGATGGGCTAGTTAGAAACCGCATGTATCGCCTCTGCGCTAAAAAGGGTCACCTACAATTGGCCAAATGTCATGCGATTGAGCCATTCGTGTTTAGCTGGTCGAGTGGACATGTGTATAAAGAAGTTTGCACGCCTCTTTTCCACTTCGATGACCCGACCCGAAGTACCCACTGGAGAGCACTCGTTACGAGCGTGAAGCTCACATTCAGCGCAATTTTATGATCGTAATAAAACATCTCACGGGACCCCGAAGAGGGTGGTATGTTGCCGTTGTTGGTATGGTAATGGTAGATAGGTACACGCAAAACGACAGAAGAAGAAATGAAAACGCCAAGTGGTATTCAGATTTACAAGGTCATCGCATCGGTTGAAGTTTTGCCAACGGGCTGTATGCCAATGGGCAGAGGATTTGTAGAGTGTGGGGTGTGGATCCAGCGGCAATGCGTATTGGTTACAACGTTCCGCATTCATGACTTGTGTTTGCTTGACGTGAGCCACTTTGGGAATTCGATAAATCATGTCACAGCATCTGGCCTAGAAGGGGGTTTCCCCATGTTGGGGCTAGGGATGTCCAATAACTGTGAGTGACCCTTGACGAGTTATAATTCATGTGAGAGCGAAAAAGTTCGTAGCTTAAATATCGTCGAAGTCTCCGAGCTTTCGTTAGGTGAAACTGAATGTTTCAGACCATCCCTCGGAGTCTGAATTTTCGTGAGCGGTAGCGATTTTGCATGAGAACGACCGATTTAGGCACGCACTGTGGTAAAACTGTGACGGCGCGACGCTTGCTAGCTGGAGGTACGGTACGATGTGGCAGAAAATAGCGACAAATCGCATATGAGCGGAACGCCATTTAATGTGCGAAAAATGATAGACCCCTAGAGTGCTGCAGGCCAACAATGCTCATAGCTATGTTGCGATTTCCCATCCTAGTGCTTCCAACAGCCCCGGGGGCAAAGTCAAGTATGGGGGCCACCCGGTCGAGCAGAAGCATGCTAATTAGAAATCAATCGACGAGCTTTACTGTGGGAAAACTAACGGCGAATGCCGCTTTGGGTCACCCACCACAGGTAATGCAGTAGGTACCTACCTACTCAAGCAATAATATTTTTATTTCTGTTTTATCTCGGTCGCTGCAAGATAAGATGGAAGTTAAAAATAAAATAACAAAAAGTTGCGTGTCAAACAGGTGTGACGCCAGTTAGCAGCTTGAGATTGATGCTCATTTTGGGCAAAGAGTCATGCAAAGATAAGTTAATTGAAAAATTTCGTGACTGAACAGCAGCCATGGAAGTGTGACATTGCGAGTGTGAAGAGTTTTGTTGAACACATGTGCCTATAGTATGTACTAATGTTGTGTTAGCCAAGTGTTGTTATTGTCTGATGCATATTATAATGGTTGATTAAATAGGCCAAGACAGTAGTGAACAAATCAATAAAATTTACGTGCAGTACGTCAGCGGGGTGAGTCAGCTAATGCACGAAAAAGGTCAGGAAGTCACATGATCATCATTGAACCTTCATCGGATTTATCGAGTTCACAATTTAAGATGGCTTCCTCAGGTACCCAAGTAACACACTTGTCACCGAAGAGTCACGGCGGCGCAGGTTTTTGTTGCGCATAAGTCACTGTGACTTAGTTCTAACAAATAAACACTTACTTGCTAGAAGTAAGTCACAGTAACTTCTGCGCAACAAAAACCTGCGCCGCCATGACTCTTCGGTGACAAGTGTGTTACTTGGGTATAGAGTATCTTATGTGCCTACCACACGATATCTGTATATCAAAAATGCAAAATAGTACATAATTAGCAGAGAAATCTTTTAGCTTATAAGTATGGAATCGCTCATGGATGACGGACTTGGTGGTCTAGTGGGTACCGCTTCTGGTTCGTATGCAGAAGGTGATGGGTTCAATCCCTGGCCCGTCCCGTTCATTATACTTTGTATCTTTCTATCCACTTTCTCTCTCTTTCTCTTCTCTACATATACAACTCTTGTATATTCATATTTTCATAGCCATCGCTAGAACCAGAAACGAATTGCAAAAATTCGTTTACCTTCCTTCCAACGTCCACAGCACAGTGTATATAACGCCTACAATTTATGCAACCAAAGTGAACTGTGCCGCTTGTCCTTCATAGTAATCACCACACAATCTATCACCTTAAGAACACTTTAATATCCCCTATCCATGGATCGCATCACCGACCCAACGGTGACTCCCAGATCTCCCATCCTTTCCGTCTAACAATACCCCAGTCCGTGCTGGTTGTGGGGATGCAGAGGTGATCTTGGTCTTTAGTAGCAACAACCAGCACACTCTAACATTCCTTTCCCTTCCCAACTGACCATAAGGACGTGGCCGGCGCCGTTATTGATCAAAAATGTATGAGCTGCTTAAATTGCACTTTGAGGATAAGTGGAGTGTCCCTGCCCTTATTCATTTGGATCTCAGTGCAATTGGTAGCAGCTCAAATCAATCACGGAGGAGCAACCATTGACATGTATAGCCAGATTTGATCGTTTTTTGATGAAAGTATGGAATCGCTCATGGAGTACTTCCAAGAAGCAGAATCCGGGGAGCTGCCTAAAAAGTGCCAACGATCGCTCCTAGGCGGCAGGTCTTACCATCAATGGCACTGTAATAACGCATTAAGCGTAGAGATAGCCTATAACTTCCAACCACAGCCTGAAGATTCAGGTTGTGAAGTCAGTTTCACTTAATCCGTTTTTACAGAGTACTCAGAAACGTAAAACTGGACAATTACATATCAAATGATACAAAGTTCCATGATCGGATTCACAGCTATCACATACAAATGAATCAGCTTGCTGAATATTCGCCATGTGATAGCTGAGCCGGCATGCAGTGGCCTGTCAATGCTTTGACAAGCATGCTGAAATTATGTTTTGACAGATTTGTAAAAAACTTTGCTACTCTTAAAGATGGCTCAGCACGATACAATTTTGTTTGACAGCACGACTCCAAACTATCCCATCCCAGTATTGTTTGTGCTGAGTGGCCGCCCAGGTGTCAATCTGGAGCTTTACCCAACACTTCGATACCGGAATAGTTGGCTCAGGACCTATAAAGTCATATGATGCTCAAGTGCGAGCTAACTCATCAGCCATTTAATTTCCAGCGATGGAACAATGACCATACAAGGTGAACAGCGTTCGCTGAATTCAGCTCCTCGATTTGACCCAAGCAACACACATGTTATATATTAGTTACGACAGCGCAAATTTTGGTTGTAAAGAAGTTTATTGACGTTATTCCAACACAATGTTAGAAATACGTAAAATAAACTTGTATACAACCAAAACTTGCGCTGTCGTAACTCTTATATAACATGTGTGTTGCTTGGGGAGTTCGACAAGCGATAACTAACTTTGACATAGAGTTGGCCGAAGAAAATGCTTCAATAGCAATCTGGCTATCTGAACAGAATTACACCTATTGCATTTCCCATGAACATAAAAGCAAAGATTTCAACTTAAAAACGGCGCAGTGTCTACCGAAAGGGTAAGACTGATTGAGGCTCACGAGAGTGAACACCAGCACCTGCTCAACCTTCGAGAAGAGAAGAAAAGCAGGATTGCTATTTAGCGAATGTCTCCTCAACAGTGCTGCAATTTTTCGACAGGCCCTTATGATAGCGATATTTTGCTTTTTTCATTTCTCCGTTGTGGTTTTTCTGTCATTGTTACTTTCCGATCAGCAACACGGGAGCGAAATGAAATAGGTACTCACACTCGCACAAGCGAGAGCTGACAGGGCTAAATTTCCATTCAAAGTTCTGTAGTTTTCACCCGTGGTAGCGTATATGGCACTCACTCTCACAAGCCACCGCTTGAGATGAATGGCCTATCAGCATGAGTAGTGTGTGGATTTTTAGGAATTGATCTTGTTGGGCCGCTCACGAATGGAGCTCTTGGACTCTGTCAGTCCTAAATTCGAGGAACTGAAAAAGACCGCCGCAGTCATTCATTTTCGGCTGATAAACAAGCACTGACACTCATTAGCGGAGCCAGCATTTTTTTTTCTTACTCACTCTCCTAAACATACACGAGAAAGAAACAGATGGAAGAGGGGGCAGCTTGCCTCCTCTTTCATCTCGCTCATTTTCCTGCATGTATGGGAGAGTGAGTAAGAAAAAAGAAAAAGCTGGCTCCGCTAATGCTGACACTGATATTTTGCAGGACTGCTCCTCAATAACCTGGTGTAAAAGAGTTACAATGAGCTTTCCAGATTGGTAGGCATGTTGGTTCACATGAAGAGGCACGTTAGCCAGATGAACATCACGGATGCGATCATTCACAATGCGTTATAAGCATTTCAGAAGAAAAGAGGTCAAATCGATAGGTCTGAAACTCTTTGCGTATTATTATGACGCACGATCCTCTTTCGGAATAAACTATACCGTAATATCCCGCCAAGATTTGGGAATATAACCTGTAGCAATTTCAGTATTGCTAGTAGTTTTTTTCAAAACATGTTTCCTTTCTGAAGCAAAATAGGATAAATTCCCCAGGAGATTTGAATGGAGCAAAACTATTTAGTGCGCATTCAATTGGTTCTATAGTTCCGAGCCGAAGGGGAAATAATAACTACAAGAAAAGACATCAGGATCATCCGAAGATGCAATATCCACACATCCGGGTAAGTGTGTGTGTGTGCTTCAGCAAAACTTCCTCATCAGTGAAATCGCCATTTGGCAAACGAAGTTGGAAATCCTTGGATTTCTCAAGAATTTTGTTTAACCGACTGATTTTACTCAAACTGGAAACATTTGTACAAAGAAATTTTAGGGTTTTTTCGGCCTTTTCAGTCGGTAAAATAAGCGAAAACTATTTTACCTCTACATCCGACGGTTTCGGACGCAACCGAAACCGTCGGATGTAGAGGTAAAATAGTTTTCGCTGATTTTATCGACTGATAAGGCCGACCCAAGCAACACGACTTGTTGCTAATCCAGTAACAGCAACCTTAGTGCAATTTATTCACTGTCCGTATTACGGACGACAGAACACAATTGCTTCTTCTTTGAAACCCAAAAAGCGCAGATTCTGAATTCTTATGCAACATAAACAATGAGGAGTGATAAAAAAGATGGGAAAAGATTTTGTCCAGACTCGAACCATGGACACCAGGAGCATTATCTACTCACCTGACATACTACACCAAAAGCTCTGTGAGAGAATCGATGCTCAACACTCCATAAAAGCTACTGAAGTTACTTGCTACTTTATTGCACCTTCTTTGTCACAAGTTAGAGAACTGTCAAAATGAAAAGACGCTCAAGTTTTCTGTAACGCATATGGAACCTAATCTGAACAAACAAACCAGAGTTAGACGTTTCATGCATGTTACATAACACATTTAATGTAAGCTGACTGTATTATCACTTGCGAGCAATATGTAAGCTCCGCCTCCACGAATCGATGTCAAACACGTGGTAATTTGTGATTTCTATGAAACAAAGCCGCAACTTTACGAATTTCGGAGTTTAAATGCAACTCAACTGACAAGATGGAAGTTTCGTGTGCTTCTAGTGCAACTCATTTAGACCAAAGCATAAAAAGCCACAATCTGCATGATGTTGCAGGTGCTGCTTGGGCAAAAGCCCTAAAATTGCTGAGTGCTACAGTCGTAAAGATCTTTTTTGTACAAAGATTTTTTTCCAGCCGGATCGGAGAGCTGCCTGTACCATCTCTTTCTACATTGTTTCCTGAGCTCGGCCAGATCAGAATTCCATCAAGGGGTTTAACTTGTAGTCTTCACAGACCGTAGAGGGCAAGTTTCTTTAAAAGCTTCCATGATGAAGGACGTTGTAGTATCGATGGCATCATCTGAATCACTCGGAGTGCCAATGGATGGTGAGTATCCGTGAAATTTGGCCGCAACGAAATCAGTAAAAACATCCCAGTAGGTTGACCAGGGATTCCTGAAACGCAAAGTTTGTTAAGAAACATTAAAATGTTTAAAAAAGATGTAACGATGGTCAGACAAAGATTCTTCATCTGACACATACCTATTTGTCAGCTCGTGACTAATTTTGCTAGAGCAAAGCTTTATATCCAACACTTCCTCTCTGGCAGATACAATGAAGGTTGGGCGGTTGCCTATATTAAGTAATCCAATATCTGTACAATTTACGTACTCCATCAAATTGGAGCCTCTCAAGTTAATGTCTGAGCTGGCCAAGATGATATGGTGAGCATTAGCATCACCCCCAACAATAAGCGGAAGGCCTTTTCAAGTGCAGTATACGATGACTTGTTTGAAAGCATCCGTAGGAGATTGTTCATTATGCGGTAAATAAATCGAACAATAGACGTATTTCCTGTTGAGAATTCCAAAACATACATCAATTGTGACTGCACATACATGTGTGGTGGTTAATACAGAGACGAGTGTAGCAACTTTTGCGTTGTTGACAAGCACATAGGCTCGAGGCATAACACGCCAGTTTGCCATTTCATTTTTTATTAAAAGTAGCAAATACCGGGTTCACAAGGTTTTCTATATTGACATTATTAAAATAAGGTTCTTGGACTAAAGCCACTTGAGCTGAACTATTTTGCGTAAATCTGCAAAAATTGATCGTTGTTGCTCTTTTATGCTGAAAATTGGCCTGAGCTATCCTAACCGTAGCCACTCCCCAAACTAGGCAAGATTGAACTCTTACCAATCACAGCACAACAACAAAAAAAACAGCAATAAAACCAGATAGGTATCGATTGGAAAACGGCAAAGGCGAGGATACACAGAGTACACTGTGTAAATCGTACAATGCGAAACGATGAAGGTGAAAATAAACACATTTTTTGTAAGAATTGCTGATAGCGTTCTTGCAACAACTGTGTTTACAATAGATACAAGAAAACATGGGATTGCGAAAAGGTTGGCTTGCCAGTTACATAGTCATCTAACGAAGATATTGGGAAACAGCATTGATATGAGTCTGTGGCGTGAAATTGTTGACTCAGTTTCACCAGTATCTAGTGTTCTTCTGACTTGCAACATAATCGTCTACAAATCATACACAAAGGAGAACAACACATTTTTTCTAATAAATATCAAATCTTTAGCGAATCGATTTGTTTCGGTTCACCCCAAATATAGCCCCGAAAGCTGCATAACATTACTACACAACCTTAAATTCTTCGCTATTTCTTAACCGTTCTTGAATGGTGTATCTCGTTCAATGCCACTTCTGCCACGCTTTAAATTTATTGGTTTCACCGGATAGTAGAATTTACGTCAATGTTGTTCCTTTCAAATGCACTATATGGGTAACCTGATTAGCATTTTTTTTTTGAATCGTCGATGGTCACATCCTTTAGACAATGATACGACCGTTTCAATATTTACGATCACGTGTTGCCGTTATAACCCGTCTCTGGTCACTTGCTCTACGCGCAGGCATTAGCAGTCAATGGCACTAGCAGAAAGAAAACAATAAGACCGTCTGTTTGTTTTAGCGGCAATCGTGCGAATCTGGCACGAACGCTGACTTGGGAGGCACGCGTTTAACCTTTCCTTTTTTTTCGAAGTTTTCCCCTCTATTTTGTTTTCTTGGTTTTTCGAACGAGTATTCCATTACGGAACCGGGAGATAAGATACCTCTCTGGAGCCACTTCTGACGGCGGCGGCGCGGCGCGGCGATGACAGTGATGGTGTAATATTGCTGCATGCCAAGCTGCATGCAGCGCACCGCGGCCGACGAATGGACCGTCCCGTCATCACACTAACCGCGGCCGGTTGATGTCGCGTCATTTGTTAAACCAGGTCTGGCGGGTCGTAGGTAGCGCAGCGATGGTCGGTTCAACGTAAACCGTGAAAGTTGATTACTACACACACCATTGAGGAGGATTAAAGTGATATCATTGTTGGTGGGATTACTCAAGTATTTACTTGGAGTTTGTTAATTGATCTGGATGTAAATATTGAAAAGTGGGTGGATGATCTCGTCGGCGATGGTGTAATTCCGTTATTTGGGACAGAGAATTATTTCACGATCGCATGGCGCTGTGGAGCGTGTATTGTATTACTGAAATTGCTGTGTTCGTCGATTTCAAGGCTATTGTATCGGCTGTACGGAGGTTTGGAATATCATAGATGATAAGATGGTATTCATAAACCAGACATTGACACAGTACTGACCACGTAAGACCTTTCTGCTCGTAGAATTTTACCCAATTGGTTAAGGAGCATTCGTTAAGTACGTCACGCTACAATCGTAGATTTTTAACCCCCTCCAAGGATTACGGTTCATAGCACACTCAGAGAATCCACCCTCCTCCCTAAAACTATACGTCATTTTTGATGCTCCCTTAGTATATCAGTTATGGTTATAGCTTCAGTTATACTTACTATTTTATATTGGTCACTTGGTTTTCAATATTTGGCAATGCATATCAACATAAAGCATTTTATGAATAAAAATCGCGATCATATAAGATGGTTTCATCAATTTGCATTTAAAAATTTGACAAATACTAATTAAAATATATCGTTTTACTTCTTTTGCATATAGAAGCAACGAATAATCCAATTCTACTACAATCCAATGTGGGTCACAAGCTTTAAAAGTTTGAGAACCCCTGATCTATATTGTCTATTGTAACCTCCCTAAGAAATCCCAAAATATTGAAGAGCAGACGGAATCTCAAATCGACCACGTTCAGATTGACGGTCGGCCCTTCTCCGACATTATCGACGTCAGGACCTATCGTGGCGCCAACATTGACTCCGACCACTAACTAGTGATGGTCAAACTGCTCCCAAAACTTTCCGTCATCAACAATGTGCGATACCGGCGACCGCCACGGTACAACTTAGAGTGACTGAAACAACCGGATTTCGCCTCGCATACGCGCAGAATCTCGAGGCCGCGTTGCCAGACGAGGGCGAGCTCGATGAGGCCCCTCTAGAGGACTGCTGGAGTACAGTGAAAGCAGCCATTAGCGACGCAGCCGAGAGCACCATCGGGTAGGTGGAACGGAATCGACGGAACGAATGGTTCGACGAAGAGTGCAGAACGGTTTTGGAAGAGAAGAACGCAGCGCGGGCGGTAATGCTGCAGCAAGGGGCCCCACAGAACGTGGAACGTTACAAACAGAAGCGGAAACAGCAGTCCCGCCTCTTTCGGGAGAAAAAGCGCCGATTGGAAGAAGCGGAGTGTGAAGAAATGGAACTGCTGTGCCGTTCTTAAGAAACACGGAAGTTCTATCAGAAGCTCAACGCATCCCGCAACGGCTTCGTGCCGCGAGCCGAAATATGCAGGGATAAAGACGGAGGCCTCTTGGCGGACGGACGTGAGGTGATCGAAAGGTGGAAGCAGCACTTCGATCAGCACCTGAACGGAGTGGAGAACGTAGGCACGGAAGCTCACGGCAACGGAGGAAACGACGATGCCAGTGCAGCGGAGGACGGAAATGAACCAACTCCCACGCTGAGGGAAGTTAAGGATGCCATTCACCAGCTCAAAACCAACAAAGCAGCTGGTATGGATAGTATCGCAGTTGAACTCATCAAGATAGGTCCAGAAAAGTTGGCCACCTGTCTGCATCGGCTGATAGTCAAGATCTGGGAAACCGAACAGCTATCGAAAGAGTGGAAGGAAGGGGTAATCTGCCTCATTCACAAGAAAGGTGAGCATTTGGAATGTGAGAACTTCAGGGCGACCACTATTTTGAATGCTGCCTACAAAGTGCTATCCCAGATCATCTTCCGTCGTCTGTCACCTAAAACGAATGAGTTCGTGGGAAGTTATCAAGCCGGCTTCATCGACGGTCGATCGACAACGGACCAGATCTGCATCGTACGGAAAATCCTCCAGAAATGCCGTGAATACCAGGTCCCAACGCATCACCTGTTCATCGACTTCAAAGCGGCATACGACAGTGTCGACCGCGCAGAGCTATGGAGAATCATGAACGAAAACGGCTTTCCTGGGAAGCTGACTAGACTGATTAAAGCAACGATGGACGGTGTGCAAAACTGCGTAAGGGTTTCGGGTGAACTATCTAGTTCATTTGATTCTCGCCGGGGACTGCGACAAGGTGATGGACTCTCATGCCTGCTCTTCAACATCGCTTTGGAAGGTGTGATCCCGAGCAGAGTTTGATAGCAAATTGAAAACTAATTTTGATGTTGTGTTATTGCCAATTTCGATAACTCAGGTTTTTATCGTTTTGGTCGTTTTAACGGTTATAACATCGAAAATGAGAGCAGAAAAATGTTCCTGATAGCAAATTAATAACTGCTTTTGTTATCAGCGCAAAAAAAAACTAAAAATCGTAAAATGTAATGTTTTTCGATTGATATTAAATTATAAATGCAATAATGTAATTGCACTGATATATCTCTAGAATTTCTTTACATAGTTTACTAAAACATTTAAAACTATTCTAACACTAAATATTTACATTACTTTAAAATGACAGCAAACCGAAAACAAAATTTGAAATCAAATTTAGTAACGATAAACTGATCTCAAAATGTGATATCAATTTGTTGCTGAACACAAATCATGTTTTCAATTTGCTGTAATTTTGTTGTTGGACTTTGCTCGGGATGCGATGAGCCTGGCTCAACAGCTTGGAACGATTTTCACAAAATCCGGTCAATTTGTGTGCTTTGCGGACGACATGGACATTATCCCTATAACAATTGGAACTGTGGCAGAGCTGTACACCTGCCTCGAAAACAAAGTACATGCTGGTAGGCGAAACCGAATATAACCGGATCCGTCTGGGTAGTAATGTTACGATAGACGGGGGTACTTTCGAGGTGGTGGTGGAATTCGTCTACCTCGGATCCTTTCTAACGACTGACAGCAACGTGAATCTTGAAATTCGGAGGCGCATCATCAGCGGAAATTGGGCCCACTGTGGGCTCCAGAAGAAACTGCAGTCGAAAAAGATTCACCAACGCACCAAATACACCATGTACAAAACGCTAATAAGACCGGTGGTCCTCTACGGGCACGAGACATGGACCATGCTCGAGGAGGACCTGCAAGCACTCGGAGTTTTCGAGCGACGCGTGCTAAGGACGATCTTCGGCGGTGTGCAGGAGAACAGTGTGTGGCGGAGAAGGATGAACAACGAGCTCGTTGCACTTTACGGCGAACTCAGCATCCACCAGGTTGCCAAAGCCGGAAGGATACGATGGGCAACATTATATTCTTTCCCGCGCAGGGAACGCAATGATTTTTTTTAGTTTTCTTGCATGTCTTATTCCATGTTGTTCATCTAGCAAAACTATTGAAACATTTTTAAAATGATTCTGTACTATAGTGCCGTCGAAAACGGCACTAACCCATCTTGCCCCACATATCATGATATGTTCAAAGCTGGGGCCCGAGATGTAGTTGATCGCACGTTAGCTTCATAAGCATGGGTCAAGGGTTTGATTCCCAGCTCCGACACATCCAATTTTTTATTCAGAGTGACTGACATTGAACCTCTTCTGAGCCCATGGATCTTACGGACCCCAGACCAGATACTCTGATATCGGATAACAACGCATCACAAAGTACACTCAAACTTACTAGAAAAAGTACAACAGATAACTATCAATATCCTCGTCCCGATCAGTTTTGTCTCTGCCACCATCAGGCGCAGTCGAGTACAAATGTGCTCCCCAGTATAGGCCCCTGCAGTAGACTGGCTCAACAAAGTCGAACAGGGACTACTTCATAGATTTCTCTATGGACTTATAGAAGTCTCTTCCAGGGATTTTTCTAGATATTCCTTAATGGATTCCTTCAGGTTTTTTTTTCTTCTTGGCCTAATATCTTCATTGGGACATAACCTGCTTCTTAGCTTGGAGCGCTATTCATGATAATCTTCCTAAGATTCCTCCGGAGATTCCTCCAGGAATTGCTTCAGTGATTCCAGTGATTCAAGGTTTCCTCTAAAAAATCTTCATGGGATTCCTTCAGAAATTCCTCTAAATATGTCTTCTTCCAGGCATTCAAGCTGGGATTTTTGAAATAATTCCGCCTGCGGTTCTTCCAGCAATTCCCCTTGGACTTCTCCATGAATTTTAGCTGTGGTATCTCCAGATTGTTCCAGAAATTCTGATTCTTCCAGGGATTTCTGCAAGGACTCATCCAAGAATTCCTCCAGAGATTTTATCCAGAGATTTCCTCAGAAATTCCTCACGGAATTCCTCCAGGACCTTAAAAGACACGGACACGTTCAATGCTTCCAGTGAGCTTTAAAAAGGTTAAAACTGTTTCGGATAACACGAAAACAGCTCATAATCAAGTATCTTGAAAAACCACGCAGTTTGAGATGTCTCATGATGGTATTGAATCATATTCAAAAAATAACCTCGTCCCGGAAAATCCGAACAACGGGTTGCAAGGCGCTTCAAAATGAACTTTCAGACAAATGTTTCTATCAGTCTAATGTAATTCTGGTCTGAATTCTGAAAACACAAATATGACATCAACTTTAGCATCACCTACAATCAACGATAACCTATCTCTCTCTCTCTCTCTCTCTCTCTCTCTCTCTCTCTCTCTCTTCTTGGCGTAACGTCCTCACTGGGATAAAGCCTGCTTCTCAGCTTAGTGTTCTATGAGCACTTCCACAGTTATTAACTGAGAGCTTCCTCTGCCAATGACTATTTTGCATGTGTATATCGTGTGGCAGGCACGAAGATACTCTATGCCCAAGGAAGTCAAGGAAATTTCCTTTACGAAAAGATCCTGGACCGACCGGGAATCGAACCCGTCACCCTCAGCATGGTCATGCTGAATACCCGTGCGTTTACCGCCTCGGCTATATGGGCCCTAACCTATACGCTTTTCTTTATTAAAAGATTGTTATTTCATGAACTTAGCAAATTTCAGACAATGCATAGCTATTCGGAGTCCTCATTACGAATGCGAAACGAATCAGCAATCCATATGCCGAATTTCCTTATCAAATGGCATTCAACCGTTGAGAATCCCCATACGCCCCGACGGACGTCGTGTGACATGATGATGGACTTGGACTTGAACAATGACTGCCACTGTTGCTGCTGGCTGAGTAGGATTAATGCCATACAGGTCGTCGCCGTCGCGTCGTCGTCGGTCACGGTGACAGTGACAAAACGGACCATCGCTAAACCCCTTGATGCCCACCCGTTTGAATTTGGTTCGAAAGATGGTGAAGTAGCAAAGCCAGATCAATAAAAAATTTGCATTCTGCCATATTTTTAAAAGTGATGATCACCAGTAACCCAAATTCGCTTTCGTCGCTCATCTGTTTACGTTACTATACAGCTAGTGCTCTGGTGCTTTCTACGCATATGTGATGACCATTGAGCACTGTTGCGTAACTCGTTCTTTTCCGCTCGGATGCTATGCCGTGTGACCGGTATAGCACACACTTTCGATCACAGTCAGTCGCGTATAGCATTAGCATAATTCAACAGAAAACCCCGCTTCGTCAGCCACTTCTTGGAGGAAGAGCACACGGACGTTGGTACCTACCGTTAAGGACGATCTCAACAAGAGCATTTTTCTCGCTGTCATGCTTCGACCTCGTCTTCATAACTCGCTCCTCCTTGAGATTGCTTTTGGCAGATTTCGGTTTTCCTGTCCGGGACGGCTTCTTGAAGGCCGACGATTTTAAATTCAAAAACAGTCATGCAATCGCACATGTAGTCTGGCGTCGTTATCTAAGATAAGCAGTTGACACTCGACGACAACGACGACGACACTCACTTTCTATCAAGCTGCAGTTGCAATCCCTTTTGGGGTCTCCCCAGTGCCCTTACTTGCGACCTAGACGGATGCGTGTGCATCGCAGCATAATTGCTCCCGTTTCACACGATCCACTGACGGGCTGCACTTTCGAATAAAGTCAGCCAGCCAGCCAGACATCGTCTTTCTGCAGGGTGGGTGGAGAAGAGCTGTCCGACGACATCTCAGCTGTTTCTCGTGTTGTTGGTCAAAAACATCGGGGTTACCTAACACATCCTGTTTTCGAGAGTGGCAACTCGACAGATTCCTGAACGGAGCAAGCCCAAAGCAACAAAGGCTAGCAGAGAGAGATATGTATCTACGAAAAGGAGTTTTCTTACTTTTGCGGTTGTTTGGCTCTTTTTTGCATTTTTCTAGTTTTTTCGATCGGCGCCGGGTTGAAACTTTAGGACAGAAAACGACCACTCTTGCGGTTCATTACTGAAGCAAGATGGATGAACTCTGAAAGCTATTCTGGTTTCGCTCAATGAGGATTGACATTAATCGACTTGATTTTTGAGGTAATTATTGTCAGACCGTGAAATTGTGGTTGAACAAGTGGTACAACAAAGCGGTGACGGAATTCTGGTTTGTGGTTCATGACTGCTTAGTGTTCACTGAACAGAAGAATTGGTGAACCCGGATAACGAATAGTGCTTCAAATACCAAATATAAGCTTAGGTAAAGAATCTTCATTAGTTTACAGTTTATCGTTTTTCGTTGTAGTTTCAAGTCAATATAGTAACCTCCAGCTAAAAATTAGCAAATGTTCCAGTAATTGTCACAAATTTCTAGCATTTTGGGTCATAGAAGATCGTAGACAACGGATTGAAAAAAAAAAAAGGCACCTCATTAGAAATGCAGCAAGATTTTTAATAAAAATCCAAAGAAAATAATATTTGAAAGATCTTCTTAAGAAATCGCAGAAGAAACTTCCTGAAGGGATTTCTTAGAAAATCTCCAAAGAATCTTCAGTAATTTTCTGGAGTTCCTCCAGCAATTCTTTGTGAATCTTTCAGGAGTTCCTCCTCAAATTGTTCAAAGAATTCCTTTTGGGACCCCACAATAAGTTCCTTCGAAGAATTTTCCTGAAGATCTGAAACTGATTCTTTAATACCTCTTGATATTTATCAAAAAGATACTTTTAAAATCTTAGAAGGATCTACTGCATGAGTCCCAGTGTTCAGTAATTCTAAGAAACACAGAGTGAAATACGGTGGAAAGCCCAAAATTGTCTCGTTTAGAAATAAATTTCTACAGAGAGAAAAACAGCATTTGGAGGAATCCCACACAAAATGCGTGGAAGATTTACAGAAGGATTGAGATGATCCAGAGATAACTCAGTGAGATATATGAGAATAAAACTTTTGGAGAAATCCCTGATGAAACATCATTAAAAGTCCCAAAGAAATTTTTGAAAAAATCCAAAGAAAGATCAGAAAGAATGTGAAATATACTACTGGAAGAATTTCTCGAGCGACCCCAGAAGCAATACGTTGACGATTCGGAGAACTCATCCCAGACAAAATTCAAAGAAGAATATCGAAATAATGTTTGAGTTAAATCTCAGTTTTTTTTCTATTTTCCTCCTCTGTTGGGGAAAGTAAACCACTGCGTCCAATAAGCCGAACTTTTGTGGCATAAACTCCTTCAGGAGTTTTTTGACAGTTCGGAGGAATTTCGGAAGAGTGTGCCTGTAGGATCTCCAGGAGGAATACTAGAAGACAATGCAGGAGAAATTGTCGTATCAGAAAGATCTTTTGGAGGACTTCCAAAAGAGATATCTGGAAGTATTTCTGAAAAACCATTGAAGGAACATACCAGAAGAAATTCTAGGAAAAAAATGTCTGAAAGAACTTTTTGGGCAATCTCAGAAAAATTTTCTGTAGGAATCGTCGAAAAAACTCCTAAAAGTATATCCAGTAGGAATACTATGAGCCTATCCAGCAGGATGTTATGAAAATTGACGAAGTAACTTTGTGTCGTAAATGCATAAAATTTGAAAATTAACATGTCTGAATTTGATACGATTGAAATCAAGCCAGCTCTCTGAGGAAACCAAGTAAATGGCGAAAATCAGGATTCAGGAATGTGAGCAATGTGACCATAAATGGCCCAAATAGCCTTCAATGAATTTGTCTTGTTAATTCACGAAGTCTGACAAGTCACAAGGTAGATTCCATAACTGATACAAATTGACCAGGCCGTTCATATTGTTTTAAACGTTCAATATAGCAAAATGACCGTGTTAGATACAAACAAACATGCCAAAATTTGAAATCTGCATCTCACCACAATCCACACCAGATTGTAATAAAATGTTATCCCATTACATATTCTTCATTACACCAACGAACCTAACCTCAAAATGACTGACAAATCTCAGGTCATTTTGACAGATGTATAATGAGCAAGAAAAGGACGGCAACAAGATCGATAAAGTAGAATATGTTATCCGTCTTTTTCGTGCATGTGCGTGGTCTGTCAAAATGACCTGTGAATTGTCAAACATTTTCATGGCTAGCTTTGTTGGTGTAATGAAGAATATGGGATTTGAGAGCAAGTACACTCACCTCACTAAGCCACTCGAGCCGTTTATAACAAATACATTAAAAATATCTGGAGGAGGTAAACGACTGGGAGGAAATGTTGAACTGTTGTGGCTTTCTCAGTCTAAGAGCATTGAAACGGCTAGTTTGGCATAGCCCGACGTTTCGGTCCCGTGTATTGGACCTTTTTCAAGGGATAACTAAAAATGATAAGCAACATTAGAACATAGACACATTACAAATATACATTCAACATACGCAGTCAACCGTCTCTCGTTATGCGGTTTTTGAATGCAGTTTGCGAGTTGGAGCTTCTTGTAGTGCCCTAATTTGTACAAAGAAATGTTATTAAAAATGCTAAAATTATCAAACTGATTATCTACATGGTAACAATTATCATCGACTCACATTTAACATAAAACACATAAATTTTTCTTGTACTTTTTGGGACAACTTGCACTGCACACTACAGATAACAGAGCGCGACATACATCTATCTAACATTAACTGTAGGTTTGAATCATGGCGGCTATCGTTTGATCGGCTATTCGGTATGATTGGTAGTGTCGACTGCTAAAAGCTGTGTATTACGGCGGGATTGTTTTCGGCCAGTAAGTGTGCTTTTCATTGTATGTAGAATCCCTGCGTAAGTAGTGTGCAAGCTATCTACATCTGTACGGAAATTTACTGTGTGTGGTGTGTTCTGGATATGACACATTTCTAACATTGGTAAGGCTGTAGATCAGAATGTATGATCGACTATTTTCGTGCCTTCCAAGTTAAAAGTGTGTTGTTCCTCAAACATGTGTTTGATCAATGCAGTTTTTGCTTGTTCTACATCAATGTTGGTTTGTGTTAGTTTGTTTATATTGGATCTATGACCACTTAATCGCTTTTTTAGCTGGTTGGTGGTCGTGCCAACATAAACCCTATCGCAGTCTGTACAGGGAATGCTGTAAACAATGGTCTTTTGATCTAGCTGAGGGATTGGGTCTTTGACTGGTCTTAGAAGAGTTTTGACACTCTTTTCTGTTTTTGTGGCGATTTTAACTAACGAGTAATCTTTTTTCAGGATTCCGATGATCAACGGTGTTAGTGTTGGGATGTTTGGAAGCGATTTGTATGTTGCGGCGGTTGCTTCGTGAAACCCACATGCTTTCGATTATGATGAGAATATATTTTCTTTTGTTTTGCCTTGCGGGTGTCACTGCGGCTGTATGCCTTGCGGGTGTATGGCCGCCGCCGGTTTCCAATAAAAGGTAAGCGTGGCAATACATTGTCAGTATTGACGTGTTTGACGTCTTCAGCAAAATTGTAGCGTTTTTGATTCCATACAACTTTGCCGAAGACTATAGGCAATTCTATCTCCCTCTTAAAGTACACGAGAAAGGGAAGGATTAGAAGGGATCCCATGGCACCCCCTTTCATCCCGGTCTTTCTCGTCTTTATCAAGGAGGATGAGTGAGAGCGATTCTCCAATGCTGAAGACGTCAATGTTTCACCCGATTGAGATAAAAACTTGTGTTTGAAAATTAATCCTTAAAACACTATTTTCAAGCAAACCATACATTTGTTATAATTTTTTGCAAAGTTGTAGGTATGTATCAATAAAAAACGCAACCATGCCGAAGACATCAAAGCTGTAAGAAGTCGGTGAGATGAGTGATCGGTAAATTTTAGATTTTTTTCATCGAATTTTCGGCCGGTTCTATATTTTTACTGGATTAACTTGTAATTATAAGGCACGAAATGTTAATTGACAAATTGAGAGGTGGAATTTTTGAAAAAATAATCGCGTTCTGGTGGATTTCGAACCCACGACTCCATATTCGCTCGACCGGTGCTTTAATCAAATATGACAGGGAACGTGTAACGATTCTGCGGAATAAAAAGACAAACTGACTCCGAAGCCACACCATGAACAATCCTTTTTTTACGAATCCATCTCGATGCCAATCCACAACACACTTCCCATGTAACCACGTTGTCGAAAATGTACGTATTGCATGAATAACGTATATATATTGACATGCTGTCTCTATATAAACCATTAAAGTTGAATTCAAGTAGAAAGTGGCGTCACTATTGTTGAATTACGATTATACCAGTATAGTGAGAGCGAATTGTTTATATCTTTCTTAGGTGCAAACAGGTGCAAATCAGGATACCCTTATCAGAACGTACATCTATAAAGCATAGTTTCCCAACCTTCGGTCCGGTTCTAGCAATTGCTAGACCAACTTTCAAGCGGTGGAGGTTAATTTGCTGCGTAGAAAGGGTGTATTTCGTACATCACTTTTATGACGCAAATGATGTACAGCGAAAATGATGTGATATCACAAGATTTTTTTTTGCTGTGTATACGTTAATCCCACTTTCAACTTATCCTAATCAAAGTTCATTGCGTCTACATTCGTTACGTAAAATTTCAACTTGCTTTCAGACCACCCAACCTTGAGATACGGACTTCAAATTTTGGTATGATTGTTTTTTAGCTAAAACGATAATTTTGCAATATTGTACGTTAAACATTTCCAATTTTTGCAAAAATAAGGCCATCCCAGTGGCACAAACAAACCTTAGATAATACATGCTTTCTCATTTTATGCATTAACATTTTTCTCGCACGGAAAATGTGCAGCTCACATAAATACATGTTCGGCAGAGTTGGCCTCAAATCCTTCCTCACCAAGCTATATTATACGGCCATGTTTCAGGAAATTTGGCCGATAAAAACCCCCCATGACGAAGAGACTTGCCGATAATACCCATCGTCACCCTATATTGCTTTTTTCACTGAAAATTCTTGTTTCTTTCATGACGTTTTCTTCCAGCTAAGGATTACGCAATACAACGGTTCACTGAATTTCACACTAACACAGCAAAAAATGTGTCAACAATAACTTTATACAAGTGCACTGTGAGAGAATTACTCTATTTGCATGACAACAATCCACTCCCACAATCAACAGGCGACTGCCGACAAATATCAGGATTTCCAACTCCGGTGTCTGCTGTCATGTCTCTTTGTCACCGAATCTGGCGCAGGGTGTTCGGCGCGGAATCCCAAAGGTGGGAATAAAATTTTGAGGTTTGCGCCCAATATCATGACCCTGATCACAGAAAGATGCTTTCTTCGACAAAGCTGTTTGGTAGGTCAAGTGCTTGCAGATGATGGAACGTTTGATGCGAGATTCTATCACTAGGCGGTGCTTATCACAAAACTGCAAAAGCATGCACGTGATTGGAATTGAAAGTATTGAACAACTTTCACTCTTTTGCTTTGATCTTATTTTAGATAAATGTTTTTCAAAGGCCAATATATTAGTTGAACATCATGTTCGAAATTTCATTTCATTCGGTTCACATAATCCTGGGGTATAGCAGTTTGAAAACTGACAGTCAAATAAGAAGCATTTGACAAGAAGCGCTCGAACTTCGTTTAGTTTAGAGTAAACAAATAAAGCCTAAATTTTCCCAAATGGCCCATCATAGTCCTTGACCACTCAAACGACATTCTTTTCAAAGTTCGGTAAAGTTGTTTGACTGGTCGAGGAGTAAACTCCGAAGTAGGATTGTGATAGCAGCACTTATTGTACAAAGTGCCCACCCCAAAGGCTAGAAAATGCTGCGTATTTCACTTTTCACCGACGAGAAGTTTCTGTTTCCCAACCCATCGCAAACATGTTGCGCTTTGGAAATCCATTCTGCTACACACCCTGTCCAACAAGTCTTCATCCTGCGAGACTACAATATCCTCACCTCGCTTCGCGCATCATGCTGATGACCCCGAGCACGGTGAAAAGTCACAATACTATCATCTGCTTCGAAAGTTATGCAAATTTTTCTCTCTATCATGTGCAACGCAACACCCTCGCTCTTCGCCATACCAGCTCCGGAGCCACACTGATCAGGTTGATATCGCCGTTGCTTGACGCAAAGAACCATCAAATCGACACCACCGAGAAGAGATGCAATATAGTACGTATGGTTGGCTGGTTGGATGGTTGGTAGATGTTAATCGTATCCTAAACCTCGCAGCACGCGTTTGTTTGCCTTTAGAAAGGTTATAAATTGAGGAACATTTAGCAAATGTGGCACTGCAACGCGCGTATTTAGCAACGATGTTTATGCGTGAACTCGCCAACTTTGACACCACACCGATCAATGCTATTAACATTCTGCGCGCATGTTCGGCTGGCTGTTGGATGGACAACGGCCCCGTCGCGTCGTCAGTGAGCTCAGTCTCAGTGATCAAACACACCTTGGTCATCGGCAAGAATGGTCTGCGTGTCACAGACACAGTTGGGAATGGTTGTTAAATTTTTATCCCGCAAGGAGTCATAAAATTGTTTTGATGCGTATTCAGTTTAATGAGTTCTTTAATTAATCGACGTGGAATGCCTTTCGAATTGAAATTCTATATTTAGTATGCAGCACAATGTTGCAGGATTTTTTTTGTAATACCTACTTGTCAACGATCTATCTATGAATGAATAAAAAACTGAGATGGTTTGGAACAAATCTAGAAATCAACGATTTGTTCTTCGATAACAACTTCCTGCGGAATTTATAAAGCAGAAAAAATACATTGACAAGATGTGCAAAACTGCGAACATTGGGTATCTCAGAGTGATTTCGGTTTTAATATTTGCGCGGAACAAGTTATATAATGCTCGTCTAATATAAACTGAAACATGAATAATTCAAAAAGCTACCGCATCAAAATTACTAGCCGGTCACTGCGCAGTCTGGTGCCACGTATTTTTGACGACTGAATAAAAGCTCAGCATATCGTTCTGATCCATGCTTATCCTGCAGTTCAGCAGGACTCTCTTCATGTTGCTTTTCCTTGTTGCGGTGGATTCGTTTCTTTTGTGGTCTTTCTCTGACCTTTAGTTGTTCCAAAATGTATGTACATATTTTTGGAGACTTTTAAATAAACGCATTGAGCAGTAACTCTGTATATTTGAAGTAAAATCAAGCATGTGCTAGTTAAACTGAACTTACCACATGAAAAACGTTCTTCAAAGTGTTGTAAAACGAAGGCGTATAGGGTAAATGCACTAGTCTTCGCCCCCTCCCTAATTTTCGCCCCCCTAATAAAACATTCGTAGTTTTTGTGATTAATTAGGTAGATTGTTGTTTGCTTTTCAACGTATCTGAGAGAGCAAATAAAAATCAATCTTGTGTACTAATGATATTCCACAAAACCAATAACTTAATCTATCGAATTAGCGATTGTAAAATAGTCATGGCAATGATGTATGTTTTTTTCAACGCAATGCAAACAGTAGCGATAATCAGAAGCTGGGAAGACATACAAAATCAATTCTTCCAACCCAAAATAATGAACAATAATAATCATACAAGTCTTAGAAATACACAGCAGGTTATTTATTCAGCTAAATTGATAAATCTTACCAATTTTTAGCTATTTTTATAGGTGACGAAAATTAGAGCACAAAATTTTAAGTTTCCAATTTTCGCCCCTGGCGAAATCTCTTGTCCCGTTCTATTTGTATTGCGTGTTTTAGTTTTCGCCCATCCCTTTCTCATACTGAAATCGGGTGTGGAAATAACGGATATGGTGAAGTTGATCTTTGTGAGGTAGGGGAAAGTGGGACAAAATGTACCATTTATGCAAAGGTGGTCATTGTAATCTATTTAATGAGTGTCTTCTGTGATTATTGGCCACTGAATTCGGAGGTCGATTCGACAACCAATTTTAAACGCAATTTTCAACGATCCTCGTCAAATTGAGTCTCCTTGCAATCACACAAACTACTTCGTTTTTGATGCGACGTCTTGCTGTCATCGTTGCAAAAAAGGAAGAGAGCGAAAATGAAATGCGAGCCATCCAGAAAAGCACGTGCCAATCTGTCACTTTTGGCATATTTGACTGTGAAGTCAGGTGTGAAGGCAAAAACGGGTGATTTTTGGGACTGTTCGTGGCACGAATGGTCCAAACCGTCGTGTTCTGTACGGGAATGCCCGCTCAATTTTTTTTGGAAGATTGTTTACTATTTTTTTTAAAAGACGTCAATTTTTGGTTCACGTGACGGGTAAATCAGATAAATAATTGAGGAGTCTAGATGTTAGTGACCTTTTTGTCCAACATAAAAAATCCAGAAGTCAAACTTTTCTAAACTTGTTTAAAACTACATATGTTCACGTTGATGACAAAAAATGGGTGAGAAAATGGAATAGATTTTAAAAGACTTTGCATGGGGTGAACAATTGGTGATAAATTTCGCGCCTCTTTTACGCACGAGGGTCTATCGCTAACACTCTATTGTTCAAACTCTATGAATTTAAAAAAGTGTTAAATTTTAGGTGTTGGAAAATTTTACGGGGAAAACGTCCGCTGGTTTGTTTCGCTTTGGCTAGTAATGAAATGTAACTTCCATTCAACTCTCATTTAACTATTCGCAACAGCTATGAAAGATTATAGACGCTTGTGGTAGGGGCCGATTCAAATATGACGTCCATCATTGATCAGGATTTCTAGACCCCCCCTCTTCCCTCTGTCACGCTTTTTCGTGTACCTAATTCATGAAGTGTCACACTTTCTCAGACCCCCTCCCCCCTAAACGATGAACGTCATATTTGAATGACCCCTAGTTAATCGGTCAATGTCAATCGCTTGAATTTCATGTACTTCAAATTAGAAAATCTTTTTGACGTAATTTATTTATAAGAATATTTCTGGCGTTTGATTTAAATAGGTCGTAAGTTTGCTGTGATTGAGAACAGCCGAATTCGCAGATTTTGTTATATCTAGTGTATGATTTCAAAATAAGTAGCCCTAATAGATATTTTTTTCGTGACGTAATTTATGGATGTTCTTCTTAAGTTATGTAATGCAAAAAAAAATCCATTTCAAGATCATCCCTTCCATTCTAATTGTTTGCATGGGACGTTAACAGACCACCCACTTCACCCCACAAAGCGTGACGTAATTTGTGTACGTACCTCATTAATACGTAATTTTAAGTTGGCCATGTTTTCTACTTAACAATCTATCTATTGATGCATGAATTGTTTCATTCTGTTAATTTAATCTCAAGGAGGCGAATAATATGCATACAGGAAAATTATTTTTTCTTGATTCTCCAGAGGGCAGCTTGCTTTGCAGAACTCAAAAACACAGAAGACAGTGTTAAGCTTGCCGGGATAACTCGTATTCAATAAAATTTTAAGGATAGCCATGATCGAATTGAGGAAAACTTATGGGCAACTGTAGGGGGCGAAAATTAGAGCGGAGGTGGGGCGAAGATTGAATTTTGGGGGGCGAAAAATAAATCATAAATCAATATTGAAAATTGTCATTTTAATGTATTAAATCTTCATTTAATGGTACTTTTGAGCTGGGTTATCACTGATTGAAGGATAATTAGCAAGAATCACAAAAGAAACATAGATATCATCGGAAATATATGATTAAACACAATAATTTGGATAGTTCAATGCTTTAGGGGGGCGAAATCTAGTGCTTTTACCCTACATCACAAAAGCAGCGTTCGGACCGTAAAACTGACAGTCGCAAACTTATTACCAATGTGATAATCGATAATTTAACTCAATTTACCTGCTTTTCTTTCAGTATTCTCCCCGCCATACGCAGTCCATCCTGATAAGGCCAACGGGGCAACGAAGATTTATCGACACGCTTCGAAAGGCTTGCAGTAATCGAAGACTTTAACAACGCGAAGATCCTCCCATCTGTTGCGAATTTGCTAGATCATGGCTCGTCTCATGATGAGCCATCTCCAGATTCGGTCGGTTTGGTCGATGGACCACCCCGCACCAGTCGGTACAGTATCGACGTACCTACTTACCTGAATGAATATGGTTGCGAAAAGAATGCACCCCATTGCCAATGTTAATTGATAATTTACGGCTTTTTGATGCTGACAAGTGCATTGTGGTGAGTCGACGGACGCGTGTGTGGTGCATTGTTCGGAAGGATACTCTGCGAGTGCGTGATGTTTTCGTTCGACGTTGCCCTGCGTCTCCTGATCCATGCACATTTTATTACCGGTTTGTGGATTGTGTCACACGACACCTATAAATACGTAATGTTAAGGAAGGATACGTGTATGATTCATATGAATCACGAATGTGACTTGCATGATATGGCATGCAAACGAGGCAGTATCCTTCGAAGATGTAGTCTTCTTGAGTAACAATTCTGAGTAGCATCATCGTTCAAAAATGGGTTTACATATGGGAAACGCTACAACGTTTCTAGGATCCCTTGTACCGCCCTGCATGGCGATGTGCTTATCAAAGGTTTGGTTATACATGGGTGGTAATGAAGTGGACACAGGTGTGAAATTAAGATATTAAATTGATGAAGAAAAATTATACATAATTATTTATATTTTTTTTTGATGGCTGACTCTTGTTGTGTTGCAATGTGGTAGGAAAGATATCATCGTTTAGCAAATTATACATCCAATAGTAGTTGATCATATTTATTTATGTTTCAGATGAGTACTGTTATACTCCAAACCACTTCTGCCCACCAAGGCTCCCAGGTAACAATTTGATGCTGTACAAAAGTTTTTCCAACTATTTTAAAGCAGCCTTCGCTTGAACGATAGCTGAGAAAAAGAGGTATAATCATTTATTCAGCTCCTAAACATATAATTTTGGAGGTTTTATTCACTCTGACACTGAGGAAAATTACAAGTGGTAGTCGAAATACGCGTATCTGTCAAAGGATAAGCAACATAGGGCGGTACCCCGTAACGTGGGTAGATCACCTTAGAATGGTGCGTTGCGGCGTAAGATCTACCACCACATCAAATTTCGATCGTGTTACTGTTTCCATGCCTAAAATGGCCGATCAGCGGTGAGCAGACATTCCAGGATCGAGATTTGATGTGCTTTTTTAATGTTTCTTTGCTAATCCACATTTTATTTCAGGAGTAATCAGGTAAATGTTTTGTTTATAAATGCTTATTAATCATGATTATGCGATTGTTTTTAAAACAAATGTATAACAAAACATACACAACACACACTGACATACATTACATATACATATCTCATCATATATTGGGAAAGGGAGGGACAATCAGGGCACCCGATTGAAACGATTTGGACAGGAGCTTGGAACTGCCTCCTCCTTGTTGTTAACATTTCGTGGATTGAGGGCGGGCTCTTCGACCCCATCTATTGGGAGTATTCTGTCAATCGAGGGCTTGATTTTGCAGTTGTTCGTGAGAACTTTCTTCTGGAAGGAGATTATTTTCCCCTGACGCGGGTTTCGCGCAAGTGTCTTTGCTTGCGGGTCCGCACATCCCTTTTTGGCCCTTCATACAGGAGAATGACTGAACACTAACAACAGCACAATCTTGATCAAATCGCTTTTCAGATTATTCCAGTGCTATAGGCAGCTGCCTTGCTACAATAGATGGTAGAACAATATCATCAATATCATCAAGGATAAGCAACATAGGGCGGAATTAAAAGGTACGAAACTAATTACCCTCATTCGAAGAGGGTATTCTGCTTAGAGGATTCAAAAAGACGGTACAAAGTTTTATTCAACCTTTAGCTGATTTGAGGTTCATTGAAAGGCTGATTCATGGCTCAATATGCACTTAATCAGCATTCAATCAAATTTATTTTTGTGTAAACATAAAAAAAATACCTTCGAAGCATTATATAAATTAATCTATGGGAAAACTGGAATTGAACTAAGACCTCCTTATTTATAGTCACTCACATTAGTACCTACACCACACACAATTGTATACATATCCTCGCACACGAAAGCATTACTTGTTGTGTCTGAACAATCAAGAACATGAGGTCGGAGACGAACCAGCCTCGGGCTGAAAGTCTCGATAATAAAGATAAAAAAAAAAGAACATGAGTTGAACTAAGCTGAAGAAGCCATGTGGACTCTACAAAAAAACTCAGCTGTCAGCTGAGTCAGCTGAGTTATTTGATTAAAGGTTGAACAAGAGATGATTTATTCTACATGTTGGTGTATGTTTTACTGCTGGTTACACAGATGAATAATATTCTATTCAACATTATATTCAACCATCTATGTATCGCTGACTTTAGATGTTGAATAAACCATACTCTAGACCAATATCCAGCTGTCTTTGTATTCAGCCTCTGACACCATTGACCAGCCAATGTTCAGCTATTACTCTCACTGTTCAGCATTCATTGTTACTTGGGCTACGACATTGGTGAATCTAGCTTTTTCTTTTTTCTTGCTCACTCTCCTGTACAAACAGGAGAAAAAGAAGGATGGAAAGGGGTTCCGCGAGTGAGTGAGAAAGAAGAAAAAGCTAGATTCGCCAATGGGCTACGATTTGAACTTCAACTTATTCTAAGTTGAACAGGTATTTTAAGCCCCTCATAAGTCAAATCAGCTGATACTAATGAATGCCTCAACAAATTACTTTCTTTTGCCTTTTTGGTACACTAAAGTGTATTGAAAGGCTATGATGTCTTTATGTCTGTGTTTATGTATGTATGTGTGTGTGTTTATGTCTGTGTACAAAAAAGATCCACTCACTTTTAAGGCACTTCCCATTGGCCGATTTTACCGCATTGTATGATATTAAAAATGGTCCGGATCGGTAAAAGACGTTCCGAAGTTATGGCCATATCAGTGATCCGTAACAGTACCGGAAAAACTGGCCGTATATGTATTGTCAGATTTCTTGAAATGTAAGCACCGCGCAGTCGTTGAAATGTTTCAAAAAGGGTATTTGCACAAAAGATCACGCGGTCTATCGTTTTCGAAAGGAACAGTCGCGCCGTAGGCCCGTAGAAAACGCCGGAGTGAAAACCGCAGCTGTACTTTTCGGAAGCGATAGGCCGCGTGCACTTTTGCGCAAATCCGTCATTATAAAACTGAACCAAGACCCCTCATGCGACACATCAAACTGCGACGATTTTTGTAACCTTTAGCACGGTTGACGAATTTTGTGCGGATATAAACACTGTAGATCAGAAATTCCACGATGTCGGTCCTAATATTCAAGATGGTGGCTCCAAATTCAAGATGGCGGCTGTTTAATAGAGTTTTAGCCTCTAAAGCTGTGCAATATGGGGTATATTTAGTATGGGGAAGATGTCTAGAGTCCAGAATTAGCAACCAGAATATCCAAGATGGCGGTCTAAAAACAAAAATGGCGGCTCCAAATGAAAGATGGCGTCTGTTCAATGCTGTTTTAGGCTCTAAAACCATGCAATATGGGTGTATTTGGTATGGGGAAGATGTCTGAAGTCAAAAAATGGTGACCAGAATATGGCGGTCTAAAATCCAAGATGGCGGCTGTTTATTGGTGTTTTTGGCTCTAAAATCATGCAATATAGGTATACTTGGTACAGGAAGATGTCTTGACTCCAAAATTTGGGACCAGAATATCCAAAATGACGGCTCAAAATTTAAGACTGCGACTTTTTTAGAGTTTAAGGATCAAACATCAAAAGCTAGATAGACAATATTATTTTGGTGCCATAAAATATATTTTTGTTAATCGTATGAAAGTGCGATATTTATCATGAGTTTTGTTGAAATGGGTTTTCGAAGGAATGAGAAAGGCGCTAGGTGGATTCATTAGGATTTTTTAATTAAAATTTAAGTTCTACATTCTTGAATCCTTGAAAATGCACCCAATATACGAAATCCGTTCAATTATTGTGTATTGCAAGAGGAGTAAATTTTGTTAGTCTGTGCCTTTGCCTGTCATATAATGGATAAATAATATTCTCTTTCAACTGAGAATATGACGAATATGAATATCCTCCACAGCACTTACCAATGTAAAAAAAGAAAATGTTGTGGGTAACGTATATTACATTCATTTTTATTGCGATATAGTTGAGATGATCAATTGCACCCGAGTACATCGGTGACACAACGAGGTTTGGCGTCAATTCAACTCTGACCTAGATAAGCTAATCAGCAATAAATTAGGTCAAACTAAGTTGAACAATTTCACTGTTATATGAACAGTGCGATTGCATCAAACTAAAAGATGCCAACCGCGTAAAAATTTTCCATATTTGCTTCCAAGAGATTAAGGCGAGACGCTGTGACGCTGTGGCTGCGTATGACGGCGCCGCCATCATCCGTCGTCGTTGTCGTCGTCGATTACCATTAATCATGGCAACCGGACGGCGCACAGTGTATTCGTATTTCACAGCTTATAAATTTAATCCAGTTCGAGGGAAGGTGAGTTTCATTCTTCTTGCTCTCGACGGGACACCTACCTGCCTTCTGTCCTACTGCCCTGTACTGTAGGTACCTAGGAACCTACAACTGACGGACCGATCGAGGTGCAGCGAGTTCAGTCCTTCAGAATGTGATGCCACTCGTGTTCCATTTGCTACTTGGTGTTCCAGTCCGTTGAACGATTAAAGGTGAGTAGTAGGATGACGCAGATATTATTGTTGTAGTATTTTGCTAAATGATGCAATTACACAATTGTATCACGTTCGCGCGATGGCTTTGCGTATCATGTCAATACAACGATTACCACATTCAACACCAGGTTACGACACAATGAAGGTTTGGATTCTGGAAACGCTACAAATTTACTATTTCAACTATTTGTGGATAAATGTGTTTCTGACACGCAGGTGAAAAACTAAAACCTGTAAAAAATCATAATTGCCATAGCAAATGAATTGTAATATGTTACATTGATAATATTGATAATAGTTCAAATTTATTTTACCAAATTACGATAATAGCAAAGAATAATAATATGAAGGATGCCCATTCCCATGACGATCGGGGGACACTTCAGTTACGCTATCTACGGATAAAAGTTTAATCATCATGTAGTAGTGTGTGTCACTGTGACGCCGGAGCTTTACGGTTTTCGGATGTAGAAAACATACACTGTAGAACTGTGGTCTAGAACTAACTTTATTACTAATGCTAAGCCTTATATATATGTGAATGAATGTACAATACATTCTACCTGATTTGACTCATTATCTTTTGGGTCCCTTTCTTATTATCTCTACTTTGTTATCGCCGCCACTATCGGTGCGTCACTATTTTCATTACAATTTATGGGTCTCTTTCTTGGTCCTTCGTAGAAGATTAGTTTATGACGTAATTGTCTTGGGTAGCAGAGAATTATCAACTATGCGCATATTGCAACTAACAATATGCCATGCGGTGCGCTGTATAACTTAAGGAAAATGACAACTTGAGTTTGAAATGCAAATTGATTGATTCGCGTTCGTTACATTCCGGACCCCGTAAATCTACTAGATTTACAATAATAATTGTCGATAAGCGATTTATTACTTATTATATGAAATGATATTAATATTGTCTTTTTACTTAGGACTAGACATTTGTGTTGAATTTTGGATACACATTTCCTCTATACAGGTTCATTTCTGTTTCTTCTGTTTCATTGTTTGGTTGTTGATTCTCTTCTGAACATCTATTATTTTCCATTTTGTTTACCGTCTCCCTTCTAATGTTTTTATGCGACAAAAAATTAGTTAATGAGTCCCAGAATGATGCTATTAGTTTCCAACTGAAACCATAGATGTCATATAATATCTGACTATGTATGATTGTATCAACAATAAATTTTAAACCTCGAGCGAATAGGTAAATACCGATGAATGTTGACGTAGTGTTTCCCAACCATGTGCTCCAAGACAACACTTTGTTCCAGTACTTATGTATTGCACCATCAATTATTTTCTCAGATAATAAAGCATCAAATCTAAAGCCTTGAGTATTAGGATTTTGTCCAGCTAAAATTTTATAAACTACAGAAGATGCTACACGTCTTTCGCCTTGTTCATATATCATGTTCCTCATTTTGACCAAACTGTTGGAATCATAAACCCCACTCTCCATTAAGTTTGGCAATGGCGTGTATGACCAGCTGGTAACAATATCAGTTGATAGTTTACTTGGCGCAGTGGTTTCTCGTAATCTTCCATCTGTGGTGTACCATCTGCTCCCAAATTTGAATTTGGCAGGAAGTAGAGGAGTACACTCTATTTCTGTTCCTAATGTTTGTAAAACGCGTGTAACTGGAGCTAAAAACATTGACACATTATTGTAAAAAACGGGAATTTCTTGATAACATTGCTCAGTAAATCTTGGTGTAATGTAAACAGGTTTACACTCCAAAACGTGCAAAACTTCGCCAGCGACTACTGCTGTGTAACCATTTCTCTTCATTATGCTGCTGACGAATTCATTCGGGTTAAGCCTAGCCAGTGTAAGCTTAGTTTCTAAAAGAACTTTATCTAACTTACACATTTCAGCCATAACCATATTGTAAATATCATTTAAAGATTGACCAATATAACTTTCTACAAGAGTAATTTTGGAATTAAAATAAGTAAACAAATCCAAATTTTTTCCACTGTTTGCTTTTCGTGTAAATGGAGATCTAATACTCTCTGTTTCAATTATTAAAATTCTAGGATGATCAGTAGTAAATCCGTTGTAACCACAAATGCGAGTATCTTCTCGTGTTTTGATCGAAAATACTTGCTTTTCTGAAATAGTGCTGTAAACCACTGAATGAGTTTGCTTTATATTACCCTCTAAACTTGTAGTTTTATTGACAAGTCCTTCATAAATTACTTCAAATTCAGTTGTTTCACAGGACTGATTCAAGTCTACATTCCAGGTCAAATAACCTTCTTCGGAATCTAGACATGTTCCAATTGAATACGAACACATTAAACCATTTTTCAAATATATCTGATCATTTTCAAGGTCAATATTTGCAATATAGTCGTATAGAGCAATCTCGTACTCATAATAAACTAGTGCCCCAGTCCATGTATAGAATGGTGTACTATATGTGCCTCCGTTGCATGAATTTCCAGTCACGCTACCTACAATAAGCGTTTCACCCCTTGTAGTGGAATTTAACTTCAGCTCATTAATTTGTCTGTCATGAGTCAGCGATACAATTCCTAAAGCGTGTACCTTTGTACATTCTTCTGAATTGAACTCTTTGACGATGTAAGAATATCCATACTGATAATCTGAAGTATGCGAAAATGCTCCACAATGTCTTATGGACCTTCGAATTATTACCTTACATTGAAGAACTTTAGTTAAACTTTTTACATTCCTTTGTAAAACCTGTATTGTTATTTCTGTTGAACTCAAATTACTTTTCTGAGGAATACAAGAAGCTATATCAAGAAGCGAGTAACTTGTCATGTTTACCTCTGGGTTGGCACAATCAAATGCTATCAATCCTCTAGTTTCGAAACCAAAGATTAATGTAAACATGTATACAAGCAACATAAACGATATGAAGTTACTAGGATTTTTTGTTCTTATGGTTTTATTCGAACGTAGATTGCACATTTCTTCATGATCATCTTGATTCGGGATTAAATCTGGTGAATCTAGTTTCTTCGGTTCTGAAAGTGGAATTGTGTCATGACTTCCTTGAAAGTTTTGAGTTTGTTGAAATAAATCATCATTTGTTTCTAAAGATGGCTTTGGCTTTTGAATTTTCCGAACATCTAAAACTGCCACTTTGACGGCTGGTCTTTCATAAATACCTTTAGATGTTTTAATTTCAGCAGATCTTACTTGTCCATCTTTAGCCATTCTAACACTGATTACTCGACCTTTCAGCCATGTTCCAGGAGGTGCCTTATCATCAGTTATTACAACAATATCGTCAACTTTAATAGGTTCAATTTGATTAGTCCATTTATTTCGTTTCAACAATAATGGAAGGTACTCTTTCGTCCACCGATCCCAAAAATATTTCCCATAGTTTTGAACCTTTTTCCAATGATGTTTTTCTAAGTGAATTGCAGTTGGATCATAAGGTGGTACATATTCTCCAGCACGACCAATTAGAATATGAAATGGTGTCATTATTTCGTCGTCGATATCTTCTACTGGTATGTGTGTTAATGGACGAGAGTTTAGAATAAATTCTACTTGGATCAGAGCAGATCTTAAAATTGCTGGTCGTGGTAAACGACTACCATACTGCTTCAGCATTTTATATAGCGATAACTTTATGATTTTAATAAGCCTCTCCCATACTCCGCCGAAATGGGATGCCGCGGGAGGATTGAATGTCCATTTTAAGGCTAATGCTGCCGCATCACCGTTTCTCATTCTTTTATCAATATTCACAATTAGTTCTTTTAATTCATTGTCAGCTCCAACAAAGTTGGTGCCATTATCGCTGTAAAGGTGCTTAATTTTTCCTCTTCTGTTTTGAAAATTACGCAAACAGACAATAAAAGAATCTGTATCTAATTTCTCAGCCATTTCGATGTGAACTGCTCTACTAGACATACATGTAAAAATCACACCCCAACGTTTTTCTCTTGATCGTTTTACTGCAACTTCAAATGGACCAAAGTAATCCACTCCAGTATGCGTAAATGGATACAAGAAAGATTCGGTCCGATAATCTGGTAAGGGTGCCATCATGGGTGGTACTGGTTTTGCGTTAGCAATAATGCATTCTTGGCAATATTTCTTGACCTTTTTCAAAAGTGACCTTTGTTTAATAATCCAAAACTTTTGAAGAATAGCTGCAATCACGACATTGTCATTCTGATGCAAATACCGTTCATGATATGTCTTTATAATTAAAAAAGAAATATTATGTTCATATGGTAATATAATTGGCTTTCTTGCTGATTCGGGTATGCTTCTTGCGTGTTCCAATCTTCCTCTTGCTCTGAGTACTCCATGATTATCAAGCATTGGACTCAATTTTCGTAAGTTGCTGGATTTTTCAATTTCTTTACCTTCTTTCAGTAATGTTACTTCCTCTGCGAAACAATCCCATTGAGCTTTTTTGAATATCGCGTTTTCAACCCATTTTACATCATCATAATTAGTGCTACGATCAAAATCTGTTTTATTTTTAATCCAATCGGTAAACTTTTTTATTATTAGAGTTCGCTTAACCAAACGCCACCAGTCCGAAAAATAATCGTCCTGAATAAAAGAGTAAGGATGTATTCTTTGATGAATGTTTACATAGTTTCTCAGCTCTTCATCAGTTTCCATACTTACTGTCCAGTTTGGCCAATAACTTTCTGATTTTCTTAAAAACGATGGTCCATTGAGCCATAATGATGCTCCCTTTTTAATTTTTGTACCTTCATCAGCAGGGTTTAATGATGATTTTATATATCTCCATTGATCCATTGAAGTTGTTTCTAAGATTTCAGCAACTCGATGAGCTACGAATTGCTTATACCGCCTATGCTGACTATTAATCCAGGCTAGGACAGTTTGACTGTCTGACCACATGACGCATTTTGAAATCGAAATTCTTAATTCTTTCTTTACGGTATTCAACAATCTTATCCCTAATATTGCTGCTTGCAACTCTAAACGTGGTATGGATAACATTTTATTCGGTGAAACTCTTGCCTTTGCTGACACTATATTCACATCAGTGCCATTTGCAGTAACACTTCTCAGATACACAACGGCAGCAAAAGCATTTTCCGAAGCATCTCCGAACATATGCAACTCATAAAACAATGCATTTTTCAAGGTCATACATCTTGGAATCTTAAAATGGGTGACAAGTTTAAGCATATCTATCCAAGAGTTCCAAAAATTTGATAAACTATCTGGTAACTGGCTATCCCAATCAGAAGATTCTTTATGCCATTTTTGTAAAAGAATTCTACCATGAATTGTGAAGTTCGAAATTAACCCTAAGGGATCGTAAATACTCATTACAAACGAGAGAGTTTCTCTCTTTGTAATCAACCTTGTGAATTCCAATCGATCAAGTTTTAATTGAAATTCGATCAAATCAGTTGTTGTATTCCAATAGATACCCAATACTTTATCAGTTGGTATTTCTTTATTCTCGAACCATTTTATTTCTGAAACATGAAGTCTTTCTGAAGGAATAACGTTGGCAAGCTGTTGCGAATTTGTAATAAAATTTCTTAGATGAAATCCAGCATACTGTTGAATATTTATAACACCCTGAACAACTTCAGATGCTTCTTTAATTTCATCAAAGCTATCCAAATAATCATCAACATAAAAGTTATTTTCAGAAGCCTCAGAAGCCTTTGGAAAATCATCCTTAAAAAGCTGTGCATTATAATTTTTCACTGCTTGAGCACAAGCAGGAGAACACGTTGATCCAAAAATCATTGATTCCATCACATATACGCTCGGATCCCTATCGGCCTCACATTGTCTCCAAAGGTATCTTTGTGCAGGCTGATCTTCCATAACAATTTTTATTTGCTGAAACATTTCTTGTATATCCCCTGTAACAGCGATTTTGAACTCTCTGAATCTTAGCAAAACACCGAACAAAGATTTTACTGTGTCAGGACCGGAAAGCAGTGCTGAGTTAAAAGATACTCCTTCTACTGCTGCAGCTGCATCAAAAACAATTCTTGATTTAGGTGGGACTTTGTTTTTATTTGTCACAATAAAATGAGGCAAATAATAGGTGTTTGGATGTTCCTGTAGTAGCTCACGTGGGCTAAGCTTACGGGCATAACCCTTTTTAACAAATCCTTCAAATGACTCAATTGCCCATTTTCTTAGCTCTGGTTTCCTAGCTAATGTCTTCTCCAATATTTCCAAACGTTTGAAAGCATTATTAAAACTTGGAGGGAAACTCATGCTTTCAGTTTTCCACAATAATCCTATTGAGTAATGTCCGTTTTCATATTTAATTGTATTTTTAATAATTGATTCAGCTCTTTCTACTTCTGCTGATTTTGGTAATTTATTAACGACGTTGACTCCAAAGTTTTCAGTAGAACAATAATTTTCAAAAATTGCTCTTAAATCTGTACTTTCATGCTCTCTAATGCAAAAGAATATGAAGGCTCACCTCTATATACCTTACCGAAAATCAACCATCCTAGTTTGGTACGCGCTGCCATCGGCGAGTTCTCGTCACTTATCCTTCTGTCGGTCGTCAACAACAAATGAGCGTGCTCCATACCAATTAAAATCGTGGGCTTGGCGTTGACGTATCCCTGAACTGGAACATCAGCTAAATAAGTGAACTCCTTCTTCATGTGTTTAATATCCAATGTTTGCGTTGGAAGTTCAATGTCCTCGATGGTCCTGACATCCTTCATTGAATAAGTTTTTCCTCCATGTCCGCGTATCCACAGCTGTACTCTTCGGCTAGGTGATTCCTTTGAAACGTTCTGCGTCCAGGTTAATTCCAGTGGTTCTGACCGTCCATGGAGCCCAAGTTTATCCGCTACCGATTGATCCAAAAGGCTTAATGACGAGCCGGGATCAAGGAAAGCGAATGTTTCCAAAGAGAGGTTTCCATTCTGCAACGTTACTGGTACTATTTGATAATATACCGTTGATTTTCGACTTCCATGATGATTATTGTTAGTTTTGTCCTTCTCCAGATTTTGATTTTCCTTGGGTTTCTCGACGGCTGCTTTATGCAATAAACGATTGTGCATTCCTTTGCAACCGTCTATTTTGCATTCTCGCTTGCTTCTGCAAAACTTACTACCGTGTCCTTTGTTCAGGCAAGAAAAACACAGTTTCAATTGTTGAATTCGTTGTTGCCTTTGCTCAACATTGAGGTTTTTCAATATGTTGCACTTGAACGTTTGATGCTCATGCTTACAAATGTTGCACTGCATTTTTGAAGGATTGTTATGAATATTGATTCTGGGCTTTTGTTCCTTTCTTGTAGGTGGTGCTAATCTCCGTAATGTCGTTGCGTGAGTTTGCAGCCACTTATTCAAATCATGGAGAGTTGGCTGACTGACATTTCTTTGAAGCGCTTCTGTCCATGTTATCTGCATACTAAATGGTAGCTTTGATACTATGTCAGTAATTAACCGATAATCATGAAGGAATTCTGGCTTGGCCAATGTTTCCATTGTCACAACCAAATCGTCCAATGCGTTAGCAATATCGATAGTATGGAGTTTGGGTTGATTCAATGTTTTTATCAGCTCGTTCAATAATTGCTGATAAATAGCCTCCGGTCTCCCATAAATTTCTTCAAGCCGTTGCATTATTCTAGGAACATTAGCAGCCCCTATCATCAAATTTGACACGCTCTTGGCAGCTTGGCCATACAGAGCTTCTTCCAATCTTGATAAATTTTCGAGATTGGTAAATCTACCTTCGGCAGATGTGTCCTTAAAAATGCTTTTGAATTTCGGCCATTCACGAGCCTCTCCATTAAATTTTGGAAGCTTGATTAATGCTTGCCTCGTCGCATTTAAAGAACCTTCAGACTGACGTCTGTTTGCCACATCTTGTTGAATTTTCAGCGATTCATTTAGCTGGTTCGCTAAATCAAACTTCACTTTTACGTCCAATAATGTCGCTCGTTCGATTTCCAGATATTCGCATTTGGCGCAAAGGAATCGCTCTTCTTGTGACGGCGTATGCTTAAGGTGCACACAACTAAGGTGGAACCACCTATCACAATCGTCACAAGACACCATATTATCCTTGGTGTCAGCTTCCTTGCATAAACGGCAGTTTCCGTTCTTATTTTCCACGAATTGGAACATAGCTTTTGATTTTGCCATCGCAAATGTTCACTTTACTCTCACCTGGTTGTTTGCTGCTACTTTGCTTCTCTGTTTCCTTTTGCCGGATCTGCGCGTTCACTTCTGATGACAGCTTCTAAAGGTATTTCCAAACCTTTTTGTTAATTCACACACTGCAGTTTCACTATTTTCAAAAAATGTCCAATGTCCTAGTTTCACTTGAATTACCACTCTGGGTTTTAATATTCAACACACAAGGTATTTTAGACACGATTCGTGAATATCTATTCACAACTTTCGAATGTTTGCCACTATTGGCTCAAGATTTGTAACAGTTAAATTTTGTGACAATGCACAACACTCAGACTGCACTCCTGGCGACAGTAAACCACGTTACAAAATCAATCACTGTAGCTATTTATTACGACAACTTTTTTATATTGTCGGAGTCCTTTCCACTTATTCTAGTTGATCTCCGCGCGCCGGTATCACTGCACAATTTCAACACAACGTCGCGAGTACTTTCCTCTCTGGTAGTTCACCAAAATGTGACGCCGGAGCTTTACGGTTTTCGGATGTAGAAAACATACACTGTAGAACTGTGGTCTAGAACTAACTTTATTACTAATGCTAAGCCTTATATATATGTGAATGAATGTACAATACATTCTACCTGATTTGACTCATTATCTTTTGGGTCCCTTTCTTATTATCTCTACTTTGTTATCGCCGCCACTATCGGTGCGTCACTATTTTCATTACAATTTATGGGTCTCTTTCTTGGTCCTTCGTAGAAGATTAGTTTATGACGTAATTGTCTTGGGTAGCAGAGAATTATCAACTATGCGCATATTGCAACTAACAATATGCCATGCGGTGCGCTGTATAACTTAAGGAAAATGACAACTTGAGTTTGAAATGCAAATTGATTGATTCGCGTTCGTTACAGTCACTATTTGCATGCGAATTCAATAGCATACGCACACTATCTTCTAGTATGGCAGATCACGAACACTTGTATAGCTTCCACCTTAATACGCCTAGAGAGCGCCACTTGTGGTATCGCCTGACGTTAGCATAAAAAAGCAGAGTTGCCATTCTTTAAATTTTTATTTTCTGATAATAGTGTGTTATAATACACAGAATATTTAGATTAATGTCTATGAATGTAATAATTGAATGAGATACAAATAAAAATCATTAAAAAAAACTGTCGCAACCCACAACAGGGAATTGGCAATCTGGAGGGATCATATAACATGACTCCGGTCCTCAAAAGTTCCTACCTCATGCTGCACCTAGGGGGCAACCATTTAGTACGTCACGCTAAAAATGGGAATTTTCAAAACCTCCCCCCCCCCCCCTTTCATACGGGCTTTTCCTATACGTAATGCATTGCTTGACACACTTTTCAGAACCCCCCTCCCCCTCTAAGCGTGACGTACTTTATGGATGGCCCCTAGTCTTCGATGACAACCAGCTAAGAGCTGTACTAGTGTGGCTCAAAATACCACATGTCAAAAGGTTCGATGGGCACTTTTCTCATTTCGTTTGATGATTAAACGTTAAGATTACTAGATTGATGTACCGTGCAAAACGTTGCTGCAAAACGGTGAGTCGATAAGGAGAGCGTCCAACATAGCTCTGGTCTTCACAACTTGTGAGTTACAAGTTCCTACCTCATGCTTCCACGGATCAACAGATGACAAAGCCCGATAGCTAAGAGTTGTGTGCTTAGCTGGTAGTGCAGCCTGGGCACTGTTGTCCTTCTGACTTCAGCTAGATTGAGGAGGTACGACCCGAGCGTCTGTTCACCAAGGAGGTGCGGCTCAAACTGCGTCTGTTCCAGCGGCTGAGTAAGAAACACTGCACCACGCCCAGCAAGATCCAAGTTGGTAGCCCCATCAGCGTGGTCGTCCCAGTGTTGGTTGGGACGTTAAACAGAACTGGCACGATGGCCCTCCGGCGAGACAGGAGTGTTGGCGTAGGCCCAATAAGCCATCCGTTAAAATCCCCATTGCGAATAACATAGGAGAAAATACGGCTCGATACAATCGGCAAAGACCCACGCGACGAAATAAGGACTACGATTGGAATCTTGGAACATGAAATTGCAAGTCACTAGGTTTCGCAGGATGTGACAGGATAATTTACGACGAACTACATTTCCTCTACTTTGACATCGTGGCGTTGCAGGAAATTTGTTGGACTGGACAGAAACTGTGGAAAAGCGGTCACCGAGTGGCTACCTTCTAACAAAGCTGTGACACCACCAATGAACTGGGAACAGTAAACTTTGCAGCCTCCCGTGGTATGGTAGTCCGAAGCACCTTCTTCCCCCGCAAAGATATCCACAAAGCCACCTGGAGATCACCCGACCATCAAACAGAAAACCAAATCGACCACGTTCTAATTGACGATAAATTCTTCTCGGATATAACCAATGTCCGCACATATCGCAGTACGAATATAGATTTGGATCACTACTTAGTCACTGTATGCATACGCTCAAAACTTTCGACAGTTATCACCACGCGTCGAAGTCGAACACCGCGGCTCAACATCGAGCAGCTGCGTAACGTAGAAGTGGCTCAAGACTACGCGCAGCAGTAAGCAGTGGCCCTACCAACGGAAGAGCAGCTTGGCGCAACTACACTTGAAAGATGGCTGGAGGGACATCCGATCCACCATAGGTAGTACCTCGGCTACAGCACTAGGCTTCGCGACTCCGAATCGCAGAAATGACTGGTACGACGGCGAATGTGAACAGTTGAAAAAAAGAGAAGAATGCAGCATGGGCGTGAATGCTGCAACACCATACGAGAGCGAATGAGGCACGTTACAAACAGGCGCGGAACAGGCAGAACTCAGTCTTCCAGATGAAGAACGAGATGAAAGAAGCTGAACCGCTCGCGCAGAGGCTTTGTGCCACAAACCAACATGTGCCGAGATAACCATAACCATCTTCTCACGAGCGAGCGTGAGCTGGTCGAGAAGTGGCGGCAGCATTACGATGATCACCTCAATGGCGACGTTGCAAGTACCGAAGGTGGCGTGGTAACAGATCTAGGAGTATGTGCACAGGACGAAAGACTTCCGGCCCCTAACCTCCAAGAGATTGAGGAGGAGGTTGGCCGGTTGAAAAACAACAAAGCCGCTGGAGCAGATCAACTACCAACACGCTCAGAAAACCAGCAAATATACACCTTGAACTGAAACTAGTTCCAGCTGTCAATATGAGAGTTCTGGAAAACGTGATACTAGTTCACGGTACATTTATTATTGTTCCTATCGCTGCTATGCATAGTTCCCGTTGCCGTGACTGGGAGTGCTCGTATATCGGAACGGATTTTTTTGCGTGAAGCGAGCTTCTAAAATACGGTGGAGAAGCACTGGTGAGGCTGGGTAAAGGCTGGGTATGCTGCCCAATTCAGATCCCATTGTGATCCACTAGCCTCTGCCCAGCAACTCCTATCCCTACATCCACGCGGTACCGGCCGGAAATTATGAGCAACCTTAGGGAAGATCGGGTAACCAACCCAGGTGGGAACTTTGGTCGTAGGCTGACAGGGAAGGGGGGGGGTTTGCTTCGGTAAACCTGAGCGTCTGTTCTCCAGGAGGAGCGGCTCCAACAGCGTCTGATCCCCATGTAAGGGGCGGCTGATCTACGTCCGAGTGCCAGGGAAGGACTCTAAGCTCAACTGTGCACTATGGTTATCCGGAAAGTAGGGGGTTGGTGTCAGGCCCTACGAGCCAGCCGTAAAAAACCATTGTAACGGAAAATCAGCAACAGAATAATACGAACCGAGACCAACGGCAACGACCCCAGTGAACAAAAAGGACTTGCGATTGGAAACTCGGTACGTGGAACTGTCGATCTCTCAACTTCATTGGGAGCACCCGCATACTCGCCGATCTACTGAAGGACCGCGGGTTCGGCATCGTAGCGCTGCAGGAGGTGTGTTGGACAGGATCCATGGTGCGAACGTTTAGAGGTAATCATACCATCTACCAGAGCTGCGGCAACACACGCGAGCTGGGAACAGCTTTCATCGTGATGGGTGATATGCAGAGGCGCGTGATCGGTTGGTGGCCGATCGACGAAAGAATGTGCAGGTTGAGGATCAAGGGCCGATTCTTCAACTTCAGCATAATAAACGTGCACAGCCCACACTCCGGAAGTACTGATGATGACAAGGACGCATTTTACGCGCAGCTCGAACGCGAGTACGATCGCTGCCCAAGCCACGACGTCAAGATCATCATAGGAGATTTGAACGCTCAGGTAGGCCAGGAGGAGGAATTCAGACCGACGATTGGTAAGTTCAGCGCCCACCAGCAGACGAACGAAAACGGCCTACGACTCATTGATTTCGCCGCCTCCAAAAATATGGCCATACGTAGCACCTTTTTCTAACACAGCCTCCCTTATCGTTACACCTGGAGATCACCACAGCAGACGGAATCTCAAATCAACCACGTTCTGATTGACGGACGGCACTTCTCCGACATTATCGACGTCAGGACCTATCCTGGCGCCAACATCGACTCCGAACACTATCTGGTGATGGTCAAACTGCGCCCAAAACTCTCCGTCATCAAAAATGTACGGTACCGGCGACCGCCACGGTACAACCTAGAGCGACTGAAGCAACCGGATGTCGCCTCAGCATACGCGCAGAATCTCGAGGCCGCGTTGCCAGACGAGGACGAGCTCGATGAGGCCCCTCTAGAGGATTGCTGGAGTACAGTGAAAGCAGCCATCAACGACGCAGCCGAGAGCACCATCGGGTACGTGGAACGGAATCGACGAAACGAATGGTTCGACGAAGAATGCAGAACGGTTTTGGAAGAGAAGAATGCAGCGAGGGCGGTAACTGCTGTGCCGTTCCCAAGAAACACGAAAGTTCTATCAGAAGCTCAATGCATCCCGCAACGGCTTCGTGCCGCGAGCCGAAATATGCAGGGATAAAGACGGAGGCCTCTTGACGGACGGACGTGAGGTGATCGAAAGGTGGAAGCAGCACTTCGATCAGCACCTGAACGGCGTGGAGAACGTAGGCACGGGAGCCCACGGCAACGGAAGAAACGACGACGCCAGTGCAGCGGAGGACGGAAATGAACCAACTCCCACGCTGAGGGAAGTTAAGGATGCCATTCACCAGCTCAAAACCAACAAAGCAGCTGGTAAGGATGGTATCGCAGCTGAACTCATCAAGATGGGCCCAGAAAAGTTGGCCACCTGTCTGCATCGGCTGATAATCAGGATCTGGGAAACCGAACAGCGACCGGAGGGAGTGAAGGAAGGGGTAATCTGCCCATTCATAAGAAAGGCGACCATTTGGAATGTGAGAACTTCAGGGCGATCACTATTTTGAATGCTGCCTACAAAGTGCTATCCCAGATCATCTTCCGTCGTCTGTCACCTAAAACAAATGAGTTCGTGGGAAGTTATCAAGCCGGCTTCATCGACGGCCGGTCGACAACGGACCATTTCTTCACCGTACGGCAAATTTTCCAGAAATGCCGTGAATACCAGGTCCCAACGCATCACCTGTTCATCGACTCCAAAGCGGCATACGACAGTATCGACCGCGCAGAGCTATGGAGAATCATGGACGAAAACGGCTTTCCTGGGAAGCTGACTAGACTGATTAAAGCAACGATGTACGGTGTGCAAAACTGCGTAAGGGTTCCGGGTGAACTATCCAGTTCATTCGAATCTCGCCGGGGACTGCGACAAGGTGACGGACTCTCATGCCTACTCTTCAACATCGCTCTGGAAGGTGTGATGCGAAGAGCCGGGCTCAACAGCCGGGGAACGATTTTCACAAAATCCGGTCAATTTGTGTGCTTTGCGGACGACATGGACATTATCGCTAGAACATTTGGAACGGTGGCAGAGCTGTACACCCGCCTGAAACGCGAAGCAGCAAAGGTCGGACTGGTGGTGAATGCCTCAAAAACAAAGTACATGCTGGTAGGCGGAACCGAAAACGACCGGATCCGTCTGGGTAGTAATGTTACGATAGACGGGGATACTTTCGAGGTGGTGGAGGAATTCGTCTACCTCGGATCCTTACTGACGGCTGACAACAACGTGAGCCGTGAAATTCGGAGGCGCATCATCAGCGGAAGTCGGGCCTACTACGGGCTCCAGAAGAAACTGCGGTCGAAAAAGATTCACCCACGCACCAAATGCACCATGTACAAAACGCTAATAAGACCGGTGGTCGTCTACGGGCACGAGACATGGACCATGCTCGAGGAGGACCTGCAAGCACTCGGAGTTTTCGAGCGACGCGTGCTAAGGACGATCTTCGGCGGTGTGCAGGAGAACGGTGTGTGGCGGAGAAGAATGAACCACGAGCTCGCTGCACTTTACGGCGAACCCAGCATCCAAAAGGTGGCCAAAGCTGGAAGGATACGGTAGGCAGGGCATGTTGCAAGAATGCCGGACAACAACCCTGCAAAGCTGGTGTTTGCAACTGATCCGGTTGGTACAAGAAGGCGTGGAGCGCAAAGAGCACGATGGGCGGACCAGGTGGAGCGTGACTTGGCGAGCATTGGGCGCGACCGAGGATGGAGAGCGGCAGCCACGAACCGTGTATTATGGAGAAATATTGTTGATTCAGTTTTATCTTGAATTTAATGTAATACTAAATAAATGAATGAATGAAGCACTGGTGAGAGCACTACACTGGGTCATTACCAAGATTTGGGAGGAGGAAGTATTACCGGAGGAATGGATGGAAGGTATAATGTGTCCCATCTACAAAAAGGGCGACAAGTTGGATTGCGGGAACTATCGCGCGATCACACTACTGAGCGCTGCCTACAAGATCTGTGTCTCTCAAATTGTATGCTGACGTCTATCACCGATTGCAAGAAAGTTTTTGGGGCAATATCAGGCTGGATTCATGGGTGAACGCGCTACAACGGACCAGATGTTCGCCATCCGCCAGGTGTTGCAGAAATGCCGCGAATACAACGTGCCCACACATCACTTGTTCATCGATTTCAAATCGGCGTATGATACAATCAATCGAGAACAGCTATGGCAGATTATGCACGAATACGGATTCCCGGTTAAACTTATACCATTGATCAAGGCGACGATGGATCAAATGATGTGCGTAGTTCGAATATCAGGGACACTCTCGAGTCCCTTCGAATCTCGCAGAGGGTTACGGCAAGGTGATGGTCTTTCGTGCTTGCTGTTCAACATTGCTTTAGAGGGTGTAATAAGGAGAGCGGGGATAAACACGAGTGGTGCGATTTTCACGAAGTCCGTTGAGCTGCTTGGTTTCGCTGATGATATTGATGTTATTGCTCGTAAATTTGAGACGATGGCGGAAACGTACATCCGACTAAAGAGTGAAGCCAGGCGAATCGGATTAGCCATTAATGTGTCGAAGACAAAGTACATGATGGGAAAGGGCTCCAGGGTGGAATCACCGCGCCCGCCACCCCGAATTTATATCGACGGTGATGAAATCGAGGCGGTTGCAGAATTCGTGTACTTGGGCTCACTGATGACCGCCGAAAACGACACCAGCAGAGAAATTCAGAGACGCGTCGTGGCAAGAAATCGTGCTTACTTTGGACTCCGCAGAACTCTACAATCGAATAAAGTTCGCCGTAACACGAAGTTGACTATCTACATAACTCTGATTAGACCGGTAGCCCTCTATGGGCACGAAACATGGACCCTACGTGCAGAGGACCAACGCGCCCTTGGAGTTTTCGAACGGAAGGTGTTGCGTGAGTACCATCTACGGCGGAGTGCAGATGGAAGACGGGACTTGGAGAAGGCGAATGAACCACGAGCTGCATCACTGCTATGTGCAGCATAGTTGTCCCATGTTAATAGGATTTCCCGTAGAACATGAGACAATTATGCTGCACACGGCAGATCAGCTGCTGAGAGAACCAACCAAAGGCCATCGTCCACACCGCGAAAATCGGGAGGCTACGGTGGACAGGTCACGTCATCAGGATGTCGGATAGCAATCCGACTAAAATGGTTCTCGAGAGTCATCCGACCGGTACAAGAAGACGTGGTGCGCAGTGAGCTAGGTGGGTCGACCAAGTGGAGGACGATCTGCGGACTCTACGCAGAGTGCGGAACTGGGGACAAACAGCCATGGACCGAGTGGAATGGAGACGGCTTCTATGTACAGCAGAGGCCACCCTGGCCTTATCCTGATCGGTAAGGTAAGTAAGTTGCTGCAATCATAGAGAACCTCTGCTATAGATCAAATAGTAAGTACATATTGCTAAACAGAAGCCAACGCAATTTTGAAAATTAATCGACTGAAATTTATAATTCCGTTTCTCAACTATTGCGGTCCTGTCGACCACATACGACGCCGAAGATTCGACTTTTTTCTAGCTCACATGTAGCCGAGCAAGTACCAACCTACCCAATCCTGCGTATTTTTTTTTTTGCAATCGCATGAAATATGCAGCTAGATGCACTAGGTGGCAGGAGACATTCATACAACGTCTTCGGTGGTTATACATCTGGTAATCTGCCCAAATGAAAGAAACTAACCATCCATCGCTCCGTGGTCGTCGTCGTCGTCGAAGAGGTTGTCGTTTTAAGTCAGGTGTGAATAAATTTGTTTGCAAACTTTATCGTCCTGCCACCAACAACAGATGGGAGGGTGTCGTCGTTACACGATGTGCAGTGCAGAGTGCAGTGAAAAGCCACCTCTTTGGAACAATTCGGTCCATGCTGTGCGCACTTGATGGGCAGAATTCTATTAGGAAGGCAACGCCGCCATCACCATCAATGCGCGCGGTTTGGACGAGATTTAGCGTTGTGACCTTTGTGTAAAGTTGAAGTTTTTATTTTCACAGTGGCGAACCCGAGCTAGAAGATGGTACCACAACGAAGTGATGGCACCGACACAGAAGGTTCACCCACGCGGAATATACCACAGCGATTTGTTTTGCTGATGGATGGAACCTTTTGCCGAAAACGATCGTCTGGCTGCCATCTGGGTTAGACACTGAACTTTTTAGTAACGGTTGTCCAGAGTCAGTGGTTGATAATTATAATCTGTGTCAAAGTTGTAAATTTGCATTCAATGGTGGCGAGCGCGTGATTAGACTCTGTCATCGAAAGCAATTATCTGCAATTAATGTTGAGAAATTGGTCGTTAGCGATTGGACCATAAGCTTAAATTTTCCGAAGATAGCGTAGAAGGTAAAATACTAAAATTATTGTATTCGAATGAGCTTTGCGACCTCAAGACAAGATGAGTAAATACCGTTTTGTAACCATTCTTCACATCATATTGTCGCGCTTATCTTTTATTAGAGTCCTGCGGCGGTCGTACGCTCGCAAGGCATACCGCCGCATGACAGTCGCAAGGCAAAACAAAAAAAAGTGTTCCCGCCAAAAACAAAAGCACGTGGGTTTCGCGAAGCGACAGATGTTTTTGAATGTATTTGTGACGAACGGCAAGAGTGGCTCAGTGGAATGAGTGTTCTTGCTGTCAAACCCCATATAATGGAATTATATACTTTTAAATCTGGTGACGCTGTTATGATTAGTGACTGTCGCGCTTATATCAGAAGCCAGAGGCAGATAATCGCCATATTCTGATTTTTCTTGAGAAGCATAATATTATGTGGAATAGAGCAATTTTTATTCGAAAACAATTTAATAGTTTTTTTAACATACAAGAAGTTAATGACAAATTCCTGGAAGAAATACGTTTGATGCAATTTTTCCTTTTTTTTTTGACGAAATCACAAAAAGCTATTAACGGTTACTTTAAACAAATTTCCTCCCAAAATGTTGCCTAGCATCACGTCCCTTTATATTTCATCAATTAATGGTGTAAAAGTGAAATGCAGTCAAATTTTGATGACTATTTTCGACTGTCGAATTTTACTCTCGGAGGATGGCTTGCCAGTCTTGACAAAAATAAAAATACTGCTATTTTATCTTGTCCGACGTTTCGGTCCGTTTGGGACCTTCTTCTGGGACTCGAATTTTACAGATTTTTCGTCCAGTGTGGTTCTGTGGAACGTGTAAATGTCGGTTCAGAGTTTTCCCTCGCCAAAACGGACGGTGTCGGTGTAAGCCTAACCGTGGAAAAGCTCTTGTTTAAGCTGAGCTGGAATCTGGTACCCGGCACTTGATCTAGCACCATTGCAAAAGCAATGGACAAGATAAAATAGCAGTATTTTTATTTTTGTCAAGACTGGCAAGCCATCCTCCGAGAGTCAAATTTTGAGTCAAATTCTAGCACATGTGAGTGACAGAGAATGAGATGTAATAAAAGACTAATGTTGAGAATTATTAGAACAAATAACGGTTTCGAAATTGAACCTGCTTTATTCGGCACTTTTCTGGACTCAAGACAAGTTTCTACACTAAAATAGCAATCAGATTGTATAGAGTCCATAAACCAAAAATAAAATTACACAACCGAAGTATATTAATCATGTTCTGTAATCACAAACACGATCGCCTGCCACATTTCGAATGACTTCAAAAATTATGTTCTTTTTCGAACAAGTTTCTGCCCCTCTTATCAGACGACGATGTGATTCTCATCAGCCAACCAGTTGAACCGCGAGCAGACGACAGCCCCTGTAGGTCGTATTTCAGCAAACGCTATCACCCATCCCATAAATATTCCTGTCCCGTGGGTGCTGATTATGCAAAGAAATACTGCTCACTTGCACTAAGTAGTATCAAAAAATCAATTAAAACTCTGCGAACTTGACGATGATGCGCAGCTATGTAGTAGCATTCGTATCATCAGCCGTTTGAGGCCATTTCGGCAACTTGCGCGCGGCTCTTCTGGGACTGCAAGTGGCACAAGACAAGTAGGTAGTGTCTTTCGATTTTGGTGTGCTTGATTGCCGCGGACCAGCCTGCGAGAAATCTCCTCCGCTCCGCACTAAACTCATCGTCATGATCGTTGAAATGGTCGTCAACCGTTGAATCGAGGGAATGCGCGCGCGCGACTGTTGTTTACATAGCGTGCAATCATGCGGTCAATCGGTGTGCTGAGGTGCGTGAGTTCACCACGCAGCGCAAAAAAAAAGACTGCATAATGGCAATAACCACAAATTTCGCACTCCCATCAAAATGTCATATTAAGAATGCGTTTACGTGCCGATCCTCTCGTGTCTAGCATGTAGCGCAGCGCACGCGTGATCAGATTCCCCGATGGCGAAATTATTGGCGCATTTCGAACGAACTTGTTTGTGAAAACAGAAACTCTAAATTCTTCGAAAATATTTCGAACCAGTTGGACGCAGTTTCAGAACCATGTCGTCACTGTTGGCGCTGTCATAATTTGACATTTACACTGAGCTTTTCTCAGGCACGCCATGTCTGACCTGATGTTTTACCTCTAATTCTTTGCCTCTATAAGGCCCAAGGCAGTTATGTAGGACATTCAGCGCACGCGCACGCGCAGGCCTTAATATTTCATATCGCATACCCTTGGGGATTCAGTGGCTTCGAATATTGCAAACATAAATTCCACTTGGCACGCGATCGCCACGACCCTTTCGGTTACGGTCTTTAGCTAACAGCTACGTTACTCATGATTTTTTAAATTCTAAATACATGTTCGGTCTCACTATTTGGTAAATGGTGGATAATGCATATTATTGGTAGACTCGCAAATCAACCAATTCGTATTGGTAGGTGGTTCCTATCTGACTATGTAGATTTCAATATCTGTCCGCTATTGCGACCTCCGCGTGGTACCAGCTGGGAACTACGAGCAACCTTAGGGAAATTCGGGTAACCAACCAACCCCAGTGGGAACTTTGGTCGTAGGCTGACGGGGAAGGGCAGGGTGCTTTGCTTCTGCAAACCTGAGCGTCTGTTCTCCAAGAGGAGTGCCTCACAACAGCGTCTGATCCCCATGTTAGGGGCGGCTGATCAACGTCCGAGTGCCAGAGAAGGACTCTAATCTCAACTGTGTACTATGGTCCTCCGGAATGTAGGGGATTGGTGTCAGGTCCTACGAGCCAGGCGTAAAAAAACCATCGTAACGGAAAATCAGCAACATATACGAACCGAGACCAACGGCAACGACCCCAGCGAACAAAAATGACTTGCGATTGGAAACTCGGTACGTGGAACTGCCGATCTCTCAACTTCATTGGGAGCACCCGCATACTCGCCGATCTACTGAAGGACGGCGGGTTCGGCATCGTAGCGCTGCAGGAAGTTGGTTGGACAGGATCCATGGTGCAAACGTTTAAAGGTAATCATACCAGTTGCGGCAACATACGCGAGCTGCTGGGAACAGCTTTCATCATGATGAGTGATATGTAGAGGCGCGTGATCGGTTGGTGGCCGATCGACGAAAGAATGTGCAGATTGAGGATCAAGGGCCGATTCTTCAACTCAGGTAGGCCAGGAGGAGGAACTCAGACCAACCATTGGAAAGTTCAGCGCCCACCAGCAGACGAACGAAAACGGTCTACGACTCATTGATTTCGCTGCCCCGATAAGTATGGCCATACGTAGCACCTTTTTCCAACACAGCTTCCCTTATCGTTACACCTGGAGATCATCACAAAATATGGAATCCCAAATCGACCACGTTCTGATTGACGGACGGCACTTCTCCGACATTATCGACGTCAGGACCTATCGTGGCGTCAACATCAACTCCGACCACTATCAGGTGATGGTCAAACTGTGCCCAAAACTCTTCGTCATCAACAAAGTATGGTACCGGCGATCGCCACGGTACAACCTAGAGCGACTAAAACAACCGGATGTGCCCTCAACATACACGAAGAATCTCGAGGCCGCGTTGCCAGACGAGGGCGATCTCGATGAGGCCCCTCTAGAGGACTGCTGGAGTACAGTGAATGCAACAGTCAACGACGCACCATAGAGCACCATTGGTTTTGGAGAAGAATGCAGCGCGGGCGGTTATGCTGCAGCACGGGACCCGACAGAACATGGAACGTTACAAACAAAAGCGGAAACAGCAGACCCGCCTCTTTCGGGAGAAAAAGCGTCGCCTGGAAGAAGCGGAGTGTGAAGAAATGGAACTGCTGTGCCGTTCTCAAGAAACACGCAAGTTCTACCAGAAGCTCAACGCATTCCGCAACGGCTTCGTGCCGCGAGCCGAAATGTGCAGGGATAAGAACGGAAGCCTCTTGACGGACGGACGTGAGATGATCGAAAGGTGGAAGCAGTAACTGAATGGCGTCGAGAACGTAGGCACGGGAGACCACGGCAACGGAGGAAACAATGATACCAGTGCAGCGGAGAACGAAAATGAACCAACTCCCACGCTGAGAGAAGTTAAGGATGCCATTCATCAGCTGAAAACTGACAAAGCAGCTGAAGGATGGTATCGCAGCTGAACTCATCAAGATGGGCCCAGAAAAGTTGGCCACCTGTCTGCACCGGCTGATAGTCAGGATCTGGGGAACCGAACAGCAACCGGAGGAGTGGAAGGAAGGAGTAAGGGGCTGTCGATAAACCACGTGGTCGTGGGTGGGGGGGGGGGGTTTGGCCAATGAACATTTTGTATGGAATAATTAAATTTTTTGTATGGACAAATAACCACGCAGGGGGGGGGGGGTTGAAAAGTCCCAAAAAAATGACCACGTGGTTTATGAACAGCCCCTAATCTGCCCCATTCACAAGATAGGCGACCATTTGGAATGTCACTATTTTGAATGCTTCCTACAAAGGCTATCCCAGATCATCTTCCGTCGTCTGCCACCTAAAACGAACGAGTTCGTGGGAAGTTATCAAGCCGGCTTCATCGACGACTGATTGATAACGGACCAGATCTTCGCCGTACGGCAAATCCTCCAGAAGTGCCGTGAATATCAGGTCCCAACGCATCACCTGTTCATCGACTTCAATGCGGCATACGACAGTATCGACCGCGCAGAGCTATGAAGAATCATGGACGAAAACAGCTTTCCTGGGAACCTGACTAGACTGATTAAAGCTGTAACCGATGGTTCCAGAATTAGCCTTGTGACTCCATCACAAATCAGGCCAAACATTTCAATAGGTCCTATCTGCATTTGAAAGGCTCTCTTTGTTCACTTTCTCTTTCAATTATTGCAATGTAATGGTACACTTTCCAACTATATTTGCAGTACAAATCAAAAGACGATTGTTTTGACCATCGTTCAATGCAAGGAGACAATCATAATACAAATAAATAGCTGAGATATTAACGAAAGAGAGGGAAACCAAAGAGAGCCTCTCTTCTGCAGATTGGACCTTTAGACATGTTTGGCCTGAAATAAACAGGAATTATTAACCCTAAGATACAACCCTGAGCTATGCTCACCATGCTTAGAGAGAGAATTAAGAACTCTCCCACTCTGACAATCCCAACCCTTTCCAACGGTACCACTCACCACCCAGCAGTCTTTGAACAGCGGTTTGAGCGCCGGTAAAAGATTTCAGCCGAAGCAGCAATCCAGAGGCATGCCCAGGGGGCGGTGGTACTCAAGAGAGCGATAAATGCCTAAATACGACAAATTCGGTTTTGATCGTATTCTTAAGGGAATTTTCAGGTCGATCTCGGCATGCTAGCACTCGCCAGTTTAATTTCGCTACGAACGTACAGCGAGAAGCAAGTATACGCGCCGGAATAAAATTCTAAAAGAATATTATATCTACTATAAACTAAACGGTAAAATAAATGTTGTTAGTGGTGTTAAAAGCAAGAAAAAGTGTCTAGGGTAGTTGTACCGAACATAGTGCAACGGACACAAATAAGCACGAAACAAATTAAAATCAAGCAGGAAAAAGGTCCACAAAGGGCCTTTTTCTTTTATATTATTTGCCAGCTTTGTGGAAGGACGCCATCTTTATTCTTCCAATAAGACACAAAGGAGTATCGGTGATCCTTTGATTCGCCGGCAAGGAAGCCATCTTGTCGTTGATTGGCATACCAAGGATCCTCGGAGACTGAGCCTTGGACATCGGTTGATCGCTGGACGTACTCCGGCAAATCCGTGGACCGTATAGCGACGAATAAGCTCCACCATTGGTCTAAAGTGATAAATGTCACAGGACAAGTGACTAGGACTCATTGACGTCATCTGGGGTCCCGATAGTCACCCGGCGAGAACTCCAAGTTGCCAGCCGTCCCGGATTTCCACACGATTAGTACCATCAACCTGACAGCTCGTCGGTACCCGCCACGATCCGAAGCCAACAGCCACTAGCCCGCAGTGTTCCAACCAGAGTTGATGTACACATGCTGTAGTCCCATGTACGGGAGCCACATGGCAAGCGAGCTCCCAGGAGCACTGTACATTTTGAGACTGAAAGTTGTGCGCCTCATTTTTCTCAAGATGTGTCTCATGAGCTTTGTCTCATGCGCTGATTAAATTAGAAAATTTCACGACAAAAACTTCCTAAACGAGCAAGAATTGAAACCTTAACCTTTGCATTGAGAGTCCTTAGTCGTATCGCATAGACCAACTTGAGTTGTGTACGGAAAAAAGTTGTTGATGTTCTTCGTTACCAAGAAGTTGTTTTTCACCTTAGATACCAACAGCTCACGCAGCGTATGAGACGAGCTCCCCGGGAGCTATGTGTCTAGCTCGCACCCACCAGATTTTCGTGAGCCTCCTAACAGCGCAGCACACTGCGATTTTGAAGAGCTGTGAGACAATTTGGTGGGAGGCTCGCTGTCACATTTATGTACACATGAGCAATCGGAAACTCTGGTTCCAACCAGTGTCAAAAACCGCAAGTAGTAGTATTAAAATGTGACGTCACAATAGTTTTAGATAAGCCATGGCCAATTTCCAACCAAACTTTTGTAAATATTTGTAATATAAGATGTGCACGTAAATTTTGGTTGTTGTGTAAGTTCATTCAAAAAGTTGAAACATTCACTATTAGTTTTGTTTTTGTGTCGTTCAGTTCGGACTCGAATTGAGTCTTCATACCTCTCTCTCTTTGCGTTTCGTTCAGAATTGTATTGGCAGTGTGGCCTTTGAGTCAAGTTTCCCTTAATGAGTTGCCATTGATTGCCACCAAACTAAAGCATATCTGTGGATATGCTCTAATGCGAGTTCCCGCTGGAAATGGAAGGTTGAGTTTTGGTGAGTGTTATATACCGGTTCCCCCTCATTCCGACCCTGGAGATACCCCTTTTCCACTGAGCATAGCCCAGGGGGGTTACAAAGCAACGATGGACGGTGTACAAAACTGCGTAAGGGTTGCGGGTAAACTATCCAGTTCATTCGAGTCTCGTCGGGGACTGCGACAAGGTGATGGTCTCTCACGCCTACTCTTCAACATTGCTCTTGGAAGGTGTGATGCGACGAGCCGAGCTCAACAGCCGGGGAACGATTTTCACAAAATCCGGTCAATTTGTGTGCTTTGCGGACGACATAGACATTATTGCCAGAACATTTGGAACGGTGGCAGAGTTGTACACCCGCCTGAAACGCGAAGCAGCAAAGGTCGGACTGGTGGTGAATGCCTAATCCACAATACATGCTGGTAAGCGGAACCTAACACGGCCGGATCCGTCTGGGTAGTAATGTTACGATAAACGGGGATAACTTCGAGGTTGTCGAGGAATTCGTCTACCTCGGATTCTTACTGACGGCTGACAACAACGTGAGTCGTGAAATTCGAAGGCACATCATCAGTGTAAGTCGGGCCTACTACGGGCTCCAAATGAAGCTGAGGTCTAAAAAGATTCACCCACGCACAAAATGCACCATGTACAAAACGGTAATAAGACCGGTGGTCCTCTACGGACACGAGACATGAACCATGGCCGAGGAGGACCTGCAAGCACTCGGAGTTTTCGAGCGACGCGTGTTAAAGACAATCTTCGGCGGTGTGCAGGAGAATGGCGTGTGGCGGAGAAGTATAAACCACGAGCTCGCTGCACTCTACGACGAACCCAGCATCCAGAAGGTAGTCAAAATCGGGAGGATACGGTGGGCAGGACATGTTGCAACTTGCAAGAATGCCGGATAACAACCCTGCAAGGCTGATGTTTGCTACTGATCCGGTTGGCACAAGAAGGCGTGGAGTGCAGAGAGCACAATGGGCGGACAATACTCGGTGGCGTACTATTGTTGATTACACTAGTTTACAAAATAAAACGAAAGTCGTGAACTTCGGTCAACAAGTTTGCGTCAGATTGATAAAATTCAAGATACGGGCGAGTTTTTGGGAAGATCTCCTTAAATTTTAGCAAAATTCCCAAAAATTTTTGAAGAAATATATGTTTTTCAATAAGAAAAAAACAATTTAATAATTCTTTCTCGACGTTTATTTGACATATCATATATAGGCGAGTTACAGTAAAAATTTCAGCTCAATCGGAGCATTGATTACGGATAATGGGATGTTTGAAGTGAGCGACTTTGCTTAAAAATAGAACAAAAATCGTTTTCAAATCATCAACCTTGTATGAAAAGTCGAAAAAATGTTCGCTCTACTGTAATTTTTTTCTTTCGCGTTTTCGAACTTAGGGCATGATTCTATACCAAAAATGATTATCAGCTTACCGAGTTCAAAAATGCTGTAAACTAGTGTTATGTCTTGTCTTAAAGTGATGTTGAACAAATATATGTATGCTGAGGGTGACGGATTCAATTCCCGGAAATTGCCTTGACTTCCTTGGGCAAAGAGTATCTTCGTGTCTGCCACAAAATATACACTTGCAAAATGGTCATTGCCAGAGAAAGCTGTCAGATAATAACTGAGAAAGTTCTCATAGAACACTAAGCTGAAAAGCAGGCTTTCCCAGTGAGGACGTTAGACGTAGAATTCTATGTTATGCGCAACAATAGAAATCAAAGTTATTATTATTTTTTCCCTCATAATAGTAGTGTGCCTATTGTTTGTGCAAGTGATTTCTTATCAAAAACAGAAAAGAACGATAGTTTTGTATTTTTCCAAGAAAATTTAGATGTAAAACTACCAACTAGCGTTTTGAAACCCTTTCTTAGGTGATACGATGAATTGTATTCACCTAATTTACATTTCTTCTCCATGATTTTTGGTTTGGCATGCAATCATTCAAATCAGCAGGAAACAGATTTTTGTCTATTTCCCAACGTTTCGGCGCAATATATTTTGCCTACTTCTTGGGACCATTGAGTTCTTATTGCTTCATGATTGGCACGTTTACCCTATAGTGTAGATATGCAATGTCCTCTGCACTATCAAATATATCCCAGTTTACGTTCATCCGACATTTTCTATGGGATCCAGGTTTGTGTATATGGAACACAAACTACACAAAAAATATCATCTGACATCTCTGACTGCACGTTTGTTTGCCTGTGTCACTTTCATCTTACTGGTGGCTTTCCATAGAATTTAAAGGTAAACCAGCCTAATAATGTTAAACCATAAATAACTTTGCGGGTTTGTTCAAACAAGGCTCCAATCATTCAAGGGCTCAACATATTATTATACAGTCGATCAGCACGATATTTGAAGGTTCAGCAAATGAGCACAAATATCACAAAACATCATTCCAAAATCGACAGTGGTGCGGCTAGCGCAGCGACGTCGCATCCACTTAGACTCAGCGATATCTTGCGCATACGTGGGTACCGTCCACTTCACGCTGATTGGGGTCAACGAAGGGCTACCGCATGGTTAGAGAGGGTTCATTGGAATTCCACCTGCCACTAGCCGTCCCCTAATATTAAAGCTCCAATAACGATAGTTTGATTAATTTATCCAGAGGTTCACGCATGCGATCTAGAGTTAATTTTAGGGCTCCGCACAAACCTGCATCGCTTTTTGGTGAGGTTCACCAGGCGAAGGTCACATTGGCCATTCTGAGGCATAGATTGGGCTTCCAAACATTGATGAAGTGAAAAAAATGCTCTGGTGAAGTTACATCACCCAAGTACTAAAACCATAGGAAAAACAAATCAACCTAAGGTTGACAGACGACCAATTCAACTAATTTCATACTTTTTGATGAATATACAGTTTTGGCCTGTGGTTGATACCAAATAATCAAAAGCATATTTGTCATTATGCAAAATGGTTTTATAACGAGGATTTCAATAGTTAATTGTGTCGCGTGACACGTTTGTTTGTCTATGATAATACCCTTTTATCACTTTCAAAATGAGACTTGGATATGCGTTCTCTTGAAGCTTGACTCCCTTTCCCCTATCGATAACTTGTGAGACATGCATGCTTAAAACAAAGCTAAAAATAACTTGAAAATTTATAATTTTAGGTCTGCACTACATAAATATTCACAAAGGGAAAGTGTTATTGAATCCAAAAATGTATGGCATGAGGTGTGGCATGAGCAGGGATGCCATATATACAGATTAATCTGTATTATACCGTATTACCCCGCTAATACGACAACGATTGGTGTCGAATTACCGGGGTAAACTTTTAATTCGACGAACTGGTCACCCTACATCACCTTGTTCATTGAAACTTGGCAACTCTATTTTTGTTTTGTTTTGAATTTCGGGTTTGTTATTGAGCACAATTTCAACAGATATTGTGCTGGCGCGAATGAAAACCTCGTTCTTTCCTCGATTGTTACCTTCCGCAGTCCATTTCAGTTGATCTCCAGGCGGTTTTGGTGTCGAAAAGCATCAACGCAGAACTTCCGGAAGTTGCGACTGCAAGAGGAGCTGCTGCGGGTGCGAGTATAAGCACAATATCGCATTGCTTTGCATTTACAGTGTATATCGCTGTGACATTTGAAAACTTTTTAATTCGACAAGTGTCGTATAAGCGCGGTACGAATTAAAAAGTGTCGTATTAAAGAGTGTCGAATAAGCGGGGTAAGACGGTACAGATTTTTGAGCATCCGTACAGATTTCGTTTTTTATGAAATACAGATTTTTCAGCAACAGGAGCTATTTTATTTTTATATGGGATACAGATTTTTCACCCAAATTTTGTATGGGATATAGATTTTTGAAAAGTGTGATACAGATTTTTCAAAAAATCATCTGGCATGCCTGGCGCCAGATACACAAAGATGCAATACACAATACTATATTTCAATATTCGATAATTAATGTTCATTTTCCATAAATGATATTGCTTTTATGCTGTAATAAAATTGTGCGTATGCATCATTATGGAAGTCTAAAAAATTTGTCACAAATAAAAAGAATGAGAATTGCAGGTCATGTTATGAATTCATAATAATAAAGCTCATTCTAAATTACAATTGTTACATCGAGTTCGCGTTACCAAAATGACGATTTTTTGATAGAGATTTCTTCGACTGATACAAATTCAACGCTAGCGGTTTTAAAACGATCAACTACACCCCAGTTCACGGTACTTACAAATTTTCTTAATTTCAGTTAATTAATTGCTAGCCTATGGACCTGGTAGACAATTGTTCCCCAAACCTGTCTGCTGTCAAAAAAACCCACTTTGCAATCGAATCGAAGGAGAGGCGTCAATGGACACGTCTTGTTCGATTGTCTGCGCGGCCAAGTACCAAAATGCACCATTCACTATACCTATGCATGATGACCCCTAATGTGCCGACGCCAAGAGTTGCTTTATTAATTTTTACGAGATGTTTATGCGAATGCTTGATGAATATAAATTATGGCCGCCGTCGTCGTCGTCGATGATCGACTATTTTTGTCGTGGTCCTCATGAGTGGTGGTGGATGAGGTCCATCAGTAGGTGACTTCACAGTGGGACAGTTCATCTTCACCTATCTTCGCGTAGGTATGCAACAGTCAGTGGCATATCTCTACACGTTGCGTCAGGTGCAACTGTAAAGGTCGGGTGTTGCTGGAGAGGGCGGTCTGTTCTAGCAGCAGTAGCAGTCCAGCAGCGGTGTGGGAGCTAGTCCAAACGCATTTTATTACTTGTCCAATGGATTTCGAATTTACTGATGAGAAACAATCAATAATTTTATATTTTTACTGATCTTAATCGCGTGTCGGCTTGTGGTGATTAGCGAGCCCTAACAGCAGGTTAGCGATCGGGTTCAAGGATTACATTAGGAATGGGCGTTTGGAAAGTTCACGTTCAAACGGTGGTCCATTCGGAACGTTTCATAGAAAAATTACGGAGATGAAGTCAACAGTGAGAGAGTATTAATCTAGTTTTGGGTATACTGTGTTAGGTGGGGACATATTTTGGCCGTCATAGATGTTAGATGCTTCAGGTGTCCCAACATCGAAAACATTGGATTTTTTTATCTTCTAGGTGCAAAAAATCTGACACAATTATCTAGCGTCAAGAGTTCAAGAAATAACAATAATGCAATAGTACACGCTTGTCAGCCAAAGTTACCGTCCAAAGTTATGGATAACACACAGTAACGGATCACTTCGATGTTTAAAGTCGAATATCTTGCTCAAAACATATATTTCGGCACGAAATTCATTTTTGTAGCATAATCCTATTTGTTTTCTAAGATAAAAAGTGATTTGCAAGAGCTTAATCTGAAAATCAAATGTATTGTATTGCAATGGTTGAGTTGTCTTCTCATAACTGTCAGGAAATAGCCGAATTCCATAAGGGGCCGTCCATTAATTACGTAAGTGTTTATGGGGAGAGGGGGGGTTTGAGAAATCTTACGCGCCATACAAAAATATTTGGGTTTTCATACAAAAAATCTTACAACGGGGGGAGATGGTGTCGGAAAATCAAAAAAAATACCTTACATAATCAATGGACAGCCCCTAAGAAGCTACTCCTGCAATGGTAAGCATTAAAAGTATCGAAATACATCGATTTTGATGTAAAAACCGCTCGTACACCTTGGAAAAGATATGTTTCTATCCATTTATCGAAGTTTTGCATAATTATGGGATTAAAATACTAAAAGAATGTGACTTTAGACAGTGATCCATAATGTGACCCAGAAACTGATCGTTTGACGCTATTATGGATCACTTTATACAAATATAGATTTACACCCCGCTCACCGCTCTTGATGCAATTTTTTTAGCTTAGTGTGTCAAAAGCATCGTTTAAAAACATAGAGCCTTGAAAATCAGGTTTCTTGAAACTCAGAATGGTAAAATAATTCTTAAGATGTAGAATATCACTGAATCCTAGTAGCGTACCATCTGCGAAGTACATAGACTCGGGAATTTTTTATGTTTTCTTTTTATTTTTGTTGTAATACCGGGTACTCCATCAATAAAATAATCAAGACACTTGTAGTTTAGCCTTACCAACGCGAATTTAATCTTGGGGTTTGAATTTTGGGTAATAACGCGTTGATCCATAATATGGCACAAATTGATCTATAATATGTGGAACTCCGTGGAACTGATCCATAATAGGGCATTTTGTAAACAGTGAAATATTCTTTTTTTACACAAAAATGACGTGCCATTGTACTTCAAATAGTTCGGAAATCAAAAGTTTTCGTTTTATTTTATTTTTCATTGAATTTTGGAGGTCAAAAATACCACTAAGTGATCCATGACTGTGTACCCACGGTACCTGCACAGTATTATCAGAAGCTAGAAAATCAGTGACTACAACAGTGCTAGAGTGGTTCGACAAGAAATGCCAAGATGTGAAGAATGAGAAGACCGTATCCAGGAGTCGAATGTTAGTCGAATGCAGGGTGGTACAGAGAAAAGTACAGGGTAGCAAGAACACGAGAGAATTCAATTCACCATAGCGCGAAGAGAATGCTAAGCTCTGCAAAGCATGAGTCGGAACGCTATGCGGAGGATTTATGAAAGTGTCAATAGCGCAAACCATAAAACTGTGACACGAGTGTAACGATTTTCATAAACTCTGTTCAGCTGTTTGGTTTCGCTGATGATATAGATATTATACACGGAGCCACTAAACTACCCAAATTTGAGTTCATTTGATGCAACCCCATAGTTTGACCCAGTAACTCAAATTTGAGTAAATCGATAAAACTCACGCTAGGTAGTTTTCCTTTAACTCCAGCAAAATAGTATACTCAAGAGTAGATAAAATCAACCCGAACGTGAGTTTTTTCAACCCATTGCCATTGCGATCAGGCTAAGGCCGGGGTGGCCTCTGCTGTACATAGTAGCTGCCTCCATTCCACTCGGTCCATGGCTGTGTGTCTCCAGTTCCGCACTCTGCGTAGGGTCCGCAGATCGTCCTCCACTTGGTCGACCCACCTAGCTCGCTGCGCTCCACGTCTTCTTGTACCGGTCGGATGACTCTCGAGAACCATTTTAATCGGGTTGCTATCCGACATCCTGATGACGTGACCCGCCCACCGTAGCCTCCCGATTTTCGCGGTATGGACGATGGTTGGTTCTCTCAGCAGCTGATGCAGCTCGTGGTTCATTCGCCTTCTCCAAGTCCCGTCTTCCATCTGCACTCCGCCGTAGATGGTGCGCAACACCTTCCGTTCGAAAACTCCAAGAGCGCGTTGATCCTCTGCACGTAGGGTCCATGTTTCGTTCCCATAGAGGACGACCGGTCAAATCAGCGTTTTGTAGATGGTTAACTTCGTGTTACGGCGAACTTTATTCGATCGTAGAGTTCTGCGGAGTCCAAAGTAAGAACGATTTCCTGCCACAATGCGCCTCTGAATTTCTCTGCTGGTGTCGTTGTCGGCGGTCACCAGTGAGCCCAAGTACACGAATTCTTCAACCGCCTCGATTTCATCACCGTCGATATAAATTCGGGGTGGCGGGCGCGGCGATTCCTCCCTAGAGCCCTTTGCCATCATGTACTTTGTCTTCGACACATTAATGACTAATCCGATTCGCCTGGCTTCACTCTTTAGTCGTATGTACGTTTCCGCCATCGTCTCAAATTTACAAGCAATAATATCAATATCATCGGCGAAACCAATCAGCTAAACGGACTTCTGGAAAATCGTCCCACTCGTGTTTATCCCCGCTCTCCTTATTACACCCTCTAAAGCAATGTTGAACAGCAAGCACGAAAGACCATCACCTTGCCGTAAGGACTCGAGAGTGTCCCTGATACTCGAACGACGCACATCATTCGATCCATCGTCGCCTCGATCAATCGTATCAGTTTATCCGGGAATCCGTATTCGTGCATAATCTGCCATAGCTGTTTTCTATCAATTGTATCATACGCCGATTTGAAATCGATGAGCAAGTGATGTGTGGGCACGTTGTATCCGCAGCATTTCTGCAACACCTGGCGGATGGCGAACATCTGGTCCGTTGTAACGCGTTCGCCCATAAATCCAGCCTGATATTGCCCCACGAAATCTCTTGCAATCGGTGATAGACGGCGGCATAAAATTTGAGAGAGTATCTTGTAATGTGATCGCGCGGTAGTTCTCGCAATCCAACTTGTCGCCCTTTTTGAAGATGGGACACACGATACCTTCCATCCCTTCCTCCGGTAATACTTCCTCCTCCCAAATCTTGGTAATGACCCAGTGTAGTGCTCTCACCAGTGCTTCTCCACTGTATTTTAGAAGCTCGCTTGATAGTTGATCTGCTCCAGCGGCTTTGTTGTTTTTCAACCGGCCAACCTCCTCCTCAATCTCTTAGAGGTCAGGGGCTGGAAGTATTTCGTCCTGTGCACATACTCCTAGATCTGTTACCACGCCACCTTCGGTACTTGCAACGTCGCCATTGATGTGCTCATCGTAATGCTGCCGCCACCTCTCGACCAGCTCGCTCGTGAGAAGATGATTATCTCGGCACATGTTGGCTTGTGGCACAAAGCCTCTGCGCGAGCGGTTCAGCTTCTCGTAGAACTTTCGTGTGTCCTTAGCGCGGTACAGCTCCACCATCGCTTCCTGCTGGCGCTTCTTCATCCGCAAGACTGAGTTCCGCCTATTCCGCGCCTGTTTGTAACGTGCCTCATTCGCTCTCGTACGGTGTTGCAGCATTCTCGCCCAAGCTGCATTCTTCTCGTTTATCAACTGTTCACATTCGCCGTCGTACCAGTCGTTTCTGTGATTCGGAGTCGCGAAGCCTAGTGCTGTAGCCGAGGTACTACCTATGGCGGATCGGATGTCCCTCCAGCCATCTTCAAGTGTAGCTGCGCCAAGCTGCTCTTTCGTTGGTAGGGCCACTGCTAACTGCTGCGCGTAGTCTTGAGACACTTCTACGTTACGCAGCTGCTCGATGTGGAGCCGTGGCGTTCGACTTCGACGCGTGGTGATAACTGTCGAAAATTCTGAGCGCATGTTATCATTCGATACGGCGTGCAGGCTGTTTCGCCCGATTACCGGTCTGTACATTTCCTCCCTTCCTACCTGCGCGTTCATGCCGCCGACAACGATTTTCACGTCACGCGGCGAGCAACCATTCGTATGCTTGCTCTAACTGCGCGTAGAACGCTTCTTTCTCGTCATCAGGTCTCCCTTCGCGTGGGCAGTGGACGTTGATGATGCTGTAGATGAAGAAACGGCCCTTAACTCTCAACATGCACATCCTTGCGTTGATCGACTGCCACCCGGTCACACGTTGTCACATCTTACCCAACACTATAAATCTTGTTCCAAGTCCATTGGTGGTGCCACAGCTTTGGTAGAAGGTAGCCGCTCGATGCCCGCTTTTCCACACTTTCTGTCCAGTCCAACAAAGTTCCTGCAACGCCACGATGTCGAAGTTGCGGGGATGTAGTTCGTCGTAAATTATCCTGTCACATCCTGCGAAACCAAGTGACTTGCAATTCCACGTTTCAAGTTGTCAATCGTAGTCCTTTTTTTCGTCGCGTGGGTCTTTGCCTATAGTAATATAGTATATACAGTATAGAGTAATGGGGATTTTTATGGGTGGCTTTATTGGACCTACGCCAACACTCCTGTCTCGCCGGAGGGCCATCGTGCCAGTTCTGTTTAGCTCCCTAACTAACACTAGGACGACCACGCTGATGGGGCTGGGAGTGATACAGCGTTTCTTACTCAGCCGCTGGATGCCAGAACAGACGCTGTTTTAGCCACACCTTCTTGGTGAACAGACGCTCGGGTCGTACCTGAAGTCAGAAGGACAACAGTGCCCAGGCTGCACTACCAGCTAAGCACACAATTCTAAGCTGGTGGCCTTTGTCATCTCTTGACCCGTGGAAGCACGAGGTACGAACTTGTTAGGACCAGAGCTATATTGGACGCTCTCCTTATCGACTCACCGGCTAAAATATGTCTTAAAGGATAAAAGTTACAGCTGCTTGATCACAATTTTAGAGAATCCAATCATTTCCAAGCTTTTGCAAGTGTTCAACTAGCACCACCTAGTAACAGAATTTCACATCAAATGTTAAACAAATTGTGAGCCCTCAACTTTAGACACAACTTTTCCGAAGAAACCATCTTTCTAAGTAACTAAGTAACCCTGATCCTCAGATATTTAAAAAATAAAATATGAAAGCTCTCTAGAGCCAACTATTGGTAGAATTTCAAATCAAACCATCCATCAACTGTAAGTCGTCTTTGACAACGCGATCACTCGGGTTAAGCAGCATACATATTCCTTCTGCAATATTTCTGAACAGGCAAACTGGATAGTAAGATAAATGTCTCAATTTTTTTAATAGACTGTGAATGTTTAATTTTCAAATATCAAACGAAAATTTGTAACTGAATTGTTAGTGTTAATGTAATGTATGTTATAAAAAACTGAATGTATATCGAATGTAGTAATTTAAAAGGTTGTACCTTACACTATTGGAAATAAATACTAAATAAATAAATAAACAAATAAACATCTAAATATGTTGGAACTAAGTTAAAGTACACTGTATAGTTACATACTTTTTGTGTTTGAAAATTACAGGAGGACAAGAAATTTCCAAAAGTTTTCAAATTCGAAACACCGCCTTCATCACTCATCTTTCTCGCGATAGACAATCGTAGGGTTGCCACGATCGACCGACTTGCATATCAAGTGTCACATAATGGTGATCAATTCAACCTTCCATGGCACCATAAATTCACAGTACATAAAACTTTACAGCACGCCGTAGCTACTAAACTGCAGCCGTTGTGAAGTTGCAGGCTATACAACACCAACGCATCGCCATTCCCTTCCCAGCTATACTGACGATAGACATCTATTCACGCAGGTATTAATCGTCTATTTTATGCTGCTGCTTTCGTTATTTAGATGTTGCCGCTGCAGCAAGTTGTCCGTTGCGATACGAATGCATATCTGTCTTATCAAAGGTGGTCCACCACAGGATCCAACCAGATAGTTCATCCATTAGCACCGCTGGTATTGTTTCGGTTTCGGAGCTGTTGCAGTTGCCATTTATTATCTAGGCTAATCGTTGGGCGAACCCCAGTAAGCCAAAGATGTACAAATAAACAACAAAATGTTGTCCGACTGCACACTAATTGCCATACCAATAAGTGATTGGAAGGCAGTGCCCGAAGCTCTCGACAATTAAAAATAACTTCCTCTCCCGCTTTGACATACATGTGCACAACAGACAATGTGTTAGATGTTCATCTAATCCCATCCGAAGGGGGTTTGGATTGTGAAAAGAAGATAACCATGTGCGATTGTGGAATCGAGTTCAGTTCTAGGCCTGCTGGCGACGGAGATAGTCGAGTGACTCCGTAGCTTGAAGGAATAGAAGCGCCCGTCTAGCGAATTGGGAGTCGTGAGTTCGAGTCTCACCGGAGTACGTGGATTTCTTTTCATAATTTCAAATCTCAATTTGTTCATCGAGCACATGTTCTGTTGTGCACATGGATGTCAAAGCATTTTCAACAGTGTAATTTCCCACATGGCTTGGTCAGCCAAAGCAAAATCAAGAAATTGACATTTGTAAGGTGCTACGGTCACCCTTACCGTATTCGGTCGGCCGAGGACCGACCCGTCGAGAGTCCGACTGCACACTAATTGCCATACCAATAAGTGATTGGAAGGCAGTGCCCGAAGCTCTCGACAATTAAAAATAACTTCCTCTCCCGCTTTGACATACATGTGCACAACAGACAATGTGTTAGATGTTCATCTAATCCCATCCGAAGGGGGTTTGGATTGTGAAAAGAAGATAACCATGTGCGATTGTGGAATCGAGTTCAGTTCTAGGCCTGCTGGCGACGGAGATAGTCGAGTGACTCCGTAGCTTGAAGGAATAGAAGCGCCCGTCTAGCGAATTGGGAGTCGTGAGTTCGAGTCTCACCGGAGTACGTGGATTTCTTTTCATAATTTCAAATCTCAATTTGTTCATCGAGCACATGTTCTGTTGTGCACATGGATGTCAAAGCATTTTCAACAGTGTAATTTCCCACATGGCTTGGTCAGCCAAAGCAAAATCAAGAAATTGACATTTGTAAGGTGCTACGGTCACCCTTACCGTATTCGGTCGGCCGAGGACCGACCCGTCGAGAGTCCGACTGCACACTAATTGCCATACCAATAAGTGATTGGAAGGCAGTGCCCGAAGCTCTCGACAATTAAAAATAACTTCCTCTCCCGCTTTGACATACATGTGCACAACAGACAATGTGTTAGATGTTCATCTAATCCCATCCGAAGGGGGTTTGGATTGTGAAAAGAAGATAACCATGTGCGATTGTGGAATCGAGTTCAGTTCTAGGCCTGCTGGCGACGGAGATAGTCGAGTGACTCCGTAGCTTGAAGGAATAGAAGCGCCCGTCTAGCGAATTGGGAGTCGTGAGTTCGAGTCTCACCGGAGTACGTGGATTTCTTTTCATAATTTCAAATCTCAATTTGTTCATCGAGCACATGTTCTGTTGTGCACATGGATGTCAAAGCATTTTCAACAGTGTAACAAAATGTTGGCTAAGAATGGGACGATGGAAGGACGCAACTGGGCGTACGTCATCTGAGGGTCAGTGTCAGTTGACCAAGATTGATACCGAAGAATTTTCGTCGTTCAGCTTGAGCAGATCAGCAGTGATGCTTTCATATTGGCTGAGCCCAGGATTGAGCTCAAACTAACTATTTTCTTCTTCTATAACATGTATTAACTTTTAATCATTTATCTTCTTAATTTTATCTTCAATCATCTACTTTCGCTTCTCTTGACCATTTTTATTTCTCTTATTGTATGTCTTCCATATTCTGCTCTTTGTCAGATTATCATATCTTCTCTATCTTTTAGTTTCTTCTATGTATCTACATATTATCTTTTATTAGTGTATATCTATATTTTGTATTTAGTATATTCAATCTTTGCAATCAAGCTGCGAAATATTTTTTTAATCATCGAATCTAGCAGATATGCAGCGAAACACATCATTATAAAAACTAATTTGACTTCAAATGTCTTATAACTTTACGGGGGAGGCTAATCTCGAACCCGAACCTATCTCACAGTTCAAGCACGACACCAGCGCTATGTCCAAATACCATCGTCAAACCGGTGCGTTGTTGTTCCTTTGAAACACTGCAGCGTTGCGCTGGTTTGGCTAACCATGCGATCTTGCTGCAATGCACTCACCTCACACTTCATCATCGGTGGTGGCGTTGCGTTGTCGTGTCGGCGTCGTCTGTCAAATCAATATATAAATATTAAGGACTGGAAAGTGCGAGCAGCTCACGATTTCGGATTTGACGGAAAATGCCACCCGCAATTTGACGTAAGAGATAAAATTTATCGCCCCAAAGGTTAAGGTCGGCTGCGTGCCGATTCGGAATGGGGAAAAGGATTTTGACCGGCCGGCGGTCGGTGGTGATATAACCAAACGAATACACAACAACACTTTGATTGGGTCACTGACTGCCCGTGATTAGACATAGCAACATAGCTGTGCAAAACGTGAACTCGGACGAGTGATAAATGCGAAGATGGTATTCAAATTTTATTCTCAAAAATCTAGCTTCATCGCATTGGAATGGTATTTTGTGCGGAAATGGGGTTTTCGTTTTTACACGAGAATGTGATGATGCAGTAGAGGCGGTAAGCACGAGGGTCTGAAACAAGATCATGCTGAAAGGTATCTGTGGGTTCAGTTCTCAAACAGTCTAGGATTTTTTTATTATGGAAATTTTCGTAAATTTCTTAAACGATTAACGGAGCATGATAAATTTTATCTTATAACACGGAGTCTATCAATCCGGGAAAAGGTATACGCGGATCAAGGCTAACATACATATGCAGCATTGCTCAACATCACATAACTGACATGACATGGATAACTGACACTGAGGAAGATTACAAGTGGTAGTCGAAATACGTAGTTTTCCACGAAGAAACGACAATCGCCTGTGGATTCTCAGACGTGGAAAACTTGGTTCGTCTCCAGAAATGTCTACGTGGGAATGCGCTGGAGACGGTCCGCAGCCGACTTATGATGCCAGCCGGCGTACCGCATGTGATCAAAACCTTGCAAATGCGCTTCGGCCGACCGGAACTTATCATTCGATCATTACTCGAACGTGTGCGTCGCGTACCAGCACCCAAATCGGAACGACTAGACACGCTTATTGACTTCGGGCTCGCCGTGGAAAACTTAGTCGTTCACCTGCAAGCAGCGAAGCAGGAAAATCATTTGAACAACCCCGTTTTACTACAAGAGCTGATCTCGAAATTACCGGCACAGCTGAGATTGGATTGGGCCAGGTACAAGCTACTACACCAAGACAACACTCTGGTAGCATTTGGCGAATTTATGAACGAACTCATTCAGGCGGCCAGCGAAGTGTCATTCGATCTACCAGTTAGTTCACCGGCAAGGGCAGAAAAGCCAAGAGACAGAGAAAAGGCCTTTCTTTGTTTACGCTCACGATGCCGTAGAGACGGAATCAAGGAATAACGGTGTGATGAGAAAAATACCGAAGCCGTGTATCGTATGCAGTGCTACAGGTCATCGACTAGCGGAGTATGAAGAATTTGAGGCAAAGGGCATCCAGGAACGTATGCAGATAGTGCGTCAGCATAATTTGTGTCGAACGTGTTTAAATTTTCACCAAAAGTGGCCCTGTCGAACCTGGCAAGGTTGCGGTATGGAGGGATGCCGTGAAAAACACCACTTTCTCCTTCATCCACCAACGCCCACGAGTTTCACGCATCTCTCATCCAGCCATACAGCAGTTATCAGCCAAAACTGTGACCGTTATCCATATTTCCGCATATTACAATATTTGCTTTCGTCGATGAGGGGTCCTCTTCGACACTCTTGGACCATTCAATTGCAGAACAGCTGGGTTTGGACGGTCCGAAAGAGCCATTGACGCTACAGTGGACTGGCAACGTGGCACGCCAAGAATCGAAATCAAAACGCTTCCAAATTGCTGGAGCCGGAAAAGGGGCTGTGTTCCAGATAGAAGGCGCTCATACAGTTGAACGACTGCTGCTACCGAAACAATCTCTTTCGTATGGTGCTCTCGTTGAACGTTATCCACATTTACGTGGTTTGCCAATTGCTGACTACGAACAGGCGGAACCTAAAGTTCTTATCGGACTTGACAATTTGAGGCTATGCATTCCGCTGAAGATTCGGGAAGGATACCACCACGAGCCTATCGCCGCTAAGTGTAGATTAGGCTGGACGATCTACGGTTACAGTGCATGTGCTCCAAGGCCAACGGTTTCGGTTAATTTTCACGCGCCAGCTGCATCGGATGTTGACTACGAATTGAACGAGCAACTCAACGATTACTTCTCGCTGGATCAATTAGGAACCAAGCCAGTTGGTGAAGTTCCCGAATCAGAAGAAGACAAACGATCTAGGATGATTTTGGAGAAAACGACTCGCAGAGTGTCGGGTAGATTTGAGACCGGTCTATTGTGGAAGTCTGATGACATCGTTTTTCCCGATAGCTTTCCGATGGCGGTCCAAAGGCTCAAATCTCTGGAGAGAAAGTTATCCAGGGAGCCGTCTCTTCGAGCTCGCGTCCATGAAAAAATAGCAGAATATGTGGCCAAGGGATATTGTCATCGAGCGAGTCTCACCGAGCTGGATTCCGTCGACTGCACACGAGTCTGGTATCTCCCGTTGTGTGTGGTGGTTAACCCAAAAAAGCCGCACAAAGTGCGGGTCGTCTGGGACGCGGCGGCGAAAGTTAACGGTGTATCGTTTAATTCGGCTTTGCTTAAGGGCCCTGATCTGTTGACTAGCATCGTTTGCGTTCTTTATCATTTCCGAGAGCACAGAGTAGCAGTGACTGGGGACATAGAAGAAATGTTTCTTCGCATCCTCATACGCCCTCAAGATAGTCAGTCCCAACGATTCTTGTGGAGAGGTAACGCCGAAGCTGCTTCCTCCGTGTATATCATCGATGTTGCCACTTTTGGATCGACCTGTTCCCCCAGTTCGGCCCAATTTGTGAAAAACACCAATGCAATGGAGCATATGGAATCGTTTCCCAGAGCGTCTACGGCAATTATTAGATATCACTATGTGGATGACTATTTAGACAGCTTCGAAACGGAAGAAGAAGCTATTGAAGTAGTTCAACAATCCATTCATTCCACCGGAGGTTTTAACCTACGGAACTTCCTGTCCAATTCCGATGCGTTGCTGACGGCAATTGACGGCATTTCCGATGATGATGCGAAACAGTTAAGTGTATCACGAGCTGAAAAAGTTGAGTCGGTGTTGGGCATGAAATGGAACCCATCCAAAGATGTGTTCATCTACACATTGACTTTCCGCGAAGAACTGGATAAAGTAATTCAACCCTCACACGTCCCAACCAAGCGAGAAATACTCAAGCTTGTCATGAGCCTTTTTGATCCCCTCGGATTCATGACTTTTTACTTGATACACGGAAGAGCGCTGATTCAGGACGTTTGGGCAACTGGAGTTGACTGGGACGTTCCGATCAACAACGACTTGTGTCAACGATGGCGGCAATGGATCAGCTACCTACCTCGGCTGAGTGACGTAACGATTCCTCGATGCTATTTCCGTAGCCAAATGGACGGTCGAAAGCAGTTACACTACCCGCCATAAATATGGAATCGCATCTTCTAGTATTGCAACACCCCAATTGAATATTGCAGCACCCCAAAAAGTTTGGCATCACCTGAAAACCTTATTTTTTACTAAACTATATCTCAAAAACCGTATCCTCTGCAAAGTTTAGACCTTCGGCAAAGTTGTTCAGCAGGTTTATGACCTTCAAATAGTGAAATGTTTGGTACGTAATTCCGCCACTATGTGGCGCTAGTGTGCATTTAAAATTAAGTACTTTGACATGGTTTATCTCAAGATTCTGACCACCTAGAATGTTCGTGTCTTCAGCAATGTTGATCAGAAGGGTAATGGCTATCAAACGGTGGTAAGTTTAGTGCGTAATTCTGCCGCTATGTGGCGCTAGTGTGCATTTACAACGAAGTACTTTGACAAGGTTTATCTCATGATTCTGACCATCTAGAATGTTCGTGTCTTCAGCAATGTTGATCAGAAGGTCTATGGCTATCAAATGGTGGTAATTTTAGTGCGTAATTCTGCCGCTATGTGACGCTAGTGTGCATTTACAATAAAGTACTTTGACATGGTTTATCTCATGATTCTGACCACCTAGAATGTTCGTGTCTTCAGCAATGTTGATCAGAAGGGTTATGGCTATCAAACGGTGGTAAGTTTAGTGCGTAATTCTGCCGCTATGTGGCGCTAGTGTGCAATTACAACGAAGTACTTTGACAAGGTTTATCTCATGATTCTGTCCATCTAGAATGTTCGTGTCTTCAGCAATGTTGATCAGAAGGTCTATGGCTATCAAATGGTGGTAATTTTAGTGCGTAATTCTGTCGCTATGTGGCGCTAGTGTGCATTTACAATAAAGTACTTTGACATGGTTTATCTCATGATTCTGACCACCTAGAATGTTCGTGTCTTCAGCAATGTTGATCAGAAGGTCTATGGCTATCAAATGGTGGTAATTTTAGTGCGTAATTCTGCCGCTATGTGGCGCTAGTGTGCATTAACAATAAAGTACTTTGACATGGTTTATCTCATGATTCTGACCACCTAGAATGTTCGTGTCTTCAGCAATGTTGATCAGAAGGGTTATGGCTATCAAACGGTGGTAAGTTTAGTGCGTAATTCTGCCGCTATGTGGCGCTAGTGTGCATTTACAACGAAGTACTTTGACAAGGTTTATCTCATGATTCTGACCATCTAGAATGTTCGTGTCTTCAGCAATGTTGATCAGAAGGTCTATGGCTATCAAATGGTGGTAATTTTAGTGCGTAATTCTGCCGCTATGTGGCGCTAGTGTGCATTTACAATAAAGTACTTTGACATGGTTTATCTCATGATTCTGACCACCTAGAATGTTCGTGTCTTCAGCAATGTTGATCAGAAGGGTTATGGCTATCAAACGGTGGTAATTTTAGTGCGTAATTTTTCCGCTATGTGGCGCTAGTGTGCATTTACAATAAAGTACTTTGACATGGTTTATCTCATGATTCTGACCACCTAGAATGTTCGTGTCTTCAGCAATGTTGATCAGAAGGTCTATGGCTATCAAACGGTGGTAAGTTTAGTGCGTAATTTTTCCGCTATGTGGCGCTAGTGTGCATTTACAATAAAGTACTTTGACATGGTTTATCTCATGATTCTGACCACCTAGAATGTTCGTGTCTTCAGCAATGTTGATCAGAAGGTCTATGGCTATCAAATGGTGGTAATTTTAGTGCGTAATTCTGCCGCTATGTGGCGCTAGTGTGCATTTACAATAAAGTACTTTGACATGGTTTATCTCATGATTCTGACCACCTAGAATGTTTGTATCTTCAGCAATGTTGATCAGAAGGTCTATGGCTATCAAATGGTGGTAAGTTTAGTGCGTTATTCCGCCACTATGTGGCGCCAGTGTGCATATACAATGAAGTATTTTGACATGGTTTATCTCATGATTCTGACCACCTAGAAAGTTCGTGTCTTCAGCAATGTTGATCAGAAGGTCTATGGCTATCAAATGGTGATAAGTTTAGTGCGTAATTCCGCCCTGCAGAAACTTCTAAATGAATCCATGATTGAAATTTTCGAGGAATTTCAGAAGGAAATCCTGGAGGATTCTATAAATGAATTCAAGAAGAAATCCTAAAGGATTTACAGCAGAAATCCTCAAATGAATTTCAGCGGGAACTTCTATGGGAATTCGAGAAGGAATCCTTTAAGCAAGGATTTCTAGGAGGAATCAACGAAAAATATCCAGGACAAATTCTGAAAGATTTCCAGCAGAAAACCTCAAAAGAATTAAAGTGGGAGTTTAGAAGAAAATTAGAAAAAGAGTCCCCAAAGGAATTCTAAGAGGAATCAACCAAAATAACCTTAGAGGTATTTCTGGAAGAATTCCAGGAGAAATCCCTGAGAGAATTCTAGGAGGAATCCCCGAAGGGATTGTAAGAGGAATCCCCGCAGGAATTCCAGAAAGAATATTGGAAGGAATCTCCCAAGAAATTACAGGAGAAATTTATGCAGAAATCTCAGGAGGAGCCACTTCGGAAGAAACCTTCGAAGGAATTTCGAGCGGAATCCTCAAAGGTTTTTTAAGAGGAAACCCCCAAGAGGAATTTCCATAGGAAGTCAGAAGGAATCCCCGAAGAAATTCAAGAAGGAATCCTCGAAGGAACTCTAGGAAGAATCCACGAATTCTAGAAAGAATTTCCGAGGGAATTCCCAAGAATTCCCGACGGAATTCTCCAAAGAAATCATCGAATAAATTCAAGAAGGAAACCCTGAAGGAATTTCAGGATGAATTCCATGGAGAACTTAAAGAATTCCTGGAGGAATCACCGAAAATAAAAAGAGGAATCACCACAGGAATTCCAAGAGGAAACTTTTAAATTTTTCCAGGAGGAGCTCCCGTGTTAATTTTAGGAGGAATCCCCGAAGGAATATCAGGAGGAATACCCGAAGAAATATCAGGAGGAAACTTTGAAGGAAGTCCAGCAGGAATCCACGAAGGAATTCCAAGGCAAATCCCCGAAGGAACTCTAAGAGGATACCCCGAAGGAATTCCCGATGAAATCCACGACGGAATATCAAGAGAAATTCCCGAACGAATTTCAGGAGGAATCCATGAAGGAAGTTCAGGAGGAATCCCCAAAGAAATTCCAGAAAGAAGTTTTCAAAGTAATTCGTGAAGGAATCCTCAAAAGACTTCTAAGAGGAACCACCGAAAAAAATATTAGAGGAATCCTCGAAGAAATTTCATGAGGAACCCGTGGATAAAATTGAAAAGGAATCTTCAAAGGAATTTTAGGGGGAACCCCCAAAGGCATTTTAGGAGGAATCCCCGCAGGAATTTCAAGAGCAAATTCCGAAAATAATCCTGCGTGAATCCCAAAGGAATTCCAGCAATTATCCACAAAGAAATTCCCGCAGGACTACAGTGGGAACTTCCAAGGGAATTCGGGTAAGAATCTCCAAAAGGATTTCAATAACGGATCAACGAAAAATATCCTCTGTAAGAGTTCCAGGAGAAATTCTTGAGGGAATTCTAGAGTAATCACCGAAGGAATTCCAGAAGAAATTCCCCAAGGAATTCCAGTAGGAAACCCCGAAGGAATTCAAGGTGGAATCCCCGGAGGAATTCAATGAGAAATTTCTGGAGCAATCTCCGAAGAAATACGAAGAGGAATCACAACAAAAATGCCAAGAGGAAACTCCAAAGAAAATCCAGGAAGAACCTCCGAAGTAATTGCTGGAGGAGTTCTTGTAGACATTCCAGGGGGAATCCCCGACGGAATGTTAGGAGGAATTCCCGAAGAAATTTCAAGAGGAATCCTTGAAGGAAGTTCAGCAGGAATTTCCGAAAGAACTCGAGGATCAATCCCCGAAATAATTCCAGGAGAAATCCCCAAAAGAACTCTAGGAGGAGACCCCGAAGGAATTCCAAAAGAAATCTCTGAAAATATTCAAGGAGAAATCCCTGAAGGAAGTCCAGAATGAATACTTCGACGGAATTCCAGGAGGATATCCTGAAGAAATTTCAAGAGAAATCTCCGAAGAAATTACAGGAGAAATCCCTGCAGGAATCCCAGGGGTAAGAGGAAACCCCATAGGAAGTTCAGAAGAAATCTCCGAAGAAACTCTAGAAGAAATCCCCGAAGAAATTCCAGGAGGACTCCTGGAGGAATTCTATGAGGAATCCCTGGAGGAAATCAAGGAGGAATCTCCGTAGGAATTCTAAAAGAAATCATCGAAGAAATTCCAGAAGGAAACCCCGAAGGAATTTTAAAAGCAATCCACGACAGCGTATCATGAGAAATCCCCTAAAGAATTTCAAGAGGAATCCTTGAAGGAATGCAACATTAATTTTGTTTGTGCACTGATCACCGGCGCGAAAAATAATAACTAGCGGCGTGACAAACTGCGGCGTATGGCGTAGGTGATCAGAATCATGAGTACTTCGTTTTAAATGCACACTGGCGCCACATAGCGACGGAATTACGCACTAAACTTACCACCATTTGATAGCCATAGACCGTCTGATCAACTTTGCCGAAGACACGAACATTCTAGGTGGTCAGAATCATGAGATAAACCTTGTCAAAGTACATACTTCATTGTAAATGCACACTGGTGCCTCATAGCGGCGGAATTACGCAGTATACTTACTACCATTTGATAGCCATAGACCGGCTGACCAACTTTGCTGAAGACACGAACTTTCTAGGTGGTCAAAATCATGAGATAAACCATGTCAAAGTACTTCGTTTTAAATGTACACTGGTGCCACATAGCGGTGAAATTACGCACTCAACTTATCCCCATTTGATAGCCATAGACCGTCTGATCAACTTTGCTGAAGACACGAACTTTCTAGGTGGTCAGAATCATGAGATAACCCATGTCAAAGTACTTCGTTTTAAACGCACACTAGCGCCATCTAGCGGCGGAATTACGCATTAAACTTACCACCATTTGATAGTCATAGACCGTCTGATTAACTTTGCTGAAGACACGAACTTTCTAGATGGTCAGAATCATGAGATAAACCATGTCAAAGTACTTCGTTTTAAATGCACACTGGCGCCACATAGCGGCGGATCCACGCACTGAACTTACCACCATTTGATAGCCATAGACCGTCTGATCAACTTTGCCGAAAACACGAACTTTCTAGGTGGTCAGAATCATGAGATAACCTATGTCAAAGTACTTCGTTTTAAACGCACACTGGCGCCACCTAGCGGCGGAATTACGCACTAAACTTACCACCATTTGATAGTCATAGACCGTCTGATTAACTTTGCTGAAGACACGAACTTTCTAGATGGTCAGAATCATGAGATAAACCATGTCAAAGTACTTCGTTTTTAACGCACACTGGCGCCACATAGCGGCGAAATCACGCACTGAACATACCACCATTTGATAGCCATAGACTCTCTGATCAACTTTGCCGAAGTCACGAAATTTCTAGGTGGTCAGAATCATGAGATAACCTATGTCAAAGTACTTCATTTTAAACGCACACTGGCGCCACCTAGCGGCGGAATTACGCACTAAAATTACCACCACTTGATAGCCATAGGTCTTCTGATCAACTTTGCTGAAGGTCTAAACTATGCAGGGGATACGGTTTTTGAGATACAGTTCAGAAAGTGATGAAGTCTTCAGGTGATGCCAAACTTTCTGGGGGTGCTGCAATATTCAACTGGGGTGTTGCAATACTAAGCGATGCGATTCCATATTTATGGCGGGTAGTGTACATATGTTTGTGGACGCCAGTGATGCTGCTTACGCATGCGTAGCGTATCTTCGTGCGCACGGAACCCGAGGAGTAGAGGGGCTGTCCATAAACCACGTGGTCATGAGGGGGGGGAGGTTCGGCCAATGACCATTTTGTATGGACAAATAAAAAAATTTGTATGGACTAATGACCACGCGGGGGGGGGGGGGGTGGTTGAAAAGTCCCAAAAAAATGACCACGTGGTTTATGGACAGCCCCTAGAAGTGGCATTGGTGGGAGCTAAAAGTAAGGTGGCGCCGCTTAAAGTGTTGTCCGTGCCTCGTTTAGAGCTGATGGCTGCGGTCATTGGTGCTCGGATGGCAGATTCAGTGGCCGCTTCGCATTCCTACGATATCGCGGAAACCTACTTCTGGACAGACTCCTCTACAGTCCTAGCTTGGATCAACTCGGATCATAGAAAGTATCACAAGTTTGTTGGAGTCAGAATCGGAGAAATTCTTGCACGAACAAAGATGAACCAATGGAGATGGGTACCTACGAAACAAAACCCAGCGGACGACGCTACGAAATGGGAGAATGGTCCGTGCTTCGACCCCAGGAATCGTTGGTTTTGTGGCCCATCATTTCTCTTTCAACCAGAAGCGGAATGGCCAACAAACACGAAAGCCGTTTCCACCAACAACGAGCATAATTGTACTCACAACATACATCATGTTACCCCGATAGCACTGCATGAGTTCTCGCGATTCAGTAAATGGGAACGATTACTAAGGACTCAAGCGTATGTGTTCAGATTCATAAACAACGTTCGCTGTCGTAAAAACGGGCACTGAAACCGGATTCCTGAATCAAGAAGAGCTGAAGCGCGCCGAGAAGGAACTGTGGAAGCAAGCCCAAGCAGAAGCTTATAGTCAAGAGCGAAGAATTTTGATGGAAACCCAGGGTAGCACGGACAATCGTCATCGTTTAGTTCCAAAATTGAGCCCACTATACAAGCTATGGCCCTACATCAACCGGGACGGAGTAATCAGGATGCGAGGTCGAATCGGTGCCGCATGGTATGCTAGTTCCGACGCCAAGTACCCGATTATACTACCAAAATCACATCAAGTAACATTGCTCCTCGTGGATTATTACCATCGACGCTACCACCACGCTAATCACGAGACGGTGGTGAATGAGATGAGGCAACGATTCGAAATATATCATTTACGCACGGTTGTCAAACAGACAGCACGAAGATGCGTTAGATGTCACATTCAAACTGCTGTTCCTCGACCTCCTCCTATGGCATCGCTTCCGGAACAACGCTTAACGCCCATGGTAAGACCCTTCACGTTTGTTGGACTGGATTTTTTTGGACCGCTTACAGTTAAGGTCGGTCGTACTCAAGTCAAACGTTGGATAGCACTTTTCACGTGCCTTACGGTACGGGCCATACACCTCGAAGTGGTACATAGTTTGTCCAGCGAATCGTGTGTGTTGGCTATCCGGCGCTTCATAGCTCGCCGGGGGGCGCCGGCAGAGTTCTTTAGCGACAACGGTACTAGTTTCGTAGGGGCTAGCAAACAGTTACAGCAAGAAATTGCAATGCGAAACGAAATTTTAGCCAGCACATTCACGAATACAAATACGCGATGGAATTCCCCGGGTGCTCCACATATGGGGGGCGTATGGGAGCGCTTAGTGCGCTCGGTTAAAAATGCCATTGGTATGATCATCGATACACCACATCGACCGACTGATGAGCTGCTCGAAACGATCCTGTTCGACGCCGAAGCCATGATCAACTCTCGACCACTGACATATATACCACTAGAAACTGCTGATGAGGAGTCGCTGACACCAAACCATTTTTTGTTGGGTAGTTCTTCCGGCGTCAAGCAACCACCCTCCGAGTTGGGATCCCGTATCAACTTGCGAAGTTGCTGGAATCAGGCCCAACATTCAACGGACACCATATGGAAACGCTGGATTAAGGAGTATCTGCCTGTAATTACTCGACGCTGCAAATGGTTTGATGAAGTCCGCGATATCCAAGAAGGAGACCTGGTTCTGATTGTTGAAACATCGATGAGGAACCGCTATGTACGAGGACGAGTCGAAAAGGTATTTCCGGGACGAGATGGACGAGTGCGTCAAGCTTTAGTGCGCACAGCAACTGGGGCGTACAAGAGACCAGCCGCGAAGCTTGCATTACTCGACGTAGGGTCACGTGGTAAACCTGGAATCGATTCTTCGGATTGATCATCGTCACCTGCCTTTACGGGTGGGGGGATGTTACGGCAAGTAGCAAGCCCCTCGGCCGAATCAGTAACTTGGTTACAGCAGGGCATCGATATTGAGTATGTATAGGTAGAAGATAAGAGATGACAGGGGAGATAAAGGTTCTGTCAAACATAGTGACTAGCATTTTTGATCATTTTGTTATTACTGGTCGCAATAGGTGAAATTTATTACAGAAAAGTTGAATTAGTGTCGGAATTAAAGAACCTGATCGGAATTTCTTTACACATACGGTAAAGGAGCAAGCACTTCAATGTTATAGGTATTTTTATTCATTTTTGTTTCGCATCAGGGTCAGAATTTGTTGCACGAAGTTGTATTAACCCAGATATCGCTGGTTGGACATCAAGGCAATTGAGAGCCAGTGGTGCTTCCCGAAACAGTAAGCTAGTTGATTTCTTTCTCATTAGATAATTAGAAAACCGCAATTTATTGGATACATATTATTTAGCCTGGAAACCCATGTATAGTTGCCGAACCCAGAACGGTCTAAAAACTCATCCCACGGTAGAACACCAAAACTGTGAGTCAAACCTTTGTAACACTATCGATCCTAACCAATAACTCAATAAAACCATTCTAGCTCAAAGCGTTCAACCCTAATATAAGTGTTTGCTACAAAGATTTGGTGACCGACCGTACACTGCCAAAGGATAAACAAAATAGGGCGGAATTAAAAGGTACGAAACTGATTACTCTTATTCGAATCACAATCAAGATAATACATAGTCAACAATAGTACGCCACAATACTCGTCTTGAGACTGCGGCTCTCCATCCTCCGTAACGCCCAATGCACGCTAAGTCACGCTTCACCTGGACAGCCCATCGTGCTCTGTGCGTTCCACGCCTTCTTGTGCCAACATCATGATCAGTATTGAAAACCAACTTTGCAGTGTTGCTATCCGGCATACTTGCAACATGCCCTGCCCACCGTATCCTTCCGGCTTTGGCCACCTTCTGGATGCTGGGTTCGCCGTAGAGTGCAGCGAGCTTGTGGTTCATCCTTCTTCGCCACACACCGTTCTCCTACACACCGCCGAAGATCGTCCTTAGCACGCGTCGCTCAAAAACTCCGAGTGCTTTGCTTGCAGGTCCTTCTCGACCATCGTCCATGTCTCGTGCCCGTAGACGACCACTGGTCTTATTAGCGTTTTGTACATGGTGCATTTGGTGCGTGGGTGAATCTTTTTCGACCTTCTGGAGCCCGTAGTAGGCCCGACTTCCGCTGATGATGCGCCTCCGAATTTCACGGCTCACTTTGTTGTCAGCCGTCAGTAAGGATCCGAGGTAGACGAATTCCTCCACCACCACGAAGGTATCCCCGTCTATCGTAACATTACTACCCAGACGGATCCGCTCGTGTTCGGTTCCGCCTACCAGCATGTACTTTGTTTTTGAGGTATTCACCACCAGTCCGACCTTTGCTGCTTCGCGTTTCAGGCGGGTGTACAGCTCTGCCACCGTTCCAAATGTTCTGGCAATAATGTTCATGTCGTCCGCAAAGCACACAAATTGTCCGGATTTTGTGAAAATCGTTCCCCGGCTGTTGAGCCCGGCTCGTCGCATCACACCTTCCAGAGCGATGTTGAAGAGTAGGCATGAGAGTCCATCACCTTGTCGCAGTCCCCGGCGAGATTCTAATGAACTGGATAGTTCACCCGAAAACCTTACGCAGTTTTGCACACCGTCCATCGTTGCTTTAATCAGTCTAGTCAGCTTCCCAGGAAAGCCGTTTACTGTCGTATGCCGCTTTGAAGTCGATGAACAGGTGATGCGTTGGGACCTGGTATTTACGGCATTTCTGGAGGATTTGCCGTACGGTAAAAATCTGGTCCGTTGTCGACCGGCCGTCGATGAAGCCAGCCTGATAACTTCCCACGATCTCATTCGTTTTAGGTGACAGACGACGGAAGATGATTTGGGATAGTACTTTGTAGGCAGCATTCAAAATAGTGATCGCCCTGAAGTTCTCAAATTCCAAATGATCGCTCTTCTTGTGAATGGGGTAGATTACCCCTTCATTCCACTCCTTCGGTAGCTGTTCGGTTTCCCAGATCCTGACTATCAGCCGATGCAGACAGGTGGTCAACTTTTCTGGGCCCAGCCTGATGAGTTCAGCTGCGATACTATCCTTACCAGCTGCTTTGTTGGTTTTGAGCTGGTGAATGGCATCCTTAACTTTCCTCAGCGTGGGAGTTGGTTCATTTCCGTCCTCCGCTGCACTTATGGCGTCGTCGTTTCCTCCGTTGCCGCGGGCTCCCGTGCCTACGTTCTCCACGCCGTTCAGGTACTGATCGAAGTGCTGCTTCCACCTTTCGATCACCTCACGTCCGTCCGTCAGGAGGCGTCCGTCTTTATCCCTGCATATTTCGGCTCGCGGCACGAAGCCGTTGCGGGATGCGTTGAGCTTCTGATAGAACTTCCGTGTTTCTTGGGAACGGCACAGCAGTTCCATTTCTTCACACTCCGCTTCTTACAAGCGGCGCTTTTTCTCCCGAAAAAGACGGGACTGCTGTTTCCGCTTCTGTTTGTAACGTTCCACGTTCTGTCGGGCCCCTTGCTGCAGCATTACCGCCCGCGCTGCGTTCTTCTCTCCAAAACCGTTCTGCACTCTTTGTCGAACCATTCGTTCGTACCCGATGGTGCTCTCGGCTGCGTCGTTGATGGCTGCTTTTACTGTACTCTAGCAGTCCTCTAAAGGGACCTCATCGAGCTCGCTCTCGACTGGCAACACGGCCTCGAGATTCTGCACGTATGCTGAGGCGACATCCGGTTGCTTCAGTCGCTGTAGGTTGTACCGTGGCGGTCGCCGTTACCGTACATTGTTGATGACGGTGAGTTTTGTGCGCAGTTTGACCATCACCAGATAGTGGTCGGAGTCGATGTTGGCGCCACGATAGGTCCTGGCGTCGATAATGTCGGAGAAGTGCCGTCGGTCAATCAGAACATGATCGATTTGAGATTCCGTCTGCTGTGGTGATCTCCAGATGTAACGATAAGGGAGGCTGTGTTGGAAAAAGGTGCTGCGTATGGCCATACTTTTGGAGGCAGTGAAATCAATGAGTCGTAGGCCGTTTTCGTTCGTCTGCTGGTGGGCGCTGAACTTACCAATCGTCGGTATGAATTCCTCCTTCTGGCCTACCTGAGCGTTCAAATCTACGTCGTGGCTTGGCCAGCGATCGTTCTCGCGTTCCAGCTGCGCGTAAAATGCGCCCTTGTCATGATCAGTACTTCCGGAGTGTGGGCTGTGCACGTTTATTATGCTGAAGTTGAAGAATCGGCCCTTGAACCTCAACCTGCACATTCTTTCGTCGATCGACCACCAACTGATTCGTATTATTCTGTTGCTAATTTTCCGTTACGATGATTTTTTACGGCTGGCTCGTAGGGCCTGAGACCAACCCCTACTTTCCGGAGGACCATAGTGCACAGTTGAGCTTAGAGTCTTTCGCTGGCACTCGGACGTAGATCAGTCGCCCCTAACATGGGGATCAGACGCTGTTGAGAGCTGCTCCTCCTGGAGAACAGACGCTCATGTTTGTCAAAGCAACCCCCCTTCCCTGTCAGCCTATGACCAAAGTTCCCACCGGGGCTGGTTACCCGATCTTCCCTGGGTATTTACCGTGCCAGATTTTTCGCACATTACCTAAAAAAAAACTAAGTGATTATTTGCATACCTCGTAAACCAGAGAATGACAAGAATATAAATATCTTGCCACTTTGAAGAAGCATTACGCTTCCTGAAATAAAACATATTCATGTTTTGATGTATCGCTATGAATTGACAAAAATATACTAAATCACGCAAATCTATTTTATGATGAGTGAAAAAGTTCCAATTTCATGAATTTTGAACTACAAACGATAATTGAGGGAATTCCTTCGATTTGCATCAGAAGTATTAAACTATGCATAATATGTTATTAGAAACATTCAAGAACGAAAAACATGACCGAAAACATTGACTATCAGAATGAACTAGTAAATATGGAAAATAGGACCCTAAAATTTGAGATTTCGAGCAGATTGCTAAAATGTCTCTACTAATGCCAGAAACTAACTGTATATGTAATGTATGTTTTTCTATTTTTCAACGTCCTTAACTTCATGCTTGAGTGGTATTTTATTTGAAGTTTGTATCTCCGTTTTCAAGATTCTGCATTTTTTCAGTGTCAGAAATTTAACGTGGAAAATATTCTTGATAGAACTCTTACATTTTTTATTTCAGTTTTTGAAGTATTCATTGGAGTTCCTATACACGCAGAAAAATGATGCTTGTTTAAAACAATAAAACGCATGGTTGATTTTCAAACTGAGAATTTACTTATTCCAAAGTTATATTTCTTTGTTCTTACTTTTAGTTTATCGATCAAAACAACCAATTCCCATCATTTTATATAACGTTAAAAACTTCATTTGTTTCAACAAAATTAGAACCATAAACATGGCCCGGAAGCACTCACACATCTATCAAATTCTTACCCCAACATCGCCACACCAAAGAAAGTGTAGCAAATCCATCACTCCAACTTCCAAGTGCAGTTTTGGCCGTGATGGATAACGCGCAGGTACTCAAGACAGCATTCACAAAAAGTTGGTCGGTTTCGATGTTTTGCCTTTTTTATTCGTTCTCGCTTACATCCGCTTGCCGAGTGTCTAAAAATAGATTTCTGTCACCAACACAATCACATTCCGGTTTTGTTGATTGCAAAAGTGCAGTCGTTTAAAACAATGTGTTGTTTTATGTTGAAACTACCAAATATCTGTTTGTTCTAACAAACTGTCAAAAATTTCGGCAAATGAAAATATTTGTATTATCAAACAATGGAGCAGTTCAGTTTAAACTAGAAATCAGTTTGTCGCTATAATAAACTGAAAAATTGGTTGATTTGAACTATAATTTAATTGTTTTTACAATTTATTTTTCTGCGTGTAGGGTTTCTTGGATGAATTTGTGTTGAAATCTTCGAAAAATCATCGAATCTTCTTGCAGGTGTTTGAAATCCTTGCATGGACATACCTGTGGAAATCAAGTATGAAATTTCTAATGGAATACTTGGAAAATTTCTTGATGGAATCTTTTTAAGAAATTCTAAGAGAATACTTGAATAAATCCTTAACGAGTCTTTGGGGGAATCGCAAGATGATTTACTGTATAAACTACTAAAGAAATTTTTGGAAACATTCGTGAAGGAAATTTGAGAGGAATTTCTAAAGGCATCTTTGGAAAAATCATCTAGAATTATGATTTTTTTTTGTATAATTCCTAAATCATAAAATCGTTGTGGCAACTCTTGAAGAAGTACTTGGAAGAATTTCTGAACGACTCCTGTAGCAAAATTTCTTAAGAAATCTTCAGAAGAGCGCCAAGATAAATCTTTAGAGAAATCTCTGGAAGAGTTATGTGAGGAAATAATTAGGAAATCCTTGAAGAATCATTTACGAAATACTTTTTTTCCGTAGAAAACTCATCAAAGGAATATTTGGAGGATCTCCTGAAAGAAACCATAGAGGAATATTTGATGAAATTCTAGGACTACTCTTACTATGGCGGAATTTTGATGTATTTTTTTGGAGGAATATCAGTTTCCGAAGGAATCATTAAAGTTCTTTTTTTTGCAGTAATTCTCTGTGGTTATTCTTTCTGATTTTTCAAGAACGCTTTGAATGATCTTCAAGATGAATCCGCAAAGATATTATTTTTCAACAAAGAATTCTTAAAGAAAACGATAAAGCAATCTTTGAAGCAAAAAAATAGTTAAAGAATTTTTCGACATAATTCTTTAAAAAAAAACAAACTTTCGCTCATTTATGGAACTTCGGAATGAATCCTTGCAGAAATCCCTGAAAAAATCATAAAAGAATACAAAAAAAAAGTAAATTGGCCACCACCGCCAGTGGGATCCTAATGCTTAGTACAAAAATCGAGATTTTTTCAATAGAGGTTTTTTTTTCGGCTTTCAATTTGATAGGCGATTGAAAGTCGAAAAAAAAACCTCTGTAAATTTCGAAACAGTCCATAATATTCTACGATTTTTTCAACGTGTTGTGTGTGGTGTCCTGCATGTGAGCCTTGCCAAAAGAGTGAGCCAGTAAATATTCGCATCACTTGAGTGAGATGGATTAAGAGTGTTGCTTAGAGAACAACTTGTTGTGACGAGCCAGAAGACAAGAGTTTTACGGTGAGTGAACGGTTCCAGTCGAGCATCGGAGTATTCCGGATGGTTTGGTCCAGAGAAGGTGGCCGGAAGGAATCCCACAGTGGCGACAACGATGGGATAAGCTTTTGGTTTGAGGAGAGGTGGTGGAGTATTTTGATTTTGGTCGGTGGATTGATATTGGGTGATCGATTGAGGCTTGTGTGTTCCCGAAGGCAATTAGATGTGGGTGGCTGCAGGTTCATGTTTTGAAACCTGAGGAGAGTGTGCATCATGGAATTTGATTAGCAGAAAGTGAAAACAACAAGGGTTAAATACGATTAGCAGAACAAGACAGTGACAGATTGTTCAAAGTGGCTGGTGCTCTGCCCGGCGTTGCTTTTCGAGAGTGTTGGTGAAAGAGAAGCTGGTGTAAATCACAGCGGTGCTCCCGGAGAGCGTTATTGAAAACTAATATTGGTCCCGGAGACCGAAACGGAATCGCTGGTGCAAAGCACAGCATAGCTCCCGGAGAGCGTTCGAAAAAAGGCTTTGGTTTCGGAGACCGGAAATAAGAGTATTGCTCCCGGAGAGCGTAATGCAAGATGATGGTCCTAGCGACCACAATGGAGAGCTTGGCATATTGAGTTTTCATAGAAGTTACCCTTAATTTTCTCACTGAGAGAAAAGAAAGACAACGAATGGATATGAAATCAAACCATCGGCAACTGTTTATTGTGGGAGTGAAGAGAACAGAACGAACGAGAATGAACCGAACGTTCATTCGTGAGGTCAACTTGCAAATCTGCGTCAGCCCTCATAAATAGCAAATGTGACAAGATTAACGAGCCTAGAAGGGCAGAGAGAAGAAACGTCCAAATTGGACAATCGATTTGCTGTCATCTCCATAGCTCCAATCGAGCAGGAAATCTATCAAATCGTCACGGATTCACCATTTTGGTATATTCGAGACACTAGGCACAGCTTGTTTCTTGGAGAAGGTTTAACAAATCGCATTTCGCGGGGCATGAACGTTAGGAGTGACTCTGGAAGATTGTGTATGAATTTATATGACGTATTCGGAATTGCTGTCAGGAATCTGTCTTTCAAGAGAGGATGGTGAGACAAACGATGGCATAATGGTTGTGGAACCTGATGGCCTGGAGGAGAATTTGAAGATATCAATATGTTGGATGATGAACATGCTTGCCAGATCGGTGTGAGCTGAGAAAAGAAATACGTTCTTCGCGACCGGAGATAGTCTCCGTTTGAAAATGTTTCAAAGAAAGTTGGTAAACATGTCGATGATATTTTGATAGCAATTGACATTAATAATTGATTTAAAAAGGATTTGTTGTCATGACAAGGTGCCTAGTTTGTGTTGCGGACCTGGAGTGATAGATAAAGCACGTGACTGTCACGCCGAGGACCCGGGAACGAATCCCACTCCTGACAGACTCACAAAATGAGAGTTCTTCCTTCAGAAGTGAGGGAAAGCGTGGGCCCCGAGATAAGCCCCAGGTAAAAAGAGGGATCTCGTTGATAAAGAGGAAAAAAGATGTCTGGTACAGAGGACAGATCTCTGAAAGCTGACGTGAATGTTTAGTAGCGTGATGGAGGGAAACGTGATATTGAGCAATATTGTAGTGGCACAGATAAACGGGAGTACTCATACAAGGGTGAGTCGTAAGGAACAGAGTGCCAGGCTGCACTTTTGGCTGCTACTGGTTAGCACACTAAAAAAAAAAGAAAGAAGTGAGGGTGTGCTGAGCAACTAACTCCTTGCACTTATATTAAGATTGACATCATAGTCAAGGATCGGCAAATGTTAAGAGTTGATACTGGCAGACGCTAGGGGCGGTAGCCGGTAAAATGCAAACAAAGAACACGAGCAGGAATGAAGCGAGTGGCAGAGCCTGACATGTGACGGATAGGTCGGTCACTGTCGAGGAGTAGAATCGTTACTTGTTAAATATCCTAAGGGAAAACAAGTAGACTAAGAGAAAAAACGAGATGTGGTGTCCTGCATGCGTTGCGGTAACTCTTGAAGAAGTACTTGGAGGAATTTCTGAACGACTCCTAGCAAAATTTCTTAAGAAATCTTCAGGAGAGCGCCATATGGGTGATGAATGCTTGAGGAAATGCCAAGATAAATCTTTGGAGAAGTCACTGAAAGAGTTATGTGAGGAAATAATTAGGAAATCATTGAAGAATCATTTACGAAATACTTTTTTTCCGTGGAAAACTCATCAAAGGAATATTTGAAGGATCTCCTGAAAGAAACCATAGAGGAATATTTGATGAAATTCTAGGACTACTCTTACTATGGCGGAATTTTGATGTATTTTTTTGGAGGAATATCGGATTCCGAAGGCATCATTAAAGTTTTTTTTTTGCAGTAATTCTCTGTGGTTATTCTTTCTGATTTTTCAAGAACGCTTTGAATGATCTTCAAGATGAATCCGCAAAGATATTATTTTACAACAAAGAATTCTTAAAGAAAACGATAAAGCAATCTTTGAATCAAAAAAATAGTTAAAGAATTTTTCGACATAATTCTTTTAAAAAAACAAACTTTCGCTCATTTATGGAACTTCGGAATGAATCCTTGCAGAAATCCCTGAAAAAATCATAAAAGAATACAAAAAAAAGTAAATTGGCCACCACCGCCAGTGGGATCCTAATGCTTAGTACAAAAATCGAGATTTTTTCAATAGAGGTTTTTTTTTCGGCTTTCAATTTGTTAGGCGATTGAAAGTCGAAAAAAAAACCTCTGTAAATTTCGAAACAGTCCATAATATTCTACGATTTTTTCAACGTGTTGTGCAAAATGCAATAGCGCGATTTAAATGTATATACATATATATTTATTATTGTATGTAGTAGGTCGATTGACCAGTCGCTGTGCTGGCGTCGTTTTTGCTCCTGTTTGACGTTTGTTTACTACTGCCACCTGGTGATCGCTCGGCCAAGCACAGTACGTTTAGCATTGGGCGGTTATGTTTTGGTGACGATGTTTTCCAATGAATTTTGTTCTAAGAGTTACGTCAGTTTCTCTGTGGTACGTGTATTAGGAATAGGAAAAAAGAGTGACAGAGGGTAAGTGGTGGTCTAGAAATCCAGAAAAACGATGGACTTAATAAATTCTGGCGTTCGATTTGAATAGGTCGAATCTGTATAGGAATCACAGCAAAGTTGCGACCTTTTCAAATCGAACGCCAGAATTATTTTTTCTATCTCGAAAAACCTTGCGAAAAACGGCCGATTTGAACAATGTTGCGCACATTGCCACCAGATGTCCTCCTGCGTCAAGTTTGACTCACCTGGCCACCCTATCGTCGTTAATTTTTCTTTTGTTGCATCTTTTTCGTTCAGTTTTGCTTCTGGCTGTGTCTCTCTCCGCCTGACCGATGCATCACTGTCAGTCAGTTTTCTCGCGTTTGGTCTTGGAAGTTGCAACACCCCATCGCGTTTTCGTTTCGTCGCGAGTGCAAGTTTCGCAGGGAGCAATAGTTTTTGTGTGCTTAAATTCGTGAAAAATAGTTTTCCTTCAAGAAAAATCTTCGATGGAAGTGACGAACTATCGGCTGGTTGTCGATTGCTCGTATTAAAGTGCAGATCGGGCTGCAGTGATTGCAGTTGTTATGTGTGATTCCTATGCGCCAGCAAAAAGAAGGTCCGCAGAAGGAAATTTTCTTAGAAAGTGAAATTGCATTTATGCTGCTGGTATTTTGGGTTTTGTGTGTGTTTTAATTGCTCTGGTTTCAGTACCTAGAACGGATCCGTAGATCCGGCCAACCAATGAGTGCACTACGTAACAAATTAGCGGCCGGGCGGTGCTTTTAGGAAAGAAAAATCTAAAATAAAGAATGGGAAGAGGCAGTGTATGAAATTTTTGGTGATTGTGTAAACAGGTTGCAGAGCAGAGGGCGGAGGATTATCTCTCTCGACAGTGCGCTCGTCTCTCGTCCATCGGGATCGGAGATCAGAATGTCCCAGCAGCATCGGCGGCATCAGCATCTGCAACAGTACCAACAGCAACAAGAGTACCGCCGTCGAAGACAGCAGGTTTGTATTTATATGGAAGTTCTAGGGCAGAGGCAAGATGTTTCTTCTATAAGTGCTGAATATCAGAGAATATGTACATTTCGAACCTGCAATCAAGGCTTGCATAGAACAATGAAAATAATGCTCTGATTGCGATGGATTGGTGTCAATCAATTCAATCGGGAAGCAAAATTTAAACTTTGAACCGCCCTGGTTTGCGTCGTAACATCTGACGTGGGTGGAAGACAAGGATATCAGGAAGTTATGAAACAAGTATGTATATCTATCTAACTGTATCTGCCTCGTATCGTGTTAGTTTTCGTCAATCCACGGCATGTGCTTTTTCACTGCTGATACATCTAGAAATGCTGGGAAGATTTATTATTCTAATTGTAATTTAAACGAGTCATGGAATATCAGATTCCTCACCCTGATACAAAGTGTATACTAACAGGATAAAATTACAATTACTATTATTAGTATCACTATATTAAAAGACTTGAAGAACAGTTCAGTTATCTCAGTTACTGATGTTTACATGAGGGTTTGCCATTGTCTAAACATCATTACTGCAGTACACATCAACCATATTATGTCTATACTCAAAACTTACTAGAAAATATAATCCAAGCCCAAGGCAGAATCAATTATTGAAGAGTTCTTGAAAAAAAATTAATTATAAAATTAGTTACTTCTAGAAAGATTATCAATATTATAAATGTTGCTCTTATGATCAGAGCAACGGCAAGCTGATTTATAATAATTTTGATTTGAATAAAAGTTAATGTAACGAACTCCCCTGGGCTTGGATTATATCTTCCAGGAAGCTTTGATTTCAGGCATGTGGTCGATGGCCTTTGCAGTAATGATTAGAATAGCTGAATGTATAATCAATGGCAAACAATTCTGTAAGAATCAGGTCTCCAAGTCATCTGATATAGTTATACTGATCATGACGCTGCATAGTATATCGAACATTCGTAGAAGTCATTTATGTGCCGGGAAAATATAATTCCAAGTTGGAGAGAATATTACAAACTGAGGGAGGGTAATAGGCCCAGTCAGACCCCTGAATGGGCAATGTGGGTTAGTTTATGGGAATGCCATTGAAGGTTTGTAATATTCTCCGAGGCTTTCGAAATCCAACAGGGCGCGTCCCCGGGTTGCGGATAGGGGGAAAAGGGAGATTTTTCACATTTGTACTGTAATCAGCCAATGTGGTATTATCTCCTATGGTGTTGTAGTGCGAATGAATGATCTCATTCTATGGGAATTCGAACCTTGTAATGTATTGTTTATCAACTTCAATTTTCTAAGCTTGATAAGGTTTTGAAGACAAACATGAGATGAGAGAATTGCCTAATAGGAAAGTCACATCAGCAAAGCTTTTACATATGCAAATGCTATCCATGGGGTCATGTCTAGCATTTAATATGTATGGCAATGACTGATTCTTACCTAGCAGGGGTACTACAAGACCACGTGGACAATTCGATTAAAGGCTTAATTGGGGATAATATATTTTCCAGAACTGAAGGGACATTTTTTCCGGGGTGACTGGCGAGTCGGAGAGGGTAGAAGTTTCCGTTTGTTATAATTGACAAAATATACAATCGGGCGCTTTTTCTTTCTATGACTTGCTTGGTATTTTGTGGATTATTGTTTTTTGGTTTTGGAAGGTATGCGATTCACTATTGAGCCTTAAAATTATTTTGCATCTGAATAGCATTGATATCGTCAAGTCTGCACCAACACCCTAATCCCACACCAAAATACCCTTTTCCTATCCCATGGCGTTTATGTGGTCAGCAAAGACTATTCAGCCATTACCCCTCCTTATCATCGGCTTTGGACTGACTTGCGCTCTCATTGCCCCACCAAATGCTGTAAAATGAAAATGAAAATGAAATAGGCTTTTCGCCGGTTGGCAGTATAGTATTTAGCTGTGTACGAAGATACGGATTAGTTGGTGTACAGATGACAGGGTTCTCACGGGAAGTGCTTCAAGCGAGGCTTACATAACATCTGACAATAAAGAAACCTATTTTCCTTGACTTTCTAAGCAATGGACATCTGACCGAACACACGTGTTTTCGTTAATCTCCTAGGCATTATTAAGATATGACGTATGTGCATGACGGAACAACTAGCAGGACACAGTTCCAGACGTCTCTTTTTAATAACGATATTCAGCATATTTCCAATAAAACTACACTTCAATAAAGCAAAGACTAAAGCTGCTATGATAGAACAGATCAGAATGACTTAATTGACTTATTGACTACATATTGGAGATCTACTTCGAATAACTGACAAATTGACAAGAACGTAACTAAATACATGGACCATACTACAAAAAAAAACAATTGACAAAAAAAGGGGGAAACTTTTATTAAAACTATTTTTGTTCAACGCAGGCCAAAACAGTGTCGACTTGGGCCACGATATGCCTACGTACTTCTGTGTGTTGAAACAAAAATAGAGGCTCATAGAAGCAAATGTAGGGAAAGGGTGCGGTGTTAGAACATAAGCACAGTGTGCTACCGCCGTAATCACTATGAAAAAAAATAAATAAATAAATAAAAGTTAATGTAACGAACTCGTTTAAATTACAATTAGAATAACAAAACTTCCCAGCATTTCTAGTACTACATTTTTACACGTTCCTTTTGTAGTTCTAGTAATATTTTTTTAATACAAGTACTCAAAGGCGAACTTTTGCCCCATACTGGGGGCAAAAATTCGCATTGTGCGGGGCAAAAGTTCGCACGTTGTGAAGGATAGTTTGTTGGTGTGAAGTTAATTTATATCATGGTAATTCATGTTTATTCCTTCACTTCTGTCACGAAATAAGTTTCTTTCTATTCATGGCATTACATGCCAACTAGAACACGGCCTGATTCTCAGCTAAAACAGTGTATTTTATGAATACTTCCACAACTATTATCTAAGAGCATTCCCCATGTAACCAGAAGCATTATATCATTGCACGAATTAGACTGCATTTCAACCTTTGCAATGCGAAATGCAGTAATACCACACTCAAGTCATGCAATTATCCCTTAGATTGACATTATCAATGTAATGATGCATTACATTTTTTCTTTACATTAGGGTGCATAAAAGGTGCTATACGATAATTTAATAATTCAACACTGCAAAAACTGAATAATAGTTATTTATGCAACGAGGTGCAAAATGAAGATTTTTACAGCACGAGTCGTACATTTATCCAACGAGGCTTGCCGAGTTGGGTAATTATGGCGAGGCGATTGCTGTAAAAATCGAGTTTTGCAACGAGTTGCATACAACATTTTTTGCAATGCCAAAACTATTCACTAGATATGATTATTCCCACTACAGCTTCCGCTCGATAACTGGGCTTTGACGACAGTTCAGTTAGCGAGCGCCGCTCGATAACTGGACTGAGCCTCCGGAGCCGGAGACTATTTTTATATTTTGTTTTGTTTACTGATTTGCAAAATGTGAGGTTAAATTTCGTTTATTTTTGACAGTTAACTGCTTTTTAACTGAACTTTGGTCCAGTTATCGAGCGCCCAGTTAAAAAGCAGTCCAGTTAAACAGCAGTCAGTTATCGAGCGGATGCTGTAGTATCATCGTGCTTCGCAGTGTGGTTGAATGAGAACACCCACATGCTCCATCATGCCAGGCATGAAATTAGGATCAAGCAAGTCATGCTATAACCGTCCCGATTTTCCAAGTCTTAAGTCTAGTACGCAGATGGTGAGAAAAGCACTCAAGAAAAAATCGCTCTAATTACCAAAGGAATTTTGACAACTGATTAGTATGGGACGAAATGTCACTTTTCCGTGAGGAATAATTGAACGGAATATTTTTCCGCGAGGAAAAGTGACAGCTCCATTTGATTTGCACGGCAGGCGTTACGAGCGTTACACAATTTTCATTTCTTTCCAGCTGCGGACCGCTCAAGAAATTTTAACAGCGAAATCATTTCTTGATCGTTTCTTGGCCTATTCTTTTCCACAGTTCTTATCAGGTGCGTACCACCCATTACCGTGGAAAGTCTAGTTGTCAATCAAACAACCGCATTATGGTTCATCTTCTTCTTCTTCTTGGCGTAACGTCCTCCTGGGACAAAGCCTGCTTCTCAGCTTAGTGTTCTATGAGCACTTCCACAGTTATTAACTGAGAGCTTCCTCTGCCAATGACCATTTTGCATGTGTATATCGTGTGGCAGGCACGAAGATACTCTATGCCCAAGGAAGTGTAGGAAATTTTCTTTACGAAAAGATCCTGGACCGACCGGGAATCGAACCCGTCACCCTCAGCATGGTCCTGCTGAATACCCGTGCGTTTACCGCCTCGGCTATATGGGCCCGAAATGGGTTGCATTATGAACCATAATGCAACTGATTGATTAAGTGAAGTAAAGCAGGCTGTTGTGTCACTACAATGGCAAGTTTAAAACAAGTTTTATAGTGCGGAATTGCAAAAAAAAATATTGCATTTAATGCAATATACAAACTAGCAAAAATTGCTCTAACAATACAATTATAAAAGAGACAATCAAGAAAAGTGAACAACATTACTCTAGCGGTCTTCAACACTTCTGGTTCGACTCCCGACCAGCTTAATCCCCGTTTGAACCACCGATCGACGACTTTCTTCAGCAAATCCAATTAGCATATCGCCCCCTTAATGCTAGAACTAGGTAACTCGTTTTGGAAAATGCGGATAAAAATGGCTGATAAAACTTATCCTGGTATAAAACATACTCTTTGTTGGTCTTAAAAGTTGAACTAATATGTGTTTTCGAGTTTTCAATTGACAAACTTGTGTTTGTTGTGGTGTACGTTCAGATATAAACAAATTTCTGGCGATTTCGAAAAACTAGTTACCTAGTTCTAGCATTAAGGGGACGATATGAGCAGTGTGTGAATGGTGTTTTAATTTGCTTATCTTTATTAATATCTTCTGAAATGCATTATGTAGGGATAGGCGGGGCAATATGGACACCCTAAGGTTTTTGCCAACTTTACCTGGCAATATGTCAAAAAAGTTTAGTTTTTTTATACATGTATCCTTTTAAAGTCTATTAAGCATCTATTGCATAAGAATGCTCACGAAGAAAAACTATTTGTCCACTTCAAAAAATGTTATGAAAAATGTTAGTTTTTCATGACCGTCTTCAAGCATACGGGGCAGAATGGACACCCCCATGGGGCAATATGGACACCATGAGACTTTTATGAATTTCGTACATTATTTACACCTATGAAGCCATTTCATTACAAAACTACTATTATGGATGAATAATACGCCGAAGTAGTTCATTTTTGTTCAAATAATTTAAATTCAGGCTGTTTTGGATAAAGCTTCGTTTTTGTCGGCATGTACAGCTGTGACTAGAACAACTATTTTCCACTTCTGTCGTTTTTTGACCAATTTGTTTCACCCTATGTAAACATTTAACCGAAAATATACTGAAATCGAAGAATTTGGTTGGTTTGTGATTTAAATTATATTTTTCCCTTGCCGCTTCTTTCAAAAAGGTGAATGTCCATTTTGCCCCGGCAGCAGAAGATATTTCCAAACTTGATTTTTGATATAATAAAGAAGAAAATATAAACATGTTAAGCATGTAGATACAAATGTCAATTTCTTGATTTTGCTTTGGCTGACCAAGCCATGTGGGAAATTACACTGTTGAAAATGCTTTGACATCCATGTGCACAACAGAACATGTGCTCAATGAACATCGAGCACATGTTCTGTTGTGCACATGGATGTCAAAGCATGTAGATACAGCAAAACTACTTGCATGTGTTCTAGAAATATCAGACCTGCAATAAATTAATCACTAAATCTTATTTTAGATGGTGTGAAAATTATAATTTCCATGCACAAAAAACGGAGGACGCAACTTTTTCGTGTAAAATCAAGTATAATTTTAATTTCGAATGTTTCTTTCCTGAAACTACGTTTTAGACAAATGGACTATATTCTCCATTCGCATATTTCAAAATATTGAGGGTGTCCATTCTGCCCCGGGTGTCCATAATGCCCCGCCTACCCCTATTCATCAGTGATTTATCAGAATGTGATTATAGGGATTCTATTACATATGGCATAGTCATTTTGCATTCTACTGCAATGATTGAGACAGAAGAACAGATTCCTTTTAGTTAATGGAATATCTGTTGTTATCACTGCAGCAGAAATTGTGCACGGCGCCAGCGCGTATGGAACTCATCTAGCGGTCTTCAACATTTCTGGTTCGACTCCCGACCCGGCAACAAAAAAATGGTTAAAAACATTCATGTGTGGGGGCATTAGTACCGCCGATAATGAAAGGTGCTAGCAATAGATTTTTGTTTTGGTTTTTCGTATTGAGAATGTGCAAATGCAAATATACAGCACCTGCATTTATGTTACTTACTTTAGCAATGGCTGTCAACGTGCTGCAATATGTGGCACTAATGTGATTTTAGTGGGGCCCTTTTCGACTTATATATTGCTTCAATGAGGTGTTTAAAGTAATGCAGCATTATATTGATGCACTTATATACGGCAATATTGATGCACTTATATACGGCTTCGTGATAACTTCCCTGGGCTTGGATTATATCTTCTAGGAACCTTTGATTTTGGGCATGTGGCCGATGTGCTTTGCAGTAGTGATTGGAATAGCTGAATGTATAATCAATGGCAAACAGTTCTGTAAAAATCAGATCTTAAAGTCATCTGATATAGTTATACTGATCATGCTACTGTCTAGTATATCGAACATTTGTCGAAGTCATTTATGTGTCGGGAAAATACAATTCCAAGTTGGTGAGAATATTACAAACTGAGGGAGGGCCTATCAGTCAGACCCCTGAATGGGCAATGTGGGCTAGTGTGTGGGAATGCCATTGAAGGTTTGTAATATTCTCCGAGGCATTCGAAATCCAACAAGGCGTGCCCCCGGGTTGCGGATGGGGGAAAAGGGAGATTTTTCGCATTTGTACTGTAATCAGCCAATGTGATGTGATCTTCTATTGTGTTGTAGTGCGAATGAAAGATCTCATTCTATAGGAATTCGAACTTTGTAATGTATTGTTTATTAACTTCAATTTTCTATGCTTGACAAGGTTTTGAAGACTAACATGAGATGAGAGAATTGCCTGATAGGAAAGTCACATCAGCAAAGCTTTTACATATGCAAATGCTATCCATGGAGTCATGTCTAGCATTTAATATGTATGGCAATGACTGATTCTTACCTAGTAGGGGTACTACAAGACCACGCGGACAATTCGGTTAAAGGCTTAATTGGGAATAATGTATTTTCCGGAACTGAAGAGACATTTTTTCCTGGGTGACTGGCGAGTTGGAGAGGGTAGGAGTGTCCGTTTATTATAATTGACAAAATAAACAATCGGGCGCTTTTGATTTCTGTGACTTACTTGGCACACTATGGATTATTGTTTTCTTTTGGTTTTGGAAGGTATGCGATTCACTATTGATCCTTAAAATTATTTTGCATCTGAATAGCATTGATATCGTTTGTACCAACATCCTAATCCCACACCAAAATACCCTTTTTTCTATCCCATGTCGTATATGTGGTCAGCAAAGACTATTCAGCAATTACCTCTCCTTATCATCGGCTTTGGACTGACTTACGCTGTCATTGCCCCACCAAATGCTGCAAAATGAAAATGAAAATATACGATTTCGTGTATACTTGGGTCCAGCGTTACTGAAGTTGTCAAAATACATTATGGGATAATTATAGTGGCAAGTGTTACACAAAATACTTGAAAAAAATCTAATATGGTGCAAAACAATTGCCGGGACCGTAATTTTAATCTAACCTCCGTCAGTATGGTGATGTATTATAACTGTAATTTTACCAACTAAGCTATGAAAGACCCCAAAAAATTGATCAACATAATACTGTCAAAAACTTTCAAAAGATGACACAAGTATGGCGAAAAATGGTTTCAAAATATTGTTTAACCCATTTTTCATTTTTTGTTTTCAATAGGCGAACACAATGATTCCCTTATAATCGATCTTCTACCAAAATTAAATTCAAATCCTCTGTCGGAACGATTTGAGGATGCTTACTACACTTATCATATATCATAGTAGTTTCTATACAAATTTGTCATCGCTTCAAATATTCTGTAACTATATTGATGTTCTAGATTTAAAAACATAGTGCGAACTTTTGCCCCACTGTCGATGCATCAACAATGTTCCTTCCTACAAGAAACAAAAGAAGTTTTTTGTTTGATCGACTGCACCTCTCAAACTACTATGAAATGACGATTCTCAGACATCAAGAGGTTATGCAATTCTTCTTCTTTCAGTCATTACAAATTCTTATTCCAAAAGGTCCAACAATTACATCAAAACAGCTAGAAACACATATTTTTGCGTAACCCTGCTACTGCATAACGAAATCGTTTCAATTTTTAATGATGGGTAACTGACCTGATAAATTATCAGTAATAATGTGTCGAACCCATACAGATTTGCTTGGGTTCTTAACTCGTGCGATGAAAAATACCCACTGCGAACTTTTGCCCCGCATTGAATAGAATCTCGTAATCTCGATTTAAAAGTTTCTGCTCAATCATACTCTGAACACATGAACAAATTCATCGCTCGACTTTTTGAATAAACACTTACTGTCAAATCATAATTTTTGACCATCCTATGTACCATAGTGTCACGTAGATGGTTTGCCGGGAATTGAATTCAAGTTGTGCCCAAAATAGACGTGGACTTGACGGAAATATAATTCGAGGGACAATTATTCAAGCTTTTTATTTCAAGTAAATTGTAGTTCTGTTACAATATTTTTACATGATATGGAAGCTAATTTATAAATTAGCAAGTAATACTAAATTGGTCATGAGGCGTTAGACGAGGTGCAAGAAAAAAAAACCGATCATTATTAATCGGTCCTTACACAGACGGGAATTAGATGAAACCCCTTCCAACAAGTGAGCTGGCGCGCTAACTGCTCAAAGTGGTATGCGTAAATTTACTTATTTTGTATGAACCAGCCAGCACGTTACCTTTGATTGTTTATTTACCTTCGCTCTACTAATAGGGGAATTTCAAGCCGAGGCGTGGTGCGTCACAAATATTTAGTTTACCTTTGATAAAAAAACGATGTTTAGTCTTCCTCAAGTGAGATATTGTAAATGCAAAACATGTTTACTTCTAGTCCCGAAATAGATTTTTTCTGGATCATTTAGCGCGTTTAATTAGTTTAAAAAAAACGAGCGACGTTGAATGTAGCTACCGATTTCTGCACTGCAATTGCAACCTGTTGCCTAGTCACTTCCTCTCTGTACCGAAAATCCAATTCAGAACACAAAACGCCTCCACTTTTCCGGCCGCCGTCAGTTTGCCGCACCAACGCCCTCCCCCAGGGTAGTTAGCATGTCGCGAGAGCTTGTCGATTCGATAGGTATACGACGGGATCGCCGCCGCGTGCGACGCCTCAAAGGCCGACCGCCAGTCTCGCGGTTAATTACAATCCGCAGTGCAGTGTGCGGCATAATGTAATTCGTTTCTGCACGAATGTCTTCCAAGTTTTTTGTGTGCTCTGCTCTCTCTACCCTTAACTTACTTTGATTGTTACCTTGGCGCTTTATATGTAGCAGCTTGCCGTCTTCGAGGTTCCGTCACGCAAAGAATGAAGGCACGTGGATAATAAGAAATTTCTGCGAAGCAACGATACCTGCCAACGATATCTATGGGGACGCTGATGGGGCTAAAAGTTATTGGGTTTAAAGTATTTCGAAAAATTTCCCAATTTCACTAATTCGAAACTTTAAATGAACGTCATTTGCCGGGCGTTCTTAAAATACTGTCAATTTGATTTAAAGGTATCGATTTGGGCCTTAGGACTTAACGCGTGTTTTACATTCTACAAACAAAATCACATGTCTTGCCAAGCGTTATTATGGAAATTTTTCTACGTTTTTCTGTTGTTTTGGTGCTCAATAGCATAAAAAGGGTAGAATATCACGCAAAATATTTTTTCTGGATATCCTAGATCATCCAAACTGTTCTTGAGTATAGATCCCAAAGTTTACAGGTGTAATGGTAAATTATTTCATTATACAAAGCTACTATTTGAAATCTATAATGTCCAGTGAGTCTTCTGAAAATTCAATAGACAGTATCAGATCTTCGAATGAGTGTAATCAGTTTCGTACCTTTTAATTCCGCTCTACGTGGCTTATCCTTTGACAGATACGCGTATTTCGACTACCACTTGTAATCTTCCTCAGTGTCAGTTATCCACTGAGGAAGATTACAAGTGGTAGTCGAAATACGCGTATCTGTCAAAGGATAAGCAACATAGGGCGGAATTAAAAGGTACGAAACTGATTACACTCATTCGAAGAGGGTATTCTGCTTAGAGGGTTCGAAAAGTCGATACAAGTATCAGATCTGTTAGGATATCCTAGGTCCTTGAGCTTAGATCCTGAAGTCTACGGGTGTAACGGTAACTTCTTTTAGTATACCAAGCTACGATTTGTAATCTATCATGTCCTGTAAGTCTTCTGAAAGTTCACTAGACAGTATCAGAACAGTCGGGAAATCCTAAGTCATCCAAACTGTTCTTGAGCTTAGATCCTAAGATCGGCGGGTGTAACGGTAATTTCTTTCATTATACAAAGCTACTACTTGTAATCTATCATGTCCAATAAATCTTCTGAATGTTCAATAGACATCATAAGATCAGCCGGGGCCATCCCAACTATCATGATGTTTAATATCTAGCATCTACAGCAGCGTTTCTCAAACTATGAGTCGCGACCCCACAGTGGTCGAAAAACACGATCGTGGGCATTTAGAGCAGTGGTGCTTATCCTGCGGCCCGCGGGCCGCATGCGGCCCTCCAAGCCTTGAGATGCGGCCCGCGGAGTACTTTTCGACGTGCAGAAATTTTTGAACTATTTTTTTTTTTTGAATAACTCGTTCAGTTTCTTAAGAAATCGAACAAAAAAGTTTAGCTGATCAATTTTCATAGTGTTAAACACAAATTAAATGATAAAAATACATAAAGAACAATCCGTTCCGGTAAGATTCAAACTCACGACTCCGAACTATTCCGGCGTCGTATAGCTAAGCCACAAAACCAGAAATATCTCAAACAACTTTAGAAGAAATTCCTGGAGCAACAAAATATATTCTGAGACCTACAAAGGGGCTGTCCATTAATTACGTAAGGGAATTTTTGCGATTTTCTGACACCCCCTCCCCCCCTTGTAAGATTTTTTGCATGAGAACCCAAAAATTTTTGTATGGCGCGTAAGATTTCTCAAACCCCCCCTCCCCCCATAAACCCTTACGTAATTAATGGACAGCCCCAAACAAGATTCCAGGATCAATTGCAGCAACGCATGAGGTAAATCTGAACATTAATCTTGAAGCAACTTTAAAAGATAATTTTTTAAGAAACTGTCAGAAATAATTGTAAAGAATCTCAAGCAGAAAAAATCCGGAGCATCTTTAGGATAAATTTCGATAGCAGCATAGGAGCATTCCTGGAGGCACTTTGGGAAATATTTATGAAACATTCTGGTTTATGTTGAAGTTCATAGTAAACTTCAAGATATTTTTAAAAGACTTTAATAAAAATCATTAGCTGCAACTCCAGAAGAGACTTCTGGAAATACTTCACTAAAATCTTCGAGAAGCTCCAGGAAAATTTCTAGAGAAGCTTCAGGAAAAATCCGGAAGCTATTCTAGAAGAAATACTTGGAAAATATTCATGAAAAATTCGTGAAGTAACTTCAGAGCAATTCCAAAGGTAAATCCAAGAAAAGTTCTTGGAGGCGTTCCAAGGGCATTCTAGAAATACTAAAAGAAACTCCAGAAAATTTTCTGAATAAGCAATTTCAAGATAAGCTGTTAAAGAAATTGCTTGAAAATATTCTGGACAAACTCCAGAATAAAGTTCAAAAGAAGATCCAGCATTTTTGGAGCGATTCAGAAGAAATTCATATAAAAGTTGCATGAGAAATTTCTGAAGTGGCTTCAAGGCAATCTAGGGGCGACTCCTAAATTGTTTATTTAAATTTCAATTTGAAACTCAAACATTTTTCTAAAGTAAGCCTATGAGTCTGAATTGTGTTTTGTTTTCCTTAAAATACAAAAAAACTTAAAGTTTCGCTAAATATATTTTAGAACCACAGTTATCAGTCAATTTTTGTCACTTAACGAAAAATAAAAACTACATGAAGCAAGTTTGACCCTTTCACAAGTTCTGAACGGTTTTGATTTTCAATAAAAGTATTGTAAAATGGTTCTTTTTGTTGATTTTGTTCATCGATATTCTATGCGGCCCGCCGGTCGATCTCGAATTGTAAATTTGGCCCGTGGTATCCTTCAGCTTGAGCACCACTGATTTAGAGAGTGAAAATGTGAAAATAATATAATGTGAAGTTCTGCAAAGTTGTTGCATATTTTTAGGAGCAACTTTTGATAAGTTTACTCAAAAGTTAGATAAAAATCGACATAAGCCACGATAACTATATGGTGTCTTCGGCTATGTTGTAGATAATATCATGCAGAAAAATGTTGCCGAAGACACTTTTGCTTCATCTTAAAAAAAAAAATACATATAATAAATTCAGTACCGTCAATTCGCCAGTCACCGTGAAGGCTCCATTCCGCGTGCCTTCGAATATTTTTTTCATTATTTCCATATTACGATTCAATGGTATGACAATTTCCTTTCAATTTCACCAATACAACACTAATGAGTTGTTACCATGTTAAAAAGCTCATTATAAACTTTTTAAAGTATCATTTTGACACTAAAGTGTGTTTACATGAAGCGATTTTCTGCTCGTTCACTGTATTCATAGTCAAAAAACTAAAACTGCGCTAAGGTGATATAAGCGATAAACTAAATGTAGTATCGTTTTTATTCCACCAAGATGCAATTAAATTCACATATCAGGAACGTATTTTGCATTACCGAAGCAGCTACCTTCTACTAATATTACTATATCACCAAGTTTTGTGAAAAAAAAATCTACTTTTGTGGATTTTACTTTCATTTTAACCTATAATGGTGGCAATTAACAGCGGCATCAACAATGTTTATAAGATTGGTTCAAATTATAGCCCTTATTCGCCCCGACCTCTTAGATCCACGGTGACTGGTGCCTCGACAGTATAAACAACCACTTCAAACCTTGAAAAACCACTTAATCTTTTATATTTTTCTTGGATGAGGTTTTCATGGCTTCTGATGTTCTGAACACTTTTTCAGTATATTATTATGTATCTTTTTGTTGAAGACAGTGTTGCCATATTGTTATTGTTTCTATTTGATTTTTTAGGTTTCCTACAAGGTTTCCTATGAAAAATTGTCATTTTTTAAAATGAGATATCTCGCAAAGTTGCAACAAAGTCAATGCATAATGTAAAGTTGAATAAAATTGCTATCTTATACAGGTCAACTGATTAGTTGCTCTTTGTCTCTTCGATGATTAAATTGGAAATTGCCTTTTTATCACTTTTTAAGGTTGAAGTTAGTGAAATCTCTTTTAAAATTGTTTTGTTGTTTGGGATGTTCATGTGACTACGGCAACGTTTATAGAAAGAATTATTATCCACCTTTCTAACAGATTTTTACTTTTTTCGAAACTTTTTGAAACTTTTCGAGGTATCGCATAATATAAAACGACTATCTTTATCTGATTGGCTGAACCGATCAGGATGACTCTTGCATAGTATGATTTGTATTCATAGTGGCTGTGTTTATATGTAGAAAAAGTTACCAATCTTATCAAGAAAAGTATGAAAATAGTGAAGTTACTGTTTTTTTTATAAGCTGGGAAGAAACTCAACGTGATCGAAATAATACCAATCTAGAGGGCGGTGCTGCAATGACCTCAAAAGTTGTCAAACCACCACAAGTGGGCAAGACAACGTTTGACGGGACAGCTAGTTTAACATAAAAAAGCTAAACGAAAAATGAAAATATGACATCACTGTCTCAAGCCAAAAGCTGTATTTTGAGATACTAAAAACTGCATATTAACATCCCAAGAAACGAAAGTCCTTTAAAAAGAGTTATAACAAATTTATTTATTTAAATTATTAAATACAAAGAGTGCTGAAAAAATGTAGTTTTGCAACGAGTTCCATACAAAATGTTATGCAATGATTTTTTCATTATACAGCTCATTTGGGTTGCATTATGAACATTATGCAACTGTTTTTCATTATGCAACTCATTTCAGCTGCATAAAGAACCATTTCGACAAAACTGGCTATTATGATACAGAAATTAGTTATATAAAATAGAAACTATGATACTTAATTATTATAAACTTGGAGATTTATCCAAAACTATTTAGACTACAAGTAGATAGTAGATAATAGACCGTGGATAGATCAGCATAATATATAAAACTTCACTCAAATAACAGACAACTTGAAAAGAACCTGACAAATTACGTGAACGTTGGGGTAACGGTTGAATTTTGGACCCCTAGAGAACATTAGTTTCAATTTAAGTCAAAATCACACAGTAGTAGACGGTGTTACACATATGTTGTTAGTATGATTGTAAAAGCCTCCACTATCCGTTAAAAATACTCACAAGGTTATTTCTGGCTGAAAATTTGATGAAACTAACTGATTTTTGAAGCATAAGTTTTCACAGTTTTGAACAACTCAATGCATTTTGCCCCTTCTCAAGTATATATTTTGGACACCTGGTGTTCTAACCCGTTTGAAACTATTTTCGAAGAATCTGCAACTTGAATATGCTGGATCACATTCTAATCAATTGATTGACAAAGACTGATTAGTTGAACTTTGCGAATTCAATACTGTAGAATGATAAACGTTTTTGTTTACATCTGCAAGTTTCCTCAGCACCACATTTTTTTTTTTTTTTTGTAAACATGTTGCGACACTCGCACGGATGACGAGATTGACAAAAATTAATTCAGAGGCAAATAATGATATTTGTAATGAGGAAATGATAGCTACCCGTGCAGAGAAATCTAATTTAGCGAGTGATTCTAAAATGTTTGTCATCTCTTCTTTAAATCTGTGAAAGTTGTGATAATACGACCCAGAGGGTCCAAAATATATGGGGGTCCAATTTGTATTGGCTATCTTACTACAAAAACCAATTTTCCCACTCTCTATCGTAACCATTCGGGTCAGATTGCGACTGTGTTTTTTTTTTCATGCCACACCATCCGAGCACGTCTGGTAAACTACACGGTGTTCAATAAGTTCGGATACACAGTAAAATTGAATTTATTTCTCATCTGTAATTCAGATTTTCAAAGTGAATGTATTAATTGAAAGCTCACATAATACTGATCAAATACAGTATATGTTTTGAAATAAACTGTCCTTTATCCTTTTGTAATAATTGCAAATGTGTCTCAAGATCCTTTCAGCCGGCATGCACGTCTGTCATTGGTATTTCGTCTAGTTTTTATTGAGTAATGGTGTTAAGTTAAATCAAATTAGGTTGTTGTCCTCAGCATTAGTGGTAGCAACTATGGCCATACGAAATAATCTATAAAATTCAGATTGGGTGAAGTACGGACTCATTTTATTTTGATCTTTAAAATTGCTAAAATTGCCGCTGTACCTGTTTTAATGATTTTTGTTTTGTCAAAAAGCAAGGCTGCGTTATATCTCAGTTTAATCTATCATTATCTTTTCCAAAACTTGATTATATCCCTATTGTGGCAAATTTTAACCAAAATTGGTTTTATATAATGTATTTATGCCTTTTTCATAGATTTAAGCACATTTTGACTAAACTTGCAAATTTATCACCATATCATCACTGAAATAGCAGTGTAAAGCTTTTGTCTATTAATTTAGTTATTCTAATTTAGTATAGTGAGATGTAAACTCAAAAGTCAACGTTTTAGACTTCTGTAGCTTGAGCAACTTATCGAAAATTATTCCAGCGTGCTGGAACTAACAAACTTTAGATACATCTAAGGCTTATAAAAAAAAGTAGAAAAAGACTTTATTCAAAACCATATGTTATATTTGATCAGTGTTATATGACCTATCAACAAATACATTTACTTTGAAAATCTGAATTACAGATGTGAAATTAATTCAAGTTATATGGTGTATCCGAACTTATTGAACACCCTGTACTTCACAAGGATTATGTTCTGTCCTATCCAAGGCCCAATTTAGAGGTTTCATCGCGATTCAACAACCAGCTAACATTTCAAAAAGAAAAAGAAAATGAGGGTAGGTTGAATTTGTATAAGAATGTAAATACTGTACACGTTTTAGGTCAAGTGCAGGTTGGAGATCTTAATTGATACTCTGGTATGCATTACTTTTTATAGCTACAACCGATCAATTTCCTCTCGTTTTATTAACTCGTCGCTTCAGACGTTTGGCGTATACCGTAAATTGCCCTGCGTTCTAATAAACAGTACTAATAGGCACTTACTGTGCCTTCTTGCCTTATCTTTCCAGATATTAGTCACCTTCGATCGCTGTTTGTACCGAGCCGACCTGGAGCTGGTAGAGCTATAGTCTGTTTGTGTTTGTTCGTTGTTCGTGAGTTCAACGGGTGATAAGGCGAAAACGCTACATTCCTCACTTTTCGCAAGGAGGGAAAATTCCTCCTCTGTGCTCTACCCGGTACTATAATAGCCGCACACGCGGGATTTGACCAAAATATTACCGGAAACGATTCGCAGAAAACGGCACTCTTTTACTGTTGCTATATCATCACTAATCATATTATTTAGCACCTGAGCGCAAATACCGATAGAGAGTAGCACACACGAACGAACGGCTAGAGGCGTCTTGATCTCAAGCTTTATCTAGAATCTAAGCCAAAAGTATTCGCCAACTATATACTGCAAGCGCCATGAGAACCAAACATTTCCTGTTGCTACTGTTTGCGGTGATAGGAACCAGCTTGCTGTTCATATTGTTCGGTCCGGCCGGGCAGCAGAATGACTCGATTAAGAACATCGTCTCGCAAACACACGAACAGCTACGAAATTTACAGGTGAGTTTTTTTTTTTCATTCTGGTAAGTTATACCTAGGTATACCTAAGTCATTGCACGTCGGTTTTAAATTTAATTTTTTATTTAAAATTATTGTTTTATTTTTTGCCCTTCTCGTACACCAAAGTGTATTGAAAGGCTATATGTTCACTCAAACATCGAATTTTTAATAGAAGGCTCGGAGGGTCAAGTCACATATACCAATCAACTCAGTTCGACGAATTTAGATGATATCTGTTTGTGTGTGTATGTATGTGTACAACGAAAGTCACTTATTTTAGCACTTCCCATTGCCCGATTTTTCGGATTTTAGTACGAATTTTAGCACGGAATTATTACTCATTTTGCAGTTCAAATATGATGTCTATAAAATTCAAGATGGTCGATACAAATTCAAGATGACGGCAGTTTTGTGGAGTTTTGAGCTTTAAAACTATGCAATATTGGTATGTTTGGTATGAGAAAGATAATGTGAGTCCAGAAATAGGGACTAGAAATCCAAGATGGCGCTCTGAAATCCAAGATTGCCAACAAAAATTCAATATGGTGACTGTTTTGTGGAGTTTTTCTTCATCCTAGTGGAGAATGTTGAAAGCTTCCAATATCTTGGTAGCCAAATGGCGGCCGATAGCGGCACCAAGATCGACATAGGTGCGCGGATCAAGAAGGCGAGGGCTGCTTTTGCGAGTTTAACCCTCGAGCAGTCGATCCTTTGGCTACCCTCAGCGACGCCATGCTCTCGCTGTGTACCACAAACGTGCTTTTTCATGGTGCGTGTACTCAGTACACGACGCCACCGCTGCCGGGTTAAGAAATGCATGAAAAAACAACCAGATTATTCGACGCATCAAAATCCGAATTTTCAACTCGAAGTGAAATCTGTGCTGCTATACGCAAGTGAAACCTGGTGTGTATCAGTGGAGAACATTCAACGGCTACAGGTCTTCATCAAAAGATGCCTGCGGCATATATGTCGTGCATGGTGGCCCCTCACAATTGGATCTCCAACGTGAAGCTCCATCGTCGATCGATGTCATCAATAGCCAATAGTGACAGAAAATCGGGAGCGAAAGTGGAGGTGGGTTGGCCACACTATACGCAGGGGCGGAAACGAATTCGGCAAACAAGCGTTAGATTGGAATCCAGCAGGACATCGCAGCAAAGGCAGACCCAGAGGCTCATGGCGGCGCAACCTCGATAACGAAATCAAGCAAGTCGACAGAAATTTGACCTGGCCACAGATCAAGGCGATGGCTGGCAATCGCCCAGGATGAAAATCTTTCAATTCGGCCCTCTGCACCACCGTGGGTGCCCAGGATTGAAAGTAAGTTTGTGGAGTTTAAAGCTCGAAAACTTCGCAATGTGGGTATATTTGGAGTCCAAAAATAATGATCAGGAAAAGGCGCTTCTAAATACAAGAGGTGGACAAAAATTCAATATAGCTACTTTTTTGTGGATTTTTCAGCTAATACTATGCAATATGGGTACATTTGGTATGGGGAAGATGTTCGTAGTACAAAAATGGTCACAGAAGAATCCAAAATGGCATAGCCATAGCACGAATACTTGCACAAATCATGGATGGAGTTGCAAAAATGCGTATATCCATGGCCATTGCAGATTTCGCTACTATCTACAATGACAGACCCACTCATCTCCACATACCTGGCCAAGTCTTTGCAAGCATTTTTTTTATAAATCTTATCATCAGCTTAGAAAGCGTCCAGAACTGAAACGGCTTCCAATAGATGACAGGATGGTGAGAATAGCGAATAGTCTAATTTAGATAGTCTTTAAAAGATGTACGGGCATATTCATAACAATATAATTGATAAATAACTAATCGGAAAGGTCTCACCAATATCGAGCTCGTCGGACGATCGCGCCCACGCCTATCTATCTTTCTATTCCTACGGCAATCGTCTAGATGATGAAGTTCAGCCACTTGCAGACAAATCTTGAGCAGTCCAATTGATCTGCGATGCCGCTTCCTCGATAGCCTTGTCCATGCTGATCAGTTCGTTCTCCACCAAAGCGCCACTGTTCTCCGTTCCATCTGAATGTTAACTCAGGTCTCCGATAATTTCCGTTACTGCTTGCAGCTTCGTCTTCCAGTAGGGTGTTTGACCCCATTCCCGGCATAGCAGGTAAACAAAATTGTGCATTAGGGTCTTGTACCATTTGGGCAGGTGTTCCTATTTTGGGCACTTGCCGCTATAACTAAGTCAATTTCAAACCGATTGATTTGAATTTTTGTACAGAGTTAGATACTGTACGTGCCTAACTCTATACAAAATTTCATTTGAAATTGACTTAGATATATCGGACGGAAATTTATCTCTAAATTAGCAATATATTACAATATCACGCTATTCATAATATCTAAGATAGCACAGAACCATCTAAAGACGCATATATTTATTGAAGTCATGTATGATATAGTATACTACAGTATTGGTATAAAGTAGTTTTCTAAATAACCCTGGAATTTTAAATGCATTGTTGTTATAGTTGAAAATGTCCAAAGTACAAATATTTCTCCGAGTTTCTCCTAGATGAGAAACCTGAATACCCTGGAATGGACCAGGGTTTGTCTAGGTTCCCTACGCCATTCAGGTGCTCATCGTAGTTTTCTTCTTCTTCTTCTTCTCCTTCTTCTTCATGGGTCTACGTCCCACTAGAAATCGCTACATAGAGATTAGTAATCCTACATTATAGAGATGTGCGGAGGCGGCCATTATTGTGAGCCAATCGAGCAGAGAGAACTGTCAAAGTGTGAGCCAAATGAGCATGTTTATCGTTTGTAGGAAGGCGTTGTTTGAACGGTATTGCAATAAACAATAAACGTATTACAAATATTTATTTTTACTATAGAGAATTAGATGGCATATGTAAATTTAGTAAGAATATAATATTTTATTAATTCTGCTTTCAAAAGCGTATGCTCATGAAGAAACTTTTGTCGCTGCTCTTCTCGAAAAAACTTTCATTGCTGCTGCTTGATCCACTTCTGCCGATTTGATTCGCGCTATAGCTATATATTCCTTGCAATGCATTCCAGATTTCTTCGATTGCACTGTTATTTTTTTTTCAAAATTTTGGAAAAAAAGTTCGAATAGGGGTTGTGTGCTAGTAGTGGACCCTGCGCCTATAGTGGACCCCCTTCAGAAAAACTCAAATATAAATGCCCAAATCAACTGTTTCCAGGCAACTTCCACCGGGGGAACATCAATTACATTGCTACACAGCAGTTCCTGGCAAACAAATGACCCAGTGGCCGCAACAATCGGTTATTTTAACTATTTAATGAATGTAAACACTCAAAAGGGTCCACTATACGCACACTCAGGGAGGGTCCACTATAGGCACCGTCGGCGGCGTGACAGCTTACATGGAAATCAAATGGGGGGTCCACTATAGGCGCCAAGATATTTGTAAATAATCCTATAATGGACCCCGGTGGTGTCCATTATAGGCAACATCGATGCGTATTTTCAAATGCGTATTTCACTGGAATAATTTACTATTGTTGTATGTTTGACGGCCTTAACATAAAGAGGGGACGTGAAACTTGTTAAAAAAAATCTACTTTGGAACAATCCACTGCCTTAACATAGCTAAAAAGCCGCAGAAGTAAATTTCGATGGCTTAGGGGGTCCACTACTAGTACCCAAACCCTATAATTAGCAAACGTAAACAAAACAACTTGCACCACAATAAAGTCACGTAAAAAGTTTGAACATCTAGCTTTGTGGCAAGTGTTGGAAGCTGTTGTAAACAAAACAAACAGCGTTGCCGAATCGACATATGCAACTTCCGCTCATCTCTATGTAGAGGATTTCTAATAGAGATGAGCCAAAGTTACATATTGAATTCCCAAATATTGAATATCGAACTTTTTTCCCAAATATTGAAAAAAAAAGTAACAGCGCAGTCGAATAAATCTGAAACGCATTGCAAAGAATAGCGCGAATCAAATCGGCAGAAGTGAATCAAGCAGCAGCAATGAAAGTTTATTCGAGAAGAGCAGCGACAAAAGTTTCTTCATGTGCATACGCTTTTGAAAGCAGAATTTATTAAATATATCTTCTTACTAAATTTACATATGCCATCAAATTCTCGATAATAAAAATAAATATTTGTACCGTGAAGTGCCTTAATTTCGCGCGGGTCCAAATTTCGCTCATTGATCATATTTAGACATCATAATCATAAAAAACAATTGTGCAATTGTCCCAATTTCACTTTAACTATACATACTATCTAAAGTAAAATTTGGGCAATGCAATGATTAGTTCTATGATTATTAGTGTGGGTCATCGGAACCGTTTTCTCAGATCAAAGCTTTTTTGGTTCCGTTTCGGGTCCTGAGTATCTGTGCAAAATTTGAGCCCGATCAGTTGCGAGACGTACTTGGTGGTCTATTGGCTACCGCTTCTGATTCATATGCAGAAGGTCCTGGGTTCAATCCCTGGCCCGTCCCTTTCCTCCTACTTTGTATTTATTTATTTATTTATATTTGATTTGATCCATCTGACATAAAAATTGTCTTAATGAATATGACACATTCTACGGGCCCCGTATCATCAATACCAATTTTTCAAAGTTCAGTTGTGGCATATTTGACATTTTTATCACATTCTACATTACTTTTGCTATCCAAAAATGTATTCGACATGGTATTAGTATGACAATAAATATAAATTGAACGACGATGAAGATTAACATTAAAATCATGATTTTAAGTCATTTAGGCACACTTTTCATCCAAACTGTCATATTTTAAACACCAACACACTGATTTTTCAAAAGTCTTCCATCATTTGTAGATAAATGTATGTAGATTTTTTAGCATAAAAAGATTTTTAATCGGAAGACTTTACAACTCTGAAATATGGCTGATCATAGTAAGGGTTTTTATTGCGTTGTAACGTCACGAAAAATTAACATTTTTTAATTTTATTCTGAAACGGAAAACGTTACAAATTTGAAATTTTGTATGCTCTTTGTACTCGAAAAGATCTTTCAAATGAGACTAAAAGAAATAAAATCGGTTCACGGAAGCCTGAGTTTCACCTGGTTGAAGTTTGCGTTGTAACGTCACGAAAAAAAAGTTCGGTGGAAAAGACCAAATCTTTGTGGCTTGGACGGCTTCTGAATTGGACAAACGTAGTTCTATATTCAAAACAGTTTCGTTCTCGTTGTCTATGAGCTCTTTTTCAAGATATCGTTTATAAATTGCGTACCATTGCCCGTTCCTAAACTACGTAGACTTTTGAAGGACGGGGGAGATGGTGTTTGGCCAATATCTACGATGTAATTGTACTGTGATATTGTAAAATGTTTTAATCGTAATCAAATACCACTCAAACCGAAAATTTCTGTGATATTAGTAGCCAACAGACGAAACACTGACGAAATTACAAAGTTATTAAGTTGGTCAAAGACTTACAGTTGATGGATAGTTGGATTTAAAGTTCCACCAACAGGCGGCGCTAGAGAACTTACAAATTTTAAATTTCATACATCTTAGGATCCCTATTACATAGAAATATGATTTCTTCGGCAAAGTTGTTTGGTAAGTAAAGGACTTGCAGTTGATTTACCAATAGATGCGAGATATTGCCACTAGAAGACGATAGTTTCCATTCTGCAAAAGCAGTAAAGGGATTGGAATTTCTTGAAAAGTATTCTACAAGCTGCAACTTTTTTCACTTCGGATACATTGTATTCAAATCAAATAGTAATCAAAGATCAATATATAATTCTTAACTTTCAAAATTTATTTTGATTTGATTCACTTATTCCTAAGATATAAGAGTTAATAGAACAACAGTCAAAAATATGATTCGGCTTAAAGCGCTCCATATTTGTGTAGAGCTAACCAATCAAGTCCAAATTTGTAGAAATTACAGATAACAAGATGAGGAACTATCAGTCAAATTTTGAGAATTTTTGATATATTTTATAAAAATTTACGGCTTGTTGAATATGTTTTGGGTAATTAATAAAATTGGCATGCTTTTGAAAATTTGCAACTACCACCACTGTGTGGCAGACATTAATACCATACGGCTATTAAACTGAAAGTCCTTGATCTACCAAACAACTTTCATGAAGCAACCATCTTTCCAATTAATCACGATCCTGAGATAAGTAAAACTAAAAATGTGTATGCCCTCTAGCGCCTCCTAGTGGAAGGATTTGAAATCATACGGCCCATCAATTGAAAGTTCTTGACCAGCCAAACAATTTTGTCGAGGACACTAACTGTCTAAATAGTAAGGATCTTGAAATATATCGAATGGATATTACGTCAATGTTACATCTATTTTTGATATAACAAGAATCACCGAAACAGACGCAACACCTACGAAATTGAAACTCATATATCTCAGGACTCTAATTACTTAGACTTAAGACTTTTAGAATGTTGATGTCTTTGGAAAAGTTGTTTATCTTGTCAAGAATTTTCAGTTTAAAAGCCGTTTGGTTCAAGTTTCTAACTGACTAGTGGTAGTTGAAATTTTGAAAAATCATGCACTTTATATTTAGGGTAAGTGTACCAGTTATCGCCATAGTGGTTCCATATTTGGCCATAGTGTTAATTTGAAAAGTTTTCAAGCTTTGACCTATTATGAATGTTTTAGTAGCAAGAATTTAAAAGCATCTTGTCATTAAAACTCTTGACATTATGCACAATTTTGAATTATCTCAAATAACCACTATGGCCAAATAGGGAACCACTAACTGGCGATAACTGGTATACTCAGCCTGTTCATAAAATATTCAACATGTTGTAACTTTTTATAAAGTGCCCAAAAATTTTGCTAAAAAATAGTTTTTCAATTAGTCAAAATTTGTGAAAACTTTTTGAGAAATTCTAATCGTTTGTAAACTATTGTAAACTTTTAATTAGCGTCGCCCAATGTGTCAGACTTATCAAACAACTTTGCCAAAGATACTTACTCTCTAAGTAATTATGACTCTGACATATATAGGTTTTTTTTTGTCAGAATTAGGTCTATTCTCTCTGGAGTGGTATGCAGATCCTCAGGTGTGTCTTTGGTTCAATAGCTGCTCGCACATCTTAAAGCGTTTTTATTTGAATCAATGACGTTGCATAAATTATTGAAAAAATGTTTAATTCGACGGCATGATTAGTTTTATGCTGCAAAACCTAAATATCTGGCGGTACGAAGTAATGAATATCAACGGTTTAGTCTTTGGGACAAAATTAGATGAATATGGGTCTCACTAGGCCGAAGATGGGTACCATCAACCATCATGAAGGAGTTTTCATACTGCTGATAGCAATAACTTGGCGCTCCGAGCCTTTTATCACAAAACGGATTTTCAATAGAATAAAGTTGCTCTTGGAGCAGTGAAAATAATGCAATATATAATATATTCACAAATTCGGGCAATTTTGGCTGATTATTTCGTGACGTTACAACGCGAGCAGAATCCTGTTTGAAACTGAACGAGCGTTTGTAACGTCTCTCTCTCTCTCTCCTTGGCGTAACGTCCTCATTGGGACAAAGCCTGCTTCCCAGCTTAGTGTTCTATGAGCACTTCCACAGTTATTAACTGAGAGCTTCCTCTGCCAATGACCATTTTGCATGCGTATATCGTGTGGCAGGCACGAAGATACTCTATGCCCAAGGAAGTCAAGGAAATTTCCTTTACGAAAAGATCCTGGACCGACCGGGAATTGTAACGTCACGAAATGTAAAAATCCAAAAACGAATCCGAAATGCATTGAAAAACAAACCAATAAACATTGGGAGAAATTTTCAGTTTAAAATGAAAATCCGAGCAAATTTTTCAAGATGTTGGTTGCGCGGTAGAGGGGATCAAATTCTAGCGCGTTGTAACGTCACGCAACAAATACGCATTTTAAACAAGTTTTTCTAATGTGAACTTTATGTTAAACAGGTCAAACATATCGAAAATTTTACAAGGAATCTGAATATGACAACATATTTTGAGGTTTACAGTCGTTTTTATGAAGTATAGTGAAAAATCTGACTACGGATACGTAGAAACGTTGTAACGTCACGGTAGAATGTGTCTTATCTCGACGGCGAGATGAGTTATATACTGAAAATTTTAAATATCTGGCGGTGTAAAATAATGGATCTCAGCGCGCTAGTCTTTGGGAAAAACTAGAAGAATATGGGAGATACTAAAGCGAAGATGGGTGCCGGTGTCATTAACCTTCATGACGGAGCATTCGTACTACTGATAGCAATAACTTGGCCCTCCGAGCCATTTATCACAAAACGGCTTTTCAATAGAATAAAGTCCCCCTTGAAGCAGTGAAGATAATGCAATGATGTATTCACAAATTCGGGTAAATTTGGCTGATTATTCTGATTCTAACATGATGTGCATTTTCGTGACGTTACAACGCGAGCAGAACCCTGTTTGAAACTGAACGGGCGTTGTAACGTCACGAAATGTAAAAGTCGATTATCCAAAAACAAATCCGAAATTTAAATGTTTTATTCCATTGAATTGAAGAACAAACCAATAGATTTCAATGGTGAAAAAAAAATTCAGAATATCATAAAAATCCGAGCAGATTTTTTAAGATGTTGGTAGCGCGTTAGAGAGGGTCGGATTCTAGCGCGTTGTAACGTCACGCTGCAAATGCGCATTTTGAACACGTTTTTCTAATGAAAACTAAATGTTCAATAGGTCAAATACATCAGAAATTTTACAAGGAATCCGAATATGAAAAAATATTTTAAGGTTTACGCTCGTTTTCATGAGTTATAGTGGAAAGTCTGACTACGAATGCGTCAAAACGTTGTAACGTCACGGTAGAATGTGTCATATAAACTTAAAAACATACTTAAAACATAAACAGCACAAAGTTAATTACGTCTAAAATATTCTACAAAACGGTTACGCAGCGTCGAAGTTTGTATATTGAAGTCGAAGATAGGAAATGGCTGAATTTCATTGTCATGTGTCTAGTCGGATCATGTTGCCCGTATAAAGTATTTGAGCTACCGAGACTAACGAAACTCCTGTTACGCAGGGGCCGCCCAGGGGCGTAGATATCGATGTTTGCCAATATGTTATGCGAATCGATTTCACCTTTGAGCAATTTTGCCACAAAAGTGGCTTGCGACGCATAACGCCGGTCCTCCAGAGTATCGATCCCCAATAAACGACAGCGTTCCGCATATGGAGGCAGGTTTTCCGGATCACGCCAGGGTAGATTCCTCAGAGCATATCGCACGAATTTCTTCTGCACGGATTCAATTCGAGTTATCCAGCTTATGTGAAATGGACACCATACCACAGCAGCAAATTCCAGAATGGAACGTACCAGAGCACAGTACAGTGACTTCAAGCACAGTGGGTCTCTGAATCCTTGGCTCATCTTAAGAACAAAACCAAGTTGCTTGTTTGCTCTCGAGACGATGTCGTTATAATGCACGTTGAATGTCAGCTCTTCGTCTAGCAGAACACCGAGATCACGGACACATTGCATTCGTTCTAGTGTGGCTCCGCACAGTGTATATTGGAAACGAATTGGATGTCGCTTCCTACTGAACGATATAACATGGCACTTCTCGACACTCAACGTCAAACAGTTTCTTGAGCACCACGATTCGAAGGTATTTAGTAACACCTGCAGGCAATGACAATCGTCCAATCCACTAACAACGATGTATATTTTGGCGTCATCGGCATAAAAGAGTCTGGTCCCTGGAGGAAGAATGAGAGATGCATCGTTGACGAAAAGCGAAAACAGTAGTGGTCCAAGGTTGCTCCCTTGTGGCACTCCGGATAGATTTGTGAACGGACTCGATTCGTACGTGCCGATCTTCACACACAGCGATCGTCTAGTAAGGTATGATTCGAACCAGTCAATAAAGCCAGCTGTTACACCACATTTCGCAAGTTTACGAAGAAGGATTCGATGATCTACGCGGTCAAATGCTGCTTTCAAATCCAGATAAACCGCATCCACCTGCTTACCAGCATCCATGGCACGTATGCATTCGGTTGAAAAATCGACAAGGTTGGTGACGACGGATCTTTTAGGGAAGAATCCGTGCTGATCTGTAGAGATGTAATGTTTGCAGCTATTGAGCAGGGAGTCGTTGATGATAATTTCAAAAGCCTTCGAGCACACGCATAGTGAAGTAATGCCACGATAATTACTCACGCCACGCTTATCACCTTTTTTGAAAATTGGAAAAAGATAAGATCTTTTCCAACTGCTCGGGAATACACACTGTCTTAGAGAGCGATTGAAAAGAATTGTCAGCGGTATTTGCAAAGCTGAACATTTCTTCAAAAGGGCTGCAGGGATTCCATCTGGTCCTGGGCTGTATGAAGACTTCAGCTTTGATACTGCTCCTGCTACATCCTGCTCTGAAACCACAAACATGTCGTAGCTGAAAGCGTCACGTGGAGTATCTTGTAAGGCAAGCTCAACCTGCGCAGGCCCAGCTACAAAATCGTTGAAGGCGCGTTTGAACTGTGCAGCAAAAAGTTCACATTTATCGGCGGCACAGTTGGCTGTTACCTCATCAAGGTACATCGATGTTGGTAGGCCGTCTTCATTTCTTTTGGAGTTTACGAATGACCAAAAACGTTTCGGATTGGTTCGGAGGCTCTGCTCTGTTCGAAACTTATAGCGAGAATACAAAAACGCGTTGTAGCTCCTGTATTCTCGAGTTGTCCTGTTCAAATTGAGTTTAGCTTGTTGTGATCGATGATTACAATAGTAACGCAAAGCAGAAGATCAGCGGCGTTTCAGCAGACGAAGTCGACCATTGGACCAAGGCGGTTTGCTGGGCGGCTGTCGCGGCGGGACGTGTGTCGTAACTGCTTGCAGTACGGAGTTAGTGAAGAATCCAACAGCCTCGTCAATATCTCCCATTAACTCGAGCTGACTCCAGTTGACTTGCATCAGTTCTGCATTCAAAGACTCGAAATCAGCTTTTCGAAAGTTGTACCCAGTATAGTCGAGTAACGTATCACGTGCAATCGGTACAGGACAAGAGACTTGGACCTCAATCGCTGGATGATGATTGTCAAGCGCTGTCAACGCTACACCGGCTTCGGAAAGCGAAATATTCTGCAAAACTGCGTCATTAACGAGAACGAGATCGAGTGTCGAGTTGCTACTGTTCACTACTGTATTAACCTGGAAAAGCCCATGGAAACAGAATCCGTCCAACAGTGCCGAACTCGAAGGACACAGCCGGGAACGATGCAGATCTACCGAAAGCTGATTGTCTATATCCGCGGACCAGTGGACATGCGACAGATTGTAATCGCCGAACTGGAGCACCAAGTCATTATCCGACAGGTTGTTGTGGACAGCAGCTATAGTCTATATGACGATGAATGACATCAAGGTCGTTTTTTCGATCTGGCGGGAGGTAAAACACACCGATGCTTACGTTGTTAGCAGGCAGTGTGACCTTTACCCAGACTTGTTCCAATCGGTCACTAACGGGCGCCGGGTCCAACGAGCAATTTAAATGTGAAGAAACAGCTATCAAAACTCCTCCACCCCTTGACTTGTTGCTATTATGTGCGCTACGGTCTGTTCTGAATACAGAGTAATCAGCCCCGAATAGTTGTGAAGAAAAAACACGATCATCTAGCCAGGTCTCGGTTAGCACAATCACGTCGTAATCCAGCTCACTGACGGCCAAGAAGAAGTCTTCGATTTTCGTGCGCAGTCCTCGAACGTTTTGGTAGTAGATGCGCAGATTGGCTGAGCGGTGGAAGCCCGGTTCCTCAGTCTCAACTACATGGCCAGGGCGACTGTGTTGACGCTGGCGGCAGGGCTCGACTGAGTTGGACGGATGGGAGGATTCCATAATGTCATGGAGCGTACGTCCTGGTGGCGGGGGTTCGGTGCTAGGAGCGGAAGACAGGTCACTGCGCGAAGCGATACTAACACAAGGGTACTTGCCTAGCGAGGCACGTTGGAAGCCCCGTTCCTCAGTCTCAACTACAGGACCAGAACGGCTGTGTTGACGCTGGCGGCAGGGCTCGACTGAGTTGGACGGGTCGGGGACTTCCATAATGCCATGGTGCGTGCGTCCTGGTGAGTCACATGCTGAAGTCGACGGAGTGCGTTCCAGTGGTCGTGTCATGGATAGCATTGGTACAACGGTGATATTGCCGAAAACTAATTCCGGTGAAGGTGGCAAAAGCTCGGTGCTAGGAGTGGAAGACGAATCACTGTGCGAAGCGATACTAACATAAGGGTACTTGCCTAGCGAGGCACGGTGGAAGCCCCGTTCCACAGTCTCAACTACAGGACCAGGACGGCTGTGTTGACGCTGGCGGCAAGGCTCGACTGAGTTGGACGGGTCGGGGGCTTCCATAATGCCATGGTGCGTGCGTCCTGGTGAGTCACATGCTGAGGTCAATGGAGTGTGTTCCGGTGGTCGTGTCATGGAGAGCATTGGTGGCAAGGGTTCGGTGCTAGGAGTGGAAGACAGGTCACTGCGCGAAGCGATACTAACACAAGGGTACTTGCCTAGCGAGGCACGGTGGAAGCCCCGTTCCACAGTCTCAACTACAGGACCAGGACGGCTGTGTTGACGCTGGCGGCAAGGCTCGACTGAGCTGGACGGGTCGGGGGCTTCCATAATGCCATGGTGCGTGCGTCCTGGTGAGTCACATGCTGAAGTCGATGGAGTGTGTTCCAGTGGTCTAGGTGATACATAAACGGATCGTCGTGTGGAGGTTGATGTCCGGTTTAGTTTTTTGAGAAGTCTACGAACTCCCTTAAACGAATGCCAACAGGCCAGGATGATGGCTCCAGAGCTAATTCCTTGAGATCAGGATCTAATCCGATTTTGTAGGACACAAATGTCAATGTGGTCACGTCTTTTCCTTTCGGAACAAGGCGTGTAACCTCGGCACCATCAGACATATTCAGGCAACGCGAAACTATTTTCTGCACATCGCTATCTGTTATTAATGGATTCAAACCCGTCATGTACAACCAAAACTTGTTAGGAACCGTGGCTTGCGTGATGGATGGCACAGAGAGTTGGATCTCGCTGAGATCGATCGTCTTCGTACCATTTACAGCGGGCACAGGTACATCCGGTCTACGATCTTCTCGACGTCGTTTAACACCCAGTCTTGGCCATGCTGACGGTGAGGAAACAACAAGTGATTGGGACGGCAGAGTTGACTGACCGGTAAAATTATCGATTTTCTGGCTGAGTTTTTCGACTACTGTGAACAACTCTTGCACTTGTTTTGGTCAGTGTTGGTAAAATCACACTCAAAGCACACTCATGAACCGCTCCTGCGTGAGCAAACTCGCGCGCGATTCTGAATCATTTTCTCACGCGCGAGATTTTCATGCAAAATCTCGCTCTCACGAGTCAAGCGCCGAAATCTCGTTCGCTTGTAAAACAAATCCAAATCAATTTGAACGACATCCAATGTTGTTGTACGATAGGTTTGCTTTTGTTCTATAATATAATCCTAAAAACTTCGATGTAAATAATAAGAACACCAAGAAATAACGCAATGAGTGAAATCGCGAGTCAACTCATGCATGATTTTTTCGGCGGTGAGTTTGGCGAGTCAAGAATCGCGCGTGAAACAACTCAAGCATGAGATTTGAGAATTTGAGTTTTTACCAACACTGGTTTTGGTACATCGGAAAGTGGTGGCATTGCGTCAGGTTGACGGTTGTGGTTGTCAGCAAGATATGCTTGAATCGAACGACCGTTTAGTTCATTTCTACAAGGAGGACAAAAAAACATTGCCTTCCCTGATTGAAACGCGACTTTCATGGTGCGCGCGTTTAATTCACTGCACTGTTGGTTGAAGTGGAACGAAGCCTCACAGAAACCACAACGAATATGCTCAAGATCGTTAATCTCCAGTTCGCATTCGCCACATTGTGGTTTTTCCATGGTTTCACACTCCCACCAGGCTTGGTATCAAAATAGAACACCGGTGGAGATACTCTAATATCGCAAGATGCAATTCACAGTGAAACGCAGTATAGCAGTAATGGGAATCGCAATGAAACGCAGTATAGCACGGATGCAATGCACGATGAACACAGTATAGCAGATGAAAGATGGTGATCGATCTGATCTTTATCACCGTGCAGCTGTAGACACGAAATGAACGGGTTTCTCGATGAACACTAGCTTTACTGTCGAGTATTTATGCTGATAACACGGTACAACACTTAAATAATGTATTTCAACACAAACGTATATTTTAAGTCGATGCAAAACCGGTACAAAAACGAACGATGTTAAGAGCGATAAAAAACAACAATCACTTATGCACAGGGCTGGTAGCGAATTTTCTGTATATCTTTCTATATACAGGGTGTTAGGTTCCTTAGTGCAAACTTTTTAAAGGATGATAGAGCACCATAAATGGGGAAAAAATTGTTCTACGCATATGGTCAAATCTCAACCGTTACGTAGTTATAGAACTCCCCATGTTTTTGACTCTTATTGCCTTAACTGGCTCTAACTTTAAAATGGTCAAACTTATCGCAGTTTTTTTATCCTTATTCGAAAGATTATTGAATTTTCTATCAAATGGCATCTTTGAACCGATTGGTTTACTTAAATAACTTAGTTTTCTAGAGCAAACAGCGTGAAAGTTGTGAGTTTTAATTTGTTTTTGTCAATTATCTTTGAAAAATGCGTAATAATTTAAAATTCTTGCTTTCGCAAAGTTGTGACCCCTGTTCCACTCTACAATTCGTTCTTTTAACATCAAACTTCTATCTCTTATCGTTTTCTTGCAATTTCGATTTAAACGTCGCATTTCAGGTCATAAATTTGCAATCGTCATGGTAAGCAGTTTTTTGCGCACTGTGCCGCACACTTAAATCAAAATTGCATGAAAACGATAAGAGTTAGAAGTTTGGCGTCAAAGAACGAATTGTAGAGTGGAATAGGGGCCATAACTTTGCCTAAGCAATAATTTTAATTTATTACGCATGTTTCAAAGATAATTGACATAAACAAATTAAAACACGCTATTTTTAGCTATTTTGCTCTAGAAAACTAAGTTATTTAACTAAACCAATCGATTGAAAGATGCCATTTGATAGAAAATTCAATAATCTTCCGAATAAGGGTCAAAAAACTGCGTTAAGTTTGACCATTTTAAAGTTATAGCCAGTTAAGGCCATAAGAGTCAAAAACATGAGGAGTTCAATAACTACGTAACGGTTGAGATTTGACCATATGCGTAGAACAATTTTTTTCACCATTCATGGTACTCTATCACCCTTTAACAAGTTTGCACTTATGAACCTAACACCCTGTATACTTTCTCCCTCCTCTCTACATATACAACTCATGTATATTCAAATGTTCATAGCCATCGCTAGAACAGAAACGGGTTGAAAAAGCTGTTTCCCTTCCTTCCAAACTTTCACAGCACAGTGTCTCAATCCTATATTAAGATATAACGCCTACAAGTTATGCAATCAAGCGAACTGAGCCGCACATCTTCAGAATAATAAAAACACACAATTCTATCACCTTACCCTGGTATCCACAAACCAATGAGTGAACCTTCTACCAACCAAGTCCCACCAACCCTCCGACATCCGCATGAATTTGTGCTGACGCAGAGGTATATTCGGTCAGACGTGGATACAAACGATTGCAATCATCACTTCCTTTCCCTTCCTCACATTGACCTGCATCCTGACGTAGCAGGCGCCATTGTCGCCTAAAAATAGAAGGTCACCAACGCTCACACACTGAAGATGCCTGCTAGTCCCCGGCAAATATCTCATTGGCTCCTTGTGTGAGTGTAGCTGGTCTGGCGATACTGGAGTAGCATCTACGGGCGGTCAATCAAGCTCAAGCTCAAGCTCAAAATTTGAGCCCGATCAGTTGCGTCTACACTTTGCGCATTGCAATTGAAATTTGTATGGGATTTTGTATGGGAAAACATATTTTTTCGAAATTTTGTTATAAGTTGAAAAAGTTTGTATGAAACTTTTTAACCGATACTGTGAAATGATAGCCTAGGATGTTTGAAAAACTCTGTTGAAGACCGCAAAGCAATCCGATGCTTGTAAAAATAGTTATAACCAACGAATCGCACGTATGTGTTTATGTTTTAACATGTAAAGGAATAACAATAGCAACAAAATCATGCTGTGTCGCCAAGCAATGCCAACGCTATAAGTTTTTACATAAGCATCAGATCACTTCGCGGTCTTCGACAAAGTTTTTCATGACACCCTAGGCTATGTTTTCACTTTATTGGTTTTATGATTTTAGAAAAATTCGAGCGTGTTATAAGAGAAATGTAAAAAAGTGTCTTTTCCCATGTAAAACCCCATACAAACTTCAAACGCGATGCGCAAAACGTACACTGAGGATATTGCAACTCCGAAAACCATACGAATCAACTATGATTTTTTGCCACAAGAATTTCTTGCGAAAATCATAACGTATAAAAATTGAAACTATGGCTTATGACTTTGATTATGAAATATTTTGCACGAATTAAAAAAAATCGCAATCTGTAATTGAATCAGGAACGTCAAGGTTGGTGAGTGCGTGCTTTACTCATTCGCCCATCGACGCTTCGGAAGTTTAAGTGGTTAGAAGCCAATAAAAGGTTTTGTTGTTTTTTGCAATGGCGTTTCATAACACATCTTATGATTTTCATACGATGATTCTTATGAGATTTTTCATACGACAAGTTTTATGGATTTCGCTTTTCAATGTATGAAAAGCATACACTGGGAAAAAAATCTTCATTCCTTCTATGTGTCCGGGACATGGATTTTTGCAATGGGGGTAAACAAATGTTTTCCATTAGTGCGACTCATACTTTTGATGAGGCACCATACAGCAGCGACTTATACAATTTAGAGCACATACTATTCATGCGCTAATTTGCCTGCGTAATCGGGTATTGGTTGCATATACTTTGGATGTGGTTTGGCACATGGATATCTGCCATTAAGTATGAGGCAATTTTCCTGAGTGTACGAGAACTATGAAATGATGAAAAAAATAATAATAACTGATTCATAAGATGTAAACTATGAAAAACATACGAACAGTATCCTCAGTGTAGACATAACCGATCGTGCCCAAATTTTGCACACCTATTTGGGTCCTGAAATGGGATCAAAAAAGCTTTGATCTGATGGGATACCATTGAATTTTTCATTTTTCCATATAAACGATGACCAACTCTAATGATTATGTTCTCTAAATATGATCAGTGAGCGAAATTTGGACCCGCGCGAAATTAGGGCACCCCACGGTAATACGTTTATTGTTGCTTGCAATACCGTTTAAATAACTCCTTCTTACAAACGATAAACATGTTCATTTGGCTCACACTTTGACAGCCGCCTCCGCACATCTCTATAATGTAGGATTACTAGTCCCTACTGAGACTTGGCCTGCCTCGCTTCAACTTAGTATTCTTTGAGCACTTCCAAAGTTATTAATTGAAGGGCTTTCTTTCTTTGCCTGCCACAATTGCATGAATTTGTATATTGTGGGGCAAGCACAATGATGTGCCAGGGAGTCGAGAAAATTTTCCCGACCGGAACGGGAATCGAACCCACTGTCTCCGGATCGGCGATCCATAGCATTAACCATACTATAGGCTAACTGGAGACCCATCGTAGTTTAGTTCTGTTTTCACCTTTCAATCACATCAAGTTCGTACCTCAAGAGGCTCCCGTTCTTAGTACTGCAGATGTTAGCGCCACGATAGGTTCTGACGTCGATAATTTCAGAGAAGTGCCGTCCATGAATATGAACGTGGCCGATTTGGGATTCCGTCTGCTGTGGTGATATCCAGGTGTAGATTTGTGATGATCCGTAAGGTTTAGTCCAATATATTGCTGAATCGACCAATAATCAGTTGGCACCTCCGCATAAGAAAACACTTATGCCCATATTGAGATTGACCATCCTCTCTTTTCTAACGAGATTCACACCCACACATTAGCCAGTACCAGTTAAAGATGAGAAAGAAGTGACTCGTGAATCCCCGGCTTAAATCAAGTTTGAACCCGCTTGCATGAAATTTACACGGTATTTTTAATTTATAATATTTTTGTAGATTCAACGTGGAATGACTTATGTTTTCACAACAGATTGTTATCATGAATTGTGTGTGTTTTTTTTTTGTTATTTTTCAGAACAATTTGCGAGATGCTAACGAGCAGCATCCAGAGATGGATCCAAAATACCTGGCCCAGCTAGGTTTCACTCACTCGTTGTACAACGGAACTCGGTATAATTTTTCGATCGTAACGTATACCCAATCGGGCGAGGTGGCATCCACCATTCTCTATGCACAAAACATCGCCACCAAACTGCCCACGGAACAGCTGTTGATCTACGACCTGGGCCTGTCCGAAAGCGATCTGCACACCTTGCAGGCCTTCTGCAACAGTTCACGTTGCAGTGTGATAACCTACGATCTGAGTTCGTTGCCATCGTATGTAACAGACGAAAATATGCACGCCTTCCGGCCGATCATCATCCACGATGCGTTGGCCAGGGCGCGAACCGTCCTCTTCACCGAAAACAGCGTCCGGTTGCGGAACAGTGGCAAGGAGCTGACCGACATACGGGTCAAGACGGAGAATACGAGCGGGGTTATGGGATGGACCACGCAACAAGCGGTCACGAGCCGGACGCATCCCAAAATGTTCGACTATTTCGACACCGACTCGGACAATTTCCAGTTCCTGCCGATGGTTTCGCTGGATTTTGTGTTCTTTGTGAGCACACCGACGGTCAACGATAAGATAATGCTGCCCTGGGTCAGGTGTATGCTGACGCCCGAGTGTCTACATCCGATTGGTGAGTAAGATTTATGAAACCGGTTTTCTTTTTTTATGCGTTATCTTTGCGAATGTGGTGCCATAAATGGATTAAGGAAGGTGGAGTATGAAGTATGTATGTACAACAAATCTGATCAACAATTGGCGTAAAGCAAGGCCGTAAGGTGAGATAGGAGTACGTTTTGAAGTTTTAAAGATCACACGGAATTACTTCTGTCGCGACACATTTAATTTTGGTTTACGTGGTTCAAGAACGACCTGTAGTTTTAACACGATGAACCCTGGATTACCAGATTGCGTAACCCTAGATCAAAACATAAAGGGCAATTCAAGGCTAAGATTTAGTAGATGTTATATCGTAACGAAAAGTTGATCTACCAACGCAACGTTACGGATTAATAAATCTGCGATTGTATAAATGAAATTGAATTGATTCGAGGTACCAATCTTACAACTTATCATCAGCTTTCCTCATACGTAAAATGCCTAATGCCTTCTTTCCCATTTAGGTGCCCAATCGGCCGGATGCAAGTACAACAAAAAGCCCCAGTATCGCTACTCGGGCTGCCACGGCTACGACACGTCCGCCTTCAACATCATCCTGGGGCTGACGTTCGGCTTCGACGAGGCCAAATACTCGACCCACGAGGAGTCGGCCAGTGCGCTGTACTACGTGGAGAGCCTCGAGCAGGCAACGAAAATTCTCGAAAACCGACGGAAAAACATCAGCGACACATCGGAACATCCGTTCACGGAGGAGTAAATGGGCGGAGTGGATTAGCTGGAGCTACGTTTGTATTGGGAAAGAGATTTGCCAGTATCTCATGGACTATCATCCGGCACAGACGTCACAAATTGTTTATGTGACAATAGATCTTAGCCATTTGGGAACAATAACGCAGTCGGTTGGGAGGGTACAAGTTAGTTACACTAGCGAAGCTTAGTCATAGAAGACATTTTGCATAGTATGTTACGGGTTATAGTTGTTTTTTTTTTATTCCAGTCCTATATTGTGTATGGACTCAAAGTTTATTGAATTTGATTTAGAATGTTGCCTATTGCAAACACAACTACATTATGGTGATAAAAGCTTTTAGAAACGCACAATTATTTTTTATTAGTGTTTTAGTCATCCTAGTTAGAGTATCAACATCGCATACTCGAGACAACATTGCTAAGTACTCCGTTGACGTCTTTATCTTAACACGAAAAAGTTATAAATTCCATTTAGCTTTTTTCATTTTTTCTTTAGGGGTGGTTAACTTTATCTCAAGAAACAACTCATTTGCAATTATCCAACCAATAACTACAATGTACGAGATTAGAGATGCAATGTCACATTTTGCTTCGCTGATGCAACTGTTTGTATTCCATTCCCTATCTGTTTGGCTATGGCTTTGGGTTACTCGACCTGCTGACTGTATGTGGGCAATTTATGGGGAGATGGCAAATTTGCACACAGAGATACGCGCAAACTTCTCCAACAAGAAAAAGTAAAAGAGCTGGCCTCGTGCTGAGAGGATGATCAACCAAAGTTTAATGTAGATTACTTTGCTACTACACACTAGGATAGAACGTAAGGCGGGGGTGCAAGAGCGGATATGGTTGGGTGTTACGAAAGGTACGGTTGAGTTCTCCGATAATCAAATTAAACTATTTTTTCGGGTTTCTCTTGTAAATATTATTCTTATGTACTAGTAGTTTGTTGAAGCTTTATTCGCCCAAATTTTGTCCAAAAGTGAGTTTCGATTCCGTCACGATTATAGTCTGATTGTTTTTTAAATTTATTGTTTGTACATTATGCGTTGTATATAATTGCTGGTCGTAGAAGGTTGTACTAGTCTGGTTTAGGCTGTACATATAAAGAGTAACTGAAGGTACACATTTTTTTGAAGGAACGCTTCAATTCTTTGTTTTGGGTCGGATGAAAAGAAAGCGTATATACTTAGTAAGAGAATGGATGCGCTATATAAGGCAATTAAACATAAGCCAAACACAGTTAATCAAATGACAAATTTTCCTTTGATCAAAAAGATATTCTAGCTGTGGTGCATACTATTGACGTTAATTTTGTTTAGATGTATCATGCTTCCTCCTGGCGTTTAGTGTTGATTTACAAACACTGGTTTTCTTCCTGGATTATCACTGTGAATCGGATGTCCTCGTCAAGTCCCCGTATCATCTCCAGGAACCAGATTAGCTCTTTATTCTTCACCAACTGAGACTTACACCTTTATTCTTGTTTACGGGCGCATCCAATTTTGAACGTATTTGGTTCGTTCGAATCCGTAGCCCATTAGCTGGCGTAAACGAGAATGCAGAGTAAATCCTTTTGAGAGTGAATTCGATCGAAAACAAGAATAAGGGTGTTACTCTCCTTCAGTCGAAACCAAACTAACGCCCGCTGCTTTTACACTATCGGACCAATCGTGCAATGCCTAGCTTGAATATAAATCCGAAATTGGACTTCCGATCGACACGATCATCTTCTCAGTCGGCGTTAGCGTAGTACTCGAGATCAGCAGTTTTTTCTAACTTCAGCTTACCTTCCAAATACTTACTTACTTTCAGTCCTGGGCATCCACGGTGGTGCAGAAGGCCGAAAATACATGTTTACAAATTACCTTCCAAATGCTGTTGTAATATGCCCAGTCGCATCCTGTTGGTTTGCTGATTTACACTCGTTTCTGAATGAATGACCCCATCCCTGTTCATGACTAAGCCCTATAGCTTCTTTTCAGATGCCTCGATACATAAAATAGTCCACAATTCTACGCAACCCATTTCGATTTACTGGTTACTTCTCTCCAATGTCCTACACTAGTTAAATCACTCTCGACCTGATCTGTCCACCTTGTCCACTGTGCTCCACGTCATCTAGTATAATCCAGATTTCCTGCGAACACAATCGTTGCAGAGTTATTGTTTGGCATTCTTACAACAGCATCCTCTTCCGATGTACTGACGTAGTCATTTCTTCTGCTGCCTTGATCCTCAGTGCCTGCATTCTCTGGACCATTCAGGTGTTCGACGTTAATCCGTCAAGGGATCCGTCCTTATGCCGGTCCTTTTCAACAAGCAACACGAAGCCATTGCGGAATGCATGGTATAGCTTCCGTATTTCTTGAGAACGGCACAGCAGTTCCATTTCCTTGTACTCAGCTTCTTTAAGGTGACGTTTATTCTCCCGAAAGAGGCGGTTTGCGGTTCCGTTTACATCTGTAACGTTCCAAGTTCTGCCGGGTATAATGGTGCAGCATGACTACTCACGCTGCGTTCTTTTCCAAATTCTATCTACACTGCTCGTCGAACTAATTGTTCCTTTGTCTCCGTTCGAGAACCTCATAGAGCTCACCTTTGTCAGACAACGCTGCTACCTCAAGATTCTGTGCGTATGCTGCACGCAAAAACGGCTACGCTCAAAAATGTGTTCGGCCTGCACATTTTTAGTAAACATCCATGCCGCACATGACTGTGTTCGAAACACACATTTTTTTAAAATTGCTCGTACGCTCATATGAGCATGTATTTTGCAATAATTTCGACATGGCAACCTCACTGGGTTTATAAACCACCTTCAAATACCGAAAAATATTGATATTTTGCAAAAATGTGAGCGTGCGAGCAATTTAAAAAAATGTGTGTTTCCAACACAGTCCCTGTGCGGCATGGGCGCTACTCAAAAATGAGAGCTTTTATTTTAGAGAGTGAGGCGACAGTTGTGTCAGTCGCTCTAGGTCGTACCGTTTCGGTCGACGGTATCATATATTGTTGATTACAACCTAAAAATTTTAGGCTGGTAACCAGCAAATTTTGCTGGCTTTAGCCATGCTGAATGTTTTAACAATACGAATTGATGAACTTCAGCACAATATCCAGAAATTTGTGTTGCATTCCAGCAAAATATTGCTGAAAATTCAGCAATTGGCAATTAAGAAAAATTCAATGATTTTTTATTTTTAAACGAAAGAGCACCTTTTTCTGAGCCGCTATGATTTTTTTCAGATTTTTAGAACTTTATTTTGGTACCGTGGGGTGCCCTTATTTCGCGCGGGTCCAAATTTCGCTCACTGATAATATTTAGAGAACATAATCATAGAACTAATCGTTGCATTGTCCAAATTTTACTTTAGATAGTATAGTTGAAGTGAAATTGGGACAATTGCACAATTGTTTTTATAATTATGATGTCTAAATATGATCAGTGAGCAAAATTTGGACCCGCGCGAAATTAGGGCACCCCACGGTATCTAAAATCAATTTCAAAGAGATTTTTTTAAATCACCTTTTGACAGCTGGGCAACTGCTTGACAGCTCCGCTCAGTACAAAATGCGACGAGGGGTGATTCGACAAATCGCTCCCATACAAATTTCAAATTGATTTTTGAATAGGTTCCCGGGCTCCAAAATTGATGAAAATTTGGATTTCGGTTCAGTTTGGCATGCAGATTCAGAATATGGAATTATCTCAACACCACTAAAGAAGCCAATTCATTTTGCTTTGCTGTAAGCGTTTGGTGTGATATGGAGAGTTTGCTAGCGCCACATTGCCACAATACACTCAGTAGCAAAAAAAAAGCCGAGCTGATTTTTTCTCCAAAAATGCGTCATGTTCAATCTGCTGTAACTTTGGCAATTATCAATATTTTTGGCTGAAAATTTTACCGCTTCATCATCAATATATTGATAATGTATGGACAAAATTTCAAATTGATACAAATTATATATTTTGAATTATATCAACTTATATGAAAAAATCCATTTATGGACATACCTTTTTTAAAAATCCGTATTTCAGTGAAAAATTTAAGTAGCTTTATAAAAATTTCACTACAGCGTCAGTAAGTATAGGAAATGTTGTGGTCAAAATTTGAAATGTTTTCATCCAGCGGTTTGGGCCACAGAAATCGTCAAAGTTGAAGTACCACTGTGGGTGCCTACAGTTTTCACTCCATATTGACCACGCTGAAACACCGGTGCAGAAAAAAAGCCGAGGTCAATTCGTTCCATTAATGTTTAGATCTAAGCTTTAATAAACAATCCATATTATATGATATATTTTTATAAATTTTCGTGTGATTTGCTAGTTGTTTATGACATTCTACACGTAACACATAGTGCGTTACGCGTTACACGTAATGCGTTACAAATATACGTATATTAGTGAATATACAAGTAGTTTGCATAATTTACAAATTTTGGCAACTGTAAAAAATAATTATAAGTAAACAAGTTGTGGGGTATAATTTAGAATCACAAAGTATGATATAGAAAGGCATGTAACATCACTTGTTTTTTTATGTTAAGGTTTTAACAGTAGCCAGAGTTTGTAAATTATACAAACTACTTGTATATTCACTAATATACGTATGTTTGTAACGCATTACGTGTAACGCGTAACGCACTATGTGTTACGTGTAGAATGTCATAAACAACTAGCAAACCACACGAAAATTTATAAAAATATATCTTATAATATGGATTGTTTATTAAAACTTAGATCTAAACATTAATGGAACGAATTGACCTCGGCTTTTTTTCTGCACCGGTGTTTCAGCGTGGTCAATATGGAGTGAAAACTGTAGGCACCCACAGTGGTACTTCAACTTTGACGATTTCTGTGGCCCAAACCGCTGGATGAAAACATTTCAAATTTTGACCACAACATTTCCTATACTTACTGACGCTGCAGTGAAATTTTTATGAAGCTACTTAAATTTCTCACTGAAATACGGATTTTTAAAAAAGGTATGTCCAAAAATGTATTTTTTTATATAAGTTGTTATAATTCAAAATATATAATTTGTATCAATTTGAAATTTTGTCCATACATTATCAATATATTGATGATGAAGTGGTAAAATTTTCAGCCAAAAATATTGATAATTGCCAAAGTTACAGCAGATTGAACATGACGCATTTTAGGAGAAAAAATCAGCTCGGCTTTTTTTTTGCTACTGAGTGTATGTTCTGACATCGACAATGTCTTCTTCTTTTTTCTGGCCAACTAGCACCGTTCGACGCCAGTTGTGTTTTACGTCGGCTGGGTCTAGGAGCTAAGCCTTAAATTCCGACGCCCCAGGGAGACAGCCACCACACCTGAGGACCCTACATATCGAACCCATCAACACATGGGCCGGGACCTACGGCTTTACTTCCTATCCGAGGGAAGGCGTGATCACGGATTTTATGTCTCAGAAAATCCCATCGGCGTCGACGGGAATTGAACCCCGACCGACTGGGGTGAGAGGCAACCACGCTTACCACTACACCACCGACGCCGACATCGACAATGTCGAAGAAGTACCATCCATCCAGAGAGGCTGTGTTGGAAGCTGAGTGTTGCGAATAGAAACGGTTTTATTTTTCAAGCTAGCCAACACACACATACACACTCTTGGCACACAGCTTGTAAACACGCACGAGCGTTCAATTTTCTTGCAACCACCTCTCTCAGCTCGGTTGTCAAACACGGCGTCGCGACGCTATTCGGAAATGGTAAACATGATCAATCCACCATTATTCCAATTTTGTTCTCGTGTTCAACGTTTATTATTTTCCATTCGCGATGGAAATTTTGATGGATAGTTGTTACAAAATTAGCTAAAATAGGCTCAGAACAATGTTTATCCTTCTCCTCGCTTTCCAACGGCTTGACAACGGCAAATGGAGATATCGTGACAACAATTTTGATTATATCCGCAACACCTAGATAACAATACTCTTCAATCAATCACACAGGTTCAACAAGGTTTAAGGACAGACTTGTTAGAATCCCAAAATGGCCGCCACAATGGCCGACTTCGTTACCTACTCACTATTTTGAGCGCACAAATATCTTCGTAAACAAAACCAGTACCCCCGATCTTCTCATTTTAAGCTTATTACGAGTGAGCAAGAACAGAATAATAAAATTCACTGTTGCTTGAAGCTTGCATCTTGAGATTTGTGCGTCTGAAGTTCTGATGTATGGTTGAAGCGGGATTTCAAAACGTTTGTCATTAACATAACCTCCATCTTCAATGTTTGGCTACCGATGTTTGGCTCCCGCTGAGAGAGCATATTGAGTCAGTCCGCGAGACTCAGATCGGAACTACAGTCCTGCAGTTCCTCGTGCTGAGTTTCCAATCGCAAGTCCTTTTCCGTCGCGTGGGTCGTTGCTATTGGATATAGTGCTTACTCTTGTCTTATTTTCTTTTCTTCACTTTTTTTGTTTACGTCTGGCTCGCAGGACCTGGCAACAAATCCTTAACTTCCCGGAGAACCATGTTGCACAGTTCAGCTTAGAATCTGTCAACGGTACTAGGATGTTGTTCAGCCGCCCTTAATCTGGAGAACAGACGCTCAGGCTTGCACAAGAAAACCTTCCCTTCTCAGTCAGTGTTTCTACGACCAAATTTTTTGCCAGCGTTGGTCACCCGATCTTCTCTAAGTTTACTCGCCGTCCGACTGGTGTCACTAGAAGGTTGCTGGGAAGAGGCTAATGACCTCAATGGGGTCTGTATTACGCGTTTCCCAGTTTTTATCGTGCCTCACCTCTTAATCCTTACAACCAGCAATCATATACAATACATCTCGATCCTTTTGTTGCTTTGTGTATGATAATTTGTACATAGTAATGTTTCTATATACCTTGTGTTTTTGGAAATAGATCCGCATGTGATTTAAATACCTACTATTGTAATGCATATGATAAGATGAAAGGTTAGAATAACCTAGCATTAAAACCGGTGGCCAAGAAAAGATAACTGAAACGACACAACAAATCAACTTGAGAAGATGTATATTTCTTTGCACACAAATCGGAAGTAAGAAATGCTGTGAAACTATTTTTTTACTTAGAGTTACGTTTTCCGTTAGTTTCCCTGATTTCGCGACGATTAATAATTGTAGAGGAATGCTAGTAGGTTAGATAGTTGGATGCCTCACTTTTTTATGAATTTCAAAACCGAATATCTATCATTGCGTTGTTAGAAGACAAACACTGATGTAGAGATGAATATCTGGCTTCACCGACGGTTCAGATTCCAAGTTACAGTTTAAATTAGACAGTAGAACAGAAGCTGCTGTTAATACAACCAGCATTGAACGAACAAGAAAATGTCAGCAGTCATTTAATTAATGTAATTAGCAATTTGAACTTAAGTATTGCGAACAAACAATTGTCAATAGACCTATCACAACAATTTCACAAGAATAGTTCAGTGTGTCGACCGGCGATTTCAACATTGTTTAATTTTATGCAAGCATCATAGAGCTATCTGGGACTTTTCGGTGGGATGTTCCCCTATGTTGTCATATATTCTGTTTAACTTTCTAATTATGTAAGATTTACCTTCAAGTTCCCTCGCTTTTTTCAATCAATCGAACGCATTTGCTACGTTCTTCCGTAACTTACGACACCGCTGAACGACAATCGAGTTTATTATATAAATAAAACAGATAAACAGGATTTTTATATATTTTCACCAAACATTGCATCGAATTGTTCCACTGGTTAGCTCTAGGATGGATAGCATCACTTAGAAAAAAAACCTGTGTAGTAACCTACTCACATATCCCCGAACAAATTATTACCGAATAGAAGCATATTGTATAGTCAGTCCTCAACAGTGAAGGTCACAAGTATTAGCCGAATGTTTAACTAAACTCAATTTTAAATGGATCCCAAACAAGTAAATAGCACCAATAAATTATTATGAAACTATTACCAAGCCAAGCAAGTAAACACAAATCGAATCTCTAGCGTGAAGTACGCGCGCGACCATTCAAGAAAAGGAAATCACCAAGTATCGAACAAACCCGAACCAATAGGTTTCATTTCCTCATTTGAGATTGCTTCAAGGCCTTTACGTTTCCCCGCTAGAATGAAGCTACTAAAATTGCAGCATTACTAATATCGAAATATCCTAGCCAATGAAATGCCCTTTCTTCGAAATATAACACTGCAAACGACCAGAACGAACAGGTTTTATACAATCACATTGAAAAAGAAAAACTTTAAAACTTATCATCACTACGCTAGAAATAACAAAATTTAAAAAAAAGGAAAAACCTCATAAGTCATCTTCCGAAAAAGGGCAAAAAACTTTAAAAAACAAATGCAAATGCCAACTGCAGATAGGGATTCGTTCCGAATCGAAATTTGGTCACACCTGTTCGATTCCCAACCAAATAAGGAAATATTCTTTTTTTATTATTTCATTCGACGGTAGCTTCGAATAAAATAAGCAAAAAACATGCTGCTTTTGATTACAGATTAGTGAGATGGGCGAGAGAAAAAAAAAGATAAAGTAAAAATACTACATTACTACCTTACACAGCATATTAGACGTAGAGAAAACAAGAAAAAAAAACAATGTTAGTCGTGATACAAACAGGTAATACCATAACTAGTAAACTGGAGGAAATTCACACGGGAGAAATACTTCATAGAATTAACGACGATACCATTTAATAAACTGCTAAGTTTAATTCATGCTGTTTTAAGCATATGGAAATCTAATGGAAACATTGTTTGATAAAAGTAAAAATTTAAAATAAAACCAAAATATTTGAAATAAAATTCACGAGTGGTGTTTGGATTTGCGATACCTAGGGGTGAAGATTACTATCCGTTGTTGAATATTCTTTAACACTTATGTGGCCGGCAGGGTACCCGGGTACCTTTTTCAATTTCAAATCTCGATATTTTAATGGTTATTGAGACTAGGATGTTGGAACTCTGTTAGATCTTAGAACTCGTGAATATACATCTATTAATGGGGTTGACCGAATTTTAAATTGAGGAGGGGCAGGGGGAGGGGCTCCTACATTTTTTTATTACATGGAAGACCGGCAGGGTACCCGGGTACCCACGAAATTGAAATGATCATATCTCCGTCAATTTTTCATCAATTTTGGGAATTTTTAGCTCATTCAACACAGAAATTCATCATCTATCGGGAAAATATTTGGTTAGACCGATCTAATCACCGTGGTTTTCGGAAAATCCATATTTTTGGGAGCTTGTCCTTATACCGTGAGGTCGCCATTCACCGCTCATTTAACGGCATTTTCGTAAAGTACCGTGAGGTCGCCATTCACCGCTCATTTAACAGCATTTTCGTAAATTATATGACATTAAAAATCGATGTTTGTGAATATTGCATTTTAATTTACGTTAACAACTCAACCATTATGTTGTTATTATAGAAAAAATATAAAACGATTGTAAAATATGTTTACAATCGAAAACATAAAAATTCAAATGTGTCATCACTTGGCTCCTATTACCGCTCATGCATCCATTCACCGCTCATAAGGGATCCATTCACCGCTCACTCGATTATTTTTTCATGGAATCACAGAAACTATGCATTTATAAAAACAAAATAACTTTTATTTACCAAAGTATTGATAATTAATGACGTTCAGTTCATCCTGTTTTGTCAAAATGGAATCTTTAACGGGTTTTACCTGTTGGATGGTTTTTCCACTGTTTGCCCTGAGCAGTTCCCATGTTGTCCTGCAGCGCAGTGTGAGAAATATGTTTTGAGAACGTGATTTCAGGTACACCCATATAAAAGCTTGGTGAAACGAAAGTTTTTTAATGTGGCAGCATGTTACATTCACTTTTGTTACGATACTTTACTAACATTTGATCATTTTTGTATGATTGACCCAAAATGAGCGGTGAATGGGGCATGAGCGGTGAATGGCGACCTCACGGTATATGACATTAAAAATCGACGTTTGCGAATATTGTACTTTAATTTATGTTAACACCTCAACAATTATGTTGTCATTATAGAAAAAATATAAAACGATTGTAAAATATGTTTACAACTGAAAAATAAAAATTCAAATGTGTTATCTCTTGGCTCCTATTACCGCTCATGCATCCATTCACCGCTCATAATGGATCCATTCACCGCTCACTCGATTATTTTTTCATGGAATCACAGAAACTATTCATTTATAAAAACAAAATAACTTTTATTTACCAAAGTATTGATGATTCATGTCGTTCAGTTCATCCTGTTCCGTCAAAATGGAATCCTTAACGGGTTTTACCTGTTGGATGTTTTTTCCGCTGTTTGCCCTGAGCAGTTCCCATGTTGTCCTGCAGCGCAGTGTGAGAAATATGTTTTGAGAACATGATTTCAGGTACACCCATGTAAAAGCTTGGTGAAATGAAAGTTTTTTAATGTGGCAGCCAGAGAAAATAGGTAGAGAAGCGCAGAGAAAATAGGTAGAGAAGCGAAGAGTGAACTGCCGCCAGAACGGCAACACTTTTTCTGTTTTGATTTCATCGCTCGGATGCTGGCAACTGCAGCAAAGCAGATTAATCCACCCATCGAAGGTAGTGCCTATCTCGCATACCGCATTTGAAAACTATTTATACTGTTGTTTTATTAACTAGACATTATCAAATTGATGTTCCAAAATGGAACAATTTTCATTAATTTAAGGAATCAATGTTGTTTGCACTGTAATCCATCATATTTGAAAACTTTGGTGAAAATATGTTTGAAACGAATGCAATACTTATCTTTACTTATGCGGCAATCGTCAAGGTTTGTTGATTTTGTTCGATAGGATACCAGTTTGACGGTTCGATAAGGTATTTTTGGCTTCACACTATTCGCTTCTCTACCTATTTTCTCTGGTGGCAGCATGCTACATTCACTTTTGTTACGATACTTTACTAACATTTGATCATTTTTGTATGATTGACCCAAAATGAGCGGTGAATGGGGCATGAGCGGTGAATGGCGACCTCACGGTACCATATTGAAACCCACATTGTTAAGGCTAGGATACCTTAAAGTGTTTATGGTCAACCATGGCCCCACGGGAAGCGTGTTCCGAAATCACAGTTTCAAAGTCAACACGTTTTATGATTCCAGGCCGGTTAGATACAATATGCCAAAGCAATTTTACGATGCTTGGTACCGAAATTGCTACTAACCTACCGAAAATCCCGTACCGTGAGGTCGCCATTCACCGCTCATGCCCCATTCACCGCTCATTTTGGGTCAATCATACAAAAATGATCAAATGTTAGTAAAGTATCGTAACAAAAGTGAATGTAACATGCTGCCACATTAAAAAACTTTCGTTTCACCAAGCTTTTATATGGGTGTACCTGAAATCACGTTCTCAAAACATATTTCTCACACTGCGCTGCAGGACAACATGGGAACTGCTCAGGGCAAACAGTGGAAAAACCATCCAACAGGTAAAACCCGTTAAAGATTCCATTTTGACAAAACAGGATGAACTGAACGTCATTAATTATCAATACTTTGGTAAATAAAAGTTATTTTGTTTTTATAAATGCATAGTTTCTGTGATTCCATGAAAAAATAATCGAGTGAGCGGTGAATGGATCCCTTATGAGCGGTGAATGGATGCATGAGCGGTAATAGGAGCCAAGTGATGACACATTTGAATTTTTATGTTTTCGATTGTAAACATATTTTACAATCGTTTTATATTTTTTCTATAATAACAACATAATGGTTGAGTTGTTAACGTAAATTAAAATGCAATATTCACAAACATCGATTTTTAATGTCATATAATTTACGAAAATGCTGTTAAATGAGCGGTGAATGGCGACCTCACGGTATATTGTATTGTATAAAAACATGGATCCGGAAATCCGGATTTTCCGGTACCTATGGTGATCGGACCGGTCCAACCAAATACGATCTCGATAGATAATGAGTTTCTGAGTTGAATGAGGCAAAAACTTTTAAAATCGGTGGAAAAATCGCTGAGATATGATCGTTTCCATTCCGTGGGTACCCGGGTACCCGCCGGCCTTCTACACTGAGCCAATTCTTCCGATCATAGTTACATGTCAGTCCTATATTACTGCACTATTGGAGTATCATATAAATCTAATCTAGGTTGAAAATGGGAAGTGAGAGTTGCGACGCATGTGGTATGACTCTCAAATCGCCATTATATTGTTATATGTCTTGCATTTTGTTTCTATCTTCTAAAAACAAAGTACATGCTGGTAGGCGGAACCGAACACGACCGGATCCGTCTGGGTAGTAATGTTACGATAGACGGGGATACTTTCGAGGTGGTGGAGGAATTCGTCTACCTCGGATCCTTACTGACGGCTGACAACAACGTGAGCCGTGAAATTCGGAGCCGCATCATCAGCGGAAGTCGGGCCTACTACGGGCTCCAGAAGAAACTGCGGTCGAAAAAGATTCACCCACGCACCAAATGCACCATGTACAAAACGCTAATAAGACCGGTGATCCTCTACGGGCTCGAGACATGGACCATGCTCGAGGAGGACCTACAAGCACTCGGAGTTTTCGAGCGACGCGTGCTAAGAACGATCTTCGGCGGTGTGCAGGAGAACGGTGTGTGGCGGAGAATGATGAACCACGAGCTCGCTGCACTTTACGGCGAACCCAGCATCCAGAAGGTGGACAAAGCCGGAAGGATACGGTGGGCAGGGCATGTTGCAAGAATGCCGGACAACAACCCTGCAAAGCTGGTGTTTGCAACGGATCCGGTTGGCACAAGAAGGCGTGGAGCGCAGAGAGCACGATGGGCGGACCAGGTGGAGCGTGACTTGGCGAGCATTGGGCGCGACCGAGGATGGAGAGCGGCAGCCACAAACCGAGTGTTGTGGCGTACTATTGTTGATTATGTCTTGTCTTAATGATGTTGAACAAATAAATGTATGTATGTAATGTATGTATTTTGTTTCTATCATGTGGGCTGGATACGCCAATGTATATGCAACTCCAATAATAGCTTCATATTTTGAAAAAAAAAAAGTTTCCTTAGGCTCGAGCGGGAATCGAACTCACAACGCCTAAATGACCGACGCCGCTAGCCACACAACCACGAAGCTCACTTACTGGAATTGCGACATTCTGCAAAACGTATTCCACTTTATCTTCCAATGTTGCTTTTCCACCCGGCCAAAGTTATATGCACAGCTAATGCATCAATCGTGTTATGTGCATATAACTCCGATATGCGCAAGTGTCGTTGAGTTTTATTAGAAGGCTTTTCAATCGGAACTGTTTATGATATGATACTTATAATGGCTAGTTTCCACTTCGTACGTACTGTGCAAAAAGATAGGACAAGTAATGGTCAAGTAATGATTCCGCATCAAAATTACTTGAGCGGTTCGCAGATGGCAAGTACGGATAAAAGTGTAACACTCATAACGCCTCCCGTGCGAATCAAATGGAGCTGTCACTTTTCCTTGCGGAAAAATTGTCCGCGCTATTATTCCGTAAGGAAAAGTAACGTTTCTCCCCATACTGGATCAGTTGTCAAAATTACTTGCGGAAAAAGAGGGAATTTTACTTGAGCGCTCTACTTGGCAACACGAAACTTAGCTTAACGATGCATTTGATGTGAACGTGTCAGACTACGGGTACAATGTATGTGTAGTGTCTGATAAAATAGGCTCTTGGAATTATTTCAGTGTACGGGTGTTTTTTTGCTGGCCACACTACGGTTAATGCATGGTCATCAATTACGAAAAGGCTTTCAATCGATTGATGATCATGAAAACATGTGGGGCAAGGGTGTCCCGGAAAATCATCGGCCTTATTGAAGTACAGTAGGTACAGGGTATTTTCATGCTGAGTACACAACGGTGCCTTGTCCGATCCCATCCGTGTCGTTGCTGGAGTGAGGCAAGGATGTATACTATCACCGCTATTGTTCCTTATCGTAATCGACAAGATCCTGGTTGCGATTCATGCGATCGTGAAAGATGCTGTGGTTGTCCATTGCCATTAGGTAGACACTACACCATGGAGCACCTAAATTACTTCGAACTGGCTGATGACGTTGCTCTTCTAGCTCAACGGCGCTCAGATATGCACAGCAAGCTCGATAATCTTGCCAATCGCTCCTCGGCGGCAGGTGTTACCATCAACATCAACAAGACTATATCGTTAGATGTAGACACGGTCTAGCCTTCCTGCTTTACGGTAGCTGGGCAAGCATTGGAGAGTGTTGGAAGCTTCCAATATCTTGGTAGCCAAATGGCGGCCAATGGTGGCACCAAGATCGACATAGATGATCGGATCAAGAAGGCGAGGGCTGCCTTTACGAGTTTAATAAATGTATGGAAAGACAATCAGATTAGTCGACGCTCCAAAATCAAAATTTTCAACTCGAGCGTGAAATCGGTGCTGCTGTACGCCAATGAAACTTGGTGTGTATCAGCGAAGAACACTCAACGGCTGTAGGTCTTCATCAATAGATGCCTGCGGCATATAATTCTTGCATGATGGCCTAGCAATTGGATCTCCATCGTCGATGTCAGCAAAAGTCGATAGCAACAGAAATTCGGGAGCGAAAGTGGAGGTGGGTCGGCCACACTCTACGCAGGGGCGGAAACGAAATCTGCAAGCAAGCGTTAAGCCTTCAGTACACGCCCTAATAAAAATGTATTATACACTGCTGATAGGGTGAATGATTGTATCATTCCCTGTATGATTAAGATGATAGCCCGAAAGGGTTGTTAAGCACGTTATATCATATTTTTCTATTAGGGCGCTTTGCCAAGTTTACAAACTTTTCCGCACGCATCAACCAACAGTAAAGCATTCGCTTGACATTTCCGATGTTTTGTTAATGTTGACACCACTGTTGGCCTGTTGGATTATGCGTGCGGAAAACTTTGCACACTTGGTAAAGCGTATACTGAAGGCCCCCCTTCCCCATCCAGGAGCTTGAGTTCAACGGGTAGTCTAAGTACTAGCCAGGACCCGAGCCTCCAGGGGAGAGTGAACAACTTAAGGCGGTAGCTGGTGGAACGCTTACTATTAGAGTGTACTCATGTACGCCCCCCCCCCCTTCTCGAAGTCATCCCTAACGGGCGTACCGCGAAGGTAAGGAAGAGAGAGAATGAGTTTTTAGTGGGTCGATCCCCACATCACCCGAGGAACCACCTCTTGGGTATCTGTTGCAGATTTTCTCATTCTATAAAAAAAAAATACTGAAGGCTTTAGTTTGGAACCCAGTAGGACAACGCAGCAGAGCCAGACCCAGAGACTCATTGCGAGGCTGCCTCAACAACGACATGAAGTAAATCGCCAGAAATTTGACCTGGCCAAAGGTCAAGGCGAAGGCGGGCAATCGTCTAGGATGGAGATTATTCAATTTGGCCCTATGCACCACCGTTGATGATCAGGGCTGAAAGTAGGTAAGTATGTTGAGGATGGAAGCGCGCATATGCATATGCGTTAACATTGTTAACGATTAAAACTACTAACTGATTACGCCACGTTAAAGGTGCAAACAAATAACGTTGCGTCAACAAACTAGTGGGTGGGCTTCGTGGCCGTGCGGTTAGCGGCGTCGGTCGTTTAGGCGTATTGTGAGTGCCACGGAGTGAGGGTTCGATTCGCGCTCCAGCCGGAGGAAACTTTTCGTCAAACGAAAAATCCTCCACTGGTCCACTGGGTGTTCCGTGTTCTCCGTTGCCTAATGTTAGTGAATGTTCAGTCTGTGCAACCTCTGGTTGAAGACGATGTAGTGTCTTTTAAAAATATGTACAAACAATACAACAACCACATTAAGAGCATTCATTGATGCGCTTCCCAACATCAACAGTGACATCTATGCTGTCGAGCGGCCCAGCGCAGCACCGCAGTGTCTTCAGCATCTACTCTCTTAATGGAGGTGGCAGGGGTCGAAGTTGACTGGCGGCCTTCGAGTCCGTGAAGAACGCCTAGGGAGATCTACTACCGTCGGTTCAACCGCGACAGCGGATTTGAATTCGGTAGATGTTGACGTTGTACCTGACGATGACAATGACGTAGTCGCCGGGGCCTTGTACCGTGGCGTAGACGACGCACATGCCGGCGGAGAACCTAGCAAGACAGGCTCTGCACTGGAGACTGGCACTTGTGTATGTGACGATGAAGAGGAGCTCGGGACAAGTGACGATGCCGGCGTAACTGTCAAGCGAGTAGCGAAGCTTTCGCATGTTGGGGACGAACTTGTCGCAGTAGTTGATAGTCCCCAAGAAGGATCGCACTCCGCATACATCGGTAGGCTGCGGTAGCTTGATAATCGCCACGATTTTGGCTGGATCCGAACGTAGCCCGCCACTGTCGACGAAATGACCCACTTACTGCTTTCGAAACGTACAGTTTTCGGGTCAGATGGTGAAGTCCAAATCTTGGTTCGACCGCCGACGAAAACGTCGTCGAGAAGTGCACTCCAGACCGGCCAGCATGGTATCGGACATCTGCTGGAAAGCTTTCACACCCGGCCGAAGGCGGTTGTAGGAATAGAGGTCACGATGCATATGGATGGAGAGCAATCGACACTTTCACCAGGGTGTCCATCCATCCGGGAAATACGGGAAAACCGGGAAAAATCCGGGAATTCGAAATCACCGGGAAAAATACGGGAAAAACACGGGAAATTGTAAAAGACACCGGGAAAATTTTTTATGATGTTTACTGCCCACACTCGCATAACAGTCCCATATGAATAGGAAACCCAGCAAACATGGGACAGTAATGCGTGTGGGGCAGTTTATATCTTAGTGACAAGCATGTCTTCAATAGAATGTTAGTAAAATTAACAGAGTTGCTAACTGACTTTATGCTTTAGACCGGCAGCCTCTCAGGAATGTTAGTAGTTTCTGTTGGATTTCAATCAATTCATGTTGGCAACATTTTCAGATGTTTGGAAGATTTCCCGAAGGGCTATTGAGTCTTGTTAAGAAAATCTAGCGTAAATACCGAAGTAGTCCATCAAGGCCCTCTCGGAATTCCTGGAGAACTCTGTTTCCAGCAGACGTTACTTCCGTCAAATAGATGTTCACGTTTGAAAAAAAAATGTGTCAGTTCCTGCAGGAATTCTGGTGACATCATTAGTAGAACTTTATATAAATTCCGGCAAAACTCCTTATTTGATCCCTTTGGCAGAAGTCATGGAGAAAATTCTTGAAAAATGTCTGACAGAATTTATAACGAAATTGTACCTCTCCTCTTCTGTACAGAGTTTTGAAGGAGGTCTAGACAAAATTCAAATGAAAATCTGTAGAGTCAGTACAACACATGGAACTATAGCGACTTTTCTACAAGAAAACTACTCTTGAAAGACTCTCTTATGGAATCTCCTAAGAAATTTCTAACAGATGTCCTTAGTACAGTAACATAATTTTCAACGGAATCTGTGAAGAAATGTTTGAAAGTTCACCGATAAAATGTGACTTTCTGGAAGTATTACTCGAATCCCTGGAAGAGTATCCTATAGAAATAGAATCTATATATATAAAATTGAGTTTTAAGTTCCTTTGAGGCAACAAAACTCACGAACGGATGAACCGATCAGGATGACTTATGCAGGGTTTGATTCGTATTCATGGTGGCTGTGTTTATATGCAGAAAAAGTTACGAAAATCATTTGAAAAAGTATGAAAAATGTGAAAATACTGATCTTTGATGAACCGGGAGCAAATTCAGCGTGATCAAAATTAAATCAATCTAGAGTGCGTTGCTGCGATAACCTCAACAGTTGTCAAACCAACAAAGCTTGGCAATACAAAGTTTGCCGGGACAGCTAGTACCGTGAGGTCGCCATTCACCGCTCATTTAACAGCATTTTCGTAAATTATATGACATTAAAAATCGATGTTTGTGAATATTGCATTTTAATTTACGTTAACAACTCAACCATTATGTTGTTATTATAGAAAAAATATAAAACGATTGTAAAATATGTTTACAATCGAAAACATAAAAATTCAAATGTGTCATCACTTGGCTCCTATTACCGCTCATGCATCCATTCACCGCTCATAAGGGATCCATTCACCGCTCACTCGATTATTTTTTCATGGAATCACAGAAACTATGCATTTATAAAAACAAAATAACTTTTATTTACCAAAGTATTGATAATTAATGACGTTCAGTTCATCCTGTTTTGTCAAAATGGAATCTTTAACGGGTTTTACCTGTTGGATGGTTTTTCCACTGTTTGCCCTGAGCAGTTCCCATGTTGTCCTGCAGCGCAGTGTGAGAAATATGTTTTGAGAACGTGATTTCAGGTACACCCATATAAAAGCTTGGTGAAACGAAAGTTTTTTAATGTGGCAGCATGTTACATTCACTTTTGTTACGATACTTTACTAACATTTGATCATTTTTGTATGATTGACCCAAAATGAGCGGTGAATGGGGCATGAGCGGTGAATGGCGACCTCACGGTACCTGATATTTTTACGGTAATATTGGACAAACTCAGGTATTTAAAAGAAGCTGTGGGTGTTTTTTCGGCAGAACCCAAGAAGTATTTCCTGAAGAAAGAATGTCCTCCAGATATAATTGGAGACGAACTCAAAAGTGCTTCTATAAAATTCGAAGATAATGGGTGCCAAAAGTCTTTGGATTCAGCAAGTAAATTGTTTAAAATGACGATGGAAGCAACAATAATTTACATGGAAATTTATTGAATAATACGTCTGCTAGGTTTGGTAGTCTAATACTTAATGAGGTTTATTGAATTAATCTAATCATGACATACTACAATTCGATGGTTACTATTCTATCATCCCCCCTTAACCGAGAATTTCTCTTATTCCGAGGGTCTTCCTTCCATCTTCAAAGTTCTTCGTCGGTAGTGCCTTAGTGAGCATGTCCGCTGCTTGATACTCGGCACTAACATGTTCGAGATTAATGTATTTGTCTTCGATGTACTGCCTGACGAAATGATGCCGAATATCAATATGTTTGCTTCTTGAAGAATAACCGATTTCTTTCTCCGCCAGGTGAACAGCACTCCGATTGTCGCAAAAAATGGGCACCGGTTCAGCACATCCGGACAGCTCCTCTCGAAAACCTCTCCACCAGATGGCTTCCTGCGTAGCAGCCGAAATCGCCATGTACTCGGCTTCCGTCGTCGAGAGAGCAACCGTCGTCTGCTTGCGACAGTTCCATGATATCGGCCCACCAGATTGCAGGAACACATATCCGGTGATGGACCGACGGGTGTCGGTGTCGTTTCCCCAGTCCGCATCACAGTAGCCTACGAAGCTTCCGTTGCACCGTCCGTTGTACGTCAGCTTCATTTTCTTCGTGCCTTTTAGGTAGCGGAGGATTCGCTTCGCCGCAGTCCAGTGAGCTTTCCCCGGATCGTTGACGAAATGGCTTACGGCGTTAACAGCAAAGCTAATATCCGGCCGAGTGCCTTGGGCCAAATATTGCAGGCCGCCGACTAGTTCCCGGAAAGGAACCTTCTCCATCTGCTTCCGCTCTTCTTCCGACTTTGGACTCATTTGCTTCGTGAGCTTCTGTCCCGGGTCCGCTGGTGTGGTAACGGTGTTGCAGTCAGTCGCGCCGAACCGATCTAGGAGCTCGTTGATGTACTGCTCTTGGTCCAACCTTACTACGCCGTCCTCTCTGGTTACACGAATTCCGAGAACTTTGTTGGCCAGTCCCAAGTCCTTCATCCTGAACTTCTTGGTAAGCTGCTTCTTCAAATTCTCCTCCCAGCGCGTGTTGTTCGAAAAGATGAGCAGGTCGTCCACATACACTGCTACTATCAGGATACTTGTGCCTTCGATCTTGTAGTAGACACAGGTGTCGTATCTGGACCGCTTCAACCCGATTCGCTTGAGCTCAGCATCCAGCTTCAGATTCCAGATCCTGCTGGCCTGTTTGAGGCCGTACAACGCCTTCTTCAACTTGCAGACTTTCGTTGGCGCCTTCTGGTCCACGAACCCTTCTGGTTGCTCCATGAATATTTCCTCGTCCTCTAGGTCTCCCTGCAAGAACGCCGTCACGGCATCCATCTGCTGCACCTTCAAATTCATCCTGGCCGCCAGGGACATGAGGTAGCGAACGGTGGCGTATCGCACTACAGGTGCATAGGTCTCATTGTAGTCCACACCCTTAACTTGAGAGAAGCCCTTGATTACCAGGCGGGCTTTGTATCTCTCCACCGTCCCATCGGAGTTGGTCTTCACCTTGTACACCCACTTCGACCGCAAGGCCTTTCGTCCGGTAGGTAGCTTCGTCAGCTCCCACGTGCAGTTCTTCTGTAGGGCGTCATACTCCGACTGCATGGCTTCCTTCCACCGGTCACTGCCTTCACCGGAAATCGCCTCCTGGAACGTATTCGGCTCATTGAAGACCACCGGATTGGCAGTATGGGGACCATCGTACTCTGGGTTCGGTTCTGAAAACTGTTGATGATTTTTAGGGGCGGCACTGCAGTTCATAATAAAGTTTCGATACTTGCCTGGGGGCACGCGCTCCCGCTCACTGCGCCTTACCAACTTGCGTGGGTCCTCTGTTTGTGAGGGGAGCGCAACAGGCTGCGACTGCTGAACGGGCTGCTGCTCTTGAACATCGGTTTCTTCCCCCTCCGGGTCATCGTAATCGGACTCACTACTATCTTCATCATCGTCGTCTTGCACTCCGGGCACGTTCCGCTGATCTTGGTCTTGATCTTGGACGACTGGCTGAACGACCACATCAAGTGGAACATCTTCTATGGTCGCTTCTTCAAACTCAGGAATCTGGTTGATCGCACTTTCGTCCAGGAATATGACATCCCGGCTGACGATAACGTTCTTCACCTTCGGACTGTACACTCGGTACGTTTTGGAATTGCTGCTGTAGCCCATGAAAATTCCGGGCTCGGACTTGGGATCCCACTTCCTCCTCTTCTCTTTCGGCACGTGAAACATTACCTTGGATCCAAATACGCGCAGATGGGCTAGGTCCGGTCTTCGTCCGGTAAACGCTTCTTCTGGTGTCACCGGCAACCCTTTCGTTGGCGATCGGTTGATCACGTACGATGCCGTCGCAACAGCTTCGGCCCAATAGCGCTTCTCCAATTTCGCGTCACACAGCATACTCCTCGCTTTCTCCACAATCGTCCGGTTCATACGCTCAGCTAATCCATTCTGTTCCGGGTTGTATGGAACGGACATCTCGTGCTGAATACCGGACTGCCGAAGAAACTGCTTCATAGGGTGATTCACATATTCGGTCCCATTGTCCGACCTGAACCGCTTGATTTTCTGACCTGTCTGGTTCTCAGCGAAGCTCTTGAAGTCTTGAAACGCTTCTAATACTTCCCTTTTTGATTTCAGGAAATACACAAACGCCTTCCTACTTGCATCGTCAATAAACGTTAGGAAGTAGCGCCTTCCTCCAATCGATGTCGTCTCCATGGGTCCACAGAGATCGGAGTGTATCAACTCCAGCACACGGTCTTCACGATGTCCCACGGATCGAAACGGCTGTCGTGGATGCTTGCCTTGTATGCAGGGGACACACTTCGTAAAGTTGGCCACGCTGAAGTCGAATCCACTTGCCATGCCGCCTAATCGCTTCATGCAGCCAACGGACATATGGCACAACCTCCGGTGCCAAAGCTGGAAGTTGTTCTCCGCCTTGCAGGTCATATTCGCCGACGGACTGTGGGCTTTCCTCAACTTATACAAACCGCCGGACTCTTGTCCAACCGCAACTACTTCGTTCTTCGGACTGACGACCTTGCACGCTTCCTTCGTAAACGTCACGCTGTAACCGTTTTGGCACATTCTACTTACCGACAGCAAATTTACTGCCAGATCCGGTACGCACAGGACCTCGCTCATGGAAATTTCGCAGGTTGTGGCTCCAACATCCGCCGACACGTTCACCAGTCCTTTGGCAACCACCGGCACCGTCGCATTGTTGGCCACGTTGACGCTTGACGAAACACTCACCGCATCCTCCAGAAGGTTTCTGTCCCGGCACAAATGAGCGGTTGCTCCGGAATCGAATATCCAATCTTCCTCTGCTGCCGCCGCGGCCATAGTGGACGGCTGGCTTGCATTGAGCGCCGCGAAAAATGCGGCATGCCCACTGTTCTTGCTGTACTTCTCCTTCTTCTTCTCGACGGCTTGACTGGAACACTGGGATGCGAAGTGGCCCATTTTCTTGCACCGGTAGCACTTCACATTGGCTTTGTCGCTGCCGGCCTTCGGACCTTGCTTGGGCTTACTCAGGAACGCTTCTCCGCCTTGTTTCGTATCGCTTGAAACTTTCACGTCTTGAAGGATCTTCGCCTTGACGATGTCCGCTGTCAGCTTAATTCCGGATGACTCCAGGCCGAGGATCATCGGGTCGTACTGTTTCGGCAGGCCTTTCATTAACAAACTGGCCAGCCAAGCGTCATCGACCTTGAATCCGACTTCCGCCAACTGATGACTAGTCGTGAACAGCTCATTCACGTACTGCTGCGTCGTCTGGCAGATGATGTCCTCGTCGCGCTCAGCTCCAACCAGCCGGATTCCTGTGAGCCTCCTCAGCAGACCGATCTTGCGTGTCGACCCACTGTGCTCGTACGTGTTCCGAAGGTTGTCCCACGCCTCTTTCGCATTCTTGGCATCCCGCACCAATCCGTATATGCTCGAATCGATGCTGAGACATATAGTCGCCAGCGCTTGGTCGGAGATTTCATCGCTTACCGCCGGATCACCTTGAGCTTGCTCCTTCACTGCGCACCAGGTCCGCTCCTTGATTAGGACCATCTTGGTGGCGAAGGACCAAGAACTGTAGTTTTCCGATCCTCGCAGAACCTCTCGCACCGGTAGGGAAACCGATCCTCCTGGATGTCTTGACTGTCCACCTTGATTCGAGCCGGATCCAGGACCATTTCGGATTGCTTCAGGGTTCGACATTTCCGACGATGGGGCTTGAAAAAATTTTCTTCACTAACAGAGCCGTATCCTTGGTAACGGCTAGGGCTCATAACCTATTGAATAATACGTCTGCTAGGTTTGGTAGTCTAATACTTAATGAGGTTTATTGAATTAATCTAATCATGACATACTACAATTCGATGGTTACTATTCTATCAAAATTTTTACAAAATGTAGCAAATTATTGATAAATGACTCTTTGTTCACCAATAATGTTTCGATATTCGAGTTTTACATGATATTCGCCAATAAAATTACGAAAAAAATCAGACACAGTGACATAATTTCAATAATGTTTTGATGTTCCATTTCCTTGTTGAAGGGGGGGATCTTTTTGACAGGCTTCCATCATAGATTTTGTGTAAGAAAGGTTAATTTCCCTTTCATACACAAAATTTGGGATGGAGGTCTGTTGCAGGATCATTTTTGTAGCAAGGAGGTGGAATATTAGAATATTTCTGAAATTATGTCACTGATTCGTAATGATGTAATGTTTTCGGTCGGTGTCAGTGATTGTAATGTTTTTTTTTTAAATCATATTTTTTGAAGTCAGGAAATCTTTAAAATTCATATTCAAGTTATAGAGCAAGTTAAAACTGTGTATAAAAAATGCACTGTGTCCTACTAGAACAATAATTTGAGTTTGTTCGTATCCGGGACTTTTCTCCATACGGGAAAAATCCGGGAATCGGAAATTTGAATTTGAATGGACACCCTGTTTCACCAGGCGTCGGAAAAATCGATCTGGCTGAAGTACTTACAGTTTGCCAGCTTAGCGAAGATGTCGTCAAATAGTGGAAGTGGTTACTGATTTGGTTAGAGAACAGCGTTCAGTAAATATTCAACCGGAGTGATCGAGCCCTTGATCAACAGCGTCGTACATTGCGTACGCAACCGGACGCTTCCGGCAGAAAACGGGTCGAACACTTTCTTTCAGCTTCAACTTCACTTTCGTATTGCTGGCACAACCCGAGCTGCTCGATGAACACGTTGAAGAAAGGCGACTTGAGTGCAGCGGTTGTCGTCGTGCATCTGATTCACAAAGTTCTACGGTTGTCTTTCGCGAACGGTCTGGAGATATTCGTTTAGTGCTAAGCGGTTTAAGCGTGATCAGAAACTTATATCAACAGAAATTGGAATTTGGGAGATGTGGCCCCTGGATGGAGAGGAGACGAAAACTGAAGCTGGATTCAAATCTCGCAGGACATCGCAGCCGACACATGGCGACGAAGTTTCAACAAGAAAATAAAGGAAGTCAATAGAAATCTGACCTGGAGCAAGACTAAAGCGAACAACCACCCAGAAGGCACTTTGTACCATTGCGCTCTTGAGAATTCATGAATAAGTGGCATGTCTTAGCTGTCTTCTTCCTCCATGGTTATTACCATTATGTATTTTACAAGTACATTTGTATTATTCCCGGAATTCATGAAGTAACCCTGCAAGACCTTTTGGAAGAGAGTGGCCGTGTGATAAGATTTTTTCCCTTTAAAATCTCCAGGGAAATTATGTACAGCCCCCTAGATAAAACATGAAAATTACAATAAAAGGTTACATTCTTAATGGATCGATTTCATTGATTTATTGCTACCATTTTGTAGACATATCTGTATAAAAAGAAAGGCTTAACTAAAAAAAAAACATGAATGCAGTTTCTTGCCAGATTTAATGTTGTGGGAAACATAGCACTTGTATTTCACCGTGTAAGGAACAAATTAGAATTGGAAATTTGTCACGACGTAAAACAATTGGATCGACACTTGCCAAATATCACACAACAAAGCAAATTTTGAAATTATTAAGCATATTTGAGTAACAGTCGATCGAACAACATCACCAACTCACCAAAACGATCAATTTTCGTCATCGCTCACTCCAATGGAGGAACTCGTTCCAACCGATGACAATCCGGCAAAAAGACCCATTCCACGTCCTGTCCCTTTCAGCATGGAACTGAACGAGTTGTTAGCAGCCGCGACCAATCGTCCGCGACCTTTACCCTTGACGCCCAACCCCTGGTGTGGTTCACGAACTTCGTCTAGCTTTTTCTGTCGGCTGAACGGATTGTAGTTGCTGCTGCTTCCTGCCCTGCTCTTCGGTGGATAACTCGGAGCGTAGACACTTTCGTTGCCGTCCACCATGTAGAACGGATTGATCGACGGGGCCGACTGGAAGAAAAAAACAATTGTAAGTTAATGTCAAGTCGTCGTGCCTTTCACATATATTGTCACTGACATAGGAAGCTCCCAGTTCTTCATGACTGTAGAGTAAGGCCGTCCCTTATTTTGCAAAAACTAAGAATGTTATAAAAGTTCTAGATTGGAAAATGATCGTTTTACAAAAAAAAAGATCGTTTAAAATTTGAAGTCCGTATCTCAAGGTTAAGTGAACCCTGAAGGGACCTGAACTGCCTCACGGAGGAAAACAGAGCCGTCTCCTGTCATGTGCAATAACCCAAAGGGTGGGTCATCGATTAATTACGATAGATGCCACATATGGAGAAACCACCTCAAAACAATGAAGTTAGCAGGTTGTAGGTACGTCCTTATCAAGATATCGCTTTAGGTGTTATGAGCCAATAATGGCCCGTATGCATAAAAAAAGTAGTAATTCACAGTATATGAGGCAAGAGTTCCTCAGTTGTAACCATCTAACTATTTATCGTAAAAGGGAACACATAGGGTTGTAGCGGATCGGATACCGAAATAAACGTTTTATGTATATTTATTTCACGGAAACTTTTATTCTTTAGTTTTACAGTTTTCTGTTCGATACCGCACTCGTCGCGATTCAATTGAGTTTTTAAATTAAAAAAAAATCATTGATTTTATATTTTTAAACGAAAGAGCACCTTTTTCTAAGCCTGGATGATTTTTTTCAGATTTTTAGAACTTTGTTTTGATACCTAAAATCAATTTCAAAAAGATTTATTCAAATCACCTTTTGACAGCTGGGCAACTGCTTGACAGCTCCGCCCAGTACAAAATCCGACGAGGGGTGATTCGACAAATCGCTCCCATACAAACTTCAAATTGATTTTTAAATAGGTTCCTGGGCTCCAAAATTCATGAAAATTTGGATTTCGGCTCAGCTTGGCATGCAGATTCAAAATATGGAATTATCTCAACATCGCTTAAAAAGCCAATTAACTGATGTCTGCCGACTCGGTTTTCTCTCCACTCGTCGTCGTCGTCTCTCGTTCTCCACGGATGCATATAGGGGTGTGCATCCACAGCCTCCCTCCAGTTACACCAGGAAGCGTACGCGAAGTCCGGATGGTGTAACTTTAACCTTTTCGTCATCAGGAAGATACTCGTTGATCTCTGGACTGCATAAAAACGCTGGCTTCAGCCGGTCGATTGAGATTCGTTGGCGCTTACCTCCAATTAGCACATCAAATGACTTTTCCTGCCGTTTCAAAACCTTAAATGGACCCTCGTATGGATGCTGCAACGGTTTCCTGACAGAATCGACTCTCACGAACACGTGTGAGCAAGATTTCAAGTCACTACTAACAAATGCATTCCGCTTTCCATGATTCGATGCGCTGGGAGCTTTCACATTCACAAATGCCCGTTGCAGCTGTTGGGCAAATTCAGTTCGATTAGCATCGGGACGAACTTCATCGAAAAATTCGCCTGGAATTCTCAAGTTCTGACCGTAAACAAGATCCGCAGAACTGCATTTTAAGTCCTCTCTATACGCTACTCGCAATCCCAGAAGTACCAATGGAAGATTGTCATGCCACTGTTTAGGGTTGGTACTCATAATCGCTGCTTTCAATGTGCGATGGAATCTTTCCACCATGCCATTCGCTTCAGGGTGGTATGCTGTGGTACGAATATGATTCGTTCCCAAAATCCGATTTAGCTCAGCAAAAAGTTCTGATTCAAACTGTCTGGCCTGGTCGCTCGTTATTGATTCAGGGGTCCCGAATCGCGCAATCCACGTGGAACAAAGAGCCTCTGCTACTGAACTGGCGGTCATATTCTCTAATGGAACCGCTTCTGGCCACCGAGTGAACCGATCGATCATCGTTAACAGATACCGACAACCTCTGGACGGTGGCAGCGGGCCCACCAAATCTATGTGCACATGACGGAATCGTGAATTGGGAACTGCGAAACTGCCAAGCGGGGAAATCGTATGGCGAGACACTTTTGAACGCTGGCAATCTAAGCAGGTCTTGACGAACTTACCGATGTCCTTTTTCATTGACGGCCAGACAAATCGATCAGAAATTAGTTTCTTCGTGGAACGTACGCCGGAGTGTGACAACCCATGCAGCTTCTCCATGATAGCGCGACGATGCTTCAAAGGGACGTATGGGCGTATACGGTTTGGAATCGACGTGTCGCAGTAAACAGGCGTTCGGCAATGTTGCAGATTCCGTTTCTGTAATTGCAGCGAAGTAGAAGTAGATTTCAGCAACTGTTCCAGCTCCAAATCGTTACCCTGATCCTTCGCGATTTCGTCGAAACTAACTGCCGAGTACGAAATAGCGTCGATCCGAGAAAGTGCGTCCGCTACTGTGTTGTCCTTTCCGCTGATATGTTGTATATCGGTTGTGAACTCGGAAATGAAACGCAAATACCGTTCTTCATGTGGAAGTCGGGCATTAGATGTTGACGACAACGAATGTGTTAGTGGCCGATGGTCCGTAAATATCGTGAAGGTGCGTCCCTCCAGGAAATGGCGAAAGTATTGGACGGCCATCTTCATCGCCGTTAATTCCCTGCCAAACGTTGAGTACTTTCTTTGCGCCTCGTTGAACTTTTCTGAGTAGAAACCCAGTGGCATCCACGATCGCCCTACAAGCTGCTGCAATACGGCTCCCGCAGCCGTGTTCGAAGCATCTATCATGAGCCCAAGTTTTTTCCTGGAATCTGGGTACGACAGCAGAGCAGCATCCGAAAGTGAAAACTTGCAGTTCTCGAAGCATTGGATAGCGTGGTCACTCCATTGGATTTTGCGAGTGTCGTTCTTCCGGTTACCCGGAATTAACGCCCACAAGTCCGCTTGTATGTCGGATGCACGGGGAATAAACCGCTTATACACGTTGATTAGGGCAAGGAATCGTCGAAGTTCACGTACAGTTGTTGGTCGGCTGAAATTCTGGATAGCCTTGACACGTTCCGGAAGAGGACGGATTCCATCTTTGCTGACCGTGTAGCCTAGGAATTCGACTTCGGCTTGGGCGAACTTGCTTTTTGACACATTCAGCACCAATCTGCTTGATTTCAGTCGCTCGAGGACTATACGGACGTGACGGCGATGCTCTTCGATGGACGTCGATGCTATGCAGATATCGTCAATGAATACCACCACAAAATCGAGATCTGCAAATAGTTTATCCATGAATCGTTGAAATGTTTGACTAGCGTTTGTCAAACCAAACTGCATGCGAGTAAACTCGAATAATCCAAAGGGAGTTATTACTGCAGTTTTCGGAATATCAGATTCTTCAACGGGAATCTGATGGTAAGCTCGTTCCAAGTCTAACGTTGTGAATATGCACTTACCATTCAACGAATGAAGCAGATCGTGTATATGGGGTACTGGGTAGCGGTCTGGTGCTGTAGCCTTGTTGAGTTGTCTGTAGTCCCCAACGAAGCGAAACTGTCCATTTTTCTTGGGGACGCAGTGCAGAGGGCTCGCCCAGGAACTGTCTGACTGCCTGCATATTCCCAAGTCTATCATTGTTTGGAATTCCGCCTTCGCCGCTCGCACTTTATCCGGATGCATCCTTCTAACTTTACAGGCTACCGGTGGACCTCTTGTTACGATGTGATGTGTCACGTTGTGCGTAATCCGGCATTGCTGCAGGGAAGAGGGCACAGTGATCTCTCGAAACTCATTGAGTAACTCCCGAAACGGATGATTATCTTCAATCGATGTTATTCCGTGAACTTCAGCTGTCATCATACTGCCGCTGGAACGCAGCCGTGTAACACTATCTATCAACGACTTGTTTTTCAGATCAATGATCAAGCCGTGGTTTGCCAAAAAATCTGCACCGAGTATAGCCATACTCACATCCGCCACCACGAAACTCCACGTGTATCTCCGCCGAAGTCCCAAATCCATGGAGTGAATCTTCCTGCCGTATGTTTTTATGGTTGAGCCGTTTGCTGCATGTAGTACAAGGGGGATTTCGCCAGTCGTACGATCGATTCTGCTCGCTGGTACAATGGAAACGTCCGATCCGGAGTCGACCAGGAACCGTCTCTGAGAAGTTTTGTCGAAGATGACTAGACGACGGCTAGCCGGAAGGCCACCCACCTCCGCCGTATGAGGTGGGTCCTGCGCTAGTTTTTTGAAGAAAACGAACACGGTTCTCGGCATTGGTGGGCGTTGCTTCCATATTGCCGGTGGTACCAGCAGACTCCACCACTCGAAGCTCTTGTCGAAGATCTCGAAGCTGATCGACTTCGTTGACGCGGTGGTTGCACCTTCATGCGTTTGATTTCAGCTGTGAGGATCGCAATTTGGTTTTTCAACTCGTCCATCGTGTCGACTGGTTGATTTACGCTGGCGACATGCGACGGACCGCAGTCGGTCATTTTGTCTGCCATTTCTGCCAACTTCGTGATAGTACCGTCGCTGATGGATAGAATACCTCTGATGTGCGGTGGCAGCCGCTGAAGGAAAAACATCTTCAGCAAATTTTCGTCCACAGCCAAACCGACAGACAGCTCTTGCATTTTAGCTAGTAAATGCGTAGGGCGAAGGTCCCCCAAATCATGGGATCCCAGTAGTCTCTCCAGTTTTGCCTGCGGAGAAAGCGCAAACCGGGCAATTAATCGCTCCTTCACTGCCTTGTATTTATCCGCTGCCGGTGGCTGGGCCACCAGATCCGCTATGTGACAGATAACGGTTTGATCGATTTTGGCTACAATATGATAAAACCGCGTCTCATCTTTTGTCACATTTGCCAGCGCAAACTGTGCTTCAGCTTGCGCGAACCACATATCTGGATCGTTCTTCCAGAAATCTGGCAGTTTAACGGCGACGGTAGCCGTAACCCGATCGACTTGTTGGTCGGCCAACATGGCGACGTTGGCGTTTTTCGTCGTATTTACGAAACACTTTCGCGAAACACCGAAACGTAGCGAACCGACGACCGTAAACGAAACTCTCACGTCGGGGTCACCAATGTAGCGGATCGGATACCGAAATAAACGTTTTATGTATATTTATTTCACGGAAACTTTTATTCTTTAGTTTTACAGTTTTCTGTTCGATACCGCACTCGTCGCGATTCAATTAACTGATGTCTGCCGACTCGGTTTTCTCTCCACTCGTCGTCGTCGTCTCTCGTTCTCCACGGATGCATATAGGGGTGTGCATCCACAGGGTATATGTACCATTCCTTGGCCTAATTTGCAAGCCGCCTTGACAATTTTGACAATAAATCATGAATTATTAGCACTAGAAATAATATGTCGACCTTATTACACACTCTAGGCAATGCATGTTTCACCAATTGGAAGTAAACTTACGTAAATATTCAAGATTTTACTTAATAAGGTTGAAAAGATTCGACGCGATGGTATGCAACGTTGGTCTATGGTACAAAAATTGGCCTATTAGTGGATACAACGTTGGCCTATTGCTATCCATGCACTAGAACCACTTATTATCTCATTTTTCAATATTTCTGCTGAAGTATTATCTCTGTTTGTTCACTAATCTTACTTTTAAATTATATTTTCGGAGCCAAATTTTCAAAAAACTATAAATAAATCACTTTAACTAGAGTTCTTTCTTAATTTAGAAACGAAAACAACGCAACCCTATTATTGTGTTATATTTTTACAGTCGTCGCACACAAAATCTTTCTTCCTGTTCGTTCTTTCTGGTTCTTACGCAAGAAATGCTGTTGACGTCTTTTTATCGCTGTTTTTGACGTCACTTAACTGATGGGCCAAGATTTGGGTACATAGTGAAAAAAATGTCCTCAATATTCGGCCCACATTCAATTTGTAAAATAGTTGTTATTCGTTGAAAACAAATATACAAGTTCAAAATAGCGTCTTTGACCGTCGCATCAAATGTTTAGTTATTGAAAAGTCGATTCGAAATGATTCAGAATCATGCCATTTATGATCATGTGTATAGACTACCCACTTAGCCGAAGAATCATGGCGTTTACAAAAGCTAAACAAAGTGACATTTTCATTCAATTTTAATGTTCCAAAGTGCTAAAATTGAAACGAAATGTAACAGTTGTTTGGCGCATAGCTTTTCCGATATCCAGTTATGCGTGTTTGTTTGAGTTTTTGGTATACATTGAGATAGGCCGAACGAGGGGACTATGCCAACGAAGCATCCCGATACCCTATTCATAATTATTAGCCTCTGTTTCTTACCTCTGCATCGGACTCTTCCTTCTTCACGTCCTTCTTCGCTACCGTACGCGAGCTGTAGATTACGGAACCATTTTTGTCCTCCGCCACACAACGGAACGGTACCTTCGATTGCACCTTCTGAATCTTCGGCAGCGTGAAGTGAGTCAGTTCCGATGCCGACACGAAAGACATTCCATCAGACTGACTTTGATTCGTTCTGGAAGTGGTTTCGTACAAATCCGAACACAACGTTGTATCAGCGTTCGATGGCAAGTGACGGCCGGCTATGAGATCGATGCTCAAATCCAAGCAACAATTATCCGAGATTATGTACGACCAGCGAACCACCTTGGATAGTGCGCAGAACCTTTGATTGCCTTGCTTTTCGTGAAAGTCACAAGCAATACCGCTGGTGTATTCGTATGCATCCTTCTTTAATAAAATGTCCGCCACAGTTTTGGTCGGAAAGGTACAAATATCCAGGCCGTACTTTTCCGTTGCACGTTTCAAGTGGAAGAAAAATTCCCCCAGAGGAATCACCAAAAATTGATACTCCAGTTTTACTTCTTCATTGAGCTGACTCAACAGACTTTCAATTATCGGAACTTCCTTGGCATCCGTCATAATAGGCAGCTTTTTGAAAGCCTTATTGTTGTAGTCAGTAAAGCTCAAAATCTTCTGCAGCAGAGCGTCGAAATCCGTTTCTCCCATTGCGTTCGGCGGTGTCGGAAGCTCGTGAGTCTGTTCGCTGTAGGTCATTGCTTCGTGGGCCAGACCAAGTGGCAATCGAACTGGATTAATAAGCTGGTGGTATTTATCAAGAACGCCAAGCTCCAGGTTGTATTTGATCAAAGCTAACTCTGCCGGAACGTAAACTTCCGTCGAAGTTTTACAGAAATAGTTGCAGGACATGAAGAACACCTGAAATTAAAAATAGCGTTTGAGTTAATTACTAAAGTATATAAGTCTTTGTCAACGAACGATACTTCTTGCAAGTTTTACTTTAATATTCAGATAAATCAAGAGAAAAAGCCTTACTCAACCCAAGTATGAGTTTTCAAAAACTGGTGCACTTACCCTACTACATAATACGCATACAATCAAAATTAATGCATAAACAATCTTCAACAGGCGTCATTTTTACTCAACCTTCAAGCACAATAGTGTCCACTTACCTCCAACTTCTCCAATGCGTTATTTAACACAGCGGTCTGAATCATTTCGGAGATTGTTTTCCGGATCGTTTCCTGTTTCTTCATGAGCTGCTGTTTCTCCATCTCCACCTGGGAGAAGGCAATGCCCTGGGCCGTGTACTTCTCGCCATAGTTTTGTTTCGGTAGTTCCTTGTATGCTTTGGCGCGATCCTTGTACACTTCCCGTTCGGCATCGCTCAGTTTATTCCAGTGCGGACCGGCTTCGCGCATCACTTGGTCCATTCCGCCGGTAAAGCTCTTGCCGCGGCTCTCTTCGCGACGGCGAAATTCCAACATGAAGAAAAAGAACGGCCCTTTCGCTGCTGGTTTCTTCGGCATTTTTCAAAGTATGATGAAAACCTGTTGCACAAAACTAATTGACTCAATAAGAAGCAATAAAATGGTGAAAACTTTGCGTTTTGTTCCGAATTTTCTTCACTTTATTCTGAGAACCAGCAAATGAAAGGCAACGTCCGCAGAGAAACAGAACGATTTCAACAACACCGATGTTCGAAGTTCGAAGAAGAACAACGGAAGTTCACTCAAGAGCTAAAACAAAGTTGCATCCATCAGAAACTGACTCGCATCACATTGCAAAAGAGCCTATCCTCAGTATAAATACATCTAGATTGAGTTTAAATAAGGGCGAAAGTCAGGCCAAACATTTCAATAGGTCCTATCTGCATTTGAGAGGCTCTCTTTGCTCAATTTCTCTTTCAATTATTGCAATGTAATGGCACACTTTTCAACTATTTTTGCAGTACAAATCAAAAGACGATTGTTTTGACCATCGTTCAATGCAAGGAGACAATCATAATACAAAGAAACAGCTGAGATATTGACGAAAGAGAGGGAAACCAAAGAGAGCCTCTCTTCTGCAGATTGGACCTTTAGACATGTTTGGCCTGAAGTAACATGAGAGAGTTCTCTTCATCGACTCTCTCTTCTTCAAATTAAAGTGACAAGATGCAAGTAAGGTTGCACTTTTTGGTCATAAATCGCTAGGTTGCGATGCAATCTAGCGTCTAAGTGTAAACAAGTTCGATTGAATTTGCATCTTGTCACTTTAATTTGCAGAAGAGAGAGTCGATGAAGAGAACTCTCTCATGTTACTTTCGCCCTTATTTAAACTCAATCTAGACATAATAGACGAGTGCACCGATGAACTGAATAGTCTATTTTACGAAACGACAACAGTGTTGATATTGATATTAACACTCACGGGCTTGGGCGCAACCTTCTGTCAAATTTTCATTCATGAAATGAGCGATCAGCTGATCCGAAACGTCTCGTAAAATGGCTCATTCATCGCGGTCCGAAAATTTTGACACTAAAGCGGGGCCATTCCCAATCAGAATAGGCCTTTTGATGTGACAGATCCGTGCATGCATTTGTTTACAAAGCTTGAACAACAGCTGCTAACAAGAACGTGTCATCTTCATAGAAGAACTGTCAAACGCCCGAACAATCAGCTGATTTAAGACGTCAAATGAAAAGGCCCATTGTTCAATTCTGATTGGAAATCGTGCACTTCTGATTATTGGAAGCGGCCCCGCTCTAGTGTCAAAATTCTCTCTTCTGTGACGAGTGCACCGATGAACTGAATTCATCGCGGTCCGAGAATTTTGACACTAGAGCGGGGCCATTCCCAATCAGAATGGATTACTGCACGAATTTATACTGGCCTGCTTACTCTCACACGAAATTTGACGTTTGAGCGGTGTCTGCACCTCTCAAACGTCAAATTTTCTGTGAGAGTAAGCAGGCAAGCGTAAGTTCGTGCAGTGGACCATTGTTCAATTCTGATTGGAAATCGTGCACTTCTGATTGGAAGCGGCCCCGCTGTAGTGTCAAAATTCTCGGACCGCGATGAATTCAGATCATCGGTGCACTCGTCTACACTGAAAAATATTTAAACCCAAAGAATAAGTTCTAAAAACTCAAATTTGGCTAAACAGCTTATAGTTTTTACTCAGCATTGGGTTGTTTTCTCCCTCACCCCACACGAATGTTGTCAAAAACGAAGAGAGAAGCACCGACATATCCGTGCGGCTCCGTGGAAGAAGCCAAATTTGGGTTATCTTGACTAAACCCAAATTTGCGTCAAATAAGGCCTCCGCTGGGTGAAAATAACTTACCACTTGACCACTATCGCTGTTTGACGCAAATTTGAGTAATTCCACGGAGGTGCGGGATTGCGTCAAAAGAACTTAAATTTGGGTTGATTTGTAGTTCCGTGTATGGACTTATAGACGAGTGGACCGCCCGCTGGAAGTTCACTCGGCAGCGAATTTTGACACCACAGCGGGGTCGACTCTTAACGACTTCTACCCAGCTGTATATTTGTTTAATTTATTGCATCTAGTTTTCGTGATAAAGTTGCTAAAATATGGGCTAGTGCATTAACTATATCTGGAGCTCGATTTGAATAGGTCGTATGTGCTTTTGTCGACTAAAAATTCGATCAGTTAGATTCGCTTATTATAGCGAAAACCGTTGAAATTGAGCAAAGTTGATACATACAGCAGAATCCTCACAAAACAGGCTTTCTGTTCCATCATTAAAAGTTTGGAAAATATCTGCCATATTGCTACAATGACCTAGGGGCAGGACAGATCTAACGAGAGCAAATCTGGATTCGAGGTGTTGTTCAGAATTCCTCACAGTTCCTCAGAATTTCTCCCGTTTATGCCAAAGTGTGATCTGGCACCAATGTTAAACCGCAAAGTGTTGCGTGTACTGAATGAAAATTGCAGTTTTAGGGGTGTCTTTCGACAAATTTCGTCGATCAACGATGAAAAGAGTAACTCAGAATCCCTCAGAGTTGCTCTCGTTTGCACAGTGTCTTGCCCCTAGACAATGACTAAAATAAACTGATCGAATTTTATATCGACAAACGCACATACGACCTATTCAAATCAAGCTCCAGATATGCATATGCATCACTTTAAATAAAACGTCATGCAAGAAATCAAAGAAAAAAATTATCGATACATTTTGGTAATGCATCTCTGAGTAGAAGTTGTTGAGAGTCGACCCCGCTGTGCTGTCAAAAAATTTCAGGCTCAGTGAACTCAATGTTCATCGGTGCAGTCGTCTATCCACCGATGAACCGAATTCATCGCGGTCCGAGAATTTTGACACTGGAGCGGGGCCGTTTCCAATCAGAATTGAACGATTCTGATTGGAAATGGCCCCGCTCTAGTGCCAAATTCCCGGACCGCGATGAATTTGCTTCATCGGTGGATAAGTCCATGGACCCACCGATGAACCGAATTCATCGCGGTCCGAGAATTGGGTTGTTTAGTGAATTAGGTTGTTTAGTGAATAAAATATTGCTATTGCGCGCAAACCCCAAAATTTTATTCCCACCTTTGGGTTTCCGCGCCGAAGACCCAGCGCCAGATTCGGCGACAAAGAAAACTGACAGCAGTCGCCGGACAGTTGGCAATCCTGATATTTGACGGCGGCCGCCCGGTAGTCATGGGAGTGGATTGTTGTCACGCAAATAGATCTTTTCGCTGAAAATGCATGTGTAATGAGTTATTGTTGACAGATTTTCTGCAGTGTTTGTGTGAAATTCAGCGGTTTTCTGTATCGCGTAAGCCTTCGCTGGAAAAAAACGTCATGTTGTTCAGCGGAGCAAGGAAAATTTTCAGTGAAAAAAGCAATATTTTCTATAGCCTAATCGAAAGAGGTAATTTTTCTGTGTATAAAGTGATTTTATTGGATTCTAATTGGCTTTCAAGGGCTAAACAAAACATACTGTTACCCATCTTTGTTTCGGTAGCGCAACTACCGAACTGATGATGTTTACCTTTTTTACATACCTATCAATCTGTTGGGGGAATTATTTTATTTTTCCTACATTTTCCTACTTACAACCCACATCCGACAATTTTTTTTAAGTGGGAATGGTAGAACTTTCAATTCCCTCGGTCGCACGTACATTAGTTTTGCATTTTGTTCCACCATTTCCGTGAAAAATGAGATCCGGCTTGTGCAAGTGAGGAGTTGAGGTTAGAATTGCAGGATATTCTAGGTTAGATTTGCTATCCACTTCGCCTGAACGATTTTCAGACCCAGAAATATTGTACTTCTAATTAGTTTTCACTGCCGTAAAAAATACTGTTATGCTCAGAATAAACAGTTATCCCGAATAAAAAATACAGTAGAAAAACCGAATGTTGTATTGTAACAGTACTATTTAGAACCATATTGTTACAATAAACACCACTGTAAAAATAAAAAATACAAAAACAATAAGATGTAATGTTAGACACCATACAGTGAATTGTAAATGAGATTTTTACAATATACTATACGGGTTGTTAAGTATCGTAACAATATAAAAAAATATTTTTCTCCATATATATTTTTTTACAAAACCATACATTTTATTGTAAATGAATTGTTCGAAATACTGATACGTGGGCTTTAATATACCGTACATTGTATGGTACACGTATGGTTTCAAACAATAAAATGTACCGTAAATATATTGTTTTTAATTGTAATTTCACTATTGGTTATAAATTTAATCATGGTTTTGGAATGGTTCTCTTTTGTTATGTTGTATTGTTTTACATTAGATAAACCATATAATGTTATATTATCTCGTCATGTTCCTTCGATAATGGCAGTTCTAGCCAAACTAACCTAAACTCGTCTAAGTCTGAGTAGCCTCTGATTGCATTAACAGTTGAAGCTTAAGCTCCCATGTCCCACCAGCCAGATAACCGGGTTTTGCAAACTAAGCATTATTTGTGGCAACACTTTGAGCGGCATGATGGAACTATGCCTAGCGCGTTAAGTGTTATTAGACCACTAATGTAGTTGCATGAAGTGGGTGACGAGGTACATAAGTATCATTACAGCGTGCTTAACCATTATTGCAATATTGAGGCTCCAATTTGACTGAACTATGAAATGTGTACATAACAACTCATGAGAAAACTGTCAAGTTCGATTCAACTATAAGTTCGGTTAAAAAGCGAAGACGAACTTATTTCAGAAGTCGTTTCAGTGTCCAGTCCAGTCCTTATGTTAAAAATGTCAAAGATAAATCGCATTTAATTCGGTTGTTGTACAAGGCAATTTCACATGAGAGAAGAAGAGAAAGAATAGTGTTGAACTCATCCACTGATTTACGGTAATCTGACCTGCGTCTTTCCGGGTTGACCTACATTCGTATTCCTCTCATCGCACTCTACACAGCAAAAAAAGTTGTTGAATATTACATCGAAATCGCTGCAACCAGGTCGTTACATCGATTGATGAATATTACACAGTCCGATGTACTCGGCGGCTGTTGATGTAATAAACAGTATATACACTCAAATTAATTTACTGATAGAATCTAAGTGCAGAAACCACATAGATTACGAACGGGAGAGAAAAAAATCATTCTATGTGCAACTTATAAAAATTAAAACTACTTTTTTGAATTTCATTCTTTTTATAATAAATTCAGAGTGTAGCAACATAAAAATCAACCCTGATCAAATAAAATCCAAACACAAACATAACAACGAGAAACGAGCATGGCGCGCGCTGGAAACGATCATTTTGTCGCGGAAAATTGATTTTTTTTTCTTTCCAACGGGTGCTTGGATGAAATTAGCCGACCGAGTTGCTTGGTGTTATTGATGGTGAGTAGATAACGTATTATTCATTCTTTACATTCTCTTTACATCTCTTTTCCATTTTTCTTAGAGTTGCACAACGCGACCGTTCCTCCACCGTCATCAAGGTAAAACTCTTAAACGATTTCGGAGCTGCCGGATGGAGTTTAAAAAGAAGCGCACACGGATAGGCCGTAACATTGGCGGCCTATCCTGGATGATTGTCTTCATCGACCACGGCAGCGCCGGATCTCCCAGGATTGTTATCTTCCTTGGCCGTGGCATCGGCGGATTGAGTATACACAACGAGGGAATGGTCGCTGGGCACATTGTGCCCGGCATACATGCTGACACCAAAGGACTTATAAATAAAACTTATTTTACTATTAAACCAACCAAGTCGATAAAAATTATCCAAAATTTTTATTTATTTTTATTTAGAGCCAACTTCCAAGCCAAAAAATTGACATTAATATCAATAGAAATCATGTGCCTGACGATTGAAATCTGATCGGCTGAATTTTGAAAAGCAAAAGGTTCGCACATAAAATTCATCTTGTCTGAGTTGACAAAATGTTGATAGGGCTGCACTTATTTTTCAAGTGCAAAAGCAATTGGTCACAATCTAAGTGCAAGGCACTTATATTCAATATGTTAATTTTTCTGAGTGTACATACCTAGCCCACCATATCTCTTGGATATGCAGTCCTTAGGACACCTGGTTTACCACTTTATTTAAACATTTTATTGACTTTAAATAGATGTTTCAACTTATTCACTTTTTTCTCTTTCATTTCCTTTGCAACAAAAATGTCACGGACATCAACAAAACAAAGCACGGAAAAAATCATAAACTGAATAAAAAATTAAAAATGCACGGAAAAAGATTGTTTCGGAATAGTGAATGGTTCAAACGTAAGAAAAACAGTACAATATATTGTTACATAAAGATCGGATGTAAATGTATAATAGCTACCAATGTGCAAAGCTTTTAGCGAACCATTCCATTACAATACACTATATTGTAGCTGGTACACTGTATGGTACAGGAATGGTTTTCACCAAATACCCTATGGTTAGTTTTTATCCGGGATACCTTCGGATCACACTCATTTACTCGTAAATCTCAATCTGACTGTAAAAATATTGCGCGCAAACCCCAAAATTTTATTCCCACCTTTGGGTTTCCGCGCCGAAGACCCAGCGCCAGATTCGGCGACAAAGAAAACTGACAGCAGTCGCCGGACAGTTGGCAATCCTGATATTTGACGGCGGCCGCCCGGTAGTCATGGGAGTGGATTGTTGTCACGCAAATAGATCTTTTCGCTGAAAATGCATGTGTAATGAGTTATTGTTGACAGATTTTCTGCAGTGTTTGTGTGAAATTCAGCGGTTTTCTGTATCGCGTAAGCCTTCGCTGGAAAAAAACGTCATGTTGTTCAGCGGAGCAAGGAAAATTTTCAGTGAAAAAAGCAATAATGAATTTCTTTCCAATGTTTTGAAACCCCGAACGAATTTGACATTGCTTTCGGTTTCGGAAAGCATCATCACGACGACGACAACACTCCCAAGCGGTCGAATCGTCGTTTTGGGGACGAATACCTTTGTTTGATGGTTAAATAGGCTCCTAAAGTCCTATCGGGATTCTTGTTATATGGTTCAAGCACAGACAAACAGACATACTACTTAGAAGAAAATTGCTTCAAAAACATCGTTTGGCATCTCACTAGCACCCTCTATAATGCTCAATCCGAAGCACTCATTTGCAGGTGTTGTTTCCCTCGGCTCGATGTAACAATTTTGCAGGTGACGACTCCCCCGAGGCGTCATCCATTCATAAAACATGAATGAAGGTTCATGATTGAGTCATTTTATGTAAACATTGATCGGCGTCGCGTTCATTTCTCTGCAAAATTGAGGCACAGCAGCGCCACCATGACACATGCAAGCACAGTCCGAACCACACTATATTTTCAAAATGACCGTTAAATCGTGCGATGATTCCGATTTGAGTAGTATGTCTGTTTGTCTGTGGTTCAAGAGTACATACCCGCATAAACGATAACCATAAGATTTGCTTAACCACCCATTCGATATACAGTTCGACCGTCTACATATATTCGATACGTCATACATCATAAGCTGAGACGAGACTCGCGAAGACGGTCTTCTTTTTCTCCACTTTGTTATTTTTTTTCTTCTTCCTATCTGTGTTGACATTATGTTTTGGGCTGGTAGTTCAAACATGTACGTGACCGCATCACCTCTCATGCAGTGTGACTGAATCCCATTCACGCACAAAATCATGTTGAGGTGAAATTTTGCATCGCCAACAATCGCCAAGCAAAGTAATCATTGGAATATTTTGTTTTCAATTTATTTTTGACAGTACAGGAGAAGAAAATGCTGCTTGGAGTGAATTTTGGCTAAAGAATTTATCTCGGATAGCGATACTTTCCTCGTTTTAGGTAACGTAATCAAACGGGCTACAACTGACAGCTCAGTTGGGCTGCACTTGACGTTGCTTTTTTTCCTCTTCGCGAGTCTCGTCTCAGATCATAAGTATAATGACACACATGTGATACAAGAATCACTGTACAATAGACCATTCCCGTGAAATTTTTTTATGTGCTCTACGGCTTTCTGTCAATTTATTGAGCAAACTTTTCCAAGGAACCCATATGTTTTGAAGCCTCTAACTATTGAAAAACAATGAAAAACCTGCGAAGTAGCACTTTTCCCCTTTTTCTCCTATATATTATTTCACCCCAATTTCCATCAAACCCCTTTCTCCGCTATGGCCCGACCGCAGCGATGTGGTGAGTTTCTGCTCAGCGAACTGTCAACGCGACTGTCAAACGATTGATTTGTTTTGGTTTGCTATTTCGTCGGTGCTTCGCGGGCAAGTTTTTGTAAATCGGTTCCGAAAACTCGAAATCGCAGTAAAATCGAATGGTCCCGCGGATTCCTCAACGCGAAAAGTTTAATCATAGTAATGACTGAACGTCGACTCTGAACTCTCGGGCCATGGAAGTATTTTGCAGCGTGTGTATGTTTGTGAAAAAAGCTAAACGGCAGCTAGTGGATGAGAAGCAACTAGAAAAGGATCTTCGGAGGCAGTTAGATTTATTCGACGAACTCTCCATTCCGGAAGTACCAGTACTCGGTGGTACAGGTTGCGTTATTCCGAAAAACGGTGGTGCTTTTGTCAGCTGTGTTGGGGCGTCAACATGTAAACATCTGAGACGAGACTCGCGAAGAGGAAAAAAAGCAACGTCAAGTGCAGCCCAACTGAGCTGTCAGTTGTAGCCCGTTTGATTACGTTACCTAAAACGAGGAAAGTATCGCTATCCGAGATAAATTCTTTAGCCAAAATTCACTCCAAGCAGCATTTTCTTCTCCTGTACTGTCAAAAATAAATTGAAAACAAAATATTCCAATGATTACTTTGCTTGGCGATTGTTGGCGATGCAAAATTTCACCTCAACATGATTTTGTGCGTGAATGGGATTCAGTCACACTGCATGAGAGGTGATGCGGTCACGTACATGTTTGAACTACCAGCCCAAAACATAATGTCAACACAGATAGGAAGAAGAAAAAAAATAACAAAGTGGAGAAAAAGAAGACCGTCTTCGCGAGTCTCGTCTCAGGCTGAGACGTCTCAGGTAAACATGTTGGGGAAAGTTTTTCGCTGATCCGCTGATTCGTGTTCAGGAAATAAAAACGGCATCCTGAACCAACAGAACATACTATAGTACGGGTCGCCTTTTTTAAGTAAAGTCGATATTGCCGTTGACCACCAATCCGGTTTCAGTGCGTGATCCGGACACTTCAGTGTGTAGAAACTGTGCCGCAGTAGCAACAAGTTCCGGAAACCTGCGAAAGCTTCAGCTGATCAACTTTTTGTATGCCGTAAGCCCCGAGGAGTAAACTAGAACAGAAAAACGACAAGGAAACAACCCTGGAAGAAATCGACTGTGTTGTGGCACAGTAGTTGACAGATGTCCTACGCGACGCCTCAGGTGGTCCTCCTGACGAATATCAAACCACTGGAAAAGAACTTTACGATCTGTTATTCCGGAACCGATGGATCTGTCATCATCCAGAACGTCCTTCGCAGGAAGAAGCTACAGTATTAACGAAAAATAATCATCGACAAGACAATCGAATGGCGGAAACGGTTCCTATTGGTGCTGCCGGTAAGTCGAAACTGAAGAACAGTAGTTTGTGGAATCAAAGTTCCCGATCATTAAATTTATGTTACACTTTTTGTTAGGATTTTTGTTTTCCTGAACCCTCTCTTTACCCTTTGTCTGTAGATGGGTTCGTGTTTATGAACCACGTTGACTTTTTGTGGGAAGGGGAAGTTGATATGGTGTACAATACATATCTGGTAAAAGTCTACGTGGAAGGATAGAATGGGAGAGATGGCCAAAATTCGGTTAACGTGGTTTATGAACGATCATTGTACTTAAATATGTAATAATTTAAAAATGCTCTCTACAGTTAGTTCCATTTTGTATTTATAATTCTGTAATTTTTTACTTATAATTTCAGCCTAAAGCAGTCCTTAGCTGCCTAAACAAGAGCACTGAACAGCAATAGCAATGCAACACCCCACCGAAGATCTACATTGTGATGCTTTGTTGTGATGAACCGGTTGAGCACGAACCTTTTGATCGACATGAATTGGAGCATGGATCCATGCCCTGCCCTCCCTATCCTTCCGGCTTGGCTACCTTCAGGCACTGTACATGGCAGCTTGCTCGTGGTTCACCCTTCGCAGTCACACACTGCCAAACATCATCGGACACGGTTATACTGTAATTGGTCTTTGTCTTTTCAAGTCATGGTCGACCACAGTTAGCCCAGCTAAGTGAGGAAATCTAAATGAACATTTGAAAAGGGCCTATCTGCTTTTTGTGAACAAACATGTTTCTGTCTCTGTAGGGCCCATCTGCATCCACCCACACCCTTAACAGATAGCTTGAAGAACACTCTTTCTGATAAGAGTGCTGATGTGCGTGGGTCAATGCAGATGGGCCCTACAGAGACAAAAACATGTTTGTTTACGCAAAGCAGATAGGCCCTTTTCAAATGTTCGTCTAGAAATATGGTAGGACCGGGGAGAGATTGGCACCCCTCAGTTTTATTACTTATTTACCTATAATAGGTACAATGCATTTTGTCTAAACAACTTCACAATCATTTAAAATAAAGAATCTACGGTGCGGGAAATAAATATAAAGACAGAGCCGATTTCCATACAAAATAATCATGTTTAGGGATCCAGATCTCGGTTTCTAGCGATTCTATTGTGATGGCATTTTGCCTGCAACCTTAAAATAACTAGAATTCTAGCTTGTAATATAAATCATCATCCATCTAAACGTTTACATAGACTTTTCAGTTTCAAATAATTATAAAGACACTTTTTTGTCCCATATGAACTGTGAAAATTTTCAGCGCAACAGATGAAACTATTATTTAGCGCACGATTCAAAGTTTTTATACGATTTAGGTACTATGAGAAAAGAAACATTACCAAAAAAAAAACCCGAAGGTCGGCAATTATCTCCTTTTATTTAACACTTTGAAGCCGGATTTTTTCCAAGCGTCATTATAAAGTTTTTTTTACGTAGGGTATTGGTTCCCTTATTAAGCATGTGGCTCCCATTTTCATCCTAGGAAAAACAAAGGATTGAAGCGCTGTTCATTTTATTTCTTATTTTTGTATTTTTTGTTAGAAGTGAGCAGGCATGAAAACAAAAAGAACGGAATCAATCGGTGCTGTAATCGCTTGTTTTCGAATAGGTTGAATTTGGAAGCGTGAAATTGCTAATGGCATTCAGTTCATTTTTCAGTAGTTTTGATGCTCAACAGTATAAAAAGGTTAGAATATGATGCAGAATATGTTTTCTGGATATCCTAAGCAATGAACAATTTCATGAGTTTCCTGAACTCTACGGGTGAAACAGTAATTTCTTTCATTATACAAGCTACGATTTGTATTCCATCAGGTCCAGTATGTCTTCTGAAAGTTCAATAGACAGCATCAGATCAGTCCTAGGTCATCCAAAATGTTCTTGAGTTTAGATCCTAAAGTCTACGGTTGTAACGGTAACTTCTTTCATTATACAAAGCTATGATTTGTAATCTATCATGTCCAGTATGTCTTCTGAAAGTTCAGTAGAGTGTATCAGGTCATCAGAGTATTAGGTCATCCGAACTGTTCTTGAGTTTAGATCCTAAGGTCTACCGGTGTAACAGTAACTTTTTTTCATTATACAAAGCTACGATTTGTATTCTATCATGTCAAGTATGTCTTCTGAAAGTTCAGTAGAGAGTATCTGTTCAGTCGGGATATTCTAGGTCATCCAAACTGTTCTTGAGTTTAGATCCTAAAAGCTACGGGTGTAACAGTAACTTTTTTTCATTATATTAAGCTGCGATTTGTATTCTATCATATTCAGTAAGTCTACTGAAAATTGAATAGACAGTATCAGATCAGTCGGGATATCCTAGGTCATCCAAACTGTTCTTGAGTTTAGATTAAAGTCTACGGTTGTAACGGTAACTTCTTTCATTATACAAAGCTACGATTTGTATTCTATCATGTCCAGTACTGCCGTGAATAGCATATCAGTCCCATGTTTGCTGGATTTCCTATGCAAATGGGACAGGTATGCGATTCACGGCAGAGTATGTCTTCTAAAAGTTCAGTAGAGAGTATCAGATCAGTCGGGATATCCTAGGCCATCCGAACTTTTCTTGAGTTTCGATCCTAAGGTCTACGGGTGTAACAGTAACTTTTTTTCATTATACAAGCTACGATTTGTATAATGAAAAAAGCTATTGTTACACCCGTCGACTTTAGGATCTAAACTCAATTATTATTAATTATTATTATTATTAATTGTTAATTAATTAATAATTATTTAAAAATTAAATTATTCATGTGTATTTGAAGGATTTCACTATAGGACAGTTTGGAACACCTAGAACATCCCAGAATATAAAACAGCTTTAGATCTTCTTGACGAAGGTTTAATGAATACATATGAACATAACCCATATCCAAATTCGATTTTTAGAACAACTGGTATGTCAATCATTTCGTTTCTCCAAACTTCATGGTGTTCAGCATGTTCTAGGTTGTCGATAAAGCATCAACAACAAATATTCCAATTTTTCCTTAATAAAGGACTCAATTTACAATAACTTTGCCGAAGACAGTGTTTTGCTTTATTAAATGTGTGAATTTATACAGCCGTTTTTATGTTGGGGTCATATATGACTCCTTCGGCTCCAAAGGGTTAAATCGAACATCGCTCCTTGTAGAAAAACTATCCATGATCGTAAAACGATCGAATGCTTTTGAAAAAGTTATTTAATTATTATTGATTATAGCTGATTATGATCCCACGAACAGCCCATAGTGAATCCTATACACACTTTAAACCGAAATAGAGATTTATTACTTACCGTTTGCGCTGAATTTTTTAACAGTTTATATAGGACCTAAACTGCCCCTATTCGCATAACAGTCCCTTGTTTGCTGGGTTTCCTATTCACATGGGACTGTTGTGCCAATGGGGGCAGTAAATGGAACTCATAAAGTGGACTGGAGCGAGGTTTTTTTTTTGCTTCATACAAGCGTGTCTTAAGTAGTAGCATGTACCGCATGTGCCATACGACATTATGAAATCTATTCTAATTACTGGAACATATTTCAAAAATTTTTTTTTTTTTTTTTTTTTTTTTTTTGAAAGGTTCCTAGCGGCACGCCGACGGACGTAGAAACCTCTCCCATCACTGTACGCACAAGCGTCTCGCGTTTGCGCGGACAACGACAGTTCACTAGGCCTTTGGATAGGATGGAGTACGTAATCCTTCAGAAGCAGTTCACCAGCCGTGCACGGAACATGTCGTCCAGTAAGACACTGTTGCGTACTGACTCAGAAGGTTACGGTAGAAGGTGTGAAAGTTTCGGTTTTGTCATATGATCAATATTGTGTTTGTTTTTTTTGTCATGTCAAGCTTTAAAGAATGTTATTGTTCATATTTATGCTATGCCCTATAATTCAGTAATCTTTGGTGTGCCTATGATCTGTTAGATAGTCGATGTGTTTGTTATGTCCATTTTCGTTGATCCTCATTTTAGTATTGTTTTTATTATCTTTGAAAGTTGTCTTTCGTCCACATCCTTATCAGCACTATCAGCATCAGTCCAAAAAAGTCCATATTAAAGAAAACCTTTCATACACTCAGTCGAAAAATCTAATTTAGTAGTCAGTCAGTTTTTGTCGATTTCGTCTTGATCACACGTTAGCTTCGAATCTATAAGCAAGCACTGTTAAATGCTGCACTTCCCACTATTAGTTACTTAGTTATTTTAAATTGATATTGAAAATTATAGAGAAAATTGAATCACGAAAGCACATCAAATGTTGAGAACTATGTATTAGCAAATTGAATACGCGAGATACTACTAATTATTTCATATTTGAATTAAATTTGTATTTGTATAGTGTATTTGTTAAAATTAATCGAATAGTGGGAAGCCCAGGAAACAGTTCAAAGTCTGCTGACTCAAAAAAGATTCCGAGACTCGTCACAAAACACAAAAAATTGCATTATGATTCACAACGACTCTCGAAACCTTCCCAGACTCAATGGACCAGAACTGTTTTCTGGGTATAGAAACTACTAGGCCCCAGCAGGTCCCTCCTGTTTATCGAGCATTTCTGATAAATCAGCCATACTCCATCTGTAGCAGCCGGTTCGCAATGAACCGTTGGAGGCGCATTAAAGTGTTAAAGGTGATATTTTCATTACAAGAATTACAATTAACATCCTTCACTTTAATACCGTCGAACCCTGTGATCTTGGCTAGGGTGGAACATATTTCTAAAATATATATCATTTCCTGTAGATTTACAGAAATGGTTGTCATATACTGCGAGAAATAAGTATAAAGACAGAGCCGTTTTCCATACAAAATAATCAAGTTTAGGGATCAAAAACTCTTTTGCTATCGATTAGATTGTTAAGAAATGTTTGCTGCAACCTTAAAATAACTAGAATGTTGGCTAGTATCATATGCAAGATCTCATTTTTCTATCCTATCGTTTATTGGTTTCTAGATTCCTAACGCTAATGATAAGTTTACCGCAGAGACCTCCCAAACCCACTCTTGCGTTACATTAGGGTTAATAATCATAAAAATCCTAACTTATTGCGTCTATGCGAGCAATAATTCAGCTTAATAATGGCTTACAAAATAGAGATATACTCACAGCGGATACTCCTTTGGTTCCCATTAGGGAACGTCCATAAATTACGTCACCCCCTCCCTCCTATGCCAAACTTTTTGTATGAGACCTCTCAATTTTTTGTATGGATTGTCACACTCCCCCCCCCCCCCCCTCACGCTAAAAGCGCGAAGTGAAGAAACTGGCGCTAAAATGCTACTGGGTTGTCCCCCCATCGCGGCAAGATCGAATATCCTACAGTTCAATAACAAGCATAAAAATAATTCCCACCCTACCAAATATACCCAATTTATCTAAATGACCGGACGGCCTCGGGAGTGTTCACTAAGAGCACAACTACGTGTGAAGAAAAAAAAGGTTATCCGAACTCCTACACGATGGTTTGATGTTGTATCTATGGATATCAATCGCCTACCGTTCCAACCAAACTACTCACAATATTTTATAACATTGTCTTGCGGCCTTCGTCGTCTTACACGAAGTCTTGTAGGTGGCAGGGATCAATCTGTGATTGAGCTCGCAGAATAATGCCATGTCCGCATCGGACACTTCCGGCTTGCCAGCTAAAATCAGCTCCCGAGTCTGATCCAGGTCATACTGTCCAGCATGGCTGCGACAACGAATAAATGTATGTATGTCTCCGATTTTTTTCTTCGATTTTTTCGGTATTTTATTTTAGATTCTTTTTATATTTATGTTCTAACAAGAAATACATATAAATAAAATTGCCTCAGCTAGTACTTGAATTGAACATGTTAAATAGTACTTGTACTCGTAAACAAGAACTGGAAAATAGGAAACCTTCGACTTTGGAGGACGTGTGGTGTGATAATTGATGATGAACTTCAACAGGAATCCTTCCCTCTATAACAGCAGCGTTCCCATGCCGCCCATCTCGCTCTGCTCCTTGGCGAAGATTTCAAAGTGTTTGGTAGATAATGGTCAAGGAAAGCACGATACCGGTTCCGGACCCAATCGCTCCCATGAAATCGACCATCACCGAGAGGGCATCGATGCACAGCCCACCGAAAGCGGCCGTCGTCGGGATGTACCGATTCTGTTCGTGGGTCATCGAGCTTTCCCGGTGGCAGCACATGATCATCTGTTGTCGCGGACTTTATCCTGACGAGAGGCCTGCATATGGAACAGGGCAATCACGGCTCCTTCGAATTCCGTACCTATGTCGATGTTGACCGTAGCCGGGGAGAAATCCTTCCAGACAATTGTTTCGCAATTGTTAGTGGTTTCATTACTCATTATTAGTGAAATTCCGGATCCGAGGCCATAGCCCTTCTAGAACAGTTCGTCCAACAGGGGCACAATCATTCCGACTACGAACAGCGGGATGGTGATCAGGAGGCAAACGCCGGCTCCCGATCTCGGTTGGATCGCCGTACATTCCGGTCATGACGATCATAATAACCTGTCCGATTGTGATTATCCGTCCGAACAGCATCTGGGCTCCATTTAACAGCGCCCGGTCCTTCGCATTCACCAACATCGATGATCTTTGCTCCGGCCAGCAGCTCCATAATCAGTCCGGAGATGACAAACGGTGAAATACCAAGCTCCATCAGTGTTCCTCGGTTGGAAGCCAAAATGACACGAATCCAGTAGAACGGATCGGCCGAATCCGAGCTCATGATGCCGAAAAGTGGCATCCGACAGCATACTAGGAAGATGATCAGAGTAATTGCCGTCCATAACACTGTCTTTCGGAACTGGATCTTCTGCTCCGGTTCAGCAATCTCCGGCAGAATACTGCAGAAGGGTTTGATAATTTCCGGCAATTTGTTCGCCATTTTGCTGACACTAACCTTCTTATTCCCGTAGAAATTCCAACCTTGTTTTCCGGAGTTGATTCACCGCACATCCACAGGATTTAATTCATTATCACTTTACGCAAACTTCCTACAACTAGGTTCGCTATCAAACGAACTTATCAAGAAATTTTCCAGCGAAGAAAAATCGCAACATTTTCCACCCAACGCGAAGACGAAGAAAGAAGCCACGCAGCAGCTCCTTCTTTGCTTGGTGATGACTTTTACCAAAAAAGCTCCCGAAAATATGTAGTTCCTAGTTATTCATAGCGGCAGGTGTCGGGAAGAACCCGCTCAATGGACTTTCGGACCGTTGGTTGCAACAGCTATCACTGGCGAACCGCTGAAACTTGGCAATCTTCCAATATCGTACTCTCCGTATAGTACTCCTTCCTGCTCGACCTGTCGGAACCGTTTCGGCCTTCGGCGACGTGATCTCCTATCTGCATCCAAAACAGAGATGCAATTGAAAAATCAGTCCCATTAAAATCTTGAAAAGAACTCACCTTTTCACTTCACCAGATCCATTTACTTCCGGTCGGAGGCTCTATCCGAGGTTGGAATAGTCGCCGCAGCAGAAGAACTCAAGAGCAAATTTTCAATCCGACCTAAGTAACATTTCAATATTATCGAGAAAATCGAATTCAAAGTTTTGGTTTTCATTTTTAATTCCTATTTAAAGATCAAACCGAAACCAATATAATCAATGCGCGCAAATGACATCAGATAACAGCATTTATTGCTTCCTATTTGAAAATATGGGAAAAGTTGAAAAAAACATTAGATTTTTGCATCAAAACATTTTTAAGACATTTGGTGTCAGAAAACAAAGTTAAGACATTTTCTTAAGTCATTCTGAAATTTGACGGTTACTTTCGTCGGGTGCGTTACGTCACGTTACGCGAATTTATGTTGCTTACGTCGGTGCGGTTACGTCATACAGTCAGCTGTCATGTTTGTTAGGACGGATAAATACGTCGTCGCGAGCATACCCAGGTAACCACTAAGCATTTAAACAAGCCGTATTTCAGCATTATATCTTCATTCCACCTGCTTTCTGCTCTATCATAGCAGTTCAACTGCTAAACTGTACTAAATTAGCAACTGAACTGCTACTGAAAATGTGACAGCTGTTGCGTAGCATTTTAAATGCACGATCTTTTGGGGTCTTCTAGCATGAAAATACTGCCCAGCACATTCAAAATTGCATGAATTACCTCTTTTGGAAGCGCAAAGTGAAGAAAAGAGAAATGGGAGAGAGATAGAAAAGACAGCGAGATGAGAAATGTGGAATTATACACATATTTTCGTTTTCATTTTCGATAGTCTGAGAGATAAGCATTAAATCAGCCGTATATTGGGCCAAAACCTGCATTTAAGCAGCACTTATGGCGCATATACGACTTATTTCCATTTTTTGACCTGCTGTAAAGGCGCATTTCAACTGCTTACTGGTTACCTGGGTAGATTTGGCACTTAAGTCAAACGGATTGCTCGAACAAACAAGGTATTTTTTTTAATTTTTTGTAGATTATTTCATTCAATAATGATAATTTTCAATTCTAGCAAGTGTTTTCCATACGACTGTGCTACCAGTGGCGTATTTACTAAAGCAAAATAAATATTATTTCAAGTAGGATGAGCAGGTAATGTACGTTTGTTTTGATCCGTCCTAGTGCAATTCTCACTGCACCGATTCGAGTCCGAGGTGGGGTTCGTAATACCCAATTAAACCAATTACCTGTATTGGCTCCCGCGTCGGATTCTGCTCGTTGGAGTGAGAGGATATGTTAACGAATTCAAATTACCAATCTGGTTTAGCTGTTCAAACGAATCTTGACGCCTGTGCTCAATATTGTTTAACTTTGTTTCTTGTAGGTATCTCGTAGCAGAAGCTGCATTAGAAAGCCACCGGGTATCTACAACCGGATGAGGATGTTCCGACTGAGCAAACGGTAACAAGCAATCTTGCCTCTCGTTTGCAGTAGGCGTGTGCCCGAAGGACATCCTCTCCTCTCCTCTTCTTGGCGTAACGTCCTCACTGGGACAAAGCCTGCTTCTCAGCTTAGTGTTCTATGAGCACTTCCACAGTTATTAACTGAGAGCTTCCTCTGCCAATGACCATTTTGCATGTGTATATCGTGTGGCAGGCACGAAGATACTCTATGCCCAAGGAAGTCAAGGAAATTTCCTTTACGAAAAGATCCTGGACCGACCGAGAATCGAACCCGTCACCCTCAGCATGGTCATGCTGAATACCCGTGCGTTTACCGCCTCGGCTATGGGCCCGAAGGACATCTGTGTGGCGGATCACGCTGAGCTCGAGCATCTATACTTTACGGATGGCCATAAATTAGAGAACATTGAGAGAAATAGACCTATTTTAATAAAATGCATAGCAGCAGATGATAAGTTAGGGGTGGGTGGGGTATTATAGACTATGTATTAGAGTGGGTCAACGTTGTATGGAGAAACTTTTAATTTGATCGTATCAACCCGGAACAAAGCTTTTTCAATCTATATTCGCGCCCAAAACAACTGTGCAAAATTTGGAAGCGATTGGTTGCTTCCCCGTATTCCGCATTGCGATTGAAATTTGTATGGAAGTTAGTATGGGAAAACGTTCTTATTTGCATTTTACTAATAAGTTGAATTATTTTGTCTAATACCATGTAACTAATGACGTTAAAGCTGAGTGTCGCGGACTGACTCAATATGCTCTCTCAGCGGGAGCCAAACATTGGGAGCCAAACATTGAAGATAGAGGTTATGTTAAACCCTGTTGTACCTGTGTGCTTGATTGAAGAGTATTGTTATCTAGGTGCTGCGGATATAATCAAAACTGTTGTCACGATATCTCCATTTGCCGCTATCAATCCGTCGGAAAGCGAGGAGAAGAATAAACATTGTTTTGAGCCCATTTTAGCTAATTTTGTAACAACTATCCTTCCAAATTTCCATCGCGAATGGAAAATAATAAACTTTGAACACGACAACAAAATTGGAATAATGGTGGATTGATCATGTTTACCATTTCCGAACAGCGTCGCGACGGCATGTTTGACAACTGCGCTCAGAGAGGTGTTTGCAAGAAAATTGAACGCTCGTGCGTGTTTACAAGCTGTGTGACGGGAGTGTGTTGGCTAGCTTGAGAAATAAAACCGTTTCTATCCGCAGCACCTAGCGTTAAAGTATAGCCTAGGATATGCCGAAAAACTTTGCCGAAGACCACAAAGTGATCCGACGCTTGTGAAAAAAGTTATTCGCCTGGTAACTTAGACCAAAAATTGAGATTTTATTATTGATGTTATTCCTTTACATGTTAAACGTTAAGCACTACTCGGCAGTCTGTACGTTATAACTTTTTGCACAAGTGTCGGATCACTTTGCAGTCTTCGGCAAAGTTTTTCGGCATATCCTAGTCTATACTTCAACGTCATTAGTTAGATTGTTTTAGACGAAAAAATTCGATTTATGAGAAAAATGCCAAAAAGCACGTTTTCCCATACTAAATTCCATACAAATTTCAATCGCAATGAGGAATACGGGGAAGCAACCAATCGCTCCCAAATTTTGCACAGTTGTTTTGGACGCTAAAAGGAATCGAAAAAGCTTTGTTCCAAAAAATCGACTTTGTTGACCCAGTCTACTATATATACTTTGCGATGTGCAGCATAGTTGTCCCATTCTGTATGGGAATCCCTATGAACATAAGGCAACTATGGTGCACATTGAGTGTTTTCCTATCGATTAATATGATTTAAATAAACCTTTTTTAAATAAGTTTCTCCGTTTTACAATTGGGCAACAAGGGCCTGTCCATAAGCTACTTAGATTTCTAGAGGTAGAGGGGTTGATCTGGTTAAACTCTACGGCCCATATCAAAATCGAAAATTTTGTATGGGCAAAAGTCTACAAGGGGGAAGGGGGTCTGAGATGGTCAAAAATGAGTACGTAGTTTATGGACCGCGCCTAAAGAAATATCCCGCGAACACATGTGTTGTCCCTATACATTAGTTTTCTTAGTCGACATACGTAGTTGCACTTGTAGTGTCTACCTAGAGATGGTACCATTAGTCTGTGGTACCATACTTGTCGATAGATAGGTATGATCATAATCTACACAGTATTATAAATGCTGGTGGTTCACTGGATCACAGAGCAAAGACTATACGAACTTCAAACTTGTTACTTTAATTTTATCGTTTAATATTTAGGGGAGCGCCTTTGGATGGACCAAATGTCAAATCCACTATTTCTTTTCATAGAGCCTCTCATAGGATCTCAAGTTAGCCTAGTGGCGACGGCGAGTTCGATCCCCGTTCCGGTCGGGAAAATTTTCTCGACTCCCTGGGCATAGAGTATCATTGTACTTGCCACAAAATGTCAACATTCATGCAATGGCAGGCAAAGAAAGCCTTTCAATCAATAACTGTGGAAGTGCTCTAAGAACACTAAGTTGAAGAGAGGCAGGCCAAGTTCCAATGCGAACGTCGAGCCACAAAGAAAAAGAAGAAGATACTCTGAAAAGCAAAAATGGAATTGACGTTTGGATAATCCTGAGTAAACCACTTCCCCTGGCCTATTGCATGCTATGAAAATGATAAGGTTCATTTCGTCGTCATCTACGGAAAGGAACAAGTTTTTCCCCTAAATGAACTGCTTTAGTTAAAATTTTGAATATTCTCTGAGAAGATCAGGTTATCGAAGGTGCTATCTAGTGGTGCTTACTGTCGCCCACTGTTCATTAAGCGTTCACAGAGGGATACCTGCGTAATCGTAGTGTTGTTCCGTGGCAATGCTTAGCTCGAGGCTTAGCTTATAGTTAATTAGGTACCACTGGAACTTGCAACCGGTTATTAATTACCGTAAGTAATTACCCCTTCCATGTATGGTATACTTTGGTGAGTCTTTTGATAATTAATAAAAAAAAACAAGCATTTTATCTAAAGTTTATTCCAAGGTTTGTTCTTTCTGTGTTTTCCGAAAAATCAATAACTTCATGAACATAGCCAAGTGTTGTGAATATTGACCAAGGGGAACTAGATCTCCGACGTCGTATCGAAATGTCCGTAACATTGAGACATTCCAAGGTAGTACTGACTTTGTGGTATTACCAGGTCACTGCACGGCTCTGATACTGTTCGTTAGCACTCGCACCGGCCAGTACAGAATAGTTTTCCCGAGGTTTTTGCTCGTCCCTGATGGCATTAGTGTCCTGATTGATGGGATTGAATATCCCATATAATAGGAGGATTTTCTCCTGTACCTCTCGGCTTTTCTCTCACATTCCAATTATAAAGGTGACGCCAGCGGTTGATACCGTGTTTCTTCTTGTTCAGCTGTAATCGGTTCGTCGTCAGGAAGATTTCTATGAGGTTTAACTTGCCAGCCAAATCACGGGCCATATCCGGCGAAACGATTGGCTCCAAGGATACTTCGTGCCAGACTTACAACGAACTGGGTACTATTGAGGTCACTGTTGCATGGGGAATGGAACTCATTAGTTATACTAACGATAAATTGAACGAATGTTACTTACTATACCAAACAATTTGTGGTCAGCTGGTGGACATCGTGCCGTTCGGGAAGCAGCAGCATTGCTCCTGGTAGCCGATCCGTTTGTCTGCAAATCGGGGACTGACGGTCAGTTTAAGGCACTCGAGCTGACCACAGTGTTCGGGGCACAGAAGCTTGGCAATGTTTAGCCACCGGTATACTGAGTTTTCTGAGTGCCGTGGATGTCTGCGCATTCTTGGTTCACCATCGTCCAGATCGGCCAGCGCACGCCTACCTGATGAGATACGCCGACTCCTCCTAAATCCCAATTGAATCCAAAGTTTTCCATTTCAGATTAGTTAGTAGAATGCCAGGATGATTCATGGGGGCATTTCCAAAGTAGCGGTGGAAGAATTATGTTGTTTTTAAGTAAATATCCGACTTACTTTCTGGCGCGATCCATAAAGGGAGTCCAGGAAAAGTTCACGAGAGTCTCCAATATAAGGTAGTCTGCCGGGAATCGCTCAGGTGATTTAATTAAGTCAGTTTATGTTTTGACGTAAAGATTTATGATTTATGTTGACAAAAATTGATTGTTAGGTCGTTTTCACAGCGCTGTTACGTCGCTTGAGAGTTATGCGCGTTACATCAGTCATTGTACCGACAAAGCGACACATACGAAAAGTGCTCAGTATGTTACTTAAGTCAATTTGATTTTTCAAATTCCAAAAGTTTTAAACTATTTTTGACTTGTGCCCTTGCAGAACAGTGTTAAGCAATCCATAAAGTATCATTATATGCAAAAACCTCATTTTTGTTTATTTTGTTACTTAGGTCGGATTGAAAATTTGCTCTTGAACTGTCCCCGATCTAGTGCTAGTTAACCAGAACTACTCTTTTTTATGTTGTTCGGAACATCCAGGTATAAGCTATTTTACGAGACGTTCTACCGGTGGGCCGCTCATTGTTATTGTTTACATTTGATGTTTTTGTTTTCGCGAAAAGTAGCATAACATGTGGTGAGCACCAATCAGATTTTTGCTGGCAGAGATGTTTCGGTTTCTAATGTGGCATGTACCAATCCCCCGAGCTGCATGATGTCACTAGCAGATGAAAAAAAACATCCCCACGGTCTACGGATATTAATTATAGTGGGCGGATTGACGCATTTTTGCAGATAAATGAACCTCGTTTATTGGATGGGCCTGTATCACATGTTATGCTAGCGAAAATGTAAATAAATGGGCCCACCGGTTGGACTTCAAAACTGGTAAACATTCAAAAAACAGCTGATTTGAAACGTCTCATAAAATGCCTTATTTTGATTTTGGCGAATCAGACGAATTCCGGCGACTGATGAACGATGTTTGACACTTCACAGTGTAAACAAATATTGTAAAATAGGGTGAGGTGAAAAAAAAGATCACCACTTTTAGGGTTACCAAAAACTACTTCGCAAGGCGGTTTTTATTTAAAAAAGTGGTGAGTTTCTCAATTTTTGAAAATTTGTAAGAAAATCAGGAGCGCATATAAAAAAAAATCCAAAAGCGGCAATAATCATTAAAAACAATTGTCTTTCGAACAAAAATATAAAACAGGGGGGTTAGGTCAGACGGGAATAGTCTATTGCGCTTGAAATGAGTGCCATACTGAAAATTCTCTCAGTTCAAGTCAGTCTTGTTAGAATTTTCTTGACACTGCGTACCGTTGTACAGGAATCACATTCGTATCACATGTCTGTCTGGGGTATTAGAGCCGATGCACATGGGCGGCGCGTCTACGCAAGTGCGTCCTGAGTTACACACAATCAAATGGGAGGATGCACACGAGAACGCAACGCTACCGCAACGCTGCACCGTGTGCGGCACGCAATGTCCCCGCATATATGCGCGCATGCCCCACAGGAACGCTGCGGCGATGCAGCGTGACCCGCATAACTCCAAACCACACCAAAACAGCACCCGTTATGGTTTATGGTCCACCCTCAACCATAATCAAAATGGTGCACACAACCATAAGCCAACCATTGCTCATTAATGTTTTGACAGTAATGGGTGATGTTTTTGGCAAATCGACCATACGAACAACGGGTCGTTAAGAATGTTTACCGTTTCAAAATCCATTTTTTCCATATATATTTTGATCGCCGACCGTAACGTAACCATATCGAATGTAGTTGAGAAATTCATGGCTGGAAAGTTGAGACTATGGTTGGCGAACAGTTTTACTATAACAGGAAACCGTACCTGGTGTGGTTTTAAGAATATTCGTTTTTATTTATTTATTAAAGATCTGTTAATGATAACAATAATTTTTGGATCATTTTATTAGAATTTATTAAAATTATCACTCATGTTGATGGCACAAACACTGGCAATCAACACTTTTTAAACAATGATTTCATAAATTTCTACGGCTTCAATAGACACTGTTTTAATCGAAATCCCAGTCACCTGGAAGCTACGGTAGGACACAAATAACGTTGGTAGACCTCGTCGGATCAGTTTTACAGATGATTCGCTCGGTATGTGTGCAGAAATATTCTTTCCGGGGATTATCTGTCCTTACCAAACTGGCGGCAGCGATACTCCTCCGGCTGGTGCTGTTGGTCTGGTTGGTGGGCTGGAAATTGAACCGCAGTTTATTATTCGTTTCTTTTCCTTCATTCGCACAAAATTACTTGACACTTACCTTTAAATGATGTACCATATGTGTCCGGATCAGTGATGGCTTGAACCTCTTCGCTAACTTATGTATAAACAACAAAAAACGCCTTGAAACAACGAACAAGTATTTTTCACAAACATTTTTTCGGTAAATAAACATGGGACCATTTTCAACAATAAATGGACATTATTTGTTGATGTCACAATAAAGGAAACTGTTCTTTTTTCGTTGTACCGTAGCAAATAGACCATTTGTGAAATGTATTACAAATAGGTAACAACAGAAATATTGGTTACAATATGGTTCGAACAGTATTGCATACGGTAAATTTCTATGCGGGGAATTCACGCGGCGTCAATTAACGCTCGTGTGCATCGGCTCTTATAAGGCGTCAGAAATGTGGGCTTGGCGGAACCCGGTACGCAGTGGATTACGCGTCCGCAGGGAGGAAATCGACGGAAAAACGGGGAAAGTAATCGGACCAGAATAATAAAGCACGCGGTACTCTTGAAAAGCGATTTCTGTATTCAAAATGTCAATAACAATCAAAGTACATTGTAATGCAGGTACAACAGTTTAGGATTCAATGAGGTTTACTTCTCTGGCATGGCAGATGCACTGCCGGGTAAGGAGGGGTGACCTGTTGTTCTCCTAACACTCCTCCTCAACAGTCAGCCCTCGGAGGTCCTAGTCCAAGCGACTCCGAGAACCGATGGTGTTTCACCGCTCCAAGTGGCTTAGTCAGCACGTCGGCTCTCATTTCGTCGGTTTGACAATACAGCAGTTTAACGATTCCTCGTTCGCACAAGTCCTTGACGAAGCACCGCTTAGTCTCCACGTGCTTCGATCTTCTGTTCACCTTCTCCGATTGCGCGAAAGCAAGGCAGCCTTGGTTGTCCTCATGGACGACTGTCGCGCCCGCCTGCTTTTCGCCCAGGTCGTTCAGCAGGCGCCTCATCCACAATACTTCTTGGCAAGTTTCCCCCAAAGCGATAAACTCCGCCTCCATGGAAGAAAGGCTTACACAATCCTGACGACGACTTATCCACGATACGATACCTCCGGCAAAGAACGTTGCAGCACCAGACATGGACTTCCGCGTTTGTGGGTCTCCTGCCCAATCAGCGTCCGAGTACGCAACTAGTTCGTTGGTCTCGACGCCTCCCAGCTTCAGCTTCCAATCAACGGTACCCTTCAAATAACGAATTACTCTCTTTGCGGCCGTCCAGTCATTCTCCGTCGGCGCGGCGAACTTCCTCCCCAGGATCGACGCACTAGCAGCTATGTCGGGTCTTGCACACACTGCCACGTACATCAGCGCACCGACGACACTCCGGTACTTGGTACTGTCCTCCATCGCTTCACTCTCCATAGTATTCTTCAGGAATCCTTGGTCCATGGGTGTCTTCGCCACCTTCGCATTCTCCAGTCCAGCTTTCACAACAAGTTTCTCGATGTAGCTCTTGACACTCAGGCTGTAGACTCCGTCGGATTCTCGCTGTAGCTCCAGACCAAGAAAATTCTTCGCCTCGCCGAGCCAACTGATCTCGAAATGCTTCCTTAAAGCTTCGTAGACACGCCGGATCTCCGCCTCACTTGCGCAAGCAACGAGCAGATCGTCGACGTAAACGATGAGGTAGATCCTGATACCGTTCCTGACTACGGTGAACAAACACGGATCCGCCGAACTAGCGACAAATCCCAGACTCTTCAGCACTCCGAACAGCTTCTGGTTCCAGCACCTAGCCGATTGTTTTAAACCGTAAATGCTTCGACGCAATCTGCAGACTTTCTCCTCCTGGCCGCGCACTGCGTATCCCGGCGGCTGGCGCATATATACCTCCTCATCGATGTCGCCGTATAAATAGGCCGTTTTAACGTCCAAGTGCCGCAGAAGAAGTCCGTCTCTCCCAGCTAGTGCCAGAAGCGTCCTCAGGGTTGCGTGTCGAGTGACAGGGGCAAAGACTTCATCAAAGTCTACACCGTATCTCTGCGTATAGCCCTGTGCTACGATGCGTGCCTTGAATCGCGCCACTTCGCCCACTTCATTCAACTTCGCCTTGTACACCCAGCGACTGCCTACCACCTTCTTGCCGGCGGGCAAGTCGACCAGGTCCCAGGTCCCGTTCACCATGTGCGACTGGTACTCGTCGTCCATCGCACTTTTCCAGGATCTTCTCTCCTCAGACTTCACCGCTTCGTTGTAGTTCGCTGGCTCCTTGACCACGTGAGTAGCAACACCTACCTCGTAGTCTTCAAAACGTTTCGGCAACTTTCCACGACTTCTCCGTGTTCCCGACTCAGGAACGCTCGCTGGAACGTCTTCTTCATCCGGTTCTTCCTTGATCGCCAAAGGGTCTTCTTTGTAACCTTCAAACGAGTTCATTTCGTAGAACTCCTCACATTCGCTACGTTCACTGTCCGCATTCTCACTGGAATCGTCTTCGGGTTCACCAATCTCCTGCTGCTGAACCGGCGGTGCCGAATTCCGTGGCGGCATCCAGTCGACCTCATCGTCCATGGGTTCCGGAACAACCTTCGGCTGCGGGACAGCCTCCTCCTCCTCAAGCTCAAGGAACTTGGCATCGCGACTGATTGCCACCTTCTCGGTCTCCAGATCCACGAAACGATAGGCTTTGTGCTGTTCAGAATAGCCGATGAACGATAGTTTACGCGCCTTGCTGTCGAATTTCCCACGCTTGGTGTCCGGAACGTGGACCCAAGCCTTGCAGCCGAACACTTTCAAGTGATTCAGGTTGGGTTTCCGCCCAAACCACTTCTCAAACGGGGTACAATCAACCGATCGCGACGGCAATCGATTTTGCAGATGGGCAGCAGCCATCACGGCCTCACCCCAATACTTTTTGTCCAGCTTGGCGTCGATGAGCATGGCGGTCGCCATCTCCTGAAGGTAGCGGTTCCTTCTCTCGGCAACACCGTTCTGTTGCGGAGTGTAGGCAGTCGTGTACTGCGCCACTATACCCTCCCGCACAAAGAAATTCTTCAAACGATCGTTGCAATACTCACCGCCACCGTCTGATCTGACTACCTTCGGCTTCCTTCCGAACAGGGTTTCGACGTACCTGACGTACTCCATCAGTCTGTCCGGGGCGTCGGACTTCTTTTCCAGCAGGTACACTACGGTATACCTACTGTGGTCGTCGATGACAGTCATCAGAAAACGGTTTCCACTCGGAGTCGGGGTTCGCATCGGACCGCACAAATCCGTGTGCACCAGGTCCAATACTTCCTTGGTCTTCTTCGTGGCTGTCTTCGGTATCGGCGTCCTCGAGAGCTTCCCTTCGATGCACGGCTCACACGTCATACGAATCCCACAGTCCTTGAGCACCATTCCATCGCCGAGCTTCTCTTTATACATCTTATCCACAACCGCTGGTTCCCGGTGTCCGAACCTTCTGTGCCATTGGTGTTGGCACCACTCGTTATGCCGCTTGCATTGCACCTCCATCGCAGACTCCGAAATCCTCAGGACGTACAGGCTTCCACTGCGATCGCCCTTGGCAACAACTTTCCCAGCAGCATCAACGATCTCGCAGCCATCCCGCTTGAATCCGACGGAAAATCCCCTCTCTGTCAGCTGTGCCACCGACAACAAACTGCTATTCAGCGTCGGCACGAAGAGGACGTCTTTCAGGGTGATTTCCGTAACACCGCCGCAACCGCTCACACCGTTCAGTTGGCAGTCACCGGATCCAAGTGACTTCACCGTGGTCCCATTCGCCAGAACCACGTTGGGAGTATCATCCTTCGCGAACATCGTGTACAGCGATTTGCTGTTTGTCATGTGCCGACTAGCACCGCTATCGATCACCCAGCGGCTATCCGGCTGCTCCTCGCCAGCAAGGAAGAGAACTGCATTCGTGTGCTCCGCAGTAGCCTGTTTCGCTTTCGGGTGGCGCTTCTCCGGCTCTTCACCGCTCTGCTTCTGTTTCTCCTGGAGTAGGCGACAGTTTCTTCGAAGGTGACCCTTCTTCTTGCAGAAGAAACAGGTTTTCTCTGCAACACCACCGGCACTGGTCCTCGCATGGCTCTTCATCGCCTTCGCATCGGAGGATGCACTTCCGCGCTCCTTGCGCCGCTCGTATTCGTCGAGCAGTTTGGATTTAACCAGCTCCACCGTCAAGTCGCCATCCGGACGACTTTCGAGCGCCGTCACTAGCCCGGAGTAGGAATCCGGAAGACTTCTCAGGATCATGGCGATCTTCAGAGATTCTTCCAACCAGGGATGGGAACACTCACTTGTAACGAGTTACATTCACTTGCTATTTTCTCAGTTCAGAATCGTGCAATCAAGAAACGATGTATGGACGACTTTTACCTTGTGATTTTGTCTAAAACTTTGCCGAATAGAGTAGGGGTCGCACACGCATACCGAAGTCGTGAGGGAGCTGCGACGGCAACTCTCCACGAGGTGAATGTAAATTACACTCACTTCGTGGAGAGTCGCTTTCACAGCTCTGTCACGACCTTGGGATTCATGTGCGACCCCGACTCCATTCGGCAAAGTTTTAGACGAAATCACAAGGTAAAAGTCGTCCATACATCGTTTCTTGATTGCATGTTTCTGTGTTGAGGAAACTGCAAGTGAGTGTAACTCTTTCAAAGTGAGTGTTCCCATCCTTGCTTCCAACTGCTGGCCGGCGTTCTAGAGCCGATCGAACAAGTCCTCTACCTCGAACAAATGACTTTCCATGTCTCCTCCGTCGCGCAGGTTCAAATTGCAGAGCCGCTTCAGCAGCGAGACTCTCGATGTGACGGTTACCTTTTCATGGTATTTTTGCAGCTGCTCCCAGAACTCCCGTGCCGATGCTGCCGTCTTGACGAGGCTGTACTGGTTATCCTCGATGCACAGCCCCATCGTAGCCTTCGCCTTCTTGTCGTCCTTCGTCCATTGCGGGGTCTCCGGCTCCGGCTTCACGGTGTCAACAACGTACCAGAGTTCCTCTCTGGTCAGCAGCATTTCCATCCTAAACTTCCAGGTTTGCCAATTCTGGTTGTTTAGTTTGGCAAACTTGCTGATGGAATCCATGCTGCTGAGGAACGACACCACCACCACACACTCACGACGACGACGACGCAGACGCAACTTTTCCCGACCAACCGAACCGAAAAACACTTTGGCTCGCGACGAACTTTTCTCGCGGAAAATCACGATTCCTCCACAACTTCCACTGGGCCAATAACCTGTGGGCTTGGCGGAACCCGGTACGCAGTGGATTACGCGTCCGCAGGGAGGAAATCGACGGAAAAACGGGGAAAATAATCGGACCAAAATAATAAAGCACGCGGTACTCTTGAAAAGCGATTTCTGTATTCAAAATGTCAATAACAATCAAAGTACATTGTAATGCAGGTACAACAGTTTAGGATTCAATGAGGTTTACTTCTCTGGCATGGCAGATGCACTGCCGGGTAAAGGGAACGTTCAAAAATTACGTCCAACATTTGTGGGAGGGGGGGGTCTAGAAAAGTGTGACAGTACGTGTATTGGGTATAGGGAAATTGCGTGACAGAGGGGGGAGGGGGGGTCTAGAAATCCCGAAAAACGATGGACGTAATTTTTGAATCTTCCCAAAGAGGGGTGACCTGTTGTTCTCCTAACAAGAAAAGGCCCATTATTGTTTGAGTGATACATTTTGGGGATTGGCCCTTTTTCAAATGTAACGCGAGGATCTCTCATCGCGTTTGAATGAACTTACTCATGAATTCATTGCATAGCTAAACTTTTAGCTAAAAATAACCTAAAACACTGTTGAAGAGTCCCCCGTCGTCGCTACCCTCTTTGTCAAAAAAAAATCAAAACATAACAAAACCAGCTGTTCGATTGTGCATTTTTATAAAATTTTACGATTTTATTTTAGTAAAATCTTTGTAACAGGAATCAAAAGATTTAGTGTCTGTGCTACAAATAGGGAATTACTGCTCAAATCCTCAATCCGTTGAATGATTGGCACTCGATTGCGCCAACTATTGCTTAACATGCCATTTTACGCTGTGGCAAAGGGTCGAGCAGTTGGTGTCTATTTGACGTGGTAAGTTTCTAATGGATGGACAAGGAAGTGGATGGAAGGAAAGGTGCTCAGAAATAAATAATATTCTTTTCCCCCCTAGGCCAGAATGCCAGCGGCAGGTGACCGGATTCACGGGTGCAAAGTTCAAGAAATTTCCCACCCGTCAGCAGGCGGAGACTTTCATCCGGGAGAACAGCGGTAGCATTTCCAGCTCCAGTTCGGACAGTGCTAGTAACTCTTCCGTGGATTCACAACCCGTGTGTCCTCCGACACAGTCCGTGCGG